>NC_045428.1:604460104-605149244 GCF_902635505.1 Sarcophilus harrisii
GAGGAAGACCCAAGGTTTGGGCCAAAGTTGGGTTTGTCCCCGTGCCCCAAGGGAGTTGGCCCGGGGGGGTTGGGCCCCCAAGGCCCGAGGGATTTTGCAGAAAGTTGGGAAGGGGTTGGGAGGGGGTAAAGGAAGGGAGGGGGATTGTTGGACGGGGAAGTTTGGGGGGGGAATTCCCCGGTGTTGGCGTTTTAGATGATTGAGGTTGGAGGGGGAGGGAAGGGAGTTAAAATTAGGGGGCTTTTGTGGGACCCCACCTGGGGGGAGAAGGGTTAGGTATTTAAAGCGGGACCCCGGTAGGGAAGGGGTTTTACGGGGTTTATTTGGGGAAGGGTTTTGGTTTGGTTGGGGAGGGAGGGGTTTTGGATTTGGTGGGGGGAAGTTTTGGGATAGGGGAGTAGTGGGGGCGTTTTCGGTGGAGAGGTGGTAGGTGGTTGGGTTAGGTTGTTGGTTGTTTTGGCGTAGGGGGTGGGGGTGGGGGGGGGTGGTGACGGGGGAAAGGTAGGGGGAAGGGGTTTGGGGTTGGGAGGGAGTTGGGAGGGGGGGGGTTGGCGGGCGTGGGAGGGGTTTTTGGTTTGTTCTTTGGTTTGGGATTTGCATGGGGTTTTGCCGGGTATTTTGCGGGGAGAGGGGGGGGATGGGTATTTTTCTGAGGGGTTTTTTTAAGATTGGTTTTATTTTATTTGTAGGTTTTTGCCTTTTTTTGGTGTTTGCTTAGGAGATTTTAAATTTTTGGGTTTTGGGATGTTTTTGCCGGCATTTTAAAATTTTTTTTATTTTTTTATTTTTTGGTGATGTTTTGGCTTTTCCCTTTTGTTTTTTGGAGGGGTTTTATTTAAAATTTAATTTTGTTTATTTTGAAGGGATTGTTTTTAATTTTATTTATTTTGTTTTTTTTGAGTTTTCTTTTTCTTTATTTGTTTTTTATTTTGGGCCTTTTAAATTTTTTTTTGTTTTTCCCTTTTTTCTTTATTTTAAACCTTTTTTTTTTTTGTTTTTTTTTTTGGTTTTGCCCTTTTTAAGTTTTAACCCTTTTTGTGAGTTTTTTTCCCCGGAAGAAATTTTGTTTCCCCACTGGCTTAGGGAGGGATTTTGGGCCTTTTGGGTTTTCCCGGGGTGTTTTTGGCTTTTGGGTTTTTTTTTTACCTTTTTTGCTGGGCGGTTTTATTTTAGGAAGTTTGGGTTTTCGGGAGGTGGGTGGTTGGTTGGGCGGGGATTTTATTCGGTTTTTGAGGGTGGGGTGTGGGAGGGGAAATTGGTTTCGAGGTATTTGGGTTTGGGGTTGGATTGTGTTGTGTTTTTCTTATTTTTCCTTTTTTCTGGGTTTTTGGTGGGTGGTGTTATTTACTTGGGGTTTTTACTTTTTTTCTTTTGTTTTCGGTTTTTTTGGGGATGTTGTGCTTGCATAAAGGGAGTGGGAGTTGGGAGTTATTTTTGGATGAGGGTGGGCGGGAGGGGGTGGGTTTTGCTTATTTTAGGGGAGAGGGAATACGGGTGCTGAGGTTACGGGACGGGAGAATAGGGGAATGGTGGATTATTTTTGATGTGGAGTAAGCGGGATTGCTTTTTTGGGAGTTTTAGTTCTTGGGTTTAAGTTGGTTGTTATTTTTTGCCGGGGTTAAGGGATTGGGGGTTTAAGGATGTTTGGGTTTTGCTGGAGGGGAGTGTTTTTATGGGGTTGGTGGGGGTTTGGGTTTTTTTTGAGTTTGTGTTAGTGTTTGGTTTTGGAGCGGTTTTGGTGGTTTTTCATTTTGGGTTGGGTTTGTGGTGTGTTTTGGTTTTTTGTGTTTTGTTAAATGGGTGAGGGGTACGGAGGGATTTTGGCATTTTTTGGGGTTAGTGTTTTGGGATTTTGAGTTTTGTTTTTCCGGTGCGAGTTTGGGCCTTGGTGGGTTAAGGTGGTTTTTGCTTTTGGGAAAGTTTTTTGGGTGTGGTGATAGGTGGTGGGGTGTTTTTTTGGCCTTTTTACGGCTGTGGGTATTTGGTTTTTTGGATAAGCGGGTGGAGGGTGGGTGGGAGGGAGGTGGGGTAGTGGTGGTGGTTGGTTTGGGTGGAGTGGATGAGTGCAAGATTTGGGTGGGTGTGTTTTGGTGGTTTTGGGGTTGGGGGGGGTGGTGGGGGGGTTGGTGGTTTGGTGGTTGTTTCCGGTTTTGTTTTGTTTTGGTTTTGTTTGTTTTTGTTTTTTGGTTTTATGGCGGAGGTGGCCGGGGTGGGGAGGGGGGGGTGGTGAGGGGTTGGGGGAGTGGGGGAAGAGGGGGGGAGGGGAGGGGAGGGTTGGGTTTGTTGTGGGCGGGAGAGGTTTTGGGTTTTGGGGTTTTTGTTTTGGTGATTGTTTTTGCGGCCGGTTGCCGGTAAAATTATGGGTTTTTTGGGTTTTTTGCCTTTTGGCGGGTGTTTGGGCGCGGGATTTTTTTTGGTGGTTTGGGTTGTTGGGTTGTTTTGGGTTTTCGTTTTGGTGAAATGGAGTGTTTGGGTGTTTCGTTTTTGTTTAAAGGGGGGGAGTGGGAGGGGAAATGGTGGGGGGGCGGTTGGGTGGGGTTTGGGTGTGTTTTTGCCTGTTTTTGGATTTTTTTAGTTTGTAAATTTTGGTTTTTTTGCAGGGTTTTTTTGCCTAGGGTTTTGGGGGTTATGTTTTCTGTTTTGGTTTTTGTGATTGATTTTCTGTGTGGATTTTTTTTCTTTTTTTTTGGGGTTTTGTTTTCTGGTAGTGCTTGATTTTTGGAGGGGTAAAGGGAAGAGGTAGGTTTTGAGGTTTTGCTTTTGTTTTTGGTTTGGGGTTGTTTTAGTGGGTTTGGCTTTTGGGAATTTTTTCTTGTGTTTTTTTGTGCAATTTTTCCCTAGGTTTGAAGGGGATGGTTGGTGATTTTTCTGAGGTTGTTTTGGATTTTGGAGTGGTTTGTGTTTCGCCAGGTTTCTTGGGTGTTACTGTTTTTGTGTTTGGTTTGTGGGAGTAGGAGGAGTGCTTTTGGGGTGGGGTGTTTTGGGTATTTTGGGGTTTTGGGTTGTGGTTTGTGTGTTTTGGGAGTTTTTGGTGGGGGTTGGGAGGGAGTGTTTGGCCTTTTTGGTTTTGGGTTTTGTTGGTTTTTCTGGGAGGGCCGGTTTGGTTCTTTGGAAAGGGGAAATAAAAGGGTGGTTTTAGGGTGGGTGGGTTTTTGTTTTTAGTATTCTTGCCTTAGGTTTTTCTTTGTGTTGTTTCCCTCCTTTTTCAAAGTTTTTGGGTGTGCTTGGTTTTTGTTCCTGGGCCCGTGAGTTACCTTTAAGGTTTTTTTGTTAAAATTTTGTCCCTGGGAGAGTTGTATTCATATTAAATTATATAAAATTTCCTGGAGATAGTATTTGTTTTGGTTTGTGGGAATGGGGGAGCAGTGGGGAGAGATTTTTCCAAATGTTTTTTTCCACTTTTTTCCCTGTTGTTTTTGGGGTTTGCCTTTTCTTTGGTTCCGCAAATTCCAGTTTTCCTCGGTGAGTTCCTATGTGGGCCCAACCAGTTTCTTCCATCAATTCCCTTTGTTTTCCATTGATTTCCCTTTGTTTTTGAAAGAGGGAAGGGAGTTTTTCTCCCTTTGTGGAGAGAGAAACAAATGGAGTTTGCCCTAATCCCACTGCTTTCTGGGATTCCCTTTGTGTTCCCTCCCACCCTTTTGGAAAAGATACTGCACTGAGTTTCCCTTAAAACAGATCTTATTTGGACCCTTTTGATCTTCTGAGAAGAGTGCCTTTATGATTCCCCATTTGGACAGTGGTGGAAATTGAGGAGGAGGATTAAGGGTTTCCCTGAGTTCCAAACGAGGCCAGATTCTGAATTCCCTTTTCCTGACTTGCAGGCCCTTGGGTTTCTTGGCCTTTTAAGGGTAAAGCTGTGTAGAGTTTTGGGTAAGATTGGGTTTTACATTTGGCCCTTTTTTTTTAGAAACCTTTTGGGTTTCTGGTTGGTTGTTTGTTTGAGGGGGTTGTTTCCCACCTTTGGGAGTTTTTCCAATTGATTTTAGACTTTTGGTAAAAAGGCCTTTGGGGAGTTTTTTCTTTGTTGTGGTTTTTCGTTTCTTTTGCCAGGGAGTTGCCCTCCGAAAGTGAGTTTAGGAAGTTTATGGTTTTTTGCTGATTCCCCTTTGTTTCTTTTGGTTTGGGTAAATTTTGTGGAAGGGCAGTTTTGGTTAGGGTGTTGTGTGCTTTTCTTCAGAGCATGTGGGTTGGCTGTGGCGGGAAATTGTGTGGAGGTGTGTGAGAGGGTTGTGGGGTGAGTTGTGTGGGTGTGAGGTGTGGTGTGAGGGTTGGGGGGGGGAAGGAATGTGTATGAATGTGTGTGAGGGGGTGAGTTGTATGTGAGAGTATGTTTGGGGGAGGGTGGGTGGGGTGTGGTGAGTGTGTAGGTGTGTGTGAAGGGAATGGGGTTGAGGTATGAGGGTGTGGGTTGTGTGTGTGTGTGTGTGTGTGTGAGAGAAGAGAGAGAGTGTTTTTTTCCCTTTGTTTGGTTTTTTAAAGTTTGTTTGGTTTTTTACCTTTCCAAATACCAGTTTTAATTTGTGGTTTGGAGTAGGGTCTTTTTGGTTTTACCCCCCTTGCTGTTTACCTTTGGGTTTCCCAGTTTTTTTCCCTTTTTTTGGAGGTAAAGTTGAGGAATGGCAAGGCTGCCAGGTGGGAATTTTGTTTTGTGATTTTGGTTGGTGTTGTGGTTTTTGTGTTTTAGTGTTTTTTTTTCATTTATGTTTTAGTTAGGGTTATTTAGAATTGAGGGTTTTGGCCTTTTAGGGGTTTCCAGCCTTGTTTTGGCTTTTTCTACCTTAGTTCCCACGGTTTTGCTTTGGATTGGAGTTTTTCCAAATTGTTGAGTTTGGCCTTTTCCGGGCTGGTGGAATTTTGGTTTTTCCTTTGGTTTCCCTGTGGGTTTTAATTTGTAAATGTTTCCCTTTTGTGATTTTTGCCCTTTTGAAGTTGTTTTAGAGTTTCCCCAGGGAGGAGGTTTGTTTGGAGGTTTTTCGTTTTTCCCAGATTCCGGCCCTCCCAAAGCCCCGGATTGATTATTGCCCTTTTTTCCACCGGCCCAGGGTTCCTTGTGGATTTGGGGCCCAAACCCCAGACCGGGGGGACCCTTTTTCTGAGTTTAGAGAACAGCCAAGGAGGGAGAGACCCGGCCTGCCGCCAATCCCTTTGTTGGTGGGCTTGCTGGGAGAGGGGTTGGGTTTTTCCGCCCATGTTTGAGGCCAGATTTTCCCCGGCCCGAAACGGGGGTTTGGTTTAAGAGGGAAGTTTAGGTTTTGGGGGCCTTCGGGGTGGGAGGGTTGAGGGATGGAGGGGGTTTGTTGATTGGATGCCTAGGTGTTCCTGGGAAACCGTGCCCAGGAGGTGGAGGGAAGGGGGTTTCCCGGGTTTGGGGGTTTTAATTGTTTGCCCGGGTTTTGGTTTTTCCCTCCTTTCTCGGGATTTGGAAGGACCGATTTTACTAGAATTCGCCGCAACCTGCCCAGTTTGTGGAAGGCCTTTGGGGCCAGATTTGGGGGACCGAAATCCACGCCGCCCCGGGTTCCCATTGTGTTTCTGACGGGCGTTTCCGGGAAGGGGAGTTGGCCCACCACGGGGGTGTGACTTCGGGGAGGGACCAGTGGATTTGCAGGTTTATTGAGGGAAACCCCGGGCGTAATGTTTTGGCCGAAGAAACCGCCCCAGATTTCCCGGTTTTGGAGGCCCGGGATGGACCCACCCTGGGTTGGAGGATGGTTCCCAGAGTTGTTTTGCCCGGGATTTCTTTGGGGGGGGAAGGCTTAAGGTTTCCCGAAGCTGGAGTTTCCCTTTGGAAAGGGAGGAGGGAGGGGATTTTTAGTTCCAGAGGGTTTGGGCGGTAAAGACGGAAGAAAAGAGGATGGTTTCCTGGGGGATTTTCCCAGTGGGATTTGCAGGAAATGCTTAGGAGGTTTCCGTTGTAAAATTTCCAATGGGGTTGGGGTTTGCAGGAGGCCGAGAGGGATCCCCCAGGTGGGAGCCTGCAGGGGCCGGTGTGGCTGACCACACCCCCAAGGAGACCCGGAGCTGGATTTACCTTGGGCACGCTCCAGTGAAGGCCGGGGTAGCTAAGGATCCGAGGGAGGCCAAGTGTCCCCAGATCTGAAGTGGTTCTAGCTCAGCCAGGGCTTGGAATGATGGGAGCCCGGGGTCTGGTCAGGGAGGGGGGTGGGAGGGCTGACTCTCAGAGAGGTGAGACTGTTCTCAGAACCGGATTGGGGGTGGATATGGGGCCAAGGAAATAAATGTGTCTGTCTGCCGGCTGTCAGTGTGTGCTCACTGCGGGGCGCCAGGAGGAGCGGTGGATCAGGGCTGGGAGGGCGGGCCGGGCTGAGGGGGCCGGCCCTCGAATGCAGCACCGGTGCTCCAAAGAAGGCTTTGGGTCGGCCAGGCAGCTCAGCGACCCCTGCAGAGAGGGCTTCAGAGTGAGGGAGGCGGAAGGTCAGGTGGCCGCCCGAGCACCTCTTTATTTCCTGCCCATGTTCTCGGCAGTGAGGACCATGACAGTCAGTTCACTTGGACAAGAAAGCTGGCAGAAGATGCCCGGAAAATGGGGGAAGCCAAGGTGGGAAGGGGCATCCTGGAGAGAGCCAAGTGAGTCCCTCTAGGCAATGTTCTGGTCGGGCCTGGGCTCCCGCAGAGGGGGATGGGGAGGCTGTGTGCAGGGAGCCCCTTGGAGAGGTCACCAGGGCCTGAGCTGGGCTGGGGCACAGCCAGGAAGGTGGAGGGACAGACTCAAGAAGCCCTGGGACCATTGGGGTGTGTCGAGGAGAGACCATCAAGTCTGGTACCTAGGGAACATCCCACGGAGACGAGGTGCGCCCAGAGCTCAGGAGCCGGGAGATGGAGCTCCGAGATTCAGCCATCACGCATGGGAAACCCCCAGGGAACTCCTGACCTTGACTCTGCAGGAGGGATTGGCAGGCAGCAAGCAGAGCCAGGAGCCAGGAGGGTCGGGAAGAGAGAAGTCCTAGGAAGCAGGGGATCATAGCGGCAGAGACTGCCAAGAGGTCATGGAGGACAAGCATGGACACACCGGCTTTAGCCACAAAGAGGTTCTTAAGACCGCAAAGGAGAGCAATTTCATTTGGACAAGGAGCAAGAAGCCCAGTTACTGGGCTGAGAATGAATAGATGGAGCGGATGGAGAGACAAAGGAGACCGGAACCCCGTGCTGGGTACTGAAGGGGGAATGGGGAGTTAGAGCCGGGCCATAGCCTCGGCCATTGGTGACTGAGTACTTTGGAAGGACCTGCCTAGTCGGAGGCAGGGGATTAAGTATGGCAGCTGCTTCTGGTCTCTGCCCTCTCCTACTGATCCTTTGCTGCCCCATTCAGGTCATCCTTCCCTGTGGCAATGTACAGGTCTGACCACTAACGCTCCCCTTGGAGCTTCCTCCAGCCTTTAGGTTCCTGAGCTTGGCATTCGAGGCGCTCAAGCTGGCCTTTGGCCTCCCTTCTAACTCCGTTTCTGTGTGCTGCTTCACTTGCTCCGCCTGTCAGCCAGCCCCGGGCTCACCCTTTCCTCGGCCGGTACCCATCCTGGGCCTGGCAGACTCTCATTTCATCTTGGCCTTTGGAGTTGAGCCAAATTTCACAGAATCCCCCATGGCCGGGGTCCTGTGCTCTGTTTTGCCCTGGGCATCCAAGGGTCTGAGATAGAGACATAAAGGGGACTTTTCAAGGCATTTAGTCAGCTCCAAATCGCTCCTTGTGGAGACAGGGACAGGCCAGAGCATGAGTCCAGTTGGCCGAGGCTACACACAGTCAGCGGTAGAGCTGGGATTTGAACCCAGCTCTTCCGACATCCCTGTCTCCACTACAGCAGGACCCAAAGATGAAGTAGATGACTCTGCCTGCAAAGGGAGAGGGTTAGAAGGAGGATGATACAAAGGCCAGGAAGAGGGCAAAGGGGACTGGGAAATAGGAAGAGGTGGGGATGGATATCCAGGAAAGTGGCCTAGAAAGTCAGAAAGCCCTGGAGGAAGGGCCAGAAAAGGGGCAACAGATGGGGGGGGGGGTGTGTGCAGAGCCCAGTGGTTGCAGGGAAGCTTAAGTAGATCCAATCTGAAGGAGGGCAGGGGGCTCTGAGGCCGGAGAGGTGACAGAAGTCAATCCACACATGAAATCTCTAAGGGATTCATTTCACGGCCATCAAGACTGGAGATCTTAGAACATGGGAGTGACATGTCAAGCAGATATCTTGTGTTAGATATGCCTTGGAAGCAGTTGGACAAATGAAGAGATATTACATCATGTAGGGGGAGGGGGAGGGGCCTGGCTCCAGCAGGGTGCGAGAGAGAACGGGAGGACAATCTTTTTTTTTTTTTAATTGTATTTTATTTCCCCCCAATTACATGTAAAAACAAGTTTCATTTTCTGTTTAAAAAACTTTCGAGTCCCAAATTCTCTTTCTCCCCTGCTGTCTTATTGAGAAGGCAAACACTTTGATACAAGTTATAATGGGCCATTCTGTAAAATGATGTCTATGTTAGTCATGCTGTGAAAGAAAATGCAAGAAAAATAAAGTAACCAAAAAATATAGCGCTCATTCTGCATTCAGGCTCCACCATTTCTTTCTCTGGGGACAGAGCGTATTTTTCATCCTAAATCCTTTGGGATTGTTTTCGATCATTGCATCACCCAGAAGAATTAAGTTGTTTAAGTTGATATTGTTACAATGTTACCATTTAGAGTTGATGACTGTTACAATGCTGCTGTTCAGAGTTGCTGGTTGTTACAATGTTCCTATTTAGAGGTGCTGGTAATCCCGATGCTACTGATCAGAGTTGCTGATTGTTACAATGTTGCTATTACTAGGGATAATGTTCTGCTTATTTCACTTTGCATCAGTTCACGGAAGTCTTTCCAGGTTTTTCTGAGAACATCTACCTCATCATTTCTTTTCTTTTTAAAATTTTTTATTTTATTTATTTATTTTTTTAAATAGTTTTTTATTTACAAGTTATATGTATGGGTAATTTTACAGCATTGACAATTGCTAAACCTCTTGTTACAATTTTCCCCCTCCTTCCCCTCACCCTCTCCCCTAGATGGCAGGATGACCAGTAGATGTTAAATATATTAAAATATAAATTAGATACACAATAAGTATACATGACCAAAACATTATTTTGCTGTACAAAAAGAATCAGACTCTGAAATATTGTACAATTAGCCTGTGAAGGAAATAAAAAATGCAGGTGGGCATAAATATAGGGACTGTGAATTCTATGTAGTGGTTCATAGTCGTCTCCCAGAGTTCTTTCACTGAGCGTAGCTGATTCAGCTCATTGCTGCTCTATTGGAGCTGAATTGGGTCATCTCATTGCTGAAGATGGCCAGGTCCATCAGAATTGGTCATCATATAGTATTGTTGTTGAAGTATAGAATGATCTCCTGGTCCTGCTCATTTCACTCAGGATCAGTTCGTGTAAGTTTCTCCAGGCCTTTCTGAAATCCTCCTGTTGGTCATTTCTTATAGAACAATAATATTCCATAACATTCAGATACCATAACTTATTCAGCCATTCTCCAGCAGATGTGCATTCACTCAGTTTCCAGTTTCTGGCCACTACAAACAGGGCTGCCACAAACATTTGTGCACATACAGGCCCCTTTCCCTTCTTTAAGATTCCTTTGGGATATAAGCCCAGTTAGCTCATCATTTTTTATACCAATAATAATATTCCATTACATTCATATAGCATCACTTGTTCACCAACTCTCCAACTGATGGACATCCTCTAAATTTCTAATTCTTTATCACCTCTAAAAGGATTGCAATAAAATCTTCTTTTTCCATAATGTTCTCTAAAATATAATGTTCTCTGGGAGCAGGTTTCTTAGGGGGCTTCCGGAGGTAGCCTTCGTTTCAGTTCAGTATAATAATCACCTCAAATGCAGCCAGGAGTTAAAGTCCAAATCCTTTCTTTTCTCCTTCAAAGTCTTGAATCTTTTCCTGGGGCCCGGTTAACTTTAATAGAGGCCTATCTTTCTCCTTGGTTCCAAGAGCTCCTGCCACTAATCCTTTGCCTCTGCCGGCTTCATCCTCCAGCCAGCACAAAAGTGGAAGATGGAATGAATCTGTCTCCTCCTCGGAGAGTAGGCTTGTCCCTTTAGTGGCTTGTCCTTTTGTGGGTTCCTCCTTATATATGCTCTCTAAAAGGTGTAAATCTTGTGGAACTCTAATAAGTACTAAGTACATTAGTGAACTAGAGAACTGTTAAGCACCCGGCTAAATTAGATAATTATTGTCTCTTATCAATTCCAGTGACCTCGCACCTTGTAAAAATCCTAACATTTTTCCTTTTTTAAAAAATCTCTTTGGGATACAGGGCTAAGAGTGGTATTGTTTGATCAAAAAGTATGCATGATTTTATAGCTCTTTGTTCCAAATTACTCAACAGAATGGCGGAATGATGCTTTATCAATAGTGCATTAGTATCTCAATTTTCCCACACCTCCACTGACATTTATCATTTTCTTTTCTGTCATATTAGCCAATCAGACAGGTGTGAAGTAGTACCTCAGAGCTCTATTAATTTGCATTTTTCTAATCCAGAGTGACTTAGAGTATTTTTTCGTGACTTTATGCAGTTTACCTCATCTAGACAGGACCAATTCATATCCTTTGACCATTTAACAATTAAGGAATGGCTCTTATTTCTACAAATTTGACTCAGTTTTCTATGTTTGAGAAATGAGGTCTTTATCAGAGATGTAAATTTTTTTCACTGTTATTATTATACATTTCTCTCCATTCTATTCTTTCCTCCCCTTTATCCCACTTCTCTCTTCTTCTACCCTGTCCATCCTCAAAAATGCTTTGCTTCTGATTTTCACCTCTCTTGATCCATATTGGGGGACAGAGAAATTTCCTAGGGTCAGCTCAGATGATGCCTTATCCAGGAAGCCTTCTGGGTTGCCTCTAGGACAAAGTATGTCATCCACCTCTCTCTGTCACATACACATGTACACACACACACACACACACACACCACACAATATTCCTGAAATGCTTTGTACCTTATCTCACATTTTGGTTCTTCCAACCCTCATTTCTCCTGAGATCTCTCAAAATTCTCTCTTCCCCAACCCTGTCAGCTGAGGCGCTGCCTCCAATTTTATTTAAAAATTTAGGCCACTCTCTCACATATTTCTTCTACTTTTCTTCATCTCCTACCACTCAAAGTGCCATCTGCCACTATTTCCTTCTTCCCTCCTACTGTCACATAACAAAATGGCCTTAGTCTTTACCAAGGCTAATCTCTATAGCACATTTCATCCCTTCTTCCTCAAGAGATTGCACCTCATTTCTCTTAGCATGTATCTTCAATCTCCCTCTCTACTGGCTTATTCCTCAATATGCCCATGTCTTCTCCATCCTAAAAAGAACTTTTACTTGATTCCTGTATCCTTGCTATCTATGGCCATATATGTCTTTGTATCCTTTGTGACTCTGTAGCTAAGCTCCTGGATGAGGCTGTCTACACTAGGTGCTTGCTTTCACTTTCTGCCTTCTCACTCTCTTCTTAACCCTTTACAATCTGGTTTCCAACCCTATCAGTCCTCAGAAAGTGCTCTCTCCATAGTTACCAATGACCTTTTGGTCGCCACTTGCAATGGCTTCATTCTCCTTGACCTCCCTGTAACCTTTAGCACTACTGATCACTCTCTCCCTCTTCATATTCTCTTCTCTAGGTTTTTAGAACAGTCCTCTCTTCTGCTTCTCCACTTATCTCTCTAAGGGCTCCTCTGATTCCTTTGCTACATTCTCCTACAGAACATGCCCTCTAAGCCATGGATGTCCTCAGGGCTCTGTCCTGGACCCTCTTCTATGGCTCCTCCCTGTTACTTGGGGATTCCTTCCACGAATATAATTATCATCTCTGTGCTGATGATTTTCAAATCTACTTTTTCTGCCTCCAACTGTCTGTTGACTTCCAATCTTGAATCATCAGTTACTTTCCAGACATCTAGAACAGGTGGTCCAGGAGACATCATAAATTTAACTCATTATCTTTCCTCCTAACCCTCGACCCCTCTATCCTCCCAACCTCCTTGGCTTCCAACTTAGAAGTCATCCTTGACTTCCACTTTCTCTCATCCTCCTCCTAAACAAAAAGGGGCCAAAGTATTCTCAGTTTTGCCTTTGCATCATCTCTTGTCAGTTTTATCTCTGCAATATTTCCCAGCATGCTCTCTTTTTTTCTCTGATACTGCCTCCGAACCGGCGGAAACCTTTTTCACCTCACCTGGACAACTGTGATAGCTACTGGTAGACCTTCCCTTCTTGATTCTCTCCCCATTCCGGTCCATTCTTCATTAAGTCACTAAAATGATTTTTTAAAAAACACAGACATGTCTGATCATGTCTCCCACTCAGGACCAAATACCTAATGCTCTGTTTGGACTTCAAAGCCCTCTATAACCTTCAATCACTTCTACCAGTCTCTTTAGACCTTAGTCTCTTCCATATATCCTTGGATCCCAGTGACAAACTGATCCATGAAGAACCACCCTACTTCCTCCACCACCATTTCAGCTCTGGGCATGATCTCTGACTGTCCACCAGGCCCGGCATGGGCTCCTTCCTCTGCTCCAACTACTGATCTCCCTGGCTTCCTTTAAGTCCCAACTAAAATCCCACCTTCTATGGGAAGCCTCCTCCCTTAAATCCAGGGCCTTCCTCCCTTAATTCTTTTCTATGCATTCTGTATTTAACTTGATTGTGTAGATTTGCTTGTTTTCTCCATCCAGGGCCCACTCGGAAGGAGTGCCTGCCCAGAGCTAACCCCAGTGCCTGGAATGGGGCACGATGACAAGCTTCCCACTGCCCTCTGCCCCCCTCCTCCCCCGGGAGGAAGGGAGAAAAGCCCAGAGGGGAGCCTGGGAGAACTACTAAGCCAAGGCATTAAAGGGGCTTGGTGATCTCGAAGCCCCAGGGCTGGAAGTACGGAGGAGGAAGGATTTGCCTTGACTTAAGAGGGAGAAGAGAACACAGGAAGGGGGAACAGAAGGGAGGAGGGGGGGCAAGGGGGCAGAGGGGCGTTGGGAAAAGGTTTGGGAAATAAGGGCAGAATTAAAACTAGGAGGGGCCAAGAAGTAAAGGGACCAGGCGGAGGTGAGGGTGCCCAGAGGGGACAGGAACTTAAGGGGGGGAAGGGAAGCCTGGCCCTGGAGAGAAGGAAGGAGGCCTGAGAAAAGGGGACCCTTTCCCGGGCCTAACCCGGATTAGAGGGCTTCAGGGGGGTTTTCTACCGCTTCCCGCTCGGGGAAAGGTTAGGCGGAGGAGGGGGACTTGGGATGGGAACGGTTTCCGGCCCCCTTTCAGGCCAAGCTTTTCCTTCAATCAAATGGTCCCGGTTTGGGCCAAGACGTCGGGGGGGGGGCAAAGGTCGGGCCCGGCTCCACTGCCCCTCCTCCCCGCCCCCTCCCCCGGCCCGCCAGGTTTCCAGCCCTCCGGGCCCCCCGCCCCGGCCCTCAGTGCCCCCGGCCAAGGGCGGGACCTCCCCAGAGGCGGAGTTCCCACTGGGCTCCCCGGGGGCTCCTCCCGCCCGGACGCCTTCCCCCCGCAGGCCGGGTCGGGGGCAGCTCGAGCTCGGGGTCCGCCGGCTCCGCCGGCCCCGGCCCCGGGGCGCGGCCCCCTCCCCGGGCCCGGGTT
Source organism: Sarcophilus harrisii (assembly GCF_902635505.1). Lineage (NCBI taxonomy): Eukaryota > Metazoa > Chordata > Mammalia > Dasyuromorphia > Dasyuridae > Sarcophilus > Sarcophilus harrisii. The sequence goes on from NC_045428.1 coordinate 604,473,766, forward strand.
GGGCGGGGGCGGCCCCGGGTCGCGCGGGCCGGGGGGGGGGCCGCGGGGGCCTCGGTTCCTCCCCGGGAAAGGTTGGAGATCCTCCCCAGAGGGGGGGGGGGGGGGGAGGTTCAGGCCGGGTCCCAGGGGGGGGGGGGAGGGGGGGCCGGCGGAGCCTTCCCACGGGGAAAGCGCCCCTGAGGGGGAGGGGGAAGGGGGGGTCCATTTGGGCCCTCCCGGGGGGGAAGGGGAGGGGTCTGGGCGTCCCCCCGGAGGAGGGGGAGGGGGGAGGGGGAAGGGGGGGGCCTGGTTGCCCCCGGGAGGGAGGGGGGAGGGGTCCGGGCGGGTTTGGGGAAATGGAGCCTCTGGAGGGGGGGGGGAGAATTAGGGAATCTCAGAGAAGGAAAGGGAGGAGAAATTCCTGAGTCCCTGAGAGAGGAGGAGGAAGAAGGAGGAGGAGGTCTCAGGGATCCTTCGGAAACCGGCGAACCCGAGAGAGGAGGGGGAGGAGAGGCCAGTGCGGAGTCTTCCCGGAGAAAGGGAAGATCCAGAGGGGAGAAAGGGGGAGGAAGGAGGGAGGTTTCAGTGGGAGATCCTCCCGAAGAAGGAAGGTAGATCCTCAGGAAGGAGGAAATCTGAGACGAGGAAAGTTCCAGTTCCGGAGCCTTCGGGGATTCCCCTAGAACTCCCGAAGGAGGAGGGAAGGAGGAGGAAGTTCTCAGTGCTTGGAGACCCTCCCCTAGAGAGGAGGAGGAGGGTCTTGCTGCTGGGAGGAAGGTCTCAGTGCTTGGAGATCTTCCCCAGACTGACAGCATTCCTAGAGGACTCCAGGCTTAGAAGGGACTTGGAGATCATTTCCAAGTAGGGATTGCTTTGAAATGGCCATCATCTCCAGGAGATCCCTGATCTTCCCCTTAGCCTTTCCTTCAACCCATTGTACAGATGGGAAAATTGAGGCAAGTCTGGTTCCACCCAGGGGTTCTAGCCCTGCCAGGGTCTTGAGGAGCTCCAGGATCCCCAGGCCAGGCCTTCTGCTCCCCAGCAGGAGGTGGGGGTGGGGTGGCGGAGACCTCGGGAAGCCCTGAAGCCTTTAACTGGGCTAGGGATTCCTGTGTGAAAGAGGGGCTTTGGATGGTTGCAGCCTGAGAGTGGGGATGAGAAGGGGCAGATGGGGCCCCAGAGACTGATTTCCTCCGTTTCCCCACTGCCTGAATCAGGGCCATTCGCTGGCCTGACTTTACTCCTCTTCCGGGCCCGGAAGGAAAGGACTGAAGGGAGACTCGGGGGGAGGAAGGGGCCGGGAGGAAGGGGAAAAGGAGCCTTTGGCTTGGTTAGGAGGCTGCGCTCCCCAGGGAGAAAGGGGAATTAAGAGACGGGAGGGCCTGAGCGGGAATAGCAGACGGGGTGGAAGGACAAGGGTAAAGGGGGGAGACTGAGGAGGAGGCAGGTAAAGGCGAAGGGGCGGGCGGGGGGGCCGCAATTGTCGGGGCGGCTCCAGGACGCCCTTCCAGAGGACTGCTCCGCGCCCAAGGGGAACCCGGCAGGGGGGAGGGCGGGCCCAACCGGTTCCACTTCCAGTTTCCCTTTACTTCGGCCTCAACCATCAAACTGAGCCGCTACCGTGGCGCCCTCCCTGCCCCCGGGCCCCCGGCCACCCCCGCCCCCCCCCAAATTCGCTACCCCGCCCCGCCACCGCCTGCCCAAAGCGGGCCCTTCCTCGTCTCCCCTCGTCCCTCTTCCTCCCCTCCCCCTCCTCCGCGCCCCTCCTCCCGCCCAGGCCAAAGCCTGAGGCGGCTCTGCCCCGGGCAGCCCCGCCCACGCCCCGCCCCTTTTCGATGCTGCCTTTCCCGCTCCACAGTGGGGGATTGTGGACCTCTCTGGGCACCAGCACCTTTTTGGGAACCTCAAGCGGCCCGGGACGGCGGGCGGGCCCGGGGCCGGGCCGGTCACGCCGGGGCCCCTGCCCAGCCCCAGTCCCGGGCCCCCGGGGGCTCCCGGAAGCGGGGAGCTGGGCGCAGGCGCCAAGGACGACAAGGGCTACTTCCGCCGGCTGAAGTACCTGATGGAGCGGCGCTTCCCCTGTGGGGTCTGCCAGAAGTCCTTCAAGCAGTCCTCGCACCTGGTGCAGCACATGCTCGTGCACTCCGGGGAGCGGCCCTACGAGTGTGGCGTCTGCGGGCGCACCTACAACCACGTCTCCAGCCTCATCCGCCACCGCCGCTGCCACAAGGATGCACCCCCGCTGCCCGGGACCCCGCAGGCCCCGCCCCCGCCGCCGCTGCCCCCCCTGGCCCCTGCCTCCTCCGCCGGCGTGGACAGCGGGCCCCCGCCTCCCGGGGTGGCCCCTGGGGCCCCGGGCGCTGGCGGCGAGGGCCCTTTCACCTGCCCCCTGTGCTGGAAAGTCTTCAAGAAGCCCAGCCACCTCCACCAGCACCAGATCATCCACACGGGTGAGAAGCCCTTCTCCTGCACCGTGTGCAACAAGAGCTTTAACCGCCGTGAGAGCCTCAAGCGCCACGTGAAGACGCACTCGGCGGACCTGCTGCGGCTGCCCTGCGGCGTGTGTGGGAAGGCCTTCCGTGATGCCGCTTACCTCCTCAAGCACCAGGCGGCCCACGCGGCCGCTGCCGGAGCCCCGGCGCCCCGGCCCGAGTATCCCTGCGACCTGTGCGGCAAGTCCTACTCAGCCCCGCAAAGCCTGCTGCGACACAAGGCGGCCCACAGTGCTGCCGCCGCCGCTGCCGCGGCCGCAGCCCCCGAGGTCCCCAAGGACGGAACGACCCCGGCCCCGCCCCCCACCTTCCCCCCTGGGCCCTATCTCCTGCCCCCAGACCCGCCGGGCGACAGTGGAGAGAAGGCGGCGGCGGCCGCGGCCGCAGCTGCAGCCGTGGTCTACGGGGCCGTCTCGGTGCCGCTGCTGGGGGCCCACCCGCTGCTGCTGGGGGGTGCGGGAGGCCCCGCGGGAGGCGGGGGTGCGGGGGCCGTGGGGCCGGGGGCCCCCGCTCCGGGCAAGACCTTCTGCTGCGGGATCTGCGGCCGGGGCTTCGGGCGCCGGGAGACACTGAAGCGCCACGAGCGGATCCACACAGGGGAGAAGCCCCACCAGTGTCCCGTGTGCGGGAAGCGCTTCCGCGAGTCCTTCCACCTGAGCAAGCACCACGTGGTGCACACGAGAGAGCGGCCCTACAAGTGCGAGCTCTGTGGCAAGGTCTTCGGCTACCCGCAGAGTCTCACACGCCACCGCCAGGTGCACCGCCTGCAGCTGCCCTGTGCGCTGGCCACCCCTGCTGGCTTGGCCCCGGCCGCCGGCCCCGGGGCCGGGCAAGCCTCGGCCGCCGCCGGCGCCGCCCCCCCCGAAGGCCTCAGCTACGCCTGTTCGGACTGTGGGGAGCACTTCCCCGACCTCTTCCACGTCATGAGCCACAAGGAGGCGCACATGGCCGAGAAGCCTTACGGCTGCGATGCCTGCGGCAAGGCTTTTGGCTTCATCGAGAACCTCATGTGGCACAAGCTGGTCCACCAGGCGGCCCCCGAGCGCCTCCTGCCGCCCCCGGCCCCTGACGGGCCCGGCCCCGACACCCCGGCCGCCGGCCTGGACAACGGCCTGGCCGGGGAGGTGGGGGCAGCCGTGGCGGCTCTGGCCGCGGGGGAGGAGGCGGGCACGGGAGTCGGGGCGGGGGCGGGGCCCAGCCCTGGGGGCCCTGAGCGCTTCAGCTGTGCCACCTGCGGCCAGAGCTTCAAGCACTTCCTGGGGCTGGTGACCCACAAGTACGTGCACCTGGTGCGGCGGACGCTGGGCTGCGGCCTGTGCGGCCAGAGCTTCGCCGGCGCCTACGACCTGCTCCTGCACCGCCGCAGCCACCGCCAGAAGCGCGGCTTTCGCTGCCCCGTGTGCGGCAAGCGCTTCTGGGAGGCGGCGCTGCTGATGCGCCACCAGCGCTGCCACACGGAACAGCGGCCCTACCGCTGCGGCGTCTGTGGGCGGGGCTTCCTGCGCTCCTGGTACCTGCGGCAGCACCGCGTGGTGCACACGGGCGAGCGCGCCTTCAAGTGCGCCGTGTGCGCCAAGCGCTTCGCCCAGTCCTCCAGCCTGGCCGAGCACCGCCGCCTGCACGCCGTGGCCCGGCCCCAGCGCTGCGGCGCCTGCGGCAAGACCTTCCGCTACCGCTCCAACCTGTTGGAGCACCAGCGGCTGCACCTGGGCGAGCGGGCCTACCGCTGCGAGCACTGCGGCAAGGCCTTCTTCTACCTGAGCTCGGTGCTGCGGCACCAGCGGGCCCATGAGCCCGCGCGGCCCGAGCTGCGCTGCCCGGCCTGCCTGAAGGTCTTCAAGGACCCTGGCTACTTCCGCAAGCACCTGGCGGCCCACCAAGGCGGCCGGCCCTTCCGCTGCTCGGCCTGCGGGGAGGGCTTCTCCAACACGTATGGCCTTAAGAAGCACCGTCTGATCCACAAGGCTGAGAGGCTGGGAGCCGCCGCTGCCGCCGGGGCCAAGGAGTCCTGAGGGGGTCGGCCCCCCCCCGGCTCTCCCGCTTCTGGGCGTCCTGACCGGCTCGGAGGGGCCTTTCCACCTGCCGACCCCCCACCCTTCTCCCTAAGCCCGGTAGGGGGAGCTTCACTCCATAGGGATCTGGCCACTTCCAGCGTGAGGGATGGACTTAATCCTTCACCTCTCTCCCCCACCTCCCCCACATCCTGGGAACTCTAGGACCCCTCTAACACCAGACTCCCTTTCCATCTGCCCCTTTGTAATACCGCCCCCCCCCCCAATGCCCGAACCTGTAGGAAATGAGGCTCGTTCCCACCCCCCTGCTCACCACCACCGCCATCTTGGATCTGGCTGGAATTGGGGAGGGGGAGGTGGGTCGGGAGAGACACGGGGTAGGGGGACTGATTGCCGTTTGGATGTGTGGGGAGGGTGCGGGGTGGGGGTGGGGGGGAGACGCAGTTTGTACAGACAAAGTCGGGAATAAATATTATCCTTGTGGCACGACTCCATCCTTTGCCCTCCCTAGGAGACCCAGGGCACTCAGGGGAGGGCTCAGTGACCTGAGAACTTCCTGTCTTTCCATTCCAAGATGTCCCTTTTCTCTTAGTTTTCTCCCCGCACTTCCAGCCTTAAGAAAAAGCCCGAGAAGGGTCCCCTAACTCCACCCCCCCACCCCCTACCCCCCAGTCTCCCAGCTGGAGCCAGAAGCAGCATCCTGAGGCAGAGTTCGGCTCAGCCCATCGACCTCCACGGGTCGCTCTCCGCTCTTGTCTTGCCAGCATTTGGGGGAACTGGCAATAGGGAGAGCTCGCCTCAAGCCCCGCTTGACCCTGACGTGACCCAGCTCTGGCCCTCCCTCCCACGTGACTTTGGGAAAGCTCCTTGCGCTGTGGAAGTCTCTCAGACCTGGCCTCTTGTCTCTTATCTGGCCCACGGGTCTCCTTTTCACCGTTCTCCTTCAGTCTTCCAAGTCAGTCTTCCAGAAGCTCAGCTCCGACTGTTCCTCCACAGCTCAACAAGTTCCGGTGACTTCCCGATGCCTCCGGGATAAAGCCCAGAGCCCTCTTTGCCTTTGAAAGCGCTTTGCGCTCGATTTCCCTCGGCTTCCACTCAAGTCGCCGACTTGCCCGTCCACCGTGGGTTCCTGGCCCACTCCGCCCTGTCGCCCACCTCTCTTCCTTGCGCCGGCCATCTGTCGCGCCGGGGATGCCCTGTCTGTGCCAGGCCGACCTCTCCCGATTCATTTGTTGATTAGTGCTTCTCCTTCACTTTGTCCTTACTTTGCACTTGACTTGTGTTTCTGTCCGATTCCTCCACTCCCTGCATCTCCCACCCCTGAGAGACCCCCCCCCAGAACCCCACCCCCCACCATCTGAGGGTGGACTTTCTCATTCTGTGCTTCCCGGTCCGGGGATGCTTCCCAGGAGCCCGCAGCTGGGCTCCAGGTCTCTGCTCGGGGCCAGTGGAAAGAGTTGCTTCCTCTGTGGGCGACCTTGGGCAAAGCATCACCTTCCCCCTTGGGAGCCCGCATGCTTTCCTCTGGGACAGGTCGGGAAGGCCTCGAGTTCTGGCTCCCTCGGCCGTTCGACGCCTCTTTCTGCCTGGCCCTGGGGCAGAACCTGCAACAAAGGTGGGGATGACCCCCCGATGCTGACTGGCCGGAAGGGAAGTGCCGCCTTCACTCTTTGTGGAGTTCTTGCTGCTTGACCACTCAGAAGCCAGGATTGATGGGAGGTTTTTGCCACATGTGAAGCGGACCGACTGGTCCCGAGCCAGGGAGCCTGTGGCCCGATGGCTACGAGAAATGATTTTTTAATGATAACGTCTATCCTTGAATCCCATGTTCAGTCACTGCTCGTACCAGCTCTCGAGCCCGAGTGATTGCCACCGTCGGCCGTCTCCGTTCCTTCCAGCAGACCTCTGGCCACTGTCCCACAGCTGTCCTGAACCATTAGGCAATCTTGCCTTGGCCTTCGATGTTGCCGGCAGCCTTTGCTTCTCCCTAATTAGCTCAAAATCTCTTCCCTCTTCAAGGCCCCACCTCCGGCAGAGGCTTTCTCCTCATAATTTGTGAAAAGAGACCATCCAGCCTGAAGTCTTCCTCATTTCCCCGCCCAGAGCCTTCTCTGCGTTGTTCCCCATTGCCTTTTTTGCTGAAGTCTCTGGAAGAGGAGCCCACTTTGCCTTCATCTCATTCCCTCCTTTTTCCTCTTGAGAATTTTCCTCCTTCAATACTTCTTTCAATGTCTTTTACCCCCTGGCTTCTTCCTTGTTGCCTCCAAAGATGGCCTCACTTTTCCCATCCTGGGGGGGAAAAAGGCCCAAACCTTCCCGTGACGTGGCCACTCCTCGAGCTCCCGGTCTGAGTCTGTCCCAGTGGGAAAATCCTTCCTCCGGGCCCCAGGCCCCTAGCTGAGGGAGCAGGGCGTCGGATCAGGTGCCCCGGGGTCCTTCAAGTCCAGCTCTCCTATCCCAAGGTCCTTTCTTGTGCTTATCATGGCCCAAAGCCTAGGAAGGCCTTCTTACTTACCGCTTAACGACTATGCAAGAAACCGGGGGTTAGGAACAGGACACGAGGGGAACGCTTGTCGTAGGGGACTTCCACTGTCAGGAGCCTCGGTGGACGCTCAGGAGAGCATTCGAACTGGGTGCTCAATGGTGGGCGACAGGGGAGCGCGTACATACGTGTGCGGTGGCGTCTGACTCAGCCAGAGAAAAATGCCGTTTCCTTCTCGGGTCCATATGTATGTATGTGAGTACCTATGTCCCCTGCACCCGTGACGCCTGCAAGGAGAGAGGCCCCAGTAGCGGGAGGGGGAGGTCAGGAAGGGACTCTGCTGGCAGCTGGGCTGCGGCTGTGCGGGCCCGTGCAGAGTCCTGAGATCCGAGTTCCAGTCTCCAGCACGTCCCTTCTCTCGGTTTCTCTCCTTTTGCCAAATGAAGGGCTCAGGCTAGACCCCCGAGGGCCCTTCCAGATCCAGGTGGGTGATTCTAGGCAGAAGCACGAGGTAGGCAACATGAGTCCCCAGAGGTCACAGGTGGGGTTCTGCGTGTGATGGGCAGGCGGCCGATCTGGCTGGGCCATGGGGCTTTGAATGTCAGACGGGAGTAGTTCTGCAGTCCTCGGTGCCACGCCGTGGCTAGACCTGTGCCTGAGGAATTTCGGGAAAGGCTGCCTGTGGGACCTGGCAGTCGGGCTGAGCCTTGAAGCATGTTAAGGGGACAGAGGAGGGAGAAGACTCCAAGCATGGGGGACCGTGAGGAGGCCGGAGGTCAGAGAGTGTGTGGAGGGCAGCAAGGGGGAAGGCAATGGACCAAATGGGGATTTTATGCTGGATCTTACAAGTAGCAGGTACTTCCTAGAGTTTGTGCGTTTGCTGTGGGGGCACACACGTGTGCACAGCAGGGAGCACGTGCGTGGCGGAGGATGGAGGAGAGGGACAGAGGAGGGCAGTTATCAGAAGGCACTGGCAATGGTCCGGGGGGCAGGTAGACAGAGCTCAGACTAGGGTGGTGGTTGGCCACACGAGAAGGTCAGAGTGCGCTTCCCTTTCCATGACGACTTCCAGCATCTCTCTTTACTTCCGTGATTCGTTACTGCTCTTCCTTTGATACTCATTCTCTCCAAATTCGTCACCCAATCCAGATCCCGAAGGCCCTCGCATCCTGCTCTCCCCTTGGATAATTTCCCTTCTTTCTCAAGAAAGCAATCTCCCTGTCCACTCCTCCCCGTGCCCTTATACTCAGCATGCTTATCAGTGTTCCCCCAAATGCCTGACCTCCCAGGTCCTCAATTTGCTCACCTCCCACTTCCTTCTAATTTCCCCTCGGCTACACACAGGGTAGGCACCTGTTAGCCCCCTTAGTCTTCCACTTCTGTGATGAAGGACTTGTTGTTTTCTCTAATACCGCTCTCCTGTCATTCCATCCCTCCCTATGCCCTGATTCTCCTGTCCACTTTTTATGCTCCCTGAGCTCAGATCTCCCAAGCCCCCGCCACGTTACAAGGCTCTCTTCCCAATCTCGACTCCTCAGTTTGACCGTACCCTCCTCTCTGGACTCTCTGCTTTCCCTGCCTTTGCCCACCACACCTTGCCAAGCCCCAGCTCTGACTTATTCCCTCCATTTGCCGCCTCCTTGCGTTGCTCCTGACGTGACTTCCTCTGGCTTCTGTGAGCGTCACATGCTGAATGGGTCCGCCACACGTTTTGCACCTAATTTCAGTTGTGCCTTCACAGTGCAGAGCAATTCTTTTACTCTCCCCTCGTTGCTTCATTATCCCCCCTCCCCGTTGGCCATCCTAAACCCGTACGTTCCTCAGACTTCCACACAACTGCTGTCCCTTTGCTCTCAGCTGAGGACCTTGCTTTGTAATTTACTAGGGAGAAAATGCGATCATATAGTGGGATCTTCCTCCCTCCCCTTTCTCCTCATCTTATACCGGCTGCTGTTCCCTTCTCTTGTCTCTGAGGAGGAGATGCTCCTCAACAAGGTTAACCCTTCCCACGTATCCTTGATTACATTGCTTGCTGTCTTCTCTCAAATTGAGCCACTATCAGCCCCCCCCCCCCAATCAATCTCCTACTGCCTACAAACATGCCAAAGTCTCCCCTGAGAAAATCCCCAGTATTCACTATCATGATCCAAAATCTCCTCTCCTTCCCCATATCCTTCACATCCAACTTCTGGGAAAAGTCTGCCCTTGCCATCTCTCCCTCTTCCTCTCTCTTCTAAACCCTCTAGGCTTTGGCTTGAAGCCTTAGCACCCATGGAAACGGCCCCTTGCCAATCGCCAAGCATCTAATTGCCAAATCTAACGACCGTTCCCCCCAGCCCTCATCCTTTTTGACCTCCCTGGAGCCTCTGAGGCAGAGCAGTCTGCTCCCAGACACTCTCATTTCTCCAGCCGGTTTGATTGCTTCCTCACTAAATAGACCCAAGCCCCTCTCCTCGTTCCACTTTGTCACCTGCTTCCCAACTTTCTCAGGATGAATGTCTCTGGACTTACCTAGGTGCAGCCTGGGATAATAGACACTTTGGCCACTACGAGGCAACTCAGAGTCTTTCTATCTGGACAGAATCTACGAGAAGTTCTGCTATCCCAGAAAAAAAAAAAATCTGAGCTCACCTCAACGCTAAAATGAAGCCTAAGGGGAGAACTTTAGGGAAGGGTTCACCTTGAACACTTTGAGCAATAGGGAGGGAATCAGGGTTAAGTGACTTGCTCAGGGTCACACAGCTACTAAGTGTCTGAACTCGGCTCCTCTTGACTCCACAGTTGATTCTCTAACCACTTCACCACCTAGCTGCTCCCTGAACATACATGTTAGAATATTTTAAAATACCCCATATTTAAAAGTCACTCAATCCTCACTTTTTTTTCTTGCAGGACGGAAGAAGTGATGTGGGAGATTTTTATTTGTAAAATGAGGGGTTTGGACTGTATCTTTCATCTCTAAATCCTATAAGCCATGAGTAGCGTGATGGAGAACAGGGGTGTGGGATGTCATGGCTCTGACAGATGTACTAATTTTGTTGAGTAGTTTTGCTTAACTGTTTTGCAAATGAAACTTTTTTTAAATTAAAAGGATGGTTGGGGTTTGGTGGACTGACTCTAAGTTCCCTGTCAACTCCAAATCTTGACTCTTTGTGTTCTTAAAGGAATATACTTGTGTTGTTTTGTTATGGTTTGGGGGCGCGTGGGGGGAGAAGGGTGGAGTATACCTCCCTAGAGGCTAAAGAGCGTTACCCTCCAGAGGGAAGTTGGAGGATTTGAGAAAGTCAACAGCCTTCTCTCCCATCCCTCATCTCCCTTATTTTTTTTTAATTTATTTTTAATACACACTTTTATATGTTGGGAGAGAAAAATCAGAGCAAATGGGAAAAACCATGGGAGAGATTAAAAAAAAGAAAAAAAAAACAGAAAAAAGAAGTGAACAAAGCGTGTGTTGATTTATATTTAGTCTCCTTAGATCTTTTTCTGGCTGCAGATGGCATTTTCTATGCAAAGTCTATTGGGATAGCCTTGGATCGCCGCACTGCTGAGAAGAACTAGGCCTTTCCTAGCTGATCATCGCACATTATTGCTGTTATTGTGTACAATGTGTTTCTGCTTCTGCTTGTTTTGCTCAGCATCGGTTCGTGTAAATCTTTCCAGTCCTTTGTCTAATCTGCTTGTTCCTCATTTTTTATAGAACCATAATATTCCATGGCCTCCGTGTACCACAGCTCATTCAGCCATTCCCTAATTGATGGACAGCCACTTGTTTTCCAACCTTTGCTACCCCCGTCCCTCATCTCTCTATAGAATCCTCAGCAGTGGACCTGTGATTTCACAGATGGTGCAGATCGCCACCATTCATGCCCCTTTATGCTGGTGGAGCCTTCCCCTTGCCTTGCCATGAACCGTGTAGAAGGAGTCCGCCCTACGAAATGGGAGTTTTTCCTGAGAACCGTTCCCAAGAACGGCATATCCCATCCCCACTTTCAGTGCATGAATCTCTGAGCTCTTTTCCTCCTCATTCGTGTCTTTGATGACATCTTTGCTTGTCGATAGTTGTTGATAATATGCTAAAGCACCCACCTGCATTCTGTTGCCCTTTTCAAGTAGCCCACAATTGTGATTCTTTGGAAATTATGATATTCCATGACTTGCAGAATCAGGAAGAATATTAGTGTTAAAAGGTAATTTTTAATTTGTTTAAACAAGGGAGAACCTTGGTCATTGAAAACAATTGGCTATTTCCTAAGGCAATGCAGATCGCTCCCCTCTTGTTCAGTTGTGGGTGCTACTTATTATAAGCATCCATGGTCCAACTCATTCGATCATCCGCACTGTTGCAGATTCAAGTCTGAACAAATTCATCCACTTGATTTTTCCTATGTGGATAGTTTGATCCCACTCTGGATCTCCTTTGAGATGATTTGCCACATACTAGGCCTAGTTGAACCAATATGCATCCCTTGAGCAACCTGAAGAAATTTTGTGAGTCCTTCATTCATATTCCTCTGTCTTTTTGTCTCTATTTCTAATTCTTTGTTTAGCACTTTCTGTCTCTCAGGTAGGGAACGGGAATTTGGATCTAGGCCCGCTAATTCCAAATCCAGTGATTTTCCCCCCACAATTCCATGCTACCTTTTTCCTTCAGTTACCCCACTTTGCTTCTTCACTTCTCTTTCTAAATCCTGAGTATCAGAACCAAGACATGACCTAGGTCATATTATCACAGGATCTAGAGTTGACCAGGGCCATAGAGATCATCTAGTCAAAGCCTCTCTGAGAGATTAAGGAAAGGAGTCCCAGGGAAGTCCCACTGCTAGTTGCGGAGGTGGATCTGAAGCCAGGTCGTCTGTCTCCAAGTCGAATATTTTTTCCATGACCCAGGGGATGTTCTGTCTCTGATCCCAAAGTGATGGGTGGTGTGGTCCCACAGGATGCCTGGCTTCCCCAAGTATCCCATATCTGGGAATGATTTATCTCCCTGCCTAAATTAAGCAGGCTCTGCCGGATTGTGTCCTATGCTGAATTGCCATCCTCCTCCTACAGGATGCTAGGCAGGGCAGTGGTTGGGATAAGAAAGCCAAAATAAGGCAAGTTTGGTCAGGTCTGGAGGACAGAAGGTCCCCTCTGCAGGATACACACACACACACAGTTTGGCTGGAGAGCTTGGGCCAATGAGGGCCCAAGTTCCACTCTCACCATGGGAGCATGAAGTCTTCCTCATAGGATCATAAAACCACGAGTCTGTAGAGATAAAGGCAAACAATAGCTCAGAGTGGTTGCTTCTCCCTTGATCTTGTGAGTCTTTAGGGAAGGGGCATCTTGAAGGATGGGATCATCAGCCCCATGTTAGAGATATCACTGTGCGTGTGTATATACACATTATATAGAAAACACACACACACACACACACACACACACACACACACAGCAGCCATTAGTTGTGGGAATGCAGTCTAAAGTTTGTCACTGACATCTCCACTGCCATTATTGGTTGGTGAAGACCTGGATAGATTTGACCCGAAGGATACTTGCCACTCTTGAATACAGTTGAAGATCTAACTCAAAAAAGAAATAACATGGGACTCATTCTGTAAATGAGAACGTTGAATTCTGGAAAAGGATGGAGAATTGCCTGAGATCAATCCAATTAAGAGTGGGACAAGTGGTATACAAAAATCATGTCTCCTGAATCCCAGTCATGGAGGGTTAGAAGATAAATCCAGTGGTCACTCCTTATAGTATTACTCTTGACCCAAAGGGCTATTTGCATGAGATTTCCTATTGATGAATATTAATTACTCAATGCTTTAAACCTGTGTGTGGGGCAGGGCAGAGTTTGAGGGGGAAGGACAGACCTTAATTTTTTTGGTTTCCAGTTTTGAGAGGATGAGGAAAATTGGGAAGAAGCCAACATGTAGAACTTTGATCATGTCTCCATTCCTAGTTTATTATACTTTGGAGAATTTTCCCTTGGATTAGATTCATCTGTCTCTCTCTCTCTCTGTCTGTCTCTCTGTCTCCCATATATGTACTTTCTCTGATTTCTGTTTGCTATCAGACTGGAGAAATGGATCTGTTATTTGCTATGTATCCATTATGGAACTAGCATTTGGTAGAAAGGGGCTAAAACCTTGGATATAAAGCTTGCTGCTCTCCTTTTCTCATTAATGAGTAGCAATCAGGAGTTTAGCTTGAACCTGAAATGCATTTCCCTTGAGGAGTAATATTTAAGAGAGCACACAGATATAATTCTAGCCTAATACCCACCTCATCTGAGGAGAACAGTTGCCAGCTTCTGGCCCCAATTTCTTCCCATTCTGGTAGGATTCTGAATCTTCCTTGGAGAAGGTGGGGAGGAGACACAAGAGCTATCTATTCTTGCCTCTGTGTGAACCACCTTTAGACAAACCCACGTGGACATACATAAATACACATCCTCTTACAACAGGAAAATTAATTCCATCTTGGAACTCTTTTCTCAGTACTTGCTCTTTCGCAGAAACAGATCCAAACTTAAGCAATAATTGGCACCAAAGAAATCCTTATCTCATCCTTTACTTTGGTTGGAGGGGTCCTTGACCTGAGAGATTGTTTCACTAGGAGAAAGGGAGGAAGGAGACATCAAAAATGGAGACTGAGCCTAGGGAGCTCAAGAGGACCAAGGGGATCATAAAGGTCTGGGGAGAGGGAGACAATAAATGATCAGTTATTAAGAGGCTCCTCTGAACCAGGTATTGTGCTAAGTGCTTTCTGCATAATGTCTGATTTGAGCTTCACAATCCTGGAAAGTAGGTTTTAGTATCATACCCATTAAATGACGTGCCCAGAGCCCCATATCTAGAAAGTGTTTAAGGCTGGATTTGAACTCCTCTTCCTGATTCTAAGCCCAGTTTCTTATCCACTACAGTACCTAGCTACCCCAAAAGAGAAGTAAGATAAATTGGCAGGATCATAGAGAGGATAGTGGACAAGTAAATCTTGGGGCGATGAAATAAATCCAAGGAAGGAAAAATGTTCAAGTTTTGTCAGATGTTATTAGATGGTCCCCCTGAAAAACTATCTTAGCTTTAAGGAAAACTGTCGGCTACCCAATACTCAAACCATAGCTCACAAGCCCCTACCAATGTTTTCCCCCAAGACCAACCAGAAGATGAGGTGAGTTCAAAGCAAAAAATATTTGCTTTTCTTTCATTGTTACTGCATCTCCTTTGGTAGATACACTTTAAAGGTATTTTGTCCCTCAGGGTCTTTCCCTTTGAAGCCTTTTTTATCACATTGCCCATTTTACCAGCAAATGCTTTCTTTTAAAAATATTTTATTTTCCCCAAAACATGGAAAGATAATTTTCACCATTCACCTTTGCAAAACTGTGTTCCAAATTTTTTTCCCTCTCCCCCTACTTCTCTCCCCAAGACAGCAGTCAATCCTAAATAAATTAAACATGCACAATTCTTCTAAACATATTTCCATATTTGTTATGCTGCACAAGAAAAAAGATCAGAAGGGGAAAATATGAAGAAGAAAAAACGAAACAAGCAAATAATAAAAAAGATGAAAAATTTATTCTTTGAGCCACATTTAATCTCCATCTCTCTGGATGTGGATGATATTTTCCATCTCAAATCTATTGGAATTGCCTCGAATCACTGCATCGTCAAAAGAGCCAATTCCGTCACAGTTGGTCCTTCTATAATCTTGTTGCTGTGTATTATGTTCTCTTGGTTCTGCTCACTTCAGTTTGCATCAGTTCATGTAGGTCTTTCCAAGCTTTTTTGAAATTAGCTGTCTTATTTCTTACAGAACAATAATATTCCATAACCTTCATATACCATAACTTATTCAGTCGCTCTCCAAATGATGGGCGTCCACTCAGTTTCCAGTTCCTTGCTACTACAAAAAGGGCTGCCACAAACATTTTTTGCACTTATGAGTCCTTTCCTGTTTTTCATGATTTATTTGTGATACAGACTCAGAAGACACTGCTGGATCAAAAGGTATGCAGTTTGATAGTCCTTTGGACATAGTTCCAAATTGCTCTTCAGAATGGTTGGGTTGTTTCACAGCTCCACCAACAATGCATTAGTGTCTCGGTCTTTCTGCATTCTCTCCAACATTTATCATTATGTTTTTCTGTCATCTTAGACAATCTGAGAATTGTAAAGCGGGACCTCAGAATTGTCTTAATTTCCATTTTCTAATTTCTTCATCTGAAAATTATCTGTTCATATCTTCTATTTATCTATTAGAGAATGGCTTATATTCTTATAAATTTGAGTCAGTTCTCTACATATTTTAGAAAAGAGGCGTTTATCAGAAATACTAGCTATTAAAATTGCTTCCCAGCTTTTTGCTTCCCTTCTAATCTTGGTTGCATTGGTTTTGTTTGTGCAAAAACATTTTAATTGAATATAATCAAAATTATCCATTTTGCAATTCATCATGTTTTCTAGTTCTTTGGCCGTAAATTCCTCTCTTCTCCATCGATCTAGCAGCCCAAATTAGGCTGTTGGCTAGGAAGGGATCGCATTTAAATCAGATCCCAAGAAACCAACTGTTCACTTCCAAACAGATAACAGAACACGTGTGATTCTCACTTCTGATCTTATCTTTGTTTGAAGGCTAGACTAGATGTGGTAAACAGGGACTTGAAATCCCCAAACAGGTGAGGAGGTGGCAGGAGGGCATTTAGGAATATAATCAAAATTATTCATTTTGCAATTCATCATGTTTTCTAGTTCTTCTTTGGCCGTAAATTCCTCCCTTCTCCATCGATCTAGCAGCCCACATCAAGCTCTTGGCTAAGAAGGGATCACATTTAAATCAGATCCCAAGGAACCAATTGTTCACTTCCAAACAGATAACAGAACACGTGTGATTCTCACTTCTGATCTTATCTTTGTTTGAAGAGATGTGATAAATAGGGACTTGAAATCCCCAGACAGGTGAGGAGATGGCAAGAAGGCATTTAGGTGCCAGACCCAAATGAACTCCAAAGTTCTTTCTTCACTTGTGAGGTAGAGAGGCAAATTTTATGCCTAATAAAAACATTTTGTCATCGATGTCATCACCCCCACCATCATGTCATCACTGCTATGCCTTCTGGTTTGTGAAGCACTTCCCATTTATTGTCTAACTTGACCCTCTGAACAATCCTACAGTATAAATGCAATTATTGCCCTCAATATACAGATGAGGAAACTGAGGCTGACGGTTGACTACCCCATGAGCCTGTTCCTGATCCAAGTCTAGGAATCTGTCCATTGAACCACCTGGAGTCTGTTGGAGTTGCTCAGCTCCACCTTGCCCATAACCGTGAGAACCGGGTCATGAGCCTCTAGCTCCCCGTTGGGAATCGGGGGTGATGGCGGAAGGATAGTCACCAGAAGAGCCAAGGGTGGTTTATGGTTCTGGAGGTTCAGGAGTCCTCATTTTACCCCTTTCGTTGGCACCTCCAATAACCAGGTCCTTAGAGGGGGCACCTGGAAGCAGAGAGCTGGACTGCTCCTGACCGAGCCCCAGTATACCTCGCCCTTTTCCCCCAGCGCCCCCCACCCCAGCAGCTCCTCCTCTCCCCACATTACCCGGCCTTTACGTACCAGCCGGGTACCCAGAAGGAAGCGGGCCGCTGGCCCGGCCCGCTTTGTCCCTCCCCGTCCCCATCCCCAGTGGGCCCCCCTTGCCCACCCCGGCCCCTCCGGGTCTGAGGCCGCCTCCTGCCCCGGCTGCGCCCCCAGAGGCCGGGCGGCCCTCTGCTACACGGGGCACTGGGGGGGGGAGGAGAAGGGGGCGCCGGGCACGTGGCTGCCTCCTGCGAAGGCTCCCACGCCCCGGGACCCGAGGTGAGGCTCGGCCTCCAGGCCAGACTGCTTCGGCGTCACTGCACCCAGCGCCCCACAACGAGGGGTTCATGCGCAGTGGCTGGTCGGCAGAGGCAAGAGGCCCCCAAACCACGTGGGGCCTCAGTCTCCCCGTTTGTAGAGTGGGCCTTCAGGGCCAGGCCCGGCTTCGCCACCTGGAGCAGGAGGCCACAGTGTGGGTTCTGGGCCGAGCCTCGAGCTCCACATCTCGAAAATGGGTTGAATGATGGAGGAAAGCGCTTGGTGAACTTCACGGTTCTGCCACTAGGCAGCCAAAGGCTTCTGGACAAAGGTCAGGGAGGGGACACCAGGACCCCGGGCATGGATCAGCGTCGGGGTCGTTTCCGGCCGGACCTTTCATCAGGGATCCCGAGTGGAACCGCGGCGCGCCTGTGTCCTCGCCCGGACCCGAGAGGGCGACACACTTAGAGCTGCTGGGGAGGTGCAGGATAGAGGGACTTCAAGGAGGAGCATCGAGACGAGGTGGAGGCTGGCTAGAGAGGATCCCTCATTCCTTCCCACCCAACCATAGAGAGTCCCTTGGAGGTTTGGGCTAGAGCGATCAGTCCCTGCGTGGCCGGGAGGGGCCACGAGGATCATAGAGAACGCCCTCCCCTGCCTGCGGGCTAGAGAGCCTGCGGTATGTTGGCGGGTGAGACCCTCCCCCATCCCCCCCTCGCGTGGGAGGACCGAAGGGAATCCTGCCTCCCGAGGGCTCGCGTTGTTAGGGTGTCGTGGCGCCCCCTGGCGCCCTCGGCTGGATGCGGGGGCGGAGGAGGGGCGGGGAGATGCTTCACTCGCTCCCTAGCGGGCCCCGCGTTCCCGGGCCTCTGACTCCCCAGCAGGAAAGCGAGAGGCGGCCACCTCCGAGCACCTCCCTCCCAGCTCGCACCTCCCAGCTCGTACCTCCCAGCTCGCACCTCCCAGCTCGCACCTCTGCATGCGAAGCGGATTCTAGCGGGGGGTGGGGTGGGAAGGGGAGAACACCTGGAGCCCAATGCGGGCTCAGTTTCCCCTTCGGGAGAGTAGGGGAAGCCCGTCCGAGTCAGAGCAAGCAGTCTTCCCTTCCTCCTCCTCCGCCCCTGCCCCCTTGTGGAGGAAGGGGGAGCTCCCAGCCCAACCGCCCCCCCCATACAAGAACGGGGGGGGAGGGGGGGATCCAAGGACGAGGGGGGCGTTAGAGGAGGAGCCCCCTCCCCCCCCCCACGTGCAGGGTAGAGGATGGAGCTCCTTGATGGGGAAGGGGAAGGAATAGAGCTGGGAGGGGCTGAGGCAATTGGGGTGAAGTGACTTGCCCAGGGTCACACCGCCAGGAAGGGCTGAGTGTCTGAGGCCGGATTTGAACTCGGGTCCTCCCGACTTCAGGGCTGGGGCTCCGACCACTGCGCCACCCAGCTGCCTTGGGGGGGGGGGTGAGTGGGTGGGCCCAGGGATGGCGATGACGAGCAATTCTGAGGGGCAGAGGGAAAGGTCAGGGCCCAGAGAGGGCAAGCGGGAGGGTGGCCGAGAGACCCCGTAAGCCTGGGAAAGGGGAGCGATAAAGGAAAAGGGGAAACTTCGGGAGGGCACAAGGGGGACGCTGGGAAACGGGCCACGGGGAGAAAGCCTGGGGAAGAGCGGAGGGGCGGGGGAGAACAAGCCAGAAGAGGCTGGAGCAGTCCACGGATGAAGGGGAATAGCAAGCCGCTGGCAGAGGGGGAGCCAGAGGGCGGGGAGGCCGATGCCTCCCTGGTCCCCCGAGGTCTTCGGCCCCACCCCCCGCTCTCCCTTGGACTCGGCTCAGTGTGGGGACCTCCCGGCCCCCTTCGGGCCAGCGTGAGTCGGGAACCTCGGGGAATCTAGGGGAACCTCGGGCTGCAGGCAGGACCCCGCCCCCCCCGCCGCCACTCCGGCCTTGGTCCGGGCCGGACACGAGACGGCCCCGGCCTTTCGGGCCTCATTTCCGCCCGGAGCCGTTTGGGGGGAGCGCGCCACGAGCGCGCGGCCCGTCCCTCTTCCCGGCCGCCGAGCTCGGAGGGGGGAGGGGCTGGGCGGGGCCTGTGCCGGCGCCTGCGCCTGGCGAGGCGGCGCGGGAGCGAGCGTGGGCGGGCACGCGGGTGCAGCCTGGGCGTGCGCGTGAGTGCGGGGATTGTGATCGTGACCGTGGGCGTGCACGCGGGGGGGGGGGGGGGGGGAAGAGATGGGCGGGTAGGGAGGGTCCGGACCCCTCTGGGAGGGGGAGGGGGCGCATTTATAAAGCACCTACTGGGTGCTGGTATCTTGTGTGGTGGATGGAGATTCCACTCCCAAGGGCGGCCCCGGGAGGGGGGGGGGCGCGGGGGGGGCCGGAGACCCTCGGGGAGAGGGGGAGAGTCCCGGAACCGGGGCTGGGGAGTGCCTTGGGCTGCCTGCAGGGAGCGTCTGGGGCTGACAGCCTGAGATTCTCCCCCTTCCCTCCAGTCTCCAGCCTCTGCCTGTGACCGCCCTCCAGGGCCTCCATGGATCCCCGGCCGCCTCGGGCACCGGCCTCCCCCGAGGGGCGCCCGGGCTCCCCCGAGTCCCTGGCCCCGCAGCCTCCCCCAAAGCTGGGCCGCCACCTGCTGATTGACGGGAACGGGTCCCCGAAGGGGCTTGGAGGGCCCTGGGGAGCGAGGCCCCCGGGATGGGGCCAGCCGCCCCAGCCCGGGCTTACAGCTGCCCAGAGTGCTTCCGGCTTTAAACCCCTTACTTGAAGCCATGGCATTCGGACCCCTCCCGGCCCACGCCCGGACTGCGCCAAGACCTTCAAGAGGTCCAGCAGCCTGTGCCAGCACCGCCTCACCCACCGGGCCCGGGCCTGCCCCTCTGCCCGCGCCGCTTTCTGGACGCCGGGGAGCTGGCTCAGCACATCCGCGGACACTGACGCCCAGGGAGACGGACAGCGGGGGCTCCTGGGCGGCCCCTCCAGCCCGGCCTCCCGGCCTCCGGGCCTCCTGGCTTCTGAGCCTCCCGGCCTCCTGGCTTCTGAGCCTCCCGGCCTCCAGGCCTCCCGACCTCTGGGCCTCCAGCCTCCCGGCCTCCAGCCTCCGGGCCTCCCAACCTCCACAGGCCCTACTGGGCCTGGGCCTGAGACTGGACAAATCAGTCTGCCCTGGGGCCGCGGATCTCCCCGTGGAGAAGGGGGTGCCTGACTCCGGACCTGCCTCCCCAGGACCATGAAGGGCGAGTGGCAGGCAGAGGTCCTTGGAAGGACAGACCCAGCGGCCGGAGCCCCGGCCCGCTGCTTGCTCCCAGGCCTGGCGCCTCTGGGTCCCCGCTGCGCCCGCGCAGTGCAGGGGCTGAATAAAGACTTGTTGAATTGACTGTGACTCCTTCCTGGGACTGGGTCTCCCAAGGGCTCTTGGGATGTGAGCTGGCTTCCCTATGATCTCGGGCCAGTCATCTCCCTCCCCCCTCCCCCCTGCCCTGGGCCTTGGAAAATCAAGGAATTGCATCAGGTGAGCCTAAGGGTACCCCCTAGTCCAGGCCGGGTCTGGGTCTCACCCCTCTTCAGCAAAAGAGGCCTTGGACTTCACGAGAGGGTCTCCCGGGGTCCTTGTGTCAGGATGCCCCCCTCCCCCGTTCTTGATTTTCAGGCCCGCTGAGCCCAGAGCCCCCCGCTCTTGCCTCCCGTTGCAGTCTGCACCTTTTTGACCCAGTGCCTCCATCTGCCCTCGGACCCCTTGCCTGCTGTCTAGGCTTCCGCGGCTCCTCCAGCCCAAGCCGAGGCCCCTGGGGGCGAACGTGGCTCCCTTGTGCCGGCCCCAGCACAGGGCTCGGGAGGCACTTAACCACGGGAGATGTTCCAGTATAAATTCCTATGCGGGCTCCTCACTGCCGCCTAGCAACCGCACGCTTCTTCCCCAGTGGGGGTTCCCACGAGAGCTGTCTCTAAAGCTCTCCTCCTTTTCCCCATTCTGCACCTCCGAGTCCTACAGCCCAGCTATTTTTTCCCCCAGGAAACAATCATTTTTTTATTTTTAAAGCTTTTTATTTTCACACCATAGGCACAGATAACTTGACAACACTGACCCTTACAGAGCTTGTGTTTCAGGTCTCCCCCTCCTTCCCCCCACCCCCTCCCCTAGATGGCAGGCAATCCAATATATGTTAAACATGTTCAAATATATGTTAAATCCAACATGTATAAAGATATTTGTGCATCCTCTTGCTGCACGAGAAAAATCAGAACAAAAGAAGAAAGTAAATGAGGAAGAAAACAAAATGTAAACGAATAACAAAAGGAGTGAGAGTGTTGTGAACCACACGCCCCCAGTTCCCAGTCCTCTCTCTGGGTGTAGATGGCTCTCTTCATCGAAAGAACATCCTCGCTTCTTAAACTATATCAGCCCCTACGGGGGGTCGCATAGCATTGTGGGAAGTGGCAAAATTCTGCTTTATCATCAGTCAATGTTTGATTGTCTGCTTAGTTTACTTTCCTATCTGCCCAGGATTGTGTAAAAATGTCCTGAGCGAAAAGGGATTTCGAGTGGAAAAAAGCCCTGCCCTACATCTAGCTCCTTTGTCTCTCGTCTGGGGTACAGGCCAGGCTCCCCTCTCCCTTCTCTGGGGGCTTGTGGGTTCAGTTATCCCCTCTCAGTCTCTACCTGTCTCCTTTTGGGCTACCTCCAAACATGCCCAGGGCTCCCCATCCTTAAAAACCTGCACTTGATCTTGCCTCCCTCTCAAATTAATGATGGAAAGGAATCATCTGCTTAGTCTCAGGTGCTGTGCCAAGGGATGGGGATGCTCCCAGCTCCCAAAGAAATTCTGACTTTCGAGGAGCTTCCCTCTGATCCAGGTAGTCATTCTTGACTCATCACACCTCGTAAATACTGTAGCTGTTATGGAATAACATCCTGGGGTCCTGTTCCCTTCTCTCCTCACCTTCACCCTCGAGCCCTTATCATCTTTTCCCTCTCCTATTGCTTCCAGTCTCCCCCTCTCCAGCACATCGTCCAATGGATCCATGACCTCGTCCAAGTGGATGTTCCCTCCAGTAATGTTGTCCCTTACTCGTCTAAGCCTGCCCTCCCTCTGGAGCTCTTTTGCCCACATCCTTCCTCAATATCATGGCAAGGGTGCACCAAATTGACTGGATAAGTTGTCCTTACTTCCTCTTGTTATCTCCAGATCAGAGGAACATCTGGTCAATTTGTTGGTCTTCCCCTCTTGCCAAATGACCAACTCATGGTCTTTTCTTATCATGAGATCCTTCACTGAGGTTCCTCATTTGTCACGTATTGTAGCCCACTCCGTCCAATATGTACGTCTCTATTGCTTTCTGCAGGATCCTCATTATTAATTTGGGGGAGACTTTCCATGACTTGCCCAGCTATACAACAACAGAGATGGAATAATGCTCTTCTAAGAGACACAGCAAGGGTGGTCTTTTGCTTAGGGAGACATTTTCTGGTCATTCCAGGACCTTTTCAGTTTCCTGGCTATGATTTATCTCATTTGCTTCTGGCCCCAATTTGCTGTGTATATGTACGTGGGGAGGGATGGACTCAATCTCTGCTCTCTTCGAGCTCCGCTGAAATTCCACCTTTTCCAAGAAGCTGTTCACCATCCCACTGAATTCAAGAGCCTTCTCCGAGATGATGTCCAATTTATCTTGGTTGTTTGCATGTTCTCTCCCTCATTAGATTTTAAGTTACTTGAGAGCAGAAACAGTCTTTTTCCCTTTCTTTGTGTCTTCAGTAGTTCATGCACATAGTAGGCACTTACTAGATGGACCGTGGATAGAGTGCCAGACCTGGAGTCAGGAAGACTCATCTTCCTCCAGTCAAATCTGTCCACTGACATATAACAGTTGTGGGATCCTGGGCAATTCACTTGACTGTTTGCCCAGAAAACCTCAAATGGGATTGGAGAGAGTCGGGATAAGAGTACCACAGCAATAATGCTTGTTGACTGACCCTCCCCCGGTATATCCAAATCTGCAGCCAGCCGGCTTTGTCCACTGGGTCAAACTCTTCTTTAAAGGTTATGGATGGCACCCAGTAAACTGATCTTCCAGGGCCCAGTGCAACCTCCAAGACATACGTTGTCAACAGGAAAATCGGGAGAACTTCACTGTCCCCAGGGAGTGCCCTCCCTTTCTTGAGTTTAATCACCAAGCATCCAGACCCTGCTGCAGACAATGCAACTTTGAGGGGCCAGTCGTTTGAACTCCAGATGTGTTCCCCTAAAAAACTTTTATGGAGACGAGCCCACATCAGAAAAGATGCTCAGCTCTCTGAACCAGACAGAATGGCCATGGCCTAAAAGATCCATGAGACGCGCCATTATAGAGACACTGCCTCTCCAAATGCTCTCCCAGGCTAAATGTGTCCAGACAAGTTCCTGCTGGTCTAATCAGCCACAGCTGGATCTTGATTCCAATATAATGTTGTCATTTTGATCCTCTGGGAGGTCAAAGGATAACAATCACCACCTGGTTTTTAGTCTCCTAATATTTATACTTTGGGCCTTACTGATCTCAAAGCTTGTTTAATTTTTTCCAAGTCCTTAACTAATTAAAAAAATTTAAATGTATTTATTTATGTCAAATTTAAATACAAAATAGAAAAAGAAAAAAAAAACTTTGTCACATGCACAGCTGAACATCAGAGAGGATTCAAAATATGAAACAACACATTTTCATTTTAAGAAAGCCTAGATAATAAATACTACACATGGTGTTCAGACTGTTCATCTTTTTTTTTTCCTTGTAGGCTTTCTTTTGTTCTCTAAGAACTTTTTACTTTCTTTATTCTTTTCCCCCCTTTTCCCCTTCCCTACCTTCCCCAAGAAGGCTGCAAGTATTAAGCATGGGTATATTTATATATATACATATATATGTATATAGACACATACATATACATAGATATCTATAATTATACACATATACTTCCACATACATCCATGTAAGGCAGTATTATACTTCTTTGTCCTCTGTTTCTCTGAAGGTGGGTAACATCATCCTTCATAAGTCCAAGTCTTTCAAATTTTTTTGAAATCCACCAACTCATTAATTTGTATACAGAGCAATATTTCAACCTTATACTATCTAGTTATTTAAACAATATGGATTACTATAATGTCTGCTATATAGTGTACTTTCCCTGTTTTTCTCTTTTGATTGAATCTATTTAGTTTTAACTTTGTCTTAGATCAATGATTACTACCCCTGCTTTTTTCCCTAATAAATTCTGCTCCCGATCAACTCCTGATTTTGTTTATTTTCTCTCCCTGCTGCCTCCTCTGCTTACTTCTACCCACTACCTTGCCTAGCTATTACTTAATCTAGCCCTTTTAAGGATCCCTTCCTTATCCTTTCCCACCAGCCCTTTATCAAAAACCTGCACACTCTTCTACACCTCATCTTATGCTATTCTCTCCTTATTTCTTTATGAATTTAGAAGATTTTTGTACCCTTCTAGATTACGTGTGTGTGTATGTGTACATACACGCACATATAATACTTTGTCCTTATTAGGTCTCTTGAAATTAGTCTTTAATGTTTATCTTAAATTTCTCTTGGATCTTATATGTCAAATTTTCTATTAAGTTGCAGTCTTTTTACAACAAAATCCTCAAAGTCTAGCAATTCATTGAATAATCTTTTTTTTTTTTTAATTCAGCATTATCTTAACTTTGCTGGATATGATGTTTTCAGGCACAACCCTAGTTCTTCTTTTTTTTTTTTTTTTTTCCAGTAAAGGTTCCAAGACCTGCAACCTTTTAATGTAGACACTGCCAGGTCTTGTGTGAGTCCAATTGTGGTTCCACTATATTTGAACTATATATATATATATTTTTTTTCTTTTGGTGGCTTATAATATTTTCTCCTTGATCTGGGGGTTTCAGGATTTCCTCATAGTAGTGATCGATGGATTTTTTTTTTAATTTCTCCTTTCCCCTACTGTTCTAACACTTCAGGACAAATTTATTTAATTTTTCTTGTAGTATTTTTATGAAGGTTCTTTTTTTGATAGCAGCTTTTAAGTAGTTTGATTATTCTTATGTTTTCTCTTCATGATCTGTTCACTGTTCTTCAGAGCAATTGTTTTTCTTATAAGATCTCACATTTTCTTTTATTTTTTCATTTTTTATATTTCATTTTATTATTTCCTAATCTTTTATAACTTTACTGGCTTTCTCTTGCCTTATTCTAGTTTTCAAGAAGTCATTTTCTTCCTTAAGATTCTGGTTCTCCTTTTATAGTTGGCTGACTTTCTTTTCAAAATCTGTTTTTTTTCTTGGATTGTTCTCTTCTTTCTTTTTTTAGTCCACCCCCCCCTCAATCTCTCTCATTTGATTTTTAAAGTCTTTTTTGTATTCTTTAATGAATTCTTTTTGGGCAGATGATTATTTAACATTACTCCTTGGGATAGGAGAGGCTTTTTTATTTCAGTATCCTCTTCTGAAGATAAACTCCAATCTTCCTTATTCCCACCGTAACTTTCTATGATTGGCTTCGTTCTCCTTTGGCAGTTTTTTTTTTTTTTTTTTTGATGTAATGACTCTAGTACTGGGAGATGGGGGATGGTGCCTCTGGCTTCAGATCTCCTTCAGTTCTCCCCTTTGTTCTGGAAGTAAGTGCTCACAGCCTGCAGCATTCCTGCTGCGCTGCTTCTGCACTTATCAGGTGTGTGTGGCTTCCTGCCTGCCCAGGGCTGCTTGACATTTGCTGCTGGGCCTGACCTTATCAGGAGAAGTTCCCTCCATCCTCCCTGACTGAGGCATCAGACTCCTCACACTGTCTGGAAGATGAAAATTTCTGTGGCTGAGGTGAGGGCTGCCTCCCAACCCAGCTAGCCCCAAGGCTCACTGCCTGCTCATTCAACAGCTGTTTATACTTCTCACAGGCCAAATCTCTGTCCTGCTAGCTTCAAATCTTCTCTCTCAAGAGCACCTCAGTTCTGCCCTAACTCAAGTTTGCCCTGACGTGCTATTTTGTCTTGTTTCTGGGGGAAATCTAGAGAGTTGGAGTTTTCTGACCTACTCTACCATCTTCTAGAATTCTCTCAAAAACTCATTTTCTATGACTATGATTCTCCTTAGCAGTGTGGAGCAGAGCCAGGAGCAACAGCGCCTCTTTATTTTTTTCTTTTTAAAAATATTCATGACAAGTATACTTTTTATATATGTTGCAATTCTTTGTCCTCTTTAATTCACTATTCTTGATAATTTTTTCTACCGTTCTCACTTATCCCCACCCTTTCACTGAAGTCACTAGGTATCAGTATATATACTTTTTATATAATGTCGCAATTCTTTGCTCTCTTTAATTCACTATTCTTGATAATTTTTTCTACCGTTCTCCCTTATCCCCACCCTTTCACTGACGTCACTATGTATCAGAATAGGTTGCTTTAATTTGGAAGGTCTTATTGAATTCTTCAGAGAATATCCATACCTTTCCAACTTCTGCATCAGATGTTTGGTGCTGAAGTGGAAATTATTTTTTCCTGGTATTTTAGTGCAGTGTATGCTCTAAGATGACCCTCTCAGCTACATTGATGAGTTGGGTGCTCAGAATGCAACTTCTATGATACTCAGAGTTCTAGGGAAAGTCGTGATTTTCTATTCCAATAGATAATGAGCCCCCACTAGTGTGCTTCCCCACAAGATTAGCATTTGAGAAACACTCAAGTCAACAAGCCTTAAGT
This sequence comes from Sarcophilus harrisii, assembly GCF_902635505.1. Taxonomy (NCBI): domain Eukaryota; kingdom Metazoa; phylum Chordata; class Mammalia; order Dasyuromorphia; family Dasyuridae; genus Sarcophilus; species Sarcophilus harrisii. The sequence goes on from NC_045428.1 coordinate 604,500,250, forward strand.
AGCTTTTAGAAAGGGTTATGAATGATGGTGATATATTCAAAACAATTGGTACAAAAATCCATCCCCCCCCAAAAAAAAATGTGTGACATCTTTTCTACAAGTACAACCAGAGACCAAGGGAAAGCATGCTCAAACTTAGAAAGCATATAAAGCAAAGAGGTTACTCACAATTCTTGGTTGCTGAAACTTTTTTTAGGATTCTGGTATTTACTCCTCTTCCATTTTATGAGAGAGTTTATCCCCTTCACATTCACAGTTATGATTACAATTTTGTATTTCCCTCCATCCTAGTTTTCTACCTTGTATATAATTTTGTTCTTCTTTTCACCCTGTCCCTCCTTAGAAGTGTTTTGTTTCTGACTTTCTTCTTCTATCATCCCTCCTCTCTTTTCTTAAATCTTTCTCCTAGTGTTTCTGCCCATCTTCTATCCAGCCCTCCCTCCTTTTCTTTCCCCTTTCCCCTTCTACTTCCTCATAAGGTAAATGTATATACCCAACTAAGTGAATATGTTATTTCTTTTTTGAGCCAAAACTGATGAGATCAGACTTCAGGCAATGCTCACCTCTTTTTTTCCCTCTTTATTGTAATAGATCTTTTGTACTTCTTCATGTAATCTAATTGATCTATGTATGTCTATGTCTAAATGATCTATGTATGCCCCTCTAACTGCCCTCATAAAAGATACACAATTCTCAAGAGTTACAAGTGATATTTTCCCATCTAGGGAATGTAAACAGTTTAACCTTTAAATAATCCATTTTTTTCCATTTACCTTTCAATGCTTTTGTGTCCTGTGTTTGAAGATTAAAATTTCTGTTTAGCTCTGGTAGAAGCTGCCAGATCTTGGGTAATCTTGACTGTGGTTCCTCGATACTTGAATTGTTTTTATTTTCTAGCAGCTTGCAGTATTTTTTCTTTGAGATCATAGTTCTGGAGTTTTGTAGCAATGTTTCTTGAAGTTTTCCTTGTGGGACCTCTTTCTGGAGGTAAGCAATGGATTCTTTCAATGACTATTTTGCCCTCTTGTTCTACTATATTGGGGTAGTTTTCCTTGATTATCTGTTGAAGAATGATATGCAGGTTCTTTCCTTTCTTTCTTATCTTTTTTTTTTTTTTTAGTCAGGAAGACCAATAATTTTTAAATTGTCTCTTTTGAATCTATTTTCTAGGTCAACTGTTTTTGCAATGAGGTATTTTACATTTTCTTCCATTTTTTCTATTCTTGTTAGTTTGGCTGATTCTTGATGTCTTATAGAGTCATTAGCTTCCATTTACCCAATTCTAGTTTTTATTTAAGACTTTCTTCAGTTAGCTTTTGTATCTCTTTTCCCACTTGATTAATTCTACTTTTCAAGGTGTTGTTTTCTCTAGTGGATTTTTTTTTTTTTTTACATTTGGCCAATTGTGTTTTTTAAGAAATTGATTTTTCAATGGAAGGGTTTTATTTTTATTTTTGCATTTGGTCAGTTGTATTATTATTATTATTTTTGCTGAGGAAATTAGGGTTAAGTGACTTGCCCAGGGTCACACAGCTAGGAAGTGTTAAGTATCTGAGATCAAATTTAAACTCAGATCATCCTGACTTCAGGGTTGGTGCTGTCAATTGTATTTTTTAAGGAATTGTTTTCTTCAGTCATTTTTTGACCCGTTGAGTCTCTCTTGCATACCTCTCATTTCTTTTCCCAATTTTTCTTCTCCCTCTCTTATTTGCCTTTTTAAATCCTTTATGAACACTTCCAAGAAGCCTCTTTGGTCTTGATACCAATTCAACCCTTTTCTGGGTTGGTGTTTTGGTCTTCCCTGTCACTACAATAGCTTTCTGTGACTAAAGTTCTTTTCTGTTTCTTGCTCATTTTCTTCACCCCAGTGAGACTGACTTCAAGAAAAGTCTTTCCTCAATAATCCTCTTTGGATCATGTAGCTTCTTTACTGGCCTCCTTGTGGAGACCTGAACCTTCATCTAGTTTGCCCTTGACTCCCACCTTTAGCTGATCCAGAGATGCCATTAAGACAATGATAAAAAGTCCCAAATCCTCCAGATCTTTCAAAGCTCACAAAGTCCTTCTCCAGCCAAAAGGGAAGAAAGAAATCCAGCTTAAGGCTAGTGCTGTAGTCTCTTCTCCCTCACATCAAACTGGTTCCATTCTTTCAAATAGTTCCAGTTATAAACTAGCTTGACACGTTGTATATGACTTGTAAGGCAGGACTAAGTTTCAGGCAAACCAAAGGTGATGCCTTTGGAGGAATAGAAGTTCCAAGGACTTTTACATTTGGTCTAAAGCCCACATTTTGATTGGAGAGACAACACAGAGATTTCATGCAAGATGAATGGAAAAGTCTCACGGCCTTTAGGGGCAGTGGCAAAGCAGATGGTCTTGTTTCTTCTTTAAAGTCATTCCCACTGATAAAATTCCATCAGTTTTTGCCGTTGGTCCATTGGAGAGGGCCAAGGACTTTGATGAGAACTTCCTTTTCTGGGTCTTTAGTAGATGTGGCTGTAGTACTCGCAGTAGTTGTGGGCAGGCTGCATCTCCCTGAGCGATGTTTCCCAAGATAATGGCTGAGGTCACTGGGCTGGAAGCATTGCCATTCCCAAGGCTCTTGAGTTTAGATTTCCCCAGTTATGGTCTGAGAGGACATGATGGTCAAGGTTGTGGTTGAAGTCTGTTGTGGCCGGAACGTGACACTTCCTAGCCTTAACTTCCTCGGGGTGCCCTGCTTCTTTGGCTACTGCAGACAATTGAGTATGGAATGAATTGTTTGTGACTATTCAAAGTGTATGTGTGTGGGAAGATCCAGACTACTCTCAGGTAGATCTATGTGGTCTCTGCTACTTCAGTGGTTTTGCATAATGGGAAAGGAGGCAGAATATTCTAAGAATCAGAGGTAGTCTATAAACATTGATTTACCTATTGCTCCTCTCACTGTGAGATCCTTCTCCAATGGTGTATGACCAAGGCCAGGATTTGTCTATCTTGTATTTGGCAGTTGATTGGCCATTGTGGAAATGGCTGGTCCCTTCATAAGAGTTACTTTCCCAGATGAAGGCTGGAAAGAGAGTCTGCAGTATATAGGGTACTGCTAAGTTCAGGGCTCCTGTGTCCACATGACTGTTGACGAGAGTTGGTCAGCAGTTATTGACTGGTTTGATGAGGACCGTGGCTTCCTTTCTGCTCGATGCAGATCTGGTAGTTTGGGCATTGCTCTTCCTGAGGCTCTTGGCTCAGGATCTTATGCTATCCCCATCAGGGTCTGAGAGAAGATGGCGGTCAAGGAGTTTGACTTGTCTGGTATATGATGCTTCCTGTTTTTCTTTTAGGGTGCCCTCCTGCTTCAGCTAGCCTGGCTTGGTGATATTTTGGCTTTCCATGTTCTAATGTGAAGAAGAATCTATTGGATTTTGATAATCTCAAAATTGGTTTTCCATGGCAAGTCTTAGGGTTCTCCCTGCTCACGCAGAGCAGAATCAGGAGCAAAGGCTGCTTGATGTCAAGGACCACCAACCATGAGAGCTGCTTCTCTAAAGTGGGATGGGAGACTTTGACTCATCCTACTATCTGAGGTCTATAAAACCCCGTTCTTTTTTCTTAATTTTTAATACCTTTTTATTTACAAGTTATATGCATGGGTAATTTTACAGTATTAACAATTCCCAAACCTTTTGTTCCAATTTTTCCCCTCCTTCCCCCCATCCCCTCCCCTAGATGGCAGGACAACCAATACATATTAAATATGTTAAAGTATAAATTAAATGCAAAACAAGTAATATCCAAACTGTTATTTTGCTGTGCAAAAAGAATCGGACTCTGAAATATTGTACAATTTGCCTGTGAAGAAAATCAAAAATGCAGGCGGGCAAAAATATAGGGATTGGGAATTCAATGTAATGGTTCTTTGTCATCTCCCAGAGTTCTTTTGCTGGGTGTCACTGGTTTAGTTCCTTACTGCTCTATTAGAAGTGATTTGGTTCATCTCATTGCTGGAAATGGCCACATTCATCAGAATTGATCATCATATAGTATCGTTGTTGAAATATATAATGATCTCCTGGTCCTGCTCATTTCACTCAGCATCAGTTCATGTAATTCTCTCCAAGCCTCTCTGTATTCATCCTGTTGGTTGTTTCTTACCGAACAATAATATTCCATAATATTCATATACCACAATTTATTCAGCCATTCTCCAATTGAGGGGCATCCACTCCGTTTCCAGTTTCTGATCACTCCAAAGAGGGCTGCCACAAACATTCATGCATATACAGGTCCCTTTCCCTTCTTTAAGGATCCCTTTGGGGTATAAGCCCAGTAGAAACTCTGCTGAATCAAAGGGTATGCACAGTTTGGTAACTTTTTGAGCATAGTTCCAAATTGCTCTCCAGAATGGCTGGATGTATTCACAATGTATTAGTGTCCCTGTAAAACCCCATTCTTGTAGAAACATTATAGTGGGGGCTACTTTGCTCTAAGAGTTGAATAAAAGATGAACCAGGTTTAAATCTCAATTGTCATTTTCTACTTGTGTGACTGTGAAATTCTACTCAGCTCATTCATTCATCTGTTCATTTATTTACAAATTCATCAAACAAGTCTTTATTAAATGTCACTATAAATTAGGCACTGGTGCATAAAAGTGAGGCAGCTCCTTCCTTCTGGGAAATTCCAGTCTATTGATGCCTCAGTTTCCTTATTTGCAAAATGACAAGGGAGAGGAAATTGGGCTCTCGGGTCTCATTTTAATCTGCTGTGAGGTGGAGGGTGAGGCAGGTCAAATCCTGATCTCTAAACCCAAAGAAAGCCGGGAATCTTGCTCCCGAGGACGTCGGTTACCCCCCCCCCCCTTTCTGGGAGCGCCCAGGAGTGTCCCGCCACCCGATTCCCCCTCCAGCAGCGGATCCTCCAGAAGCAACTGTATCTACATGGTATGGGACGAGTCCCGGAACAGCTTAGGCTGGAGGCTGAGCTCCCGCTAGAGATCATAGAGAGGAGAGGAGGATAGAGGGGATGGGAGTGGGGGGTGGGTGGAGAACAGAGAGGGTGGGGCAGAGAGATGCTGGCTTCAAAGTAAATGGGAGTAGCGGCTCTGTCCTACCTCAGGGCAAGGAGGATGGGCTTTGAAGGTTAATATAGCTAGGGGATGGGGGAGAGGAGGGAGGAGGAAGGAGACTTCTGGGACGGTTAGGGGGGGGCTTGAGGGACCCTGGAGGACTCAACCTCAGCATGAACATCGTCCCCGCCCTCAAAAAAACTCACGGTTGAATGGAGGGGGAGAGCAGAGAAACTTGGAAGGGAGCCAGACAAGTTGAGTAAGGAGTGACCAGAAGGGAAGAAAAGTCAGAGAGCTCAGTCCAGCTGAGGTGGGAGGAGGCTCTTTAAGTTGATGGGAGCAAGGAAGACTTCCTGGGGAGGTGGGCTGTGTTCTGAGTTCTGAAGGGAGAGTGAAAGGACAATCTTGGGATCAAGGATCATGGATGTAGAGCTAGAAGGGGCTTTTAGAGGTCGTCTGCCCCGACGCTCATTTTGCAGATGAGCAAATTGCTCAAAGGTTACATGACTTCTTTGAAGACACTGATAATAAGTAACAGCTTCAGGATTCAGAGCATCTGACTGAATCAAGATTTTCTTTCCCATTACCACGTCCATAGAAAGATAATGGCACAAAGTTCCTTGAAAGCAAGGATTGTTTTTGACTATACATCCCCAGCTCCAGCATATAGCAAACTGCGTGGTACATAAGTACCATGAGTACTTAATACTCATTGGATTGATTTTAATTGAGGGATGACACGAAATCAAAGCATGGAAATAAGACTAGACGTGATGGACAATGGAAGAAAGTGCCAGTTGTCTAATTTGACTGGCGTCTACAAGATGTGAGGCGAACTACATTGAAATAAAGCTGGAGAACAACTTGTATACTGATCGTAGGGAGCCTCAAATGTCAGGAACAGGGGTGTATATTTTACCCTGTAAGTCATGGAATGCCACTGAAACATTTGTGAATAGAGAAATGATGTAACCATAAAGCCACATTCAGAAAGAATGGATGAAAGAGCATTTATCCAGCACATACTATGTGTCAGGATGCAAAGGCACTTTGTATAATATTCTTCTCTAAACTATAGTATTATCTTGGAGCAGGTTTCTTGGGAGGTTTCTGGGAACAGCCTTTGTTTCAGTTCAGTAATCACCCCAAATGCAGCCAGGTATTAAAGTCCAAATCCTTTATTGTCTCTTTCCAAGTCTTGTTTCCTTTCCTGTGACCCAGTTAGCTTTTTTTAAAGGCATCTCTCTCTCTCTTTGGTTCCGAGAGTTTAAGCTTCTGCCGCCAAAGCTTTGTCTTCTCTGCTTGTGCCACCTTCTTGAGGTCCTCCTGAATTTGTCTTGGTTTCAGTATTCTCCACAAGACAGCCTGCCACCACTTCTCTAGTCTTCCCTCGTTCTCCATGACTGCCTTCTCTGGCTCCTGAATGTCCCGGACTGACTCCTGGCTGAGGCTCTGAGAGCTTCTAGTGTGCTTGTCCCTTCTGGCCCTGAGAGCTTCTTATTTATATGCCCCACACTGAGTAAACACCAATCATTATATCACTAGGAAACAATGATTTGTTGTAGGATTAAATCAATGCTAAACTAAATTTAACCACTATTTCCTCAATTCCACTTAGTACCTTGTTTCAAGTTCTGGCCCATAACATCTCGTTATCATACTGAGCCATGCTAAATTAGATAACTATTATCTCTATCATTTCCACTGACTTAGTACTTTGTAATAATCCTAACAACTTTCTGCCCTCAAAGAGCTTATGTACAAATGAAAAGAGCATCCAATTCAGAATCTAAAGCCTGCCTTTGCTATTTCCTGGTTGTAGGTCCTCAGGCCAACCATATTCTATGCCTCAGTTTCCACTTCTTGTTGTCCTTTGTTCTCCAAGAGGACCAAAACGACCTATGTTAGAACCGAATTACCGTTGTCCAAAATCAGACAAGTTTGGAATACTTGGCCACGGGGCGGACACAAATAGTCCCTATGAACACTTGTGGGGGAGGGGGGCTTCTCTAACTTTGTGTATCTCACATCTCTTCTAAGCTAAATGAATTCTACTTTGTTTGTGGAGCACGGTACCTTCTCTGTTAAAGGTACGCCATGCTGGGCGGTTTCACGCCGGGGTCTCCCGTGTCATACAATTGATTCTAAAGTTCTTCAGAGCGACATGTCCTTGTATTGGTTTTTCTGCCCATCTCGCGAGCGCTTGCCCTGTGAGTTTTCCATAAAATAAATTTGTTTGGCAAATATACACTTGGCAATAGAACACTGTGGCCAGCACAACAGAGCTGTGTCCTCGGCAGCAGAGTTGGGACACTTGGCAGTTTAGCTCAGGAGAGGACCTCAGTGTCTGGGACCTTAGGTTGCCAGGGGATCTCCAGAATCTTCCTAAGACAATTCAATGGCAGCGATTCCGTTTCCTGATGTGCTGGTGGATGGTGCAAGTTTCCCAGTCGTACAACAATGAGGTTAACCTAAAGACTCTGTGGGCTTCCATTTAGGAATCAGTATTAACTTGTCCTCTAACAGAGCATCCAAAACACTGAGCTACACTGAGCTACCTCTGGCAATGGGGTGAAGGTGCGTGCAGGGAAAACTAGTACTTCTGGTGTGAAGGCTGCTGAGCCTTTTACAGGGCTGCTTTCTACCTTCCGCTTCTGTCAAATGAAAGGATGGGGCTAGCTCTCTAAGGCCTTCATCTTCAAGTTATACGTTCTAAGATGATTCAGAGTGTGGAGTTGGATGGAAAAGATTCTCCGTGAAGCACTGGAAGGTCCCCATGATGAATATATTAGTGTTTGGGAGAACTGCACGGGTTTAACCTATAAGGGACTGCCTGCTGTCTTGGGGAAGGGGAGGGAGGAGGAGAAACACGAGGTTCGGCAAAGATGAATGTTGAAAACTATCTTTGCATGTATTAGGAAAAATAAAATACTATTAAAATTTAAAAAGTCATCCAGAATTCCCCCGGTTACTCTTCCAGAGTTCACATTCTAAGTGGGAGAGACTCCACGTTGTGCTCAGTGACAGGCCCAGGAACCCTTTGGGCAGGCTCCTGGAAAGGAAGCTAGGCCTGCAAACCAGTGGACTCCCCTCCAGCTCCTATCGTGGGCGAGGGGGCAGGCAGGCAACGTTCTAGGCACTCAGGAGAGACACCAGCGGAGGAGACAGGAGCGTTGGGGTGTCCCTCAGGCTCTTGGCTCTGGCAAGGATGGAGAGACCAGGATAAAACAAGGGGAGTGGGGGAACAAAGGAGGGGGCAGAGAGGAGAGGGGATAGGAAGACCCCAGATGGGGAACTGGGGAGACACCACCTGAGCCGGCATTATACTTGTGAATTAGGGGAGGAAACCCTTGGGGTGGGAAGGATTTAGCCACAAAGGTCTTTCTTGTAGGAGCTGAGGGGCCATTGGGGGAATAGAAAGGGATGCAAGTTGGGCAGGCCGTTTAGCTAGACAATGGATTTAGAGGGACAGGGTGGGGGACACCCAAGGGAGAGGCCGGCCCCTCACACACAGAACTGGATCGTTTGTAGAATGGAGTAGAGGTAGGACCCAAAAGCACAGGAGCTGAGAGAGCCCGGGCAATCCTCCCACCTGGAGAGGGGTGCACAGAGGGGGAGACGCGATGAGCAGGATTTGGGGGGAGTTTGGAAGGGACGGAAACTCTGGGAAGTACAGGGTGGGCGGGGGCGCGGGCAGGAGAGCTGCCTTTGGGCCTGAGGGGAAGCTCCGGGTGCTCTGATCCTGGGGGACTTCTGGCTCCCGGGGAGCCCTGGATCCGGCCCGAGCAGCCCTAGGCAGGCGGACCAGGGGGTAAGGGAGGCAGGCCTTGGGGAGACACTGAGCCTCGGGCCTGGCCGGCCTCCCTGGGGCCAGCTTTGTGTCCGGAGCAGCCTCCCCCCGGCCAGACCCCTCAGCCTCGGCTGCGTCCCGCGGCTGGGCCGGTGCGGGGCGCGCCGCCCGGGCGGGGCAGGAGCCGAGGGCCGGCAGAGGAGCCAAGGGCCGGCAGAGCCGCACAAGGTCCCGCTCCCCGCTCGAGGCCGCCAGCGGCGGGACGATCTGGGGGCCGGGGGGAGCCGAGCCCCGTTTCCTGCCCCCCGCTCGGGCCGCACCCTCCGGAAGCCCGGCCAGCCTTGGGTCAGGGCCGAGGGCAGGCACCAGCGCCCGGGGAGGACCAGGGCGTTCGGCCCGGGACCTCGCAGCCCCCCACCCCGAACCCTCGCGAGGAGGGGGGGCCCCAGTCCCAAGTTTGCCTCCCCTCCACTAACGCTCCTGGGCTTGACGTCATCGGCTTGCGGGCGGGACTAAAGCGCGCAGGCGCACGGTGCGGGGTGCGGGGTGGGGGTGGGAGAGACCCTCCCGGGTCCTCGGAACCTTCCTCCCGCGGACGCGGCTTCCGGCCGGAGCTCTTCCGGTAGCCCGCGCCCCGCCCCCTCGCTAGCTCCCTCCCGCCGCCCCCCTCGTTCATCCGCGCCCCCTCCCATCCCCCTGACGCCGCCAGACCCGGGGGGGGCGGCCAGGTCTGGACCTCGGACCCCGGCCTAGCGCCGCTGCACCGAGTAGGGCGCCGGGCATCGAGAAGGCGGGCGGGCCTAGAGGGGCCAATGGGGGGAGGGAAGGAGCCGGGGTGGGGTAGAGAGGGGCGGGGCCGAGGAGCCCTGGGGGAGGGGGGCCTTGAGGGCTAGAGAAGGCGGGACTAAGGAGGGGAACCCTGGGGGAAGGAGGGGGCGGGGTTAGGGAGGGCTGGGGCAGGGGAGCCCTGGGGGACAAAGGGGGAGGGGCTAAAAGGGGAGCCCTGAGGTGGAGGGGTGGGGCTAAAAAGGGAGCCCGGGGGAATAAAGGGGGTGGAGCTAGGGAGATCTGGGGGAGGGGCACCCTGAGGATGAAGGGGCGGGGCTAAGAGCTGTGGGAGAGGGGACCCTAGGGGATAGAGAGGGCTTGGGGTGGAGGGGCAGGCTAGGGAAGTACTGGGGTGAGAGGGGCGGGGCTGGGCAGGGGGGGTAGAAGGGAGAACCAACCCTCGGACCCTCATTGGGCAGGTGAGGGGCACGTCCAGGGGAGAGAGTAGAGACCCTGCTAGGGTTGGGAGGGGGCAGGGCAGGGAGGCCTGTTGATTGGCTCTGGGGAGTTCAGGCTCCCTAGGTAGGTCCACATCATCCCTGGGCTAAAAGTTGTGGGACTTTGGAGAGAATCTTTCCCGGCTCTGGCTCCCAGGGTCCTCATCTGTAAGGTCAGGGGGACTGAGCCAGATGCACTTCTGGTCCCTCTGGTCCTGAGCCAGCAAGGCCCCCGGGGAGGGGGGGGACCAGGGCCAGGCCGATTCAAGTCCCCTGCAGAAGGAAGGGCCCAGAAGACAGGAGGAGTCCGAGGGGGCCCTAAGAACAGCACCTTGAGGCAGGGCCCGAGGCTGAGACGGCCGGCCATTCTCTCTCTGCAGGCCCCCCTCCTGCGGATGTAGCTGCCGCCTCCGTCACAGCCCTTGCCATCCTCCTGGGCCATGGCCATGGAACCTCCTCCCCCCCAGGCGTCTCCCTCCCCAGAACCGGGCCCCTCGTCCACCCCCGAGGCTCCCGCACAGCCCCCCAGGCTTGGCCGCTACCTCCTCATCGACACGCAGGGCGTTCCCTACACGGTGCTGGTGGAAGAGGAGGCCGAGACCCCCGCGGGGGAGGTGGCGGTGGGCTCCACCTCCCGAAAGTGCTACAGCTGTCCCGTGTGTTCCCGAGTCTTCGAGTACTTGTCCTATCTCCAGAGACACAGCGTCTCCCACTCGGAGCTCAAGCCCTTCGTCTGCGCGGTCTGTGGGAAAGCCTTCAAGCGGGCCAGCCACCTGGCCCGCCACCGGTCCACGCACAGGGTGGGGGGCGGCCGGCCCCACGCCTGTCCCCTGTGTCCCCGGAGATTCCGAGACGCGGGGGAGCTGGCCCAGCACAGCCGCGTCCACTCGGGCGAGCGACCCTTCCAGTGCCCTCACTGCCCTCGGCGCTTCAGTGAGAGAAATACCCTGCAGAGACACACTCGGAGGAAGCATCCGTGACAGGGGTCTGAAGAGCCTGGCTGTGTCCCCGCGGGGGCCCCGACCAGGGGAAAGGACCGGAGAGCTGGGGCTCGGATAATCCCCCTCAAGTTCAGGGCCGAGGGGCAGGACCTCCACACACACACCAACCAAGAGCTCTGAGGCTGGCACCCTGGCTCGGACCAGTCATGTCTCCGGGCCACTTTCCTCCCTTCTGCCATGAGGGCGTCAGACTAAGATGACCTCTCAGGTCCCCGTCAGCTCCAGCCTGCTGGACACGGGTGCGGCTCCCGGCCTGGGAGGCGCCTCTTCGAGGGGGTGGCCGGCCCTTCCTTTCTCAGAGGAAGCATTTGGTGCGTGGGAAGAATCTGAGCAGCCGCCCCACTAGGCTGTAGGTCTTCTGGTGGCCATTTGCGGAGGGTCTGAAGGAGCTGGGGGAGCCTCCATCCCACCCCCACTCCCACCTGGGAGAGCACTGGGCTGCCAGGTCCCAAAGCAGCGGGGGATCCCCTAGAACTGCCCTGGGGGCAGATGGGATGTCTCCTCTGCCTCTCTTTGTAGGCCGGGCCTTGTGGTGAGGAAAGGCCCCATCCCGGCCCCAAGGGCTGCAAACCAATGAGCAGAATAAATGCAAAGAGTTTTCAGTGAGGAGACTCGGGATTGGTGTGTGACAAAATCTTTCCCAAGACTGATGGGTGGTTCCTCCTGTGGAGGGAGGGTGGGAGCCCCTCAGCGGCCCTACTGTGGGACCCTCCTGGCCCTGCTCCTTGGGAAGGGCTCCTCTTTCCCCGGGGCTTTAACCAAAGGGCTTCCAGTGGATAGGATGCTAGTGAACGGAAGAATTGGGGGGGGGGGCTGGATCTAAAGTTCATCCTTCTGGGTGGGTAAGCATCTTTGGTGGAAGTTTGGTACAGGGTTCAGGGTCTGGGTTCAAGCTGCCTTAACAGCTTTCCCGAGCTCTGCCCTGGGGGACAGCTCTTTGAACACTGGATTTGGAGTCGGAATTGGGGTTCAAAACCCCATCCCCCAGACAGTCACAGCTCTATTTTGGAATAAAAGAACCCGTGAACATGCATTTATTAGGTGCTCCCTCCAGGCCACACACTGTGCTCCGGGCCTAATGACAGACCGGGGTGGAGGGGAACAGAGGACGCTCCCCTTCTACAAATTGCCCAGTGCCGCTGAGTGCGTCATGGGCGCAGGGCCGGGGGAGGTAGGGGCTGCCCCATCAGTAAAGTCTTTTGACCCCAAAGTGGGCCAGTGGCGCCCTGGGGGTGGGGTGGGGAAGAGAGCCAGCTCTACTTGGGAGGTCGGGGCCCCGGGACAAGGGTGAACCTCTTTGGGCTCTTAGATGGACCCACCTGCGGGGCTGCAGGTAGGATGGGGCAGTGAAAGGCGCCACCTCTGGAGTTGGGGCTCCCATGTAAGGCCATTGTGTGCCCTATGACCTTGAGACAAGTCTCCTCCCCTTTCTGGGCCTCAGTTTCTCGTCTGTGAGCTCCGAGGTTGGGTCGCAGCCACCAGAACCCTAAAGCGCATTCGGAGGGAAGCAGGGAGGGGATGAGCGATACCTGGACGTTTCCCGGAGTCCCAGAATTTTCCTGCGGCCCCTGGCTACGGCTCCTCCCCTCCCCTCCCCCTCCCCCGTCCTTTCGGGAGGTCACGGCTTCAGGAATTTGCCGAAGGTCCCTGCCCGCCCTGGGCAGTCACCGCAGCCCCTGGGTTGGAGGGAGGCGCTTTGGAGCGGAGGCCGCTAGGGCCCGTCACACAAATGCTCAACTCGCTCCGTGGCGCAAGTCCCTCTCCTCTCTCTGGGTCCCTCCCGTGGCGCCCCACGGGACCCGCCCCCCCCCGGTGCCGAGTAGGGCGCTAGCCTCTGGGCTCGCGTGACTGGCTCCGCCCGGTGCGGGGGCGCGCTCACGCTCCGATCGCGCGCGGGGGGGAGGGCGGCGTGGCGTGGGCTGGGTGGGGGGAGCTTTCCTCCGCCCCCCGCGCCGGTGGCACTTTGCAGACGATCCCCGGAGCTGGGCATGGGCGCCGCCGCTGCTCCCGGGGCCGGAGTCCGCGCCGCGCGGGTGGGTGAGCGTGGGACCGTGGGCGGGGTGTGTGGGTGGAAGGTATGAGGAGGAGGGGAGATCGGTCGGACCTCCAGCCCAATCCCGAGTCCCCGACCTCGATGCGAGCCGGGGGGGGGCCCGTGGGACAAAGGGCGGGGGCGGAGGGGGGCCCCACGCGAGACGCACCCCTTCCCCCTCCCCTGCCGAGACGCATGCGCCGGCGGCTCCAGTACCATCGGACAATGGGGACCGGAGGTCCACGCGTGTGCGGGCGGGCTGCGTGGAGCATCGGGGCTGCGGGGGAGGAGGGATGCCCGCGCTGGCGCGGGGACTGTCCATCGCCCGCCCCCTCCAGGTGTTCCACTCCGGGGTGGGGAGCGCTCTCCGTGCCCCCCCGCCCCTCCCCTTCCCCCGGCTCACCTGTGGCTGGTCTCTCATCCAGTGCCCCTGAGGCGCCGGGAAGCCAGGGTCCGGCCGAGGCTGCGTCATGAACGAGCGGAACGGCCGGAGGCGGACAAGTGAGCAGCCCCTTCCTTCCCCCGGGACTCCACCACGGGCGGCGCGGGGAGGGGGCGGGTGGTGCCATTTCAGCGTCCCGGGCCGAGGTTGGGGAGGAGGAGGAGGCGGCGGCCGAGACGTCGGGAGGTCGGAAGCTTTTCCCGATCCCACCTTCCCTTCCCTTCCAGTGAAGAAGGATGAGGAGAGCTTTGAGATCTCCATCCCATTCAACGAGACCCCTCCTCTAGAGTCCCCCCAGATCTTCTACGGCCTGAGTCCTCCCCAGGGCAGCTTCGAGGGTGAGCCTGAGGGCCGGGGGAGGGGGGCGCAGGGCCCCGCCGGGAGAGCCTTGCCCTTCTCACCCTCTCTGGGCCCTTCCCCCAGAGCCCCCGGAGCCCACATCCCCCACCCTGGCGCTGATGAATAGCGTGAAAACCCAGCTGCACATGGCCTTGGAGCGGAACTCCTGGCTGCAGAAGCGCATCGAGGACCTGGAGGAAGAGCGGGACTTCCTGCGCTGCCAGCTGGACAAGTTCATCTCCTCGGCCCGCATGGACGCAGGTAGTGGGCAGGCCAGGGGCTCCGGCCGGCCGAGGCTCGGCTCCTCCCCCGCCACCCTTCGGGAGAGAGCCATCTCTCTCCTTGTCTCTTTCCCATCCCCAGAGGACCACTGCCGGGGCAAACCCGGGCCCCGGCGGGCAGAGGGCACAGAGGGCCGCGGCGGAGGGGAGGCCTCCGACCCAGAGTCAGCGGCCTCATCCCTCAGCGGCTGCTCGGAGGAGGGGGGCTCTGCCGAGAGGAAGCGCCAGAAGCAGAAGGGGGGCGCCGGCCGCAGGAGATTCGGGAAGCCCAAGGCCCGCGAGAGGCAGAGGGGTGAGTGTGGGAGGATGAAGGAGGGATGATGGGGGAGCAGTGGACTGGGTTTTCTGGCAGATGAGTGTATCTGCCCTCCCCGAGATCCTGGCGTCTGGCTGTCCTGCCCTCTCTTTTCTGAGCCCTGGGCAACCGACAGTGCCGGACCTCGGGCCGGATAGACCTGAATTCAAGTCCAGCCTCAGAACCGTGGACAAATCACGTCAGCTCCGATTGCTCCACTGCAGAATGGGGAATAAAGGGAGATTCAGATAAGCCCTATTGGTGAAGCACTCGGCGGAGGGCCTGGCACAGGTTCCCTTTGCCCTCCGGGTGGCAGGACCTCCCGTGTCCCTCCAGTACCTGGCTCCTAGCTTAGCAGTCCCCACCCCGGAAACATCAGGGACCCCAGAACGGGGCAGGTCCAGCTTTGCTCCCCGCCTCAGGCGGCCAGGATCACGTTGGCAAGGGGGTTGCCAGCCCTAACCCTCCTTGCTCTCCCAGATTCTGCCTTCCTCCGTCTGGGAGGCCTTGTGATGAATTGGAAGGCTCTGTAGAAGTCGGGGCACCTGGGTTCAGTACTGGTGCTATGGCTAAGTTGTGAGAAGTGACCTCACGGGCAGACCAGGAGCCTAGATACCAGGGTTCAGATCTCATCTAGGGGACTTCTGGATTTTAGGGTCAAGCCCCATAAACTCAGTTGTCATCTGTAAACGGGGGCAAGAATCCTTCCCCAGAATTCTGAGAGCATGTTGGGTGGGAGACAGGGATGAGTGGCGGAGAGAGCCGAGCCATCTTCTCGGGGTCCTGGGGGAGGGTATCCTAAGTGAGGGAGGAGTGAAATCACAGTTCTGGCTGTTGAGGTCACCACCCCAAGCCCCTTTTGGGGAACTCCCGAGCCGAGCCAAGCCAGCCCCCTGGGGTGTCTCGGAGGAAGGAGCTCTGCGCCCTCATCTCGGGTTCTCTCCCTGCCTCACAGTGAAGGATGCCGACGGGGTGCTGTGCCGCTACAAGAAGATCTTGGGCACTTTTCAGAAGCTGAAGAGCATGTCAAGGGCCTTTGAGCACCACCGGGTGGACCGCAACACGGTGGCCTTGACCACGCCTATTGCCGAGCTGCTCATCGTGGCGCCCGAGAAGCTGGCCGAGGTTGGCGAGTTTGACCCGTCCAAGGAGCGGCTGCTGGAATACTCCCGCCGCTGCTTCCTGGCGCTGGACGACGAGACGCTGAAGAAGGTGCAGGCTCTCAAGAAAAGCAAGTTGCTGCTGCCCATCACGTACCGCTTCAAGCGGTGATCCCGATTCCCGTCCCCAGATTCTCCCAGAGCCAGCTGCCATCTGTCACCTGCCTTTTGTCCCTTCCGTCCTGCATCCTCAGCCTGGAGGCTCTTGGGCCTGGATGCCCAAGGCAGCCGGGGCCCATCCCCGTCCGTTGGTGGAGAGATCCCACATGGACCATCACATTTCCATCACGTTTCTCCTGTCTGGATCCACCCCCCCATCCCCCAGCCGTTAGCCTTCAGGTGCTGCCTCCCCTTCCCATTTGGCTGCTTCAGGCGGCCCCTCCAGGGTCCCACTCTATGACTCTGCTTCCCCTCTAAGCAGGTTTTTCAAGCGACAATCCTGTTCCCTGTGCTCTCGAGGTGTCCTCCAGAGGCAGCAGCTGGCTCGGGTCCTATGCTCACGGGGCTCCTGTCCGCCCCTTCTCACCAGGGAACCCCTCATGGCCCAAAATGGTTCTTCTGTCCCAGGACCGATAGGTCATTTACCACTGTACCTTGCCGGACCAGGCCCCTTAGTGGTGGCCCTCGAGGAGCCCCACCAAGCCCCAGATCTTGGGTGGGATTCTGCCCCTCCCTGTCCTCCCTTCCGCACCCTCCCCCCCAGCAAGGATGCGTGTGTGTGTTTACGCGATGTTCCAGGGGGTGAGGGTGGGTCTTGCTGGCTCCCCTGGGGGAGCCAGTGTATCTGTATGTATATATCACCTTCCATGCTATCGGCCTCAGTTTCCCAACCCCGGCCCCGGTTTGCGTTCCTTGATTCTGAATCGGATCTCCTCGTCCCCAACGCAAGCTGAGGTGCCAGGGCGTTCTGCAGGGGTTCCCCCAGCGGCCAGGCTCGGGTGCATTTAGAGTCCCGGCTTCTTCTCACTGCTCTGGCTAGGACTCCCCTCCCCTCCCTTCCCTTCCCTAGGCCGGTTTGCTTCTGCGAGACCTTGGATAAGTCCTTTCCGCGCTGGGTCTCCGGGGCCTGGCCTCCCGCTCCCGCTCCCGCTCCCAGCGCCGGGTGGGGGGGGCCGGCCCTCCCCCCCTTCCCGGGAGGGGGCGGGGACTAAGAAGGGGGCGCTCCCTCCCCGCAGCTCCCTGAGGCGCCCGGGATCAACAGAAATGAATTATTCACAGAGTTTAAATTAAAAGTTAACCAGCAGATTTGGAATAACCTTGGCCTCGCTTCTGGCTCTCGGGGACAGGGGTTGGGAGACTGGGGGGCGTGGGGACCGGGCGGCGAGCCGAGCTCTCGGGCCATCCCCACTCCAGGTAGCGCCTGGCCGTCCGCGAGGCTACGGCGCAGGCGCCGCTCCGCTGGGTCCTTCGTTTCTAGGGCAACCGCAAAGGGTAACAGTCTTAACTGGCCCGGGACCAGTCGGCTTTAGAGGACCAAAGTGCGCGTGCGTACTGGCGAGTGAGGGCAGAGAGGAAGGAGGGGTAGCCTTCGCCCTCTCTCCCCATTGGTCAGCCCGGCTCTGCGCCAGCGCAGTAGCCCGGGTTCCCAGTTCACCAGCTCCGGCGCAGGCGTAACTTAGGTACGGCTCGACCTCGCGGGGCGGCCCGCACAGGCGCACAAAAGCCCCGCCCCCGGGCAGGCTCCACGGCGGCGCGGCCTACCAGTCGGCGCCCTCGGTTCCTCTCGCGAGCCGCGCCCCGAGCCGGAAGCAATCGAAACGCAGAGAGCGGGGAGGCGGGAGTCGGAGGAGCGCCTCCGGAAAGAGCCGAAACCGGGCCCGAGCGCCTCCGGAAAGAGCCGAAAGCCGGAGGGGGCCGCGCGGTCGCAGGGGCCGGCAGGAGAATACGACGCGCTCGTCCGCGTTCGATCTCCAGCGCAAACTCGAGCCTCTTCCGGCAGGGCCTGTGCGGCCTCGCGCGCCCCAACAGGAGAGGGCTCCTTTCAGCCGGAGCCCGGGAGCCGCTGAGGCAGAGGCCGCGCGCTCCGTTCGGCCGGGCGAAGCGGGGCGGGGGCCGGAAGCGGCCGAAGCGTTCCGGAAAAAGCCGAAGCGATTCGGGCTCCTCCTCGAGCGAGCGGGAGGCGGGGCCGGGGGCGGAGCCTGAGCGGGGGCCGGAAGCGGGCGAGGCAGGCGCCGGAAGTGGGCGAGGCGGCGCCGAGGGCAGGCGAGGCAGGCCAGGCCGGGCCAGGCGGGGGGGACGGGACGGGGGAGAAGGCGCGAGCGCGGGCCGCGGCCGGCCGCCCCTCAGCATGTCCGACTTCGACGAGTTCGAGCGGCAGCTCAACGAGAATAAGCAGGGTGAGTACTGACTTCGGCGGCCCTACCGGCCTCCGGCGCTCCCTTCTTCCTTCCCTCCGGTCCCTTCTCCCCTCAGCCCGCGCGACTACTTCCCCCTCCCCCTCCTGGTCCGGCGCCCCACGTGACCCGCGCGCGCCTCCTGCCGCGCCACGTGACCGCGCCTTACACGTGACCTCCACGCGCGCTCCCGCCTCAGGCCCACGCGGCTCGGGGCCACCACGGCCGGGATGGGGGCTTTGGCCGGGCCGGGACCGGCTTGGACCGCCGACCCCCCCATAACCCCTTTTGCCCCCTCCTACGTCCTCTTTGGTCTCTGTTGCCCACTTCCGCTTCCGGTGGCGGTCCGTTCCTCCTCCACGCCCCCTTTGTTCCCAAAATGGCCGCGGCGGGGGCTTTCCCCCCCACGTGGACGGGCTGCTTGGGGCCCTGCCCCGGGCTCAGCCTCACTGCCCCCGATGGCCCCCAGCCCTTACTCCGACCCGGGCTCGCTTGCTGCTTATGCCCCTGGGTTGGGGGCCCAGAGAGACCCCTTGGGGCAAAGGTCCGGCGACTTCCCCCCTCTCCCGGGCTGCAGCCAGAGCTTTTTCCGAGCCCTTGGGCACCGCCCCCGGGGTCTCTCGGGGAACAGATCGTCCGGGGCCGGGGGGGGGGGGTGGTGGTTTCCGGTCTTAGTCTTTCTCTTCTCCCAACACATACTCGGGCACGTGGCCGCCCCCCCCCCCCCCCCGCTGGTCCCTCAGGGGATCCAGGAATGGGAGCTCCCTCCTTCCCGCCCGTCCCGGGCCGCGCTCGCCCTCCCCCTGCCCAGCGCCCGAGGCCCCGGCGCTCCCCAGCTAGCTCCCATTCGTTCAAGGGACCCGGGGGTCCTTCCCTCACTCCGTGAGGGCCAGGGATCGTGGCTGTCATAAGGGGGGGGGAGGAAGGGCCCCTGCCCTGAGCAGGGACTCCCGGAGAGCCCGAGGGGCAGGACCCCGCTCCTACCGTTCCTGCTCCCCAGGGACCTCTTCCAGCGGAGGAGCGTGGGGGGGTGGGAAGCGGCTCCACACCCGCCTGACCCAGTTTGCGGCCCCAGCCACCCGCAGTTCTGACTCCCCACCCCCGGCCTCCCTGCCTTTGGGTTCTGGAGCCGCCACTCAGGCTTCGTCCTCCCCTGGGTCCTAGCGGACCCCGGGGAGCCTCCAGCCCAGGGCCCCGTTGCCAAGGGCAGGGGCCGCCTTGGAGCCCTTCCCGGCGTCTTGCTGCTCCCTATGGCTGTTTGTGGTGACAGCTGGAGCTTCTGGGTTGGTCAGGTTCCTTGTCTTTCTCAGAGCGGGGAGGGCTGGGCCAAGGTCAGCAGGGCTAGCCCCCCGCGGTGAGCCTGCCCGGGTCTGGGGTCTGGTTCTCTGTGAAGCCGGGCTCCCCGGGGCGCAGCTGGCAGGGCCGCCCTTAGAGAAGGGAAGGCAGTCAGGGCAGGAACCTGTCTGGGAGGGTTCTGGACCCATTTCTCCCGAGAGGCGAGCCAGGCTGGGCCCCTGGCTCCTGAGGGAACCACAGAGTCTGATTTGGCAGTGGGCCCTCAGTTTAGATGTTGGCAGATCCTTTGAAGGCCCCGGTCAGCATCTGGGGGGCGGGGGGGTCTCTCTCCTCCCGGGGCTGCCCTCTTGACTCTAACTGAGACGCGAGCCCTTTTTGACAGCTACAAGACGGTCAGGAGGCTGGGGGGCGTGGGGAGCCAGTGAGGGGGAGTTTGAGGGCTGCCACGCATACGTCCTGGCTCTGGGACTTCCCTCCCCGACTCTGACTGGTGAACGTCTGGCCACATGGGCTCTGCCCCCGATTTCCCTCCCTGCCAGGGACCACGTGGCGACATCCCTTCCGAGTACTTGGGGAGGGAGGGGCCCGGAGACCTGGAGGGCAGCCAGACGTCAGGGAGAGAGGGAGGAGGGCACCCCAAACGGCCCCCGACGCTGTGTGAGGTCTCCTGTACCGTGGTCCTTTCTGAAAAGGGGAAGTGGGCCTGGTCGGAGGGCCGGGCACCCGCTTCTGCTTGGGATCTGTCCACATGTCCCTCCCCTCCCCATGGGGTAAAGAGTGGCTGTAGACCCAAAGGCCCCTGTCAGTCCCTCGGTCGACATTCTGAGAACAGGCGGGCAGCCCGAGAGCTCCTGGGGGGGGGGGGGCCGGGGGTAGTTGGGCTTCGGATGCTTTCCAGCCTCAGGCCAGGAAAGCTGAGCAGCTCCTGTATTATTCACGTAGCTCAGCTAGCGGCTGGTCCGGAGGTTGAGTTTCTTGCCCTCTGCTGTATCTGATCCTGCCTTGGAAAAATGGGGCCGGGGAAGGGGGGGACAGGCTGCGGGCGATGTGGAGTTCTCTCCCTTGCTCCCAGCAGCCTCCCTGCCCTCCTTCCCTCCCTCGGGAGCCCAGCCTTGGGTCCCCTTGGGCCCGTCTCACGGCTCCTCTTGGTCTTGGTGGTGCCGCCATCGGGCACCCCGCGGGAGGGTTGCCGAGCCCCCACCTCCTGGCTCACTCCGACTCTGACTTCCCCTCCTCAGAACGAGACAAGGAGAACCGTCATCGTAAACGCAGCCACAGCCGGAGCCGCAGCCGAGACCGGAAGCGCCGGAGTCGCAGCCGAGATCGCCGCAACCGAGACCAGCGGAGTGCTTCTCGGGACCGGAGGCGGCGCAGGTACCGGGGGCTTCCCTGGTGGGGGAGGAGGGGGCTTTGTTTCTGTGCGTGCTGGGTGACCCCGGGAGTGGCCGGGCTTTCTGTGGGACTTCACTTCTGTCCTCACATCCAAAGGGGGGCGGGGTCCTGTAAGAGTCTGAAGAGAGTCCAGGGAGGGAGTAGGGACCCATGGGTCTGACCAGCGGGAGACGGTAGAGTAAGGGAAGAAAATTGGGGGGGGGTTCAGGATAAGGGAGCTGTAGATCCTGGCGACCAGCCTGGTGAGAGTAATTTGAGGTCACGTTGGGAATCCCCAAGTTCCTTTGATCTGGCCCTGATACGTCCTGTCAGGGCAGCCCCAGGCTCCTTCTGGGAGGCTCCTGGGAAACTTGTCTCTCTGATCCAAAGTTGGCACGTGGCCCCATCGTGCCAAACTCTGCCCTTTGGGGCCAGAGCCTGGTTTTTCCAGGTGAAGCCGCTTGTGTCTCTCCTGGTCTCATTGGCCTGCAATAAGCTTCTTTGCCCCCGTTGAATGGGGGTTCTTAGCTGACCGGGTGCCCCCAGGCTGCACCTGGTGTTTGTGTACCCCTGGTCACCCAGTGTTGGGCACAGAGGAGGCTGCAGAGACGCCTTCAGGTCCTGCCTCTGGTCACGAGGCCACATGCGTGTCATCTTAGCTTCTCCCGGCCCGTGGGACGAGGGAGTCCTACAGTCCGCGCTGACCCAAATCTTGGGGCTCTGGGGGAAGACTGGGGGAAGGGGGCAGCTAGGAGGTCCACAGTCCAGAGTCGGGAAGAGGACGCCCCAGTTAGAACGGGGCCTCGGGCACTTAGCTGGCTGACCCAGTCTGCCTCCGTTTCCTCGTCTGTCAAGTGAGCTGGCAAACGAAGCGTCCGACCGGCCCAGTCTGGCGGCCAAGAAAGCCCCCGTGGGGTCACAAATACACAAGACTGGCCGTATGTGGGCCCGGGCCATCATCATGGTCTAGTGGAGGCTCTGCCTCTGGGGCAAGGCGGCTGGTGACCGGGGGCGAGCGCGGAGCAGCCGAGGAGCTGGCTGGCCCCTGCTCGGCCCAGGGGCAAGCTCGGGGGGTTCCTTGAGGCCCTGTTGATTGGGGCCTGCAGATGGTCTCTGGGGAGAGAAGACTTTACCTGGAAGTACTGCGGCTGTTCCTGGGGAGGGCGGGGAAAGGTCCCCTTAGAAGGTAGAGTGTGCGCTTTGGGGAGTCAGCCCGGCCACAGTCCCCAAGGCACGGGGAGGCAGGTCCGAGGCTTGGACTGGGGGGGGGGGCCCAACTTGGAGGCCCATGGGGCTGACTAGGCTTTTCCCTTGGAGACTGGGGTTGTCAGTCGGACAATCTGCAGGCCTTCATTAAGCATCTGTTGTACTTCAGGTACTTTGCTGAGGCCCTGGTGGGGAAAAGGAGAGAGCAAGAAGGGGCTGAGCCCCCACTGTGGCTGCCTCTCTGGGGGTCTCTGGCCAGAGACAAGGCTCATCATCAGGGACCTTCTTTATGACTTGATCTCTTGCCCCCACCCCCAGATTTCCTCCCTCCAGCTTGGGGGGGGGTGTTCTGGGGAGAAGGCTGCCCCCCTCTTCCTTTCTCCTCCTGTTTGGGTTTGGGGGAGGAGCTGGGGGGGCAGGGCTGAGGAGAGGAGACTCTTAAGCTGCTGCTCCCCCACACCTCTCCCTCCCCCCCCCAGCAAACCTTTGACCAGAGCCGCTAAGGAGGAACACGGTGGAGTAATGTGAGCCTCTCCCCTCTGCCCTCTCACCCCACCCTTTGTCCCAGGATCCATCCCCCCTGCCCCGTTTGTCCTCCCCCCCCATTTTCACAAGTCCCAAGGGGAGGGTCATTCCCAAGGCTGAGTCCCCATGGCCCATCTCCCCCTTTCCCCTGGGAGATACCCGAGTTGCCTGGGGTGGGAAGGGCCGGGTGGGGAGTGGGCCGCTCCTTCCCCGCACCCCACTTTGCCCTTGCCTCCCTCTCCCTAGTCGTTCCCCTCGCCATGAGAAGAAAAAGAAGATCCGCAAATACTGGGATGTCCCGCCGCCGGGCTTCGAGCACATCACCCCCATGCAATACAAAGCAATGCAAGGTGGGTCCCCGGCCCACCCCTGGGGGCCGCCGGGGGGCGGGTTGCTGAGTTGGACCCCAGCCAGCCTGTGGGGGGGTTGGAGATGGGGCGCGCAGTGGTTTTCGGGTTGTAAGCCAGCTCTTGTCTGCTACCAGCTGCCGGTCAGATTCCAGCCACCGCCCTCCTTCCAACCATGACCCCTGATGGCCTGGCCGTGACCCCCACCCCCGTGCCCGTGGTGGGGAGCCAGATGACCCGGCAGGCCCGCCGCCTCTATGTCGGCAATATTCCTTTTGGCATCACAGAGGTACTGCCCCCGCCTCCTCCCCCCTCCCCTTCTCCCCCCACTCCCTGCACCCCCTGCGGGTCGGACCCTCGCCCCCCGGCCCCCTTGCACTGCAGACGGATGATGGCGCTGTTCCAGGGGCCGGGGGGTGGCCCCCCCCCCCCCCCCCCCCCCCCCCCCCCCCCCCCCCAGGGAGTACACACGCGCACCTACTGGAGCGAGGGACAGAGGCTCACGCACGCCGACTCCCCGACCCCGATTTTTTCTCTTGTTCTCCGGCGCCGTCTCTCGCCCTGCGTTCCCTCCCGTCGTTGCAGTTTTTTTTGGCCCCGCTCCCCATCCCGCATCCCTCTCCCCCCCCTTTCCCTCCGCCCCCAGAATCCCCAGATCAAAGAGTTGTTTCCATTTCTCTTTAAAGTGAAAATTGTGGGGCTGAGATCCCTCGTAGCAATTTTGCTACCGTCGTCCAAGGCAAGTAAGGGCCATTCTGGCTTTTCTCAAACCTGCGCTTTTTGCTACATTTGATAAACCAGCCCCCGGAATCCAGGGCCAGGCCCCTCCACATCACTCTTCTCTCCCTCCCCCCCCTCCCTCCTCTGTCCCTGTCCGCTCTCGTGCTCGCCTCCTGGCTCTGCCTCTCCCTCCTGCCCTCCGCGCCACCGCTGACCTGGGGCCCCTCCCGGCCTCTGGACGGCGGCGGCCCCGCTCCACCCCTCATCTCCCCCGGCCCTCGTGGCGCTTCCTGCCCTCGTTCCTCCTCTCCCTCTCGTTTCTCCCGCTTCCTCACCTCTCATTTCTTTCCCTCCTTTGGGGCCTTGAGCATTTCCTGTCTCTGTAACCCTCTCCCCTTCTCTTTTTGCCTCATATCCTTCTCTTACGGTTTCCTATCTTCCCCTTCAAATCCCAAATCTCCCATCTCCCTATTCTGCCCTCCCGCCCCTTCCCACCCCCCCACCCCACTCCGTGTCTCCCTCTCTCACCCCACCCCTCCTCTCTCCACCTCCCCCGCCCCCCCCTTCTCTCCTCTTCCCCTGCAGGAAGCCATGATGGATTTCTTCAACGCCCAGATGCGCCTCGGAGGGCTCACCCAGGCCCCCGGCAACCCGGTCTTGGCCGTGCAGATTAACCAGGATAAGAACTTTGCCTTCCTAGAGGTGAGCCTCTGTGGGGAGCCGAGAGGCCACCGCGCCCATCCCCTCCCTCCACCCATGCTGAAGGGCTTTGGCTGGGGGTTCTCGCACCCGTCTCCCGATAGTCCAGGGTGACGCTTTTGGTTCCTTCTTTCATTCAGTTCCGATCAGTGGATGAGACAACTCAGGCCATGGCCTTTGACGGCATCATCTTCCAGGGCCAATCCCTCAAGATCCGAAGGCCCCATGACTACCAGCCGCTGCCCGGCATGTCCGAAAATCCCTCCGTCTACGTGCCCGGTGAGGGAGCCTTGGCCCTTCCCGCTGTGCGAATTCCCACTTGGCTCTCCTTTGGAGCCTCGGGAGTCTGGCTCAGGCGTGAGATCAGGATGTGCTGACGGGGTGCCACCCCAGTTGCGGGGATGGCTTTGTGGTCCAGACGCCAGGGCAAGAGTCCCGCTTTGGCCACTTTGCATCCGTCCGGAGCCCGGTCTGGTTCTGAAGACGTGTAGAGCTGAGCTGGGGACTTAGCCAGAGATGGGATCCTGAGAAAGGGCTGATCGTGGGGGGGAGGGAGGCAGAACAATGCTATCTTTGTGTCTTTGGGGTTCCTGGGGCGGGGGGGAGGACAGGACCCTGCTGGAATATGGGCAGGTGAGGGCCTGTGCTCAGACATCCCGGGGACATTCCTCATCTAATGAGATCTCCGTGATAGCCAGTCCAGGCCTTCAGGGAACACAAGACTGAAGGGTTTGGGGAAGCTCCTCAATGGATTCTGGGGTTGGGGTCAGTCTGTCCCGGCCCACCGGCTACACATTGGGCCTCAGTTTGCCCCTGAGTTTTGCTGACCCCTGATATGAGCCTAATTTCTGCCAGTGAGCTCTGTACTTGGAGGCCCTGGGGCCTGACTACCGCCCTCCCACCAGAAAGTTGGAAAAAGTCATTTTAAAAGCAGCTCATCCCTTGGAGTGGCTCTTAGAGGAGTCGCCCTTAGGAAGGAGAGTCCCACTCAGGAAGGTGTCCCGTTTCTCCCTCCCCCCCCCCCTTTTGTTAAAATGTAGAAAATCCTCCAAACTCCACTCAGCTTTCTTGGCCTCTCCCCCCACTCCTAAGGCTGCGCAGCTGGAGCAAGCGCTTCTGGGCTGCCCGTGGCTGGCCCGGAGCTTGTGGTCTTGGTTCTGTAACTGAGCTCAGCGTTGTGGCCACCCTTTGGGCAATCCACAGTGACCTTTTTCTAGCCCAGGGTCACGTGGGAAGTGCCCACACTTGGATTAGATCCCAACCCCCTACCTGCCTTGGGACTTGGAGACTGGTCCCCTCGCCGTCAGAGGCGTCTGAAGTAGGGCAGCTTAGTGTCGGCCGTTGATCGAGGTTATTCGGTGGTTCTGGGTCTCGGCCCTGGGACCGCGGGAGCGGAAAGTGGGATTTGGTGGGGTCTGGGATGGGGGAGCGCACCCCTCCGGCTGAAGGGCTTCCTGTCTCCATTCCCACAGGTGTCGTGTCCACTGTGGTCCCCGATTCCGCTCACAAGCTGTTCATTGGGGGCCTCCCCAACTATCTGAACGATGATCAGGTAACCGCCTGCCACCTTCCCCTGTCACTCGCTTGTCCTCTCGCTTTCCCTCCCCTGACTTGCTCCATTTCGGCCCCGCCCGCCCGCCACCCCCCACTTCTCCACCACAGGTAAAGGAACTGCTGACTTCATTCGGGCCCCTCAAAGCCTTTAACCTGGTCAAGGACAGCGCCACAGGTCTCTCCAAGGGCTACGCCTTCTGTGAGTACGTGGACATCAACGTCACTGACCAGGTGAGTCTCCCCCGGGGACCTTGGGGCCACGGGCGTCGGGGAGGGTTGGCCAGCCCCTGGGATGGGTGGGGAACGGCCCTTCTGCCCCCATCCCTACTCCGGTCAGTCCTCCCCATGGTCTGGGGTAGGGGGAGGTGGGGGAATTTGGCCCCTGACCCACGCTCCCCCCACGCCCCCCCCCACCCCACCCCCTGCAGGCCATCGCGGGGCTGAACGGGATGCAACTGGGGGATAAGAAGCTACTGGTACAGAGGGCTAGTGTGGGAGCCAAGAACGCCACGCTGGTGAGCCCTTCGGCACGTCATCTTCCATTGGCTAGGGGGCCCCGGGGGGCGGCAGGGGGGGTGGGATTGGGTGGGGAGGAGCCGAGTGGACAGGCAGGCCAGCCAGAGGGGCGGGCAGCGACCTGGGGGGTGGGGGTGGGTGGTGGGCATCTCCCCTGGGGCGTGCAGTCTAGGAGCGTGGCAGGGAGGAGGACGGGGTCGCAGCTAGAGCAGCCGTGGTGGGCAGGGGCTGGAGGCTCCGGGGCCACCGCCTGACGTCGCCCTCCCCCCCCCCACAGAGCACGATAAACCAGACGCCGGTGACCCTGCAAGTCCCGGGCCTGATGAGCTCGCAGGTGCAGATGGGCGGCCACCCCACGGAGGTCCTGTGCCTCATGAACATGGTGCTCCCCGAGGAGCTGCTGGATGACGAGGAGTACGAGGAGATAGTGGAGGACGTCCGGGATGAGTGCAGCAAGTACGGGGTGGTCAAGTCCATCGAGATCCCCCGGCCCGTGGACGGAGTGGAGGTCCCCGGCTGTGGCAAGGTCAGGAGGCGGGTGGTGAGGGGGGTGTTGCGGGCACTGGCTCCGTGGGGGGGAGGGTGGCCCGGCCCCAGCCCCTCCGCTTGCTCTCCCCCCAGATCTTCGTGGAGTTCACCTCGGTGTTCGACTGTCAGAAGGCGATGCAGGGCTTGACCGGCCGCAAGTTCGCCAACAGAGTGGTTGTCACAAAGTACTGTGACCCCGACTCCTACCACCGCCGGGACTTCTGGTAGAAGCAGCTGGGGAGGGGGCCGGGTCGGGGGCCGGAGCCGGCTGGGGGCCCCCTTCCCTTCCCCCTCCCTCGGCCCGCTAGGAGGAGGAAGAGGCCCCTCGGAGGCAGAAGGCGGAGGGGCTGAAGCTCGGGCAGGGGAGGGGCTGGGGTGCGGACACACAGACACACACACACACACACACACACACAGGGGGATGGGGGAGGGGGGAGGGCACTGGGGGGGGGTGGGCCCCCCCCCTCCCCTCGCGGTAGCAACATAGCGTGTTTATATTTTACGGCCAAAACTTTTTTCAATTTTGTTCTCCCGACCCTCGCCCTCCGCCCCCCAGGACCACGAAGCCCTCCCCGCCCCTCCCCTTCCCGGGACCCGCCCCTCCCCGTGATGGTTTCTTATGTAGTAGAGATGTTGTTTCTCTCCGCCCCGCCCCCTTCCCGCTGCCCCGCCCCCACCCCGGCAGTTTCATATTTGCTAAAGACGAATTTGCTCATTAAACATTTTGTTGTATTTTACTTTACTGCGCGTCTGGTCTTGACTCGGGTCGGGGCGGGGGGGCGCGGGGGGGGAGGAGGGAAGGCCCTGGGCGTTAAACCTGCGGGGCCGGGGGCGATCCAGGGCAGGGATATGGGAGGAGCCAGGCCGAGTCCAAGGTCGGGCAGAGGGACGCGGTCCGGGCCATTTCCGGCGCCGTGCGCAGTTCCCGCGCGCTTTCCCGCTTCGCGTCTCGGGCCGCCTGGTATTTCCCGGAAGCCTCGGCCCTCCGCCCCCTCCCCTAGCGCGGGTCGCTCTAGCTTCTCCTCTCGGTGGCTGGGGTGTGGACAGGAAATGACGAGAAAGGGCCGCCCCGGCGGGCGACCAGCTGAGGGAAGCCGGAAGCGGACGGGGCGCGACTTCCGCTTCCGGCCTCCTCTTCCCGGCCGCTTCCCTTGAGCTCGGCGGCGGCCCCCCGCCCCCTCCCGGGAGCCGGAGCCCGACGATCCCCGGGGTGAGCGAGCGAAGGGGGCGGGCCGGGGCTGCCCTTCCCCGGACCTCGCCGGGCCCTCACGGCTCTGCCTCCCCCATGCCCGGGCCTCTCCCCCGAGGCTCCCTCCGGTCTCCGTCTCTCCCCCATGTCTCTGGCCTCCCTGTCTCCGCGGTGCTCTCTCCGCCCCCGTTTCTCTCTCCCGCGTCTTTCTCCGTGTCCCTCACGGTTCTCCCCGGCTCTCCCCCCCCACCCCCACCCCCGTGTCTCTGTGCTCCGCGTCCCTCGTGTTTGCCCCCCCCTCCTCCGGCTCCTCATCTCCCCCGGGTCCCTCCCGGCCCCTCGGGCTTCCCTCCCGGCCGAGCTCCCAGTCCCTGGCCCTCCCCGGGCGGGGCAGCCTCCAGCCGGGAAGCTCGGCCCGGGGGAGGCGCCTGGAGTGGCTGGGGCCGCGTGGGAGGGAGGGTGTAGTGGCCCGGGCCGCGTGGGAGGAAGGGCTAGGGCGCCTCCAGGCAGCCTCCGGCCTGAGTTCTAAAGGCTTTCGGCCGCTGCTCTACTCTCACACCGCAAGGCTCCGGAAGGAGTGTCAGGCTCCAGCCCCTGCCCCCACCCCTGTTCCCAACTTCATTAGGCCCTGCTCAGCCCACAAGGGGCTCCCAGGCGAACCCCAGGCCTCCCTCAGCCTTCTCCCCTCTGCCCCAGATCGGTGGCGGCTCCCCTGTCAGACCTCCCCCTCCCCCCCTCCCCCTCGGCCCGGGGCTCGCCCCGCCAATTCGACCTCCTGTGCGGCAGCAGGTAAACATCGTGCACAACTACTCGGAGGCCGAGATCAAGGCCTGAGCCACCAGCAATGACCCCGGGCCCTAAGCTCCCTCTTCCGAATCGCCCCCTCACCTACAACTGTAGCCTTCTCCCGAGATCATGGGCAGATCGGCGCCCTCCAACGACCACGCAAGAACACGGCACTCTACAAGTGAGGCCGCCGGAGCGCAGAGGCAGGCACGCCTCACCCCACCCCCACCCCCCCCCTCCACCACCCATGACCTCATGGAGTACCTGATCAAGACCGGCTCGGAGCGCGTGTCCCACAGTACCAAGGAGAACATTCGCCGTCAGGCGCGAAGGACTTCCAATCACGTGGAAGACAGCACTTGGAAAGCTCACTGCTGGAAGCCAAGCAGCTGGTGGCGCTCCCGGGCGAGACCCGGCTGCGGAGGAGCGCGGCCCCTCTCAAGACCAAGGAGAAGCTGGCGCAGACGGCCACGGTGAGGCGGGGGCCGGAAGAGCCCCATGAGGGCCGGGGAAGGGACCCCCCCCAGGGCAGCGGGAGGGATCCCTCTGAGGGAAGGAGAGGGGCCCCCTGGGGCCGGGGAGGACCCGGTGGGGCGGGAAGGAAGCCCCCCATAGGGCCGGGGAAGGGACCCCCCTCAGGGCAGCGGGAGGACCCCTCTGAGGGAAGGAGAAGGGCCCCCTCAGGGCAGCGGGAGGACCCCCGTGGGGCCGGGAAGGAAGCCCCCCATAGGGCCGGGGAAGGACCCCCCTCAGGGCAGCGGGAGGACCCCTCTGAGGGAAGGAGAAGGGCCCCCTCAGGGCAGCGGGAGGACCCCCGTGGGGCAGGGCAGGAAGCCCCCATGGGGCGGAAGGGGACCCCCCTCGGGGCAGGCAGGGGGGACCCCGTGGGTTTGGGAAGGAACCCCATAGGGCCGGGAAGGACCCCCCTCAGGGCAGCAGGAGGACCCCCGTGGGGCCGGGAAGGAAGCCCCCCCATAGGGCCGGGGAAGGACCCCCTTGGTAGGCCCCGGGGGATGGCCCCCCCCACTCTCAGAGGTCCCGCTGTGGGCCGCACCGCGGGGCTCCCACAGCGCCTCGGCCCCCGGAGGGAGCCCGCGGACGAGCCCCCTTGCCCCTGTCTCCCCAGCGTCCTCAGCGGCCGTGGGCTCGGGGGCGCCCCCCGAGGCGGAGCAGGCCTGGCCCCAGAGCAGCGGGGAGGAGGAGCTGCAGCTGCAGCTGGCCCTGGCCATGAGCAAGGAGGAGGCCGACCAGGTAGCGGGGCGGTGCCCGCCGGGGGGCGGTGCTGCGCGGGGGCTCAGCCACCTGTCCTCCATCTCGCCTCCCGGGGTCCCCCCCTTCCTCCTGGCCCCCCCTCACGTTCTCTCTCCCCACCCCGCCAGCCCCCACCCTGTGGCCCCGAGGATGACGTCCAGCTCCAGCTGGCCCTTAGTTTGAGCCGGGAGGAGCATGACAAGGTCAGAGCCGCGTCCCTCCCCCACCCCCCGCCCCGCCTGGTTCATTCCACCTCCCTCTCATCTGCGTCTGCCGGACCCCTTTAAGGGGAGAGGGTTCTTGGGAAGCGGGGGGCGAGCGTGTGCTTGGGGGCCGCTCGGGAGCCCCCACCCGCCGGCTCCTGACCTCTGCCCTCTCTCCCCCCGCCCGCCCCCAGGAGGAACGCATCCGTCGGGGCGACGACCTGAGGCTGCAGATGGCGATCGAGGAGAGCAAGAGGGAGACGGGGGGCCAGGAGGAGGTGAGGGGGCCTGGGGAGGGGGGCCTGGGAAGGGCGCACCCCCTCCCCCCGCTTCTCTCACCTGCAATCTCTTCTCTCTCCAGTCATCTCTCATGGATCTGGCTGACGTCTTCACGGCCCCCGCCCCCCCGCCCTCCTCTGATCCCTGGGGCGGCCCCGTCCTTGCAGCTGTCCCCCCCTCAGACCCCTGGGGGGGGCCCCCAGGACCCCCCGTCCCCCCCTCAGCTGACCCCTGGGGGGGTCCGGCTCCCACCCCTGCATCTGGGGACCCCTGGAAACCTGCCCCACCTCCTGGCCCTGCAGCCGACCCCTGGGGGGGCCCCCCAGCTCCCCCTGCTGGAGAGGGGGGAGCCCCAGACCCCTGGGGGGGAGCCGATGGTAAGTTCTGGCTCCTTGAGTTCCCATTCCCTTTTCTTCTAGTTACAGAATTTCCCCTTGGGCGGAGGTTGTGGGGGGAGGGGGCCCCGGCCTAGTACTCCCCCCTTCCCCTCCCCCCCAGCGCTGCCCCTTGGCACACTCCCCGATCTTGTTCCCAGGCCCCGGCGGGGCACCAGGCAGCGGCCCAGCCGCCACCACTGACCCGTGGGCACCAGCGCCAGCCTTCTCGGACCCCTGGGGGGGCTCCCCGGCCAAGCCCAGCACCAACGGCACCCCAGGTATCTGGCCCGGCTCGAGCGTCCCCGGGGGCCCTGGGGGTGGGGGCGGGCCTGTGCCGCAGGCTCCAGCGTGTGCCCTCTGCCCCTGCAGTGACCACGGCCTTCGACGCGGAGCCCGACGAGTTCTCCGACTTCGACCGCCTCCGGACCGCGCTGCCCGCCTCGGGCAGCAGCACGGGTGAGGCCGCGCCCCTGCCCCGGGAGCTCCGGGCAGGGAGGGTGCCACGGGCCGGGCCTGACCCCCCTTCCCCCGGGTCTCTTGGATTCTGCCCCCCAGGGGAGCTGGAGCTTCTGGCCGGAGAGGTCCCCGCACGGAGCCCCGGCGCATTTGACCTCAGTGGGGTGGGGGGCTCCCTGGCAGAAGCCGTGGGGAGCCCCCCCCCAACGGTGCCGCCGGCCCCCACGCCCCCTACTCGGAAGACGCCAGAGTCGTTCCTGGGGCCCAACGCCGCCCTGGTGGACCTGGACTCTCTGGTGACGCGGCCGGGGCCGGCACCCCCAGGGCCCAAGGCCTCCAACCCCTTCCTGCCCACTGGTGAGTAAGGGAGGGTGGCGGCTCCGGGGGCCCCCGGCCCCTGCCTCTACCCTCCCTGACCCCCTTGCCCTGCTGTCTCCTCAGGAGCCCCCGGCACCACCACTGGCCCGTCCCTCACCAACCCTTTCCAGCCTCCACCTCCAGCCACACTCACTCTGAACCAGCTACGTCTCAGCCCCGTGCCCCCCGGTCCTGGGGCCCCGCCGGCCTTCATCTCGCCTCTGGGGGGGGGGCCCGGCCTGCCTCCCATGATGCCCCCGGGACCCCCGCCCCCCAACACTAACCCCTTCCTCCTATAACCGGGTGGGGGGGAGGGGGACGCCCACCTCCTCTCGCCCTCCAGGAGATCAGTATTGTGAGTGCATGTGAAAGGGGGGTCCCCTCCCTCCCCCTCCCCCCAGCCTCAGCCCCACCCCGACCCGGTCACACTACACCCTCTCCCCAGCCCCCTCCTAGAGCTGGAGACGGGAGGGGGCTCGGCGGGCAGGGGGACCCTCTATCCGGAGGCATTAGATGGGGCTGGGGCGCTCGGGCCCCCCTCCCCGACTTCCTCCAGCCTCGAATCCCTCCCCTCCAATCAGTGTTGGAGCCCTGATCTCCCCTCCCCCCAGTGACTGTCCCTGGTGATCACTCTTCTGACCTCTGTAATAAATGACATTTCTGATGGGCACAGGCCCCGGCGCCCGCTCTGTTCTCTGCCCTGGGCGCGGCTGCCAGGCCACCCTTCTCCTGTGCCTGGGGGACTTTGGAGCCGGGGGAGGGCGGGGGGAGCAGCGGGGCACCCACACCTGGGAAGCAGCCCCGCCTCTGCGCGGCCTTGGGGCCCGTGTGAAGCCCTGGGGCCAGGGGGAGGGCGGCCTCCCTAGCACAGGTGGAGCCCAGGGGCTGCCGGCAGGAAGGACCCCCCCTATCCCCCCCACCCGCTGGGGCTCCGTCGAGAGGAGGCCGGCTCCCCTCCGGGTGCCCCAGGAGAGGGCCGGTGCCCGAGGGCAGCATCTGCCAGTCCTCGGGCTCTTGGAGGTGGGGGCCCCGCCATGTCTGCGCTGCCTCCTGACCCTGGACCCCCAGGCCCCAATGGGGACTCCGTGCAGGACACTGCCCACCTCCAGGCTGTCGTGAAGACATCCGGTACTTGTCCGTGTCTCCCCTGGGCCAGCCCTGCTTCAGGCAGGACCCCCACAGTGGGCCCCGCCCCCCTTGTTCCCACCCCTGGCCCTCAAAGCCCCCCCTTCTCAGGGCAGCCCCAGACCTAACCTGATCCGAGACTGCCGGGGTCCAGTCATGATTGACATTAAGGCAAACCGAGGTGCAACCCTGCCCGCGTGGCCGGCACGGGTAAGGCCGGAGCCATTAGCTCCTCAGCGAGACCCCAGGGAGGGCAGAGGGACATGGAGGCAGTGCCCCAAGCGCGAGGGCCACAAGGCCTCCACCACGGCTGGGGGATGGCTGCTGGGTGCGCCTCCCTCCTCGGAGCCCACGTGCATCCACGTTGGAACCCCCCAGGTGGCGGGGCTGTCGTCTGACGGGGGCCGCTGAGAGGTGCACTCAAGGGGTCCCCGGGCCCAGCCCCACAGTCTGCCCCCAAGCATGGCCCCCCCTTTCCCTCGTCTCCCAGCCCAATAATTATTGAGTGCCTCTGATGCGGAGTTTAAGCAAGGGAGCACCCCCCCCCCCCATGGCCTCAGTCCCTGAGGAGTGTGACCCCTGGGGAGACGCCCCCACCCCGATGCCTCAGGACACTTGTCTGACCCTTCGGGACTGATTTGGGGGTTTTCTGGGCAAAGGTACTGGAGGGACTGGTTGGCTGCTCCCTCATTTTACAGATAAGGAAACTGAGGCAAATGGGGGAAGCCTTTGTTGCCCTCGCTGACACAGCTGATAAGTGTCTGGGGTCAAATCTGAACTCGGGGGGTCCTAACTGCAGCCCCGGCTGGAGGCCCGCGCTGCCTCCCAAAGGGAGGTGGGTGCACGGCTGACAACAGCCTTGCTCCGGGTGGACTCCAGAAAGCTGCGGGAGCCCTCACCGCGGGACCCTGGGGGGCTCTGGGCCACCCACAGGAAGCCTTAGCAGCAGGAGGCCGGGAGCTCTGGCTTGGGGGGGTGGAGGGGGGTTGGCCGGGTCAGCTGCTGTGGGCGCAGGCTGGGGGATGGGGGGAGGTCCCAGGAGGAGGCTCTCTCCCCTCAGCCTCTGGTCCCAGAGGAGGGGGGTACGACAAGCCCCCTGGCCAATTCTAACCGTTGTCGGGCCCTGGGATGCTCACGCACTCCATCCCTTGGGCTGGAGCACCACCTAGTGGCGGGCCTGAGTATGGCTCCCCAAGCCACTCCCCAGCTCTGGGGAATCCAAAAAGGGCTCAGGCTGGCTCAGGCTGGCTCAGGCTGGCGCCGGCGCTCCCCGAGGCTGGCAGAGAATCCTGGGCACCGAGTGCCAGCACGCAAGTCAGGGAGAAGATGGCTGTAAAATGGGGCTTATGAGAGCTCTTTGCCCAACTTAGGGATGATTGAGCGGGGTGATACTTGTAAAGCACCGGGCACCTATGAGGTGCCCGGTGCCTGCCCCCTTCCTTGCCCCGGCTTCCATTTTCCCGAGGGAAATAGGGCTGGTCTCTAAGCCCCAGACTCCCCCTCCTCCCTGGCACAGGGCCTCAGACCCCCACTCCTCCCTGGCATAAAGCCCAGACTCCCCCCCCCCCGGCACAGGGGCCCCAGACTCCCCATCCCATCCCCCACCTGCAGGGGCCCCAGACTCCCCCTCCTCCCTGGCATAAGCCCAGACTCCCCCAGCACAGGCCCCAGATCCCCCCCTCCAGCCCTCTGGCTCTGGCCATCCCCCAGGCTCTGTGGGGCCGTATTTTCCTTTCCCGTGCCAGCAGCTCCCCGGCGGGATCTCTCTAACCCCGTCTCCCTCCTGAGCTCTGATCCTGCTCCTCCAGCTCCCGCGGAGCATCTCCACCCCAGCGTGTCCAGATTGACCCCGTTCCCTTTCTGCCGAGCCCTCCCTCCTTCCCCACAACTCTGGGGCTGTCCAGGGCTCCTGGGATGGGGCCTTGGGGTCCACAGGTGCCCCACAGTGCAGGCAGGTGCCAGCCTTGCCATTTCGACCCTCAGCACGAGAACGCGCCCCTTCTCTCGGGGCTCGCCCCCTCGGTCCTTCGGCCGGCCCCGCTGCCCTCGCTTCCCAAAGGTGATCATCCTCTATTCGGGGACCTTCCTAAAAGGACC
Source organism: Sarcophilus harrisii (assembly GCF_902635505.1). Lineage (NCBI taxonomy): Eukaryota > Metazoa > Chordata > Mammalia > Dasyuromorphia > Dasyuridae > Sarcophilus > Sarcophilus harrisii. The sequence goes on from NC_045428.1 coordinate 604,535,114, forward strand.
ATGTGGCGCCCCAGGCTCTGGGGATTGCTTTTTTTTTTTTTTTCTAATTATGATTATTATTTTTCTTTTTCTTTATTAAAACTTGATTTTTAAACACACACGTGGACAATTCTCCAGCGTCCACCCTTGCAAAACCTGTTCCAATCCCCCCTCCCCCTCCCCAGATGGCAAATGACCCAATATATGTTAAACAATGGAAATACATGTTAACTCCAACATATGCAGACACATGGATACAGTTACCTGGCGGCGCAAGGAAAATCAAGTCAAACCGGGAACAATGCAAGCAAACAACAGAGTGAGAGCGCCGTGTCGTGCAGCCCCTCTGGGGGCAGGCGGCTCTCCGGCCAAGCTCATGGGTGAGTCACCTCGGGCTTGGGAAGAGCTGCGCCCGCCACAACTGATGCTGCCGGGCACGAGGATCTCCTGGTCCGGCTCCTTCCCCCGGCATCGGGCCACATTTCTCTGCTGCTCTCACTGGTGGCCGAGGGTCAGGAGGCCCCCGACCCAAACAGGCCGCGTTTCCCTTCTCATTTGCTCTTTCCGCTCTCAATGCAAGGAGTGGCGTCTCCAGTCTCCATCAGCACTGAGAGCCACCCCCCAGCCCCGAAGCTTGGAGGACCAGGAAGCGGTCATGGGAAGCCCCAGAACAAGGCGGCCTGGGAGGAACTGTGGCCCCCGGCTGCGGAGGGAGACAGACACGTTCCTTTGTGAAAATGAGGGCTAGCACTGGCTCCCTAAAACTGGAAGGAAGCCAGCCAGGTCTGCTTAAGTCAGTGGCAAGGTCACGGAGGTGAGGCTCCTCAGGGCTCCTTGCTCCGGCCTTTCTCCCCATCACCAAACCCTTGGGCTCAATCCCTCACCCACCCAGGGCCTGGGATGCCTTTCCTCCCGTCTGGAGCCATCTCTGGCTTCTCCAGAACTTCACCTTCGGCAGGAAGCCCCCCTCCCCCCAGTCACCGTCTCCCCTGTCCCTCAACACCATGTAGACAGACACGGATATCTCGTCTCCTTGATTTGAAGGCGGGGACATCATTTTTGCCTTGTGCTCCCAGAATTTGGCCCTCTCCTGGTACACAGTAAACAATAAATGTTCGTTGACTGATTTTTTCTTCATCTGCATGAACTGATTTCTAAGTTCTGACCTCCTTCTTCTGGCAATGATGTACGTTAAGTTTGCTTTGGAAGCATCGTCGGCCGTGTGGATGTCTGTTCTTTTATCCATTTCTCATTGTAGGTGGGGATTGTCTCATTAACCCCTCCTACAGAAATTATACAGTTACAGTTAAGAGAACTGGAATTTTAGATAATGACAGTTTAACGGTCCTTAGAATAATCGGTGGGAAGTCAGAGTTTAAATGGCATTCTAGAAAGACTGCTAATTGTAATGACTTCACAGAGTTAAAATGAGCTAACAGCAACTGTTTCTAAGAGAACTGAAACCATTGTGTATATATATATATATATATATATATATATATATATGTTATATTTGTGTAAAATAGGCTTTAATTAGTGTCTTGAGAGAACTGAATGGTAGGGTTGTACTTCCCGAATTTAAAAGGCGAGAGTTGTAGTCTTGGTTAAAGGTGATTTTGGCCGTGGTCCTTCTCACAACGGATAGATCCTAAGTCATTGTATTTTGTTGTTGTTCAATCACTTGTGAGTCGTGTCCAATTCTTCGTGAACTCATTTGGGGTTTTCTTGGCAAAGGTACTGGAATGGTTTGCATCTTCCTTCTCCTGCACATTTTATAGATGAGTAAACTGAGGCAAACAGGGTTAAATGACTTGTCCAAAGTCACAACTAGTAAGAGTCTAAGGTCAGATTTGCATTCAGCTGAGATTGTATCACTGTGCTACTCACTGTTTGATTAGCCGCAGGTGTTTTATTGTTCGGTAAATTGTTAATAAGTAGCATAGTGGGGGGGGGGTTTGCTGCAGGGGGGGAGAGGGAGAGAGACACACACAGAGACAGATACAGAGGCAGAAAGAGACAAAGGGAGAGGGACAGAGACGGAGGGAGGAGAGAAAGAGAAGGAAAGTCGGGAAGAGAGAAAGGGAAGAGACAAGAGAGACAGATACAAAAATAGAGGGGGGAGAGATAAAAGAGAAAAGATGGAGAGAGACAGAAAAGGGAAGAGAGAAATGAAAGAGACAAGAAAGAGATACAGACAGAGCTATATAGAGGAGGGAGAGAAGGGAAAAGACAGACAAGAGGAGAAAGAGAAAGGGAAGAGACAAGAAAGATACAGGCAAAGAGAGACAAAGGGAGACAGACTGAGAGCAATAGAGAGAAGGGAAAAGACAGAGACAGGAGGAGGGAGGAGGGGGGGAGAGGAGCAAAAGCTTATAGGAAATAGATTCCCCCAATTTATTGTTTACAAATGATAATTTTAATAAAATGGGTGGGAAATCAACTAACTGATGCTAACAGTGATAAAAGCTAACTTTTGTATGGCACCTACTATGAGCCTGTCACTGAGCCAAGCACTTTACAATTATTATCTCATTTGATTTTCCCAACGACCCTTGGAGGGAGGTTGCATTTTACAGATGAGGAAACAGAGGAAGCGACTTGCCCAAAGCCCCACAAGCTAGCAAGTGTTTGAGGTCTATTTTGAACTCGGTCCGGAGCTCTCTGAAATGTAGCGTCCCCTAGCAGATTGTAAGAGACGGTGCACTTTTAGTAATTAACGGGGAAATAGCCCAAACCTCTCCCTTCCATCCCTTACAAGCAGGATGATGAGGGAAGCGGACTAGTCGCAGGTGAAGCCATGACGCCGCTTGGGCCAGCCTGAAGACTGACCCTGGAGGGCGCCTATCCCAGCCCCTCCTTTCTCCTGTCTATTAAAATAGTTCCCTTTCTGTGCGGTTGCTATGTCTTTGCTGTGTCCTGTGCCTTCTGACTCTGTATTTACAGTATTTATAGTACACAGCCCGAAGCTTCTGCGCGATCCACTCTTCTCGCTCAGTCCTGAACCACATTGTCCGACTGTGTTTCTTTTTAAAATTTATTTTTATTTAAAAAAAAAAAACAGAATAAGAAAAGAAAAACTGAAGGAACCAAACCAAAATAAAAGAACAGAAGAGGATGTTAAGTGCCCAGCAGAATATCAGGAGGTTCCAAATTATGTAAAAACAAATGACCAGTTCAAGAAAGTATATATATATGTAGAAGAAATTATATCATGTGTCCATCTTAGCTTTACTTCCTTGTAAATTGTTTTGCCCAGCGGCCGTACCTTTTTTACTTTATTCTTTCCCTTGCTTTTATCCCCTTTCCCAAGCAAGCTGTAATTAAGATACATGTATACATATGTAGATATATACATATACATGCACAAACATATCTTTTCTATGCCTTCTGACCCTTTATTTTAATTCTGCTCCTAACTTGACTTGCTATTACTTAACCTCCCCCACTCATAGATCCCTCCCTTGTTTTTTCTTCCTTCTTTCCTTCTTTTTTTTATTTCTTTGATCCCTCCCTTGTTTCTTTTCTTTCTTTCTTTCTCTCTCCTTCTTTCTTTCTCTCTTTCTCTCCCTCTCTTCTTCCTTCCTTCCTTCCTTCCTTCCTTCCTTCCTTCCTTCCTTCCTTCCTTCCTTCCTTCCTTCCTTCCTCTTTGTCTTTTTCTTTTTGCTGAGGCAATTGGGGTTAAGTGACTTGCCCAGGATCACACAGCTAGGAAGTGTTAAGTGTATGAGGGCAGATTTGAACTCAGGTCCTCCTGACTTCAGGGCTGGTGCTCTATCCACTGCAGCACCTAGTTGCCTCACCCCTTATATCTTTATAGATTTTGGAGGGCGCTAGACTCTTCATGGTATATATGCAGTGTTGCCTATTTAACCCATTCGCGATGTGAGTAGGTTTTCAGAAAAAGGACCCTCCTTCCCTTCTAATACCTCTGTGGCTATTCTTCCTCTGTACCTCATTTGTTTAAAATTCTTTTTACCTTGACTCTGCCACAATCTTTTTTTTAAACTGCCCTATTGTTGATGTCGATTTTAAATATATGATGTATATTTTCCATGTTAAAAAAAAAATTGTGCATGTTAAATTCCTTGAAATTGACCTTTGGTATTGACTCTTATATGTTAAATTTTCCATTGAGTTCAGTTTTGGTTGATAGAAAGTCCTGAAAATCTGCAAGTTTATCGAATGACCATTTTTTTTTATCATTCATTATCGTGGATAACTTTGCTGGATGTGATCTTTTTGGCCATTGGCCAAAACAGGACCCCTGTTCTGCCTCAAGTTTTCTTGGTTTTTGCCCGGTCTATTTGTGGGGAAAATGAGAGAGCTTGAAATTTACCACCCTCCTCAGCCATCTTCCCAGAATCTCCCATTGTCCAGCTTTAAAACCCCCTCCTTCCTTTGGGAGCATCTGGCCCCTCTGTAAATCTGACCTTGACCACCTCCGCTGGGATGTTTTTTTTCTCTCTGTGACTGAGGTCTCCTTGTCCTCCTCCCTCTGTGACAATCTCCTTCTCCTCTTTTGCTGTCCTGGCTGTTGTGCGAGTGTCCGAGGCTTTTGGGGGACCCCTTCTCTTCCTTGTCTCTGTGCTGGAGACGTCATCACCCCCAAGGGTTCCCCTTTCATCTCCCCACAAAGAATTCCCAGTCTAAGTCTCTAAGCTCTGCCGTTTCCCTTCTGAGTTCCATCGCTACTTCACTAACTGCCTGGTGGACGGTCACTGGCCTTTGTTCTCCAAGAGGACCAAAATGACATCACTCTGGAGTTACCCGGGTCCGACCAGTATGAGCTCGGGATGCTGTCCCCCAGGCCAGACCCAAATCTTGCGCTTTCTGGGCTAATTCAATTCCTTCTCTGAGGAGGGCACGCCATGGCGGGCAGTCCTGTGCCAGGGTCTCCCATAACAGAATCCTAATGTTCTTAAGAGAGACCTTGCTGTAGAAGGAAATGGCAAAGGCTCCAGCACCTTTGTCAAGAAAACTCCAAATGGGGCCCTAAGGTGACCAAACAACTTCCTGTCTAATGGGTATTTCCAATTGTGTGACCAAAGCAGAACCCATTATCCAACATTCTCCTCATTCGAACATTATTCTCGTTGAAGGAATCACCAGCTTTTTAATCAGCCTAGTTTGTAATCTTGACCCTCTCAGCATAATTTTGCATTTCCTTGGTGGGTATTTTGAGTGTACTCTGGATATGTGTTGTTCCCCTCTCCTCCCTGGAAGGTAGTTCCTTGGGGGCCAGGACCATTTCCATTCTTCTTCTTTGCATCCCCTGTCTGGGGTCGAGTACCTGGCACAAGTCCTTGACAAAAGCTTGGTACAATCACTAAGGTTTCATGAGCCCAGTGTCTGGTACAAGTCCTTGACAAAAGCTTGGTACAATCACTAAGAAGGTTTCAGGAGCCCAGGATCTGGGACAAGTCCTTGACAAAAGCTTTGTATGGTCACTAAGGTTTCAGGAGCCCAGGGTCTGGCACAAGTCCTTGACAAAAGCTTGGTTCAATCACTAAGGTTTCAACTATATGCCGATGCCCAAAGAGGTGGGATTTTCCATGATTTAAAGAGTCCCTTTCAACTCTGCCCATCACAGCCCACCTGTGCCAGCCCACTCAGTTTGCCACCAGAAAGACGCCCAAAGGGACCAAGATCTCCCTGACGTTCTCAGGTCCCTGGATGCCTCTGGAGTCTGCTGTCCTTCTGGAGCTTCTCTTAGCATCGCAGAGCTGATGACATCCCTTCCTCTTGCTCCTCTGCTACGTCCTTGTGTTCGTATCTTGCTGCCTGCCCCTCACTCTTGCAAGGTTTCTAAAAGTTTTCTTCTGGAGAAGAATAATAGACATAAATTTGATTTTAGGTACTTGTTCCTGCACTTTAAGTCATCTGGGTTTTAATTAGTTTTGAGGCTTTAGAAGTAACCGGCCCATAGCTAATATAGACTATTGGGTCCAGTGGGTACCTTTCTGGAAGCAGCCCTGTTAATCTTCAGAGGAGTAGACCTACACTTCACGTAAGAAACTTTCCCCATTCTGGGAGCTGGGCATAATTGGCCAGAAAACATGACCAGAAGCCTTGAATTCCCTCTTTGAGGATCTGGGCTTCCCTAGGGATAAACCCAACCTGTGTGAGATAAACCGGAGAGGAAACCCTCTCCGGACCACGGGCAGTATTCACTACTGTTGGGGTCCAAGGGGGACCCCAAAATGTTGGGTTTCCAGATCAGTGTTGTGAGGCGTTTCAAAAGAACTTGTAGCTCAGATCATCTCCCAAGTCGAGGGACAAAGTTTATTATAATTGTAACTAAAACCAATTAAAGTGGACTAAATTCCAAAGAGTCGGGTGCGCGAAGGTACATAAATAGGAAAAGTGAGCGAGCCCAGGTGTTTCTTGTCACTGATGTGCTAATGTTGTGGCGCAGAGGTGGAGTCCAGGAGGGGTCTGGTTCTGCCTTGGTGGGCAGGTGCAGTAACCAGAGTCCCCGGCAGAGCTGGGGCTGGGCGTGGAGCGGAAACCTTCTGGAGGTGTGTTTTTAGGCCTGAAACATCACTAGGTCAGGTGGTGGGCACCCAGTTTTGTTCTGTGCCTGTGTTAACTTTAAGCACCGCGTTATTGTTGCTTATTAGTCTCAGATACCCCGTTATCACCGACAGCCGGCAATATTTGTGGGCTCACTGGGGGAGGATAGCCCAAGGGAAGAAACTCACCATTTCTAACTGCATCCCTCCCAAGGCCAAGCGGCCGTGGACTTACATGCTTCCCAAGGGCTGCGCGTCCCTGTTCGGACTTTCATTAAGGATGCCCTTTGTACTTGTAGATGATTTTCATTAAGATTCTATAAAGTTGGGAAAGCAGATAGATTGGTTGACCCTGTTGCTATTCACTGGTATTTCCAGTGTGGATGAACTCCAAAGCCTTAGTCCATGTATTTAGCATCTTCCCCATCTTTTAAATGTAATTAAGACCTCAATGTCTTTTCTTTACTTAAAAATTTAATTTTTATCTGTTGTTCTTAGATAAATTTCCTCCTTTTTTTGTCCCAGAAAAAGCCATTCCTTACAATTTAAAAAGAGGAACAAGAGAAAAATCAAACTATCTGATATTATAGTCAATGTTTTACAATGTTGGACCCCCAACTTCTGCAAAAGAGCAGGAGGAAATGTTTTCTTATATCACGTGTGGGGCAGCTGGGTGACAAATGGTCTTCAGCAATGACCTGAATTCAACTGTGGCCTCAGATGAAGTGGTAATAAAGGGAGTGGTAACAGGCAACAGATTTGTGAGAGCATAATTGGAAAAGAATATTCTATAAAAATAGTATCATGGAGATTTGGTTACAATTAATCAACCTGAAGAAATCAAGTCAGACATCCATCACAGATTATAAAAGTTTTATTTATTTATTTTGGAACTTTTTTATTACAATAACTTTTTATTGACAGATGCTATTTTATTCACATGAAAATAGCTTCACCAGTTCAAACTAATATAACCAGACAAAGGAGTCGTGTGAAGGAGCAATTTGTTTTTGACAGGACAGACTTGTAAAGATTGGGGGGAGCATTCTGTGGAACAGAATTTAGGGAGTCACAAGGACATGTATTTGATGAGGTCCTGGGTCGCTAGGTAGGGTGGGCAGAGAAAGCCAGAAGTTATGATAAGGTTACTTCCTGAGGCAAGCAGGGAAGGGCAGTGATGGAGATCAGCTCCCCCTTACAGTCCCACCCGGCTGTGGAAGTCTGGGGAAACCCCACTTTACTGTATCCACTAGAAAGCCAAGTTACAATGTAATAATTTGACCTGTGCCGTCTTGGGTGTATCCCTTTCAGATCAGCCAGCCCCGGCAGTCTGCCTCGTGGTTTCTTCCTGCCTCATGGTGCCTTTCTCCTTGTTAAAGCGAACTCTTTTGGGATTTAGCCTGCCAGTCAGTGGCGGACTCCCATCTCCCGGAGCATGCCCTTTCTACTGGCTACTTGTGACTTGTCTTTTCCCTTGTTAATTGTGAAAATCCCTTTCCTTGCTAACTTTTGCTCCCCCAAATCTACTTCATATCTGCCACTCTGGGGGCCCATTTTATATGTTCATTTTCTCTGCAACCTCTTCTAAATCCACCCACCTTTTGCCAGAGAGAAAGGCCCAGACCCGACCTCTGCGCCCCGCTCCAGTGGATGGAGATACTGAGACCGGCTGAAGCCCGAGCTTCCCACGAGGCTGAAGCCCCAACGATGAAAGGGGGGGAGTCTGGGGATCCGGCCTGATGGAGGGGCAGAGGGGCGCCCGCTGGCAGGGGGCGCCCGGGCGAGTCACCTCCCGCAGCAGTCCCCCTTCCTCCTCCGGAAAGAGCCCGGGAGGGCGGCGAGGGTCGCTCCCGCATCTTTGCCGGGAAGGCCCCAAGGGGGTCCCAAAAGGCGGCCACGTTCGCGCTTGAGAGGACTTTCCACTGTTTCCTCTGTACAAGAGCCGTGTTTAAAATCGCGAATAATAAAAAGGAGAGTCTTTGAAAAGGGCTCCCGGCCACCTCGGGGCTCAAAGCCAGGGCGCAGAAGTGGGCATTGCGCTCGAACTCGGAGCCGCCCCTGCCCTCCCGGGGGGCACCTGAAATCAATCTTCTGGAAAGCTGCCCCGCGAGCACGGAGGGACCCCGGGGGGCCGAAGCCCAGTCTCGCCGGGAGCCCACGGGCCGTTCCGCCCATTGGCGGCGCTCAGGGCAGTGCGGGGCCCCTGGCTGCCGCGTGGGGGCGTCCGGACGGGCAGGGCCTGCCTCCCCCCTCCGCGCTCTGGGTGTTCATAGCGGATAGGGACGGCTCAGGGCTGCGGGGACCCCCGGGGGCGGAGTGATTCCCATTTTCCCGAAGGGGAGACTGAGGCACACAGAAGCGCAGGGAATAGCCCGCCCCCCCCCCCCCACAAACGTCCGAGGCCGCGTTTGAATCGTTGCCTTCCAGACTCCAGGGCCTCATCACATCGAGAATAAAGCGCTTTGCCTATTAGAGGAAAGTAGTGACGTCACAGTTATCGCACTTATCGCGATTAGCTCCCGCGGGTGGAGGAGGGGCGCTACCGTTATCGCGCCGACCCATGAAATGACTAACTGACAAAGTTGCCACAAACTTTTTATTATTCTGATAGCGTTACAGTCGTGGGTAATTGCTAATAAACCACCAAATAAAATCCGCGTTCCTCCCGGGGCCCGTTCCCAGCGTTTTCCTCCCTGGCCTCGCCGGCGCCGCGCGGGGTCTTGGGAAATGTAGTTTTCCAGGGGAGGCCTAGAGGCGCCGGCGCATGGGCACACACCCTTTTGGAAGCTGTTCCTCTCGAAGGCCCGGCCCGCACACCTCCAAGGGCAGGGGGAGGGGCTGAGGGAGACGGGCGGCTGCAAGAGCCAATGGAGTTGCGCTCCGGGCGCCAGGGGGTGGACTCGCGAGCGAAAGTTTTCCCTCCTAGAGGGAAGTGGGGCGTCGAACTCGGCGGGCGCGCTCCCGGACCCGCAACAGCCTCGGTGAGCGAGCCTCTGCCTCAGTTTCCTTTCTCGACCGCTGGGATCGGGCCCCGTACACCGGCTCCCCCTCCCCCCGTTTTCCCTCCCCCCAAATGAGAGGGGGAGGACTTGGCCTCGAGCTCGGGGAGACGGTCCCGCCTAATGAGGCCTCCGGGGGCCGCGACCCCGCCCGGAGGGGGCGGGGCCCTAGGTTACCGCCAGTGTCCAAGCAATGCGCTCTTTATTGGTTCAGCACCTTGTCACGGGGCGCGTCTGTCCCGCCCTGCCCCGCCCCGCCCCACCCCCAGCTGCCCTACCTCCCCCTCGCCGCCCCTCCCCTCACTCACTCTCACTTTCACTCTGCCTCCCCCTCACTCTCTCCCCCCAGCTCTCCCTCACTCTCACTCCTTCCTCTCCTCCCTCTCTTTTTCTCTTCCCTCTCCCTCCTCCCTCTCCTTTTCTCCCCCCTCCTCCCTCCCTTGTACAGAGAGGGCACGGGCTGGGCCTGATCCTGGGCCTGACCTGGCCGCTGTCCTTTCAGGGTCCGGTTGGCCTTGTGTGAGGCAGGTGACAACTTGGTGCTGGCCACAGGGACGAAGGTCCTCTGGTCCCCTGGCCCCCCTTTGGTGAGAACGGGACCCCCAGAGTCTGCGAGAACATGGAGCAGCCCCCAGAGAGCGGTGAGTGGCTTGCCAGGCTTGGCCCCTCAGTACCTGTACCCCCTCTTCTCCCCAGTCTCTGGGGCCTTCTCTGCCTTGTACCCCTTTCCTCCCCAGACTGGGGAGGTTGTCTCCACCCTGTATCCCCTTCTCTCCCCAGTCTCTGCTTGTATACCTTCTCTCCCCAATCTCTGGGGGCCTCCTCCACCCTGTACCCCCTTCTCCCCCAGCCTGGGGGGCCTCTGTCCTGTGCTCCCTCCTCCCTCGTCTCTGGGGGCTTCCCTCCTCTCCCCAGCCCTGCCCTTGTTTCTCACTTTTGCCCTTCTGAATGGTGTGGTCATGGCTTAGAGGCGCTTGGGGGGGCGGCACTTCGGGCCCGGCTCTCTGCAGGCACAGAGTGAACCCTCTCGCCTCCATGGGCTGGGTCATGCCCAGAAGTGGGATGGCTAGGAGGGGGCCCTGCAGTGACTGACTTTGCCTAATTCCCCATGGGGCTCCACCAACAATGCACCCGTATATGTCTGTTCCTGCCACTTTTCACCTTGTTCTTGGTGATTCAGACCTTGCTTTCATGTGGTTCCCCCTTCTCCCCCCCATTTGTTGGGGGGATCTGCACCCTGGTCTCTCTGGCTTTGGGTCTGGATGCTCTGGTCACTTTGTATCTCATCCTGCCTCACTGACCATGAGGGAGCTCGCTGAAAGAGCTGACGTGCACTGGGTCAAATGGAAGGGGCCCCCCCGGGATGGGGAAGGTGTGGCGAGACCCCCGGCCGTCAGTGACCTTCGTTTGGTCCACAGAGGCCGCTGAGATGCGGGGACGGATTGGAGCCAGCCCGGTAGAGAAGGTCATTGAGCCGGAGGAAGACTCAGGTGAGTGGGGCCCCTTGGCAGGATGGGGAGCGCAGCAGATGGGGGCAGGCTGCAAGTGGGCAGTGTTGTACTGCCCCACGCTCAGCCAGCCCCCAGGGCTGCTCTTCCTTCCATTAACAACCGTTCCTATTTACCCTTATTAGTGCTAATTGCCTAATGTGAATGCGAATCCTAACTTAGTCCTTTTAGTGCCCTTTGCCCTTACTACCTCCAGTAATACTATGGCCATTATGACCATGAATTTCCATGACTACTCACTGCCTCTACCACCACCTCATTCCACTAGTAGCTACTCCCACTGCTCTTAGCCACCACCATGACCACTTCTCATAATACTGTCCCAACCTACTAAGTGCTATCACTGCCACCTCTCACTGCTAACTTACAAGCGTTAGTCCTACTGAGTGCTCTTCACTTCCACTGCCCTAGTACTTTTAGTAGCCCCAATCCCACTAGCCAACTACTAACTGCCACTGAACACATTAGAACCAACTGCTCTAACTACTATTGCTACTATTTGGTACCATGATTAACTACTATTAGTAGTAATATTACTAACTCTTGATTGTCCCCACCTACTTAGTATCACTAGGAACGTCATTACCACCAATGACTACTGTTATGACCACCATTACTATTACCTAGTACCATGATCAACTACTGTTACTACTTTTAACTACTCTCCTCTCCCATAGCTCCATACTGCTACAATACCACTACTTACTACTGCCATTCTTATTGTCCCTTACTACCACTGTCACTTTACTGTCACCTCGCAAAGTATGACCACTACTGTTAGTACTTTAACTACTCTTCTCTCCCACTACTCCATGCTACTGAGTGACTACTTCATACCAGTCCTAGTAGTAGTTAGTAGCAACTCTTACCTGCTGCGCCTAGCTCCTATCACTAGTAACACCATCCCTACCTACTACTAACCACCATTTTTACTGTCATGTAGCACAAAACTACTACTACTATTACTACTTTTTACTACTCTTTTCTCTTACTACTCCATACTGCTGAGTGACTTACTACTTCATATCAGTACTACTAGTGCTATAACTTTTAGTACTTGCAATTCTTACCTGCTGTTCCTAGCTCTTTTAATTAGTAACACCATTTCTACTTACTACTATCTGCCATTCTTACTGTCACTTAGCACAACTACTTCTATTGTTACTACTTTTAACTACTCTTCTTTCCATACTACTGAGTGACTATCACTTCATACCAGGACTAATTACTGTTAGTAGCAACTCTTACCTGCTGTTCCTAGTTCCTATCACTAGTAGCACCATTACTACCTACTACTAACCACCATTCTTACTGTTACTACTTTTAACTACTTTCCTCTCCCATAGCTCCACACTGCTACACTACCACTACTTACTACTGCCATTTTTATTGTCCCTTACTACCACTGTCACTTAACTGTCACCTCGCAAAGTATGACCACTACTGTTACTACTTTAACTACTCTTCTCTCCCACTACTCCATGCTGCTGAGTGACTACCACTTCATATCAGTACTAATAGTAGTCTTACCTGCTGTGCCTAGCTCCTATCACTAGTAACACCATTACTACCTACTACTAACTGCCATTCTTACTGTCACTTAGCACAACTACTCTTCTCTCCATACTGCTCCATACTGCTGAGTAACTACCACTTCATACCAGTACTAATTACTGTTAGTAGTTAGTAGCAACTCTTAACCTGCTGCTCCTAGATCCTATCACTAGTAATACCATTACTACCTACTACTAACCTCCATTCTTCCTGTCACTTAGCACAACTACTATTACTGTTACTTTTAACTACTCTTCTTTCCCACTACTCCATACTGCTGAGTGACTACCACTTCATACTAACTACTGTTAGTAGTTAGTAGCAACTCTTACCTGCTGCTCCTAGCGCCTATCACTAGTAACACCATTAGTAGCTACTACTAACAGCCTTTTTACTGTCCCCTAGTACAACTACTATAACTACTATTGCTTTTACTTAGTATTGCCACTGACTATTCTGACTGATGCTTCTACACACTTCCACTCCCTCGGACCACTAGTACTAACTATAGCATTATCTGTTGGCTACAGACTAGTAATAGTAGTGCCTGCTGCCTCCAGCCTTGAGCTCTGCCCACTGTCCTCTCTGGGCAGCCCTCTGGCTGAGCCTTTCCCTAGCATCCCTGGGACGAGCCCCCACAAGGGGCAGGAAAGAGGGTGGAGATGTGGTTGGGGTTTACAAAAGAACAAATTGTCAGCTCGAGGGCTGTCAGGTTAATCTAGGTTCAGATTTCACATTCAGCAGGCACAGACTAGGGAGGCCTAGAAGTTGATTGCTGATGTAAACAATAGTAAAAAGACTTGTAGTGAAAACTATTACACAACTTAACAGACAATCATTATCACGATATAACAAAGACAGAGAACAAATATAACATACATCGTCACTAATTCGGGAAACATCAACTCTGGACCCTTCAGCCCCAAATCAGGCTGCTGGTATACCCCAAATTGGGAAAAATCCCAGGCAAAGTGGCCCCTCCTTGGGTGAACGACCCCCTCTCTAAGGGGTTTATACACTGAGAACAAAGAAGGCACTACACCCAGTTTATTATTTGATAAACAACACCTGGACAGAACAGCTCCCCAGATATGGGCTCTTCCATCAAGGAGAGTGCTTTCTTCATTCCCTTATCCCAGCTGGCTTCACTCGGGGAACTGACCAGGTTTCAGAGTGAAAAACATGCCCTCAAAGGAAGGCCTTAAATCGAGCACAAGGAAACGTGCTCGGCTTTTCCTGTGGCTTCCGGTGTCTTAACAAATAATCACAAGCACGTTCTCTTGTTCTCGGCACGAGGTTATACAAAGGGACCTGACCTTCAAGGAGAGATCCCTTACAAATCACAGAAAATATCCCAAGGATGTGGTCTATTAGTAAGATTTTTTACAGTTGGGGAAGGGACCCGCTCCAAGTCCCAGGTAGCACCCAGTGCTACCATATCCAGGGTAGTCAAATGACAGAGATGGAATTTGAACTCGGGTCTTTGACCTGGAAGCAGCAAAGGGGCGCCACAATGCATAGAGTGCACAGCTCAGTCAGTAAGACCTAAATTCAAGTCCAGCCTCAGTTAGTCATTGACTAGTGCTTGCCTGCCTCAGTTTTATCACCTGTAAAGGGCATGAAAACAGTACCAAGGTGCTATGCAAACCATAAATGCCAGCTATTAGAGATGGCCGCCTCCCAGCGTGGGGCTCCTTAGCCACCTCCTGTCTGAGTGAACATTGGGGGTACTCAAATTTTTAAAATCCCCTTGCTTACCAGTGCCATGAAGAAGGGCTGTCCTGTGGGCATCATGGCCTTTGTGAAATGAAGCCCAGACTCAGCTCATGTGCCAGCTTGGTGGTTTTATGTCTGTAATCATGGGCCTTTTTTGACTTCTGTCCACAGATCCCAGGCAGGGTCTGTTGACCCTAGTTAAGAACTATGGGTTTTTGTTTTCACCTAGTCCATAAACATTTATTGGGCACCTATTATTTTCCAGGTAGTGTGCTAACCAATGGAGATACAAATGTGTTAAAAACAAAACAAAACAAAAAACCAAACTAGTCTGTGCCCTCAAGAAGCTTATAATACAATTCATTAAGGGAAGCTGAAAAGAGTTGGGGTGATGAAAATAAAGAGGCTGATATTTATGGAGTTAAAACCAAGCAAAGCAACTGATGGGGAATTAAGTCAGCTGGAAATGGTGATCCTTCTGTAATGTGAAGCTTTGGGAGGACTTTATTGCTCTGGCCTCCAGCCTATTCATGTGTAAATGATCCTGATCAATTAAGAATAGAATTTTATCACTTTGATTTATTCTCTCTAAAATGTCAGTGTTCCCTGATCCCGTTCCAGACATGCACTTCCATTATTGCAAATTTGTGAGCATTTTAGGTAGCCACCACACACTACAGCTTAAAGCCTATAAGAACCTTGTAGGTAACCAAAAACAAAACAATAGCAACAAAACTCTCTAGATTTTTCTTATGTAAACTGCTGGTAACATGTCGCCCTGTTCTACAAGTGATTAAAAAAAAATAGCTTCCCCCCTGCAAAGTACATGCAGAGATAGTTTTCAACACTCATCCTTGCAAAACTTTGTGATTCAAATTTTTTTTCCCTCTCTGCCCCCCCACCTCCTCCCCTAGACAGCAAGTAATTCAAAATAGGTAAAACACATTCAATTCTTCTAAATATATTTCCATATTTGTTATGCTGCCCAAGAAAAATCAGATCAAAAGGGGAAAAGGTGAAAAAGAAAAAAAAAAAATGAACAACAAAAAAGGTGAAAATACGATACTGTGATCCACATTTGGTCTTCATAAGTTTTATCTCTGGGTATGGATGGTTCTCTTCACTTCAGATCTGTCGGAACTGGCCTGAATCATGTCATTGTTGAAAAAAGCCACGTCCCTAATACATTGTTGGTGGAGTTGTGAAGGAATCCAGCCATTCTGGAAAGCGATTTGGAACTATGCTCAAAAAGTTATCAAACCTGCATACCCTTTGATCCAGCAGTGTTTCTACTGGGCTTATATCCCAAAGAGATCATAAAGAAGGGAAAGGGACCTGTATGTGCCAAAATGTTTGTGGCAGCCCTCTTTGTAGTGGCCAGAAACTAAGTGGATGCTCACCAATTGGAGATTGGCTGGGTAAATGGTGGTATATGAATATTATGGAATATTATCGTTCGGTAAGAAATGACCAACAGGATGATTTCAGAAAGGCCTGGAGAGACTTACACGAACTGATGCTGAGTGAAATGAGCAGGGCCAGGAGATCATTATATACTTCAACAACGATACTATATAATGATCAATTCTGATGGACCTGGCCATCCTCAGCAACGAGATGAACCAAATCAGTTCCAAGGGAGCAGGAATGAACTGAACCAGCTACACCCAGTGAAAGAACTCTGGGAGATGACTTAAGAACCATTACATTGAATTCCCATTCCCTCTATTTTTGCCCGCCTGCATTTTGGATTTCCTTCACAGGCTAATTATACAATACATCAGAGTCTGATTCTTTTTGTACAGCAAAATAACGGTATATGTATACTTATTTTGTATTTAATTTATACTTTAACATATTTAACATGTATTGGTCAACCTGCCATCTGGGGAAAGGGGGTTGGAGGGGAAGGAGGGGAAAAATTGGAACAAAAGGTTTGGCAATTCCTGTGCTTATACTTTGTAAATAAAAAGCTAAAATTTAAAAAAAATTTAAAAGATTTTCCACTCAAAAAAAAAAAAAAAAAAAAGAAAAAAAAGAAAGAAAAAGAAAAGAGCCACGTTCATCAGACTTCGTTATGGTACAGCCTTGTTGCCGTGTACAATGATCTCCTGGTTCTGCTCATTTCACTCAGCATCAGTCTCTCCAGGTCTCTCTGAAATCTTCCTGCTGGTCGTTTCTTATGGAACAATAATATTCCATCACATTCATATACCAGAACTTTTATTCAGCCATTCTCCAACTGATGGGCATATATTCAGTTTCCAGTTTCTTGCCACTACCAAAAGGCTGCCACAAACATGTTTGCACATGTGGGTCCCTTTCCCTCCTTTAAGATCTCTTTGGGATAAGCCCAGTAGTAACACTGCTGGATCAAAGGGGATGCACAGTTTGATAATTTTTTGAGCATAGTTCCAAATCGCTCTCCAGAATGGCTGGATCAATTCTCAACTCCACCAACAATGCATCAGTGTCCCGGTTTTCCCGCATCCCCTCCAACATTTGTCATTATTTTTTCCTGTACCTTAGCCAATCTGACAAGTGTGTAGTGGTATCTCAGAGTTGTCTTAGTTTGCATTTCTCTGATCTACAGTGATTTGGGAGAACCTTTTCATATGGCTAGAAATAATTTCCATTTCTTCATCTGAAAATTCTGTTCATATCCTTTGACCATTTATTATTGGAGAATGGCTTGAATTCTTAGAAATTTAAGTCAGTTCTCTGTATATTTTAGAAAATGAGGCCTTTATCAGCAACATTGGACGTAAACATTTTTTCCCCAGTTTTCTGCTTCCCTTCTAGTTTGGCTGCATTGGTTTTGTTTAATTTAATATAATTGAGATTATCCACTTTGTATTTCATCATGTTCCCTAGTTCCTGGCCTGTGAATTGTAGCATTCACCCCCATGGAGGCCCCTAGATCGCAATCCTGCGGTCCTGGCCCTCTGCTCTCAGGAATTTGAGTGGAACATGAAGGCTACTTCAGGAAAGCCCTGTCCCCACCCCTGCCCCCACCCGTAACCTCTGTTTCTCCGGCTTTTTTCGTGACATAGATGACAGGAGGAGGTACAGAGCCTGGATGGCGGAGAAATTTAGTTCCCTGAGGGCCGGAGACTCTTGGCCCGGAGAGCGGGAGAACTTCCTGTACGGGCCCACCACGCTGCTGTTCTCCCGCACCTGCGCCAAGGTCCGAGTGGTCATCGGAGAAGAGGGTTCCGAGCTCCCCCCTGGCGAAGGGCCACCCTTCAGCGAGATCCCCGGCCAGGCCGGGCAGCTGGCGGCCCTGTTCCAGCCCTACGAGAGGACTGACCGGCGACCCAACACCGTGGTGCTGCAGGGGCCCATGGGCATCGGCAAGACCGTGCTGGCCAGGAAGCTGATGCTGGACTGGGCCCACGGGCACCTCTGCCGGGACGTGTTCCAGTACGTCTTCTACTTCAACCTCGGCGACATGGACGGGACGGCGGAGAAGAGCATGGCGGAGCTGATCTCCGGAGAGTGGCCCAGCCCCCCGGTCCCCGTCTCCGACATCCTGTCGCAGCCCCAGAACCTGCTGTTCGTCCTGGACGGCCTGGAGGAGCTGAAGCCCTTCCTGGATGGGCCCGAAGCCGAGCTGTGTCGCGACTGGAACGAGCCCCGGCCGCTGGCCAGCCTGCTGCAGGGGCTGCTGCGGAGAACCCTGCTGCCCGAGGCCTGCCTGCTGCTGGTGGTGCGGCCCTCGGGCTGGGCCCGCCTGGCGCGCTGGCTGGGCTGCCCGCAGCTGGTCGAGGTCCTGGGGCTGTCCAAGGCCGACCGGGAGGAGTACTTCCACCGCTTCTTCGGGGACCGGGCCAGCGCACGCGCCGCCCTGGCCACCGTGCGGGACAACGAGACGCTGGCCACCCTGTGCCGCTCGCCGCTGGTCTGCTGGCTGATCTGCACGGGCCTGAAGCAGCGGCTGGATGACGGGCAGGACCTGAGCCAGGGCCCCCTGACCGCCACGCGCCTCTACGTGTCCTATGTGACCGGGCTGTTCCGCGGGCGCGCCGCACCCCAGGAGGGCCAGCTGCGGGCCCTGTGCCGCCTGGCGGCCGACGGCGTGCTGGCCCACGCCACGGGCTTCGACACCAGCGACCTGCAGCGGCACATGCTGACCCCGGCCGACCTCGAGCCCTTCCTGAACACCCACATCATCCTGGGCCGCGCCGGCGGCTACGCCTTCCTGCACCTGACCCTGCAGGAGTTCTTCGCGGCCCTGTACAGCGCCATGGAGGTGACCCGCAGCCCCTCGGCCGCGCACTCGGTGCAAGACCTGACCACCGAGCTGGAGAAGTACTCGGGCGTGGACACGAGCTTCCTGAGCCTGGCCGTGCACTTCCTCTTCGGCCTCCTGAACCCCGAGTGCGCCCGCCTGCTGGACGCCGAGCTGGGCTGCCGCCTGTCGCCCCAGCTGCGGCGGGACCTCCTGCTGTGGGCCGCCGTGTTCAGTGGCTCGGCAGCCCCCTCGCTGCGCGCCCTCTCGCTGCACCACTTCTTCTTCAGCCTCTACGAGACACAGGACGCGGCCTTTGTGGAGGAGGCCATGGACCACTTCCGGGACCTGCAGCTGGTGCTCTGGAGCAAGGTGGACCTGCTGGTGTCCTCCTTCTGCCTCTGCCACTGCCGCCGGCTCGAGAAGCTGGTGCTCCACCTGCAGAGGGAGGTCTTCCACGAGCAGGACCCCGACGACCCGGAGTCACCCACGGAGGCCGAGGCTGGGTGAGCGCGGCGGCCTGGCGGGGGGCGGGAGGCCGTCTAGACTCCCCCTAGAGGGGTGGGGGCACCTCCCCTGAGTATGATGGGGCTCATCCCCCTAGTGAGGTGGGGCTCCTCCCCCTAGTGAGATATGGGGCTCCTCCCCCTAATGAGGTGGGGCTCCTCCCCTGTGAGGTGGGGCTCCCCTCCTTAGTATGATGGGGCTCCTCCCCCTAATATGATGGGACTCTTCCCCAGTATGATGGGGCTCCTCCCCCTAGTGAGGTGGGGCTCCTCCCCTTAGTATGATGGGGCTCCTCCTACTTGAGTGACGGGGCTCCTCCCCCTAGAATAGGGTCCTCCCGGTAGAGTGGGGCTCCCCGCAGCGACTTTGGGACCTGGCCCGGGCTCCCCCAGCCGCTTTCCAAGCGTCCCTTTTCCCTTCGTCCAGGCCCCAAGCTTTGGACCTCATCGCCTCGCGCTGGAAGGCGCTGTACACCGTGCTGAGCACCAACGCCACCCTGCGGGAGATGGAACTGAGCTTCTCTTCCATGAATGACCTCTGCATGAAGTGCCTGAGTGACCAACTGAGCCATCCCGACTGCCACCTGCACACCCTGAGGTGAGGGGCGGGGAGGGGCGGGGGGGGGACCCGGGGAGGAGGCTGGGGGACCCGGGGAGGAGATGGGCTCAAAGCTGGGCCCTCAGGGAGAGCCCACCCAGTGAGCGAGGGAGCTGAGGTTGGAGCCGCCAGTGTAGACGGCTTTCCCAGGTGTCGGTGGGGCGCAGAGTGCGATAGCTTGGGGGGGTGCTTTAAACACTGGTGAATTCCCTGGGCATCCACCCCAGTCATTTTGGGGGACGACCCTCCTTTTTCCTTCTTCCTGGAATTGCCACCTTTGGAATTTCCCTCCCTCCTGGGTGAGAGTGCGAGATTTGTCAGAGGTTTTCTGTGGAAGCCTCCCAATGGGGCTGCCTCCGTTCCTCCTCCATCAAACAGGGAGCCCAGTAGTGCCCCCCACCCAGTGTGGGTGTGAGGAAGTGGGGGGCAGAGTATTTGTAAAGGGCTTTGAGAACCTTAAATGGCTGTTAGTCCTCCCTCCCTTATCCCTTCCCCTCCTCTTTCTCTTCTTCCTTCCCTGCTTCCTCCCTTCCTTCTTTTCTTCCTCACTCCCTCCCTGCCTTCCTTCTTTCCCTTTTTCCTCTCTCTCCCCTCCCTCTCCTCCCTTCTTCCTTTTCTCCCTCCTTCCTCCCTTCCTTCTTTCTCCCACCTTTCCTTCTTTCTTCCCTCCCTCCCTTCCTTTTCCCTTTCCTCTCTCCCTTTTCTCTCTCCCCTCCCTCTCTTCCCTTCCTCCTTCCCTCCTTCCTTCCCTCCCTCCTCTCCTTCCCTCCCTCCCCTCCTTCCTTTTTTCCATCTTCCTTGTCTCTCTTCTAGCTGTTACCCGATCTACCAGTAGCTTTGGGCCGAGCCCCAAACGAGATGAGTGGGGGGGGCAGTGTTGGGGAACAATGGGCCACTCCAGGGGAGGCCCTGGTGGAGGCCGAAAGGAACAAAGGGCCTCCTGGGGCCTCCCTCCCTGCAGGATCAGGCAGACCGCCTTTGTCCCCTTTGCCTGTGGAGACTTCCCGCTGGCTCTCATCGGGCACCAACATCTCATATGCCTTGACCTGGATCTTCAGCTGGGGGATGATGGGATGAAGCTGCTGTGTGAGGCTTTGAGACACCCCCAGTGTAACCTCCAATATCTGAGGTGAGTCTTCCTCGAAACCTGCCCCGCTCTGCCCCCCCCCGCTTTCCCCACCTTCCCCGTGCCCTTTTTTGGGTGGGGAAGCACCCATGACTTGCCAGCCGTGGCTCCTTAATGAGACCAATGATGAAAGAACAGTGGGGGATGGCAAAAGGAAGGCTGGTCTCACCTCAGGACGCAGACTCCCCTCCCCCCAGGGCCGGAAGCCACCCCGCAGAGGTCTCCCCAGTGCTCTTGCCGGGATCCCCTGGGGCTGAGGATGAACTCAGTGGCTGGCACAGAGTGGGTGCTTAGAAATGATTGCCCAGGGGCCAGCTGGCACAGTGGGGAGAGCACCAGCCCTGAGATCAGGAGGACCTGAGTTCAAATTTGGCCTCAGACACTTAACACTTCCTGGCTGTGTGAGCCTGGGCAAGTCACATAACCCCAGTTGCCTCAGGGGGAAAAAACTGCCCTTGCAAAGGCCTTCTTAGGCCTCCCTTCACCCTGTAATCAAGAGTTGCCGGGGTCCGCCTGGCATTTTGGGAGCCTGCTTGAAGCCTCCCCATCCTCGGCCCCAGGACCGAAGGGTTTATTGACAGGATAGGACTTTGGTGGCTGGGGTGGGCGGGAGACTAGAACAGGCAGGTCCCCACCTGCTAGCGCTGTGGTGGGGGTCTGGGGAGCAATTAGGAAGGCCTGGAGAGGGGAGTCGGAGCAAGGGGGGGAATTTGAGGGGTGCTGCCGAGGCGAGATCCTCATATGGCTGTGGGGGTGAGTGCACGGCACGCCTCAGTCGGGGGTGTCCTCGGCATCAGGAGGGGAGAAGAGGGAGAAGTCGGCCAGGAGAGCGTTTGTTTTGGGGGCATGGAGGCTCAGGTGATTGGAGGCAGTTGGGGAGGGGCCAGAGGAGGGTCTCAGGGGCCTGAGAGTTCTCAGCTGAGAGGGGATCGCCCAATCCGTGGGACTGATGGGATAGTGGGAGGAGCCCCGAGGGGCACCCAGGGTCAGAGGGCCCGACCTCAGGCCGGAGCCAGCAAAGGAGAAGGACATCGGGGTAGGGCGGTTTTGGTGGGTGGCGCTCAGGAGGGCAGAGAAGCCACAGGACCAGTTATGGGCTGCAGGTCGGGGAGCTCCAGACGCAGCGGGAGAGAGGGGAGAGGCTGAAGATGAGCCAGAGAGGGGGATGAGGGAGGGGTGGGATGGAGGGGCTGCCTCGGGAGAGGAGATGGGAGCCATGGAGCCATGGCACGGCCACGGGGCCTCTTGGGTGAATGGGGCTCGGAGCTGGGAGAGTGGGGCTTTGGAAGTGCCGCTGAGGAGGAGAATAAGGCTGGCCCAGGGTTGGCCGCGGCAGCGAGGGCCCAGCTGTTTAACAAGTGGCTCAGTCAGAATGGGGCAGGATGTAGGAGGGACCATGGCAGGGATCTAAGACAAGCTGGGAACATGAGAAGGGGATTATAACGTAAGATGAGGGCATCCAGAGGTCACAGTGGGGCGAGGAGCAGAGGGACGGCCTGGAGAAGCCACGGAGGGGATGGGCAGTTATGGAGAGGCAGAGGGAGCCCAGGTGCCCCTACATGGGGCTTGTACAAGTGTGAGCCTGGAGATGGTCCATGTGTGAGGCAGAGTAGCTCATTGGTTAGGGGCTTTGAGGGAGAGTCTGCCTACGAGTCTCCTGGGATGAGGGCAGGAGTTGGGGAGGAGAGAAATGTTGGGAACCAGGGACCAAACACATGGAGGGAGGGAGGGGAGATACGGCTCCAGGACTGTGACTGGGGAGGAGCTGTGAGGGGCAGAGGCTACTGAGCGCTGGAGGAAGGGGGGCTCTGGAAGCAGCAGGGGGGAGCCTGGACCAGTGAGGGAAGAGGGGGCAAGGAGGGTCCATCTACAGCTTTTGGAAGGGGGGAGTACATGGAAGGAAGAGGAGAGGAATAGATTAAGTTGAAGGTTGTTAATGGAACAAGCATCCCAGAGGGCACAGAGCCTGGGGACTTTGGGGAGGGAGAGTGGGGGGGTGATGGGAAGTTGGGGGGGTGATGGGGGCACGTTTGGGTCGTCATCTGCGAGGGTGGAGAGTCACCGGGATGGGAAGGGTGTGACCAATCACTCCCCATCGAGTGAAGGACCCTGGGAGGCCCCCGGGGAGTTTGGGTTGGCGCAGGAGGCTGCGCAGGTGGAAGATGCCCAGCTCCATTCATGCCCCTGGTTGCCTCCCATCAGGGTTGCGCTGTGCCCGGCGGGAGATGCGAGGCTCAGGGCACCCTGGGTGTGAGGGCTTCTCACTGCAGAGGTGCTGAGGAGGGGGCGGCAGAAAGTGTCGGGGGCAGGGAGCTGATGCTGAAGCCTGCGTTCAGATTCCAGCTGGTGCCCCAGTGACAGGGAGCCCTTCACCCCTTGGGGGAGCCTGAGCTGAGGACCATGGGGTGTCCCTCTCGGCCCACCCCGGGGCGCTCGGCTGCTTCCTCCCTCCTTCGGGAGTCTTCCTTCCTCTCCCAGCCTTCTCTCTGCTTCCTAGCTCTCTCCAGTGTCTCCCTCATTAGTCCCCAGTCCCCTCTTGCCAGTGCTGCCCTTTCTCCTGCCCAGGACAGTCTCTGTTCAGAAAAGAAATAAAAACATGGGGTGGGGAGGTAGGAAGGAGGGGGGAGGGGGGTGGGACAAGGAGAGAAGAGACCAAGGGCAGAGGGAGAGGAGACGGAGACAGGCAGGACAGAGATTTGAACAGAACCTCAGACACACACACGGGAGACGCAGCAGAACGGGAGGGGAAGGAGGAAGAGGGGAGGAGTGGGAAGGGAAGGAGAGGGCGGGGAGGCAGAGAGGTGGGCGACCCGTGACGCTTGCTGTTCACCCCCCAGGCTGAAGAGCTGTGCCCTCACCAAAGCTTGCTGCCCAGACCTGGCCCTGGCCCTCACCTGCAACCAGAGCCTGAGCCACCTGAACCTGGAGGGGAATCAGCTGCTGGACAGCGGCGTGCAGGTGCTGTGTGAGGCCCTGAACCGGCCCGAGTGCCACCTCCAGAAACTGGTGTAAGTAGCCACTCCCCCGCTCCCGGACCGGGGGCAGGCTGGGGGTTGCGGGACTTCTTGGGGTGACCGTGATTCTCCCACCTGGGAAATGGCGCCATGGCCCCCACGGGCCGGGCATCCGGGAGGACAGGATAAGGCTGGGGGAGGCAGCGAGAGCTGCGGTCAGACTTGGAAGGCCAGCGCACGGAGGACGGGCCAGCCTTGCCCAGCTCCAGGGGTGCTGATGACGGACCCGGAGGTTGATGGACGGGGGGTGATGGCGGACACATCCAGTGATGGTGACTTTGGGTCGGCACTCGTAGACACCGAGTAGTGCAGTGTTCACCCTGTGAGGTTGCAGAGGGGAGTCGAATTAGATGAGCCCCGTTACGTCTTGGTGGTCTTAAACATGCATGGAAATAGGGAAAGAATGCACCGAGGAGGGCAGGAGAGGAAGGGGGAGGGAGGTTGGGGCAACAGCCTCTCACGTATTCGGGATGAGTGAGTAGACTTCGCTGCAAATGGAGGGAACGGGTGCAGGGAAGCCTGACCTGCATCAAACCGGTCAAAGGAGACCCTAAACAGAAATGCGTTTCCCTCGGCAGAGAAGTGGGAAGGGAGAGGAGGAAGAGATGGGGGAATGGCGGGGGGGAGGTTAAGCCCTAAACAGAACAAACTCTGAGGAGCAAAACCTTTAGAACGGGCCTTTTTTGGTGGCAGAGCTGGAGAAGGGGCTGTCTCCTTTGGGAAATGACTGAACAAGAGCCTATGAATGTTGAGGGGCGCACTGGTGCCGTGAGCAGTTGGGAATGGAGTGGGTGCAGGGCAATCTGGGCAGCTTCTGTGCACGGAACCCCGGGGCAAAGTCCCTGCGGTCTGGGAGAGCCTTTTGTGGCCCCATCACACGATTCCAGGAGACTGATGACGGAGCTTTTGTGGCTGACGGGGACGGGTGCTGTGCTCCACAGTCAGGTTTGGATCAGGGCTTTGGTTTTGCCCCCTGTTTTTGAGGGGGAGTGGAAACAAGGGAGAAGAAAAGGGAGGTTTTTTGCTAATTAAAAGTTAAGAAACAAACCAGGATGGTTGGTCCAGGACTGCAGAATAAAAATGTCCTGAAAAAGGGAAGAGCACAGAGCCACAAAATTGGTCCACGAACTTGGCTAACTTGAGGCCAGGAAGCAGTGATGGCAGGGAGCCGGGCCGATCGGGCCCCCAGACTCGCCGCCTTCTCCCCCGGAGCCGGGCCGATCGGGCCCCCGGGCTGCATTCTCGATAAGCTGTCTGGCGCTCTTCTTGTGGAGGAGACAGAGTCACATGCTCCAGATGCCGTCCCATTGGCGATTGGATGGATGGGACTCACAAGATCATGGACCTTCTGGGTTGTCTGAGCCTCTAGTCTTACAGATGGAGAAACTGAGGCCCAGAAAAGTGCCATCCAGGAATCACAGCCAGGGACTGCACTTGGGAGGTCCTGACTGCTGAGATCTTGGGCCGCATTGAGGGGCTCAGCCCTAGGGAGTGGGGGAGGGTCCTCCTCGGAAGCTAGCTGAAGTGAGTCCAGAGGATGGGCCTGGAGGGGGGGACATCGGGGCAGCGGGAGGAAGTGGCTGATGGTAGCATCTGAGGGATCCTGTGTGGAGGAGGGGGTCGTACTTGTGTCTGACCCGAGCAGTGGGGGAAGTAGCCAAGGCAGGGGATGTTCGTCAGCAAGCTCCCCCCCTGTGGGGGCCCAGAGGTGGCTGCTTCGGGGGTGCCTCACTGGAGACGCCGCTTCCCCCCTTTGCTCCTTGCCTCCAGCCAGCCCCTTCCGTTCCTGTTTCCTTGTCCCTCCTCCATAGAAGGCCCAGGATCATTTCCCACCTCTGTGTGTGCCCCTTGCAGGTTGGCAGGATGTGGCTTGACCGACAGTGGCTGCCAGGATCTCTCTGCCACCCTCACCGCCAGCCGGAAGCTCACCCACCTGTGCCTGGCCCACAACAGCCTTCGGGACGAAGGCCTAAAGATTCTGAGCACAGCTTTGAAATGCCCCGATTGCCCCCTCCAAAAACTAACGTAAGGCCTCAGGGCTGTGCCCTTTGGGGCCCTGGGGGGGGCCTTCAGGAGGATCCTCAGGGGTCCTGGGGGGGACATTCAGGAGGGTCCTCAGGGGCCCTGGGAGGGCCTTCAGGAGGGTCCTCAGGGAACCCTGGGGGGGGGCCTTCAGGAGGGTCCTTGGGGATGGGAGCAAGGTCATACCCTTAGTTGTTTGGACTCATCTCTGGCAATGGGACAAGTGCTTCTGGGTCCTTATGTAGGAGCTGCCCTAGTGTGCTGGAGCACACTAAGGGAGGAGGAGGGACAGGAGGAGGAGAGGAGGAAGGAAGAAGAGGGAGGGAGGGAGAGAGGGAGGGAGGGAAAGAATAGGGCCAGAGTTGACACAAAGGCCAGAGCCCTCTCCAAGAGGGAAGAAGGGGGCAGGCCTCAGGGTGAGGGGGACGTGGTGCCCCCAGATGGGGAGGAGCTAGAAGGTGGCCCTGTCCTCATCCTTCCCAGCCGGGGGAGCCCCGGGTAGGCAGAGGGGTGGGCACCCCAAGGTCGGCCCCGGCCTGCCCTTGCCTGGCCCGTGGTGTTCCTCAGCTTGGCGGGGGCAGGCAGGGGCAGGGAGGGGCAGGCAGGATTCTCCATCTCCTGCGGCCCTTCTCAGCACCTTCTGGCCCTCGTGGGCCCTCGGGTCTCTGTAGCCGACACCGGTGCTCCCTAGGTCACCCTCACAGGAGCCCCTGGCTGTCCAGAGCACCCTAGGAAGGAGCCCGTCTCCCTTTGCTGTCTGGGGGGCCCTCGGCGGCGTGACCGGCCCTCCCCGCCACGCGGGTGGGGGCGCGCCAGGGCCCACATGGACGTGCCTTTGTTCTAGTGAAGCCCAGGGGCAGAGGGCGGTTCAGGTTTCGTTTTTGGCTCCCACAGGGTGGGGGTCCCTCCCCGGGACAGGCCCCCCACCCATGGCACCCCTGCTTCAGCCTAAAGCTGAGTGGAGGGGGGGGTTGCTGAGGGTTGGGTTGGGGGCCAGCGTAGGCCAGATTGCCGGGGCTGGGGCCTGAGTGAGAGCCCCCTCCCCAATATGGGACTGCTCAGTCCCCTGGGGGGGGGATGCTGGGATGGGAGGAGGGGGTGGGGGGCTGCAGGGACCTGGCGCCAGGCTCAGTTGGGGTGAGCATGTGTCCTGGCCCGGCCTGCAGGTTGTGGAGCTGCGGGCTCACCGCCGCGGGGTGCCAGGATCTCGCCACTGTGCTCCTCAACAACAAGAACCTGACCCACTTGGACCTGGGGGAGAACGACCTCGGGGATGACGGCATGAAGCTGCTGTGCGCTGCCTTGGCGCAGCCGCAGTGCAGCCTTCAAGCCTTGGAGTAAGCCCCTGCCATCTTCAGCACTTACATAGCACCACTGCATGCAGGGGCTGTGGGCGGGGGTTACCGCAGCCTCCACGTGCGCCCCTGTCCTCGCCGGGCTTGCCATCTGGCGAGGGAGCTCCGGCCACGCCCCCGGAGGGGGGGAACTGAGGTGCAGGGGAAGGGCTCAGGGACTCGGCCTTGGGCTCCCCCTCACTCTGGCCTCTCCCACAGCGTCTTGGTCTGCTTCCTCACCGAGGCCTGTTGTCAGGACCTTGCGGACGCCCTCATCCTCAACCGGAACCTGCACAGCCTGAACCTGGGTCACAACGCCCTCAAAGATGAGGGGGTCAAGCTGCTCTGCAAGGCCCTGAGACACCCCGACTGTCAGCTCCAGAGGCTCGGGTACACCAGGGGGCCAAAGGGACCATGGCATGTTTCCTGGAGGGGCAGGGGGACCATGGCGTGCTTCCTGGGGACCATGGCGTGTTTCTTGGGGGGGCCAGTGGGACTGCAGCATGTTTCTGGGGCCACTAAGACTGTTAATTCCTGGGGGGCAGGGCTCATACTTGCACAGGCCTTTGTATTGGCTGGTAGCTGGTAGCCGTCCTCCATTCCCCAAGAGGGCCAACATAGCGTCACTTTGTGAGTCGGGTTACCATGTGTCCGGCGTGGCCAATTGGGCCAACACGGGCTTTGGTACCTTGGGTTATGGCTTGGACGTGGTCCCTATGAAGGCTGTGGGGCTGGAGCCTTAAGGGAAAGGGGGAACCGTGGGCCTTGGGTAAGGAGGGGGAAGGCTGAAGGGGCATCCAAGGTCACGAGATGGCAAGAGGGCAGAAGCGATGGGCAGCTCCACTAGCTGAGCGTGTTCAGTGGGAGCCATGTTAACTCAAGGGGCCGTGGAGACAGCTTGGCTAGAGGGAGGCTCTAGGGAGTGCGCAGAGGGCTGCAATCTGCACTTAGGAGTGGAATGGGTGAGCCCTCCCAGGGTGGCGAGAGAGAAGGGGCCAAGCACGGGGTGAGAGGATGAGGAGAAGCTGGGGATGAGGGCCAGAAAACCATCTATGACCTTGGATGAGGGAACTTGTGAGCACATGGAGCCTCTGACTGGTCCGCCCCTTCTCCCTGGAGCCCCCAGCCGGTCTGCGCCCTCTCCCCCGGGCCTCTGGCCAATCCACACCCTCTCCCCGGGGCCTCTGCGCCCTCTACTCACGCTGGCCACACGGCCTCACTTGTGTCCCTCGGGCAGGCTGGAGAGGTGCCAGATCAACACCGCCGGCTGCCAGGACCTCTCCTCCGTCATCCTCTGCAATTCGAGGCTGAAGAGTCTGAACCTGGCCCAGAACGCCTTGTGGGACGAAGGGGTGAGGCTGCTGTGCGAGGCCCTGGAGCGGCCTGAATGCGGACTGCAGCTCCTGGCGTAAGTGCCCAGCAAAGGCGGCGGTTGGGGGGCGGATCCTGCTTGGACTTTGTCTCCCTGCCCCAGTTTAATTAATGTTCCCTGGCCATTTTTGTGCACTCTAATTAATGTTCCCTGGCCAGCTCCAATGTGCACTCCAAAAGTGTCTAATGTTCCCTGGCTGGTCCCAGGGTACCTTGGAGAGGTGTCTAATGTTCACTGCCAGCCCCAGTGCACCTTGGAGAAGTATCTAATTACTATTCTCTGGCTGACCCCAGTGCACCTTGTAGGTGTCTAATTAATGTTCCTGGGCAGCCCCAGTGCACATCAGGGGTGTTTAATTAGTGCTCCCTGATTGCCCCAGTGTACCTCGGAGGTGTCTAATTAATGTTCTCTGACTGGCCTCAGTGTACACCTCAAAGGTGTCTCATTAATGGTCCCCCGCTGGCCCCAGTGTGCTTGAAGGTGTCTTAGTGTTCCCCGCCCTCCCGGTGCACTTCGGAGGTGTCTAATTAGTGCTCCCTGCCAGCCCCCTTCCCAGCACTGACAGCCCCTCTCCCCCCCCTCCCAGGCTGTGGAAGGAGGCATTCAGTGAGGACGCGCAGCGGATGCTGAAGGCAGCCGAGGAGAACCGGCCGCAGCTGGTCATCACTGGCGACTGGTACAGTCACGAGCCCGAGGAGTTCGGCTTTTCCTGGTGGCTGGAGACCTGACCCGCTCCCCTTCCCTGCCCCCGCCCCCATCCTCAGTCTGTCCCAGGGGCCCATGGGAGCAGCGGGTCCCCAGCGCGGCACATGTGCCCTGCAAGACCCCCTTCAGCCCTTGGCGGGTACGCGGTGCCCACACCCTTCTTCCTTTGGACATCTTCAAGGGTGAATCAAATACAGACTGATTGTTTTTCTCTGCATTCAGTGTGCTTGTGTGAGTTGTGGTGTGCGCCTGTGGGTCCGGGCCGGGCTCCGGCTCCCCTGGTGTGGCTCGGCCTTGCGGACCCCTGCGAAATCTCCCTCCCCTTCGCTCACGTCATCCTCACGAATCACCCCCCCCCCCAGAGCTGCTCCAGGGGACCTCAGACTGGGAGAGTTGGGGTCTTGCTTTTCCCAAATGTTGATGATGGGTCCTGGCTCCCACACAAGTAGCTCAGGGTGGGAAGGGTGGCCTGCCTCCTCTCCTGAGAATTCAGGGGTTCCCAGGAGCCTCTAAACACCAGAATGATTGTCCTTGGGAGCGAGGGCCATCCCACAGGGTCAGCGGCCCCTTCGAGGGCAACTAGTTTGGGCCTCCAGAGAGGTAGCCGACCTCCATTGGGCCCAGAGGGGCCCCCCCCAGCTGCTCATCCCCAGCATGTGAACCCCTTTGTAAGGGGGATAATCCCACCAAAGGGGCAGGTTCTGGAACTGTGGCACCCTTTCTGTGGCTGCTGTCTCGGGGCTTTCCACAGCCAGGAAAAGGGGGTCTGGGAGCTCTCCCCTTGGGCCCCAGGGTTCGTAAGCAGATCCTGGCCCAATTGCTCTCAGGGACTCTCCCAATCCCCTCCGCCCATTCTCCCCTCCCAAGGATCTCTGGGAAAAGGCAAAGGCTCATTAGAGCGAGCCAAAGGGGGATCAAAGAGCTCGTTGTCTCTACCAGCATGAGGAGGGGCCCAGAGATGAGGCGAACGAGCAGGGCCGCCACTGGCCACTGCAGGAGGGAGCGTGCCCAATGGGCGCCGCCTCCTCCGCCATCCCCCACATGCACAATTGCTAAGGGCGGCTTCATAGGTCTGCAGAGGGCACCGGGGACCCATCATTTCCCCGTCATTTAGGAGCAAAGAGTGATTTTGTGGGGAGCTCGTGACCCCGCCAGCAAAGCGAGTCCTGGCCCTCGGTCAAGTATTTGTTTATATAATACTTTCATTTTTTCTTTGAACAATTTTGAGATCCCAGTGGAGTCAGAAGAGGGGTCAAAGTGAACTTTTTTTGGTTATTTTTTCCTCCTTTTCTGTTCTTTCATAAAATCACTGAATATGGAAATAGGTTTTACACGATTGTGCCCGTGTGACCCACATCAAACTGCCGGCCCTCTTAGCAAGGAGCGGCACAAGCGGAGGGAGGAATTGGAACAGAATTTTAAGCCAATGTTAAACATCGACTTCGTGTAACTGGGGAAATTATACACGGACTATACACGGGCAGCCACACGAAACATTTCCCTATTAGCCATATTGTGGAAAACCCCCAAAGCAAAAAGCTATTGTTATTCTATATTAAAATATGTTATATATAATTAAAACAAATGCTGAAAATAATAAAGTTATGGGAACCACCTGCTAGTGGTTGCTGGGGATATCGGCCATGTTGTGGCAAACCCCAAAGCAACAAGTTACTGATATTATGTATCAATATATATTATACATAATTAACACATATATTAAAAATAATGTTACGGGAACCACCTGCTAGTGGCTGCTGGGGATATCGGCCATGTTGTGGCAAACCCCAAAGCAAAAAGTTGTTGATAGTATGTATCAATATATATTATACATAATTAACATATATATTAAAAATAATGTTACAGGAACCATGTGCTACTGGCTGCTGGGGATATTAGCCACGTTGTGGAAAAACCCCAAAACAAAAAGTTATACATTAAAAAACTTATATATAATTATATTAAAAATAGTTATGGGAACCACCTGCTAGTGGCTGCTGGGGATATCAGCCACGTTGTGGAAAACCCCAAAGCAAAAAGTTACTGATATTATGTATCAATATATACTATACGTAACTAACACATATATTAAAAATAATAAATGTTACGGGAACCACCTGCTAGTGGCTGCTGGGAATCTAGTTCTGACCAGCAGGAGGGAATCCCTTTCATGTGAGAAGATAATGATACAAGGAGACTGGGGGGCAGGAGCAGGCTCTGGACTCCCTCTTCTGGCCTCCCATTTATTCCATTCCCAATTCACAAGCAACATCTGGTCAGGAAAGGCTGATTTGCAATCCCTTCAGGGGTGTTGGGATTCACAGCTGGGGGCATTTTGGGAGAACCCGTGGCCCCTTAATGGTGCAGGGCTTTTAATCCTTTACAAGCTTTCTGGGTTTTGCACTTGGGCGTGGTCCTTAAATAAGAGTGAAAGTCTGCTTGAGTCTGCCCTGGAGCCCATGGGGCCCAAGAGTCCTTGGGAATGTCCATTGTACTGCTAAGAGCGAAGTGATCAGCAGCTGGGACTGTCCAGTGACTGCTGGTTCTGGTCCCTTGCTGCTGTCCGGTCTGACAACTCCTGAGCCCATGGTGGTGGTGGGGTGTTCTTGGCAGATGCTGGAGGGGGGATTGGCCATTTTTAGCTCAGTTTACAGGTGAGGAAACTGGAGCAAACCTAGTTAAGAGTTGGCCAGGGTCGCCCAGCTTAGGAAGCGACCTGAAGAGCAGTCTTGGAGATCCCAGTCCCCGACTCACTCCATGCACTGCTCCACCCAGCCGCCGCCGCCTCTGAGTCTCCTCAGGCTTTTCTAAGCACGTGCTCCCCAGCATTTCTTATGACACAATTTTATGACACAACCTACTCCACTGATTGACACTTATCCCTTCACTTTCCAATTCTTTGCCACCACAGAGTGTGATGACTGCGTATTTTAAAATCAGCCGGAATTAGGAATTCAGGTTAGGGGAAAATATTCAATCTTTATTCTCAGTAAAGAAAGATCGGAGGTGGAAGGGAATCAGCAATAGTAATGTGTGCAGCTGAGTCAAGAAGCTAGCCAGGCCAGAAGCCACAAGACCAGCTGTTGGAATCTTTACAAACTGTTAAGCCATTGGAGTTGATAGAGACAATAATTATCTAATTTGGCCTGGTTCAATATGATTGATTTGATCTTAGAAGGAGATATTTTGGGCCAGAACTTGAAACAAGGTACTAAGTACAACTGATAGAAATGATGCTTGTGTTCACACCTTTAGAGAGCTCATAAGTATCTAAGTCCTCAATGGAGTTCACACATTTGGGAGATTTCAGGGCTTAGATATCCGAATTCACCCCTCCCTTGAAGTTCTTAGGGCCAGAGAGCATGCTGGGAGATATTCCACAATCCCACTCTCAGAGAAGTAGCATAAATACAGCTCTAGTGAGCCACTCGAAAGAGTTACTTGGGAACATTCCCAGGGGTGAGAGAGGAGTACTCTGGGAGGAAGCCTACAAGCCCTATCTCCGAGGCAAGAGAGATTTCATTGCATCTTCTACCTTGGTGCTGGCTGGAGTCGGAAGGACAAACCTTTGGATTTGGAGACATTTGGAGGGAGCTCTTGGAACCAAGCATCGTTTCTATCAGTTGTACTTAGTACCTTGTTTCAAGTTCTGGCTCAAAATATCTCCTTCTAAGATCAAATCAATCATATCGAACCAGACTAAATTAGATAATTATTGTCTCTATCAACTCCAATGGCTTAACACTTTGTAAAGATTCCACCAACCAGCAGCCACCAGAACAGAACCCAGCCGTCTCCCCCAGCCTCTCTTCCTGCCCCCCCCCTGCCTCCACCCACCAAAATCGTCATTTCCTATACAACACATCAGGACTTGCACAGAGAGTGGGTGGGGGCCATTCTTTATCCAAGCATGTATATTAGTAGAGTATGGTCCAATTACTATTTAGCCTCATGTGCTTGGAACCTCAGTGCATCAACTCAAGCCTCAGCCCATTACAACAGAGCAACTTGCTAGAAATCCTTCCATACCTTCCTCTAGCCTTTTCCTTTTCTTTGATCTCTCTGGGTTAGGGATGTAGGAGCAGTATCCCTTAAGTCTTAGGACTCATAAGCTTATTTCCAAATTGCTCTCCAGAATGTTGGTGATGTATAAAAATGCTGAGGATTTATACAGGTTTATTTTGTATCCTGCAACTTTGCTAAAGATGTGAATTGTTTCTAATAGCTTTTTAGTAGAATCTCTTGAGTTCTCTAAGTATACCATCATATCATCTGCAAAGAGTGATAATCTGGTTTCCTCATTACTTACTGTAATTACTTTTAATCTCTTTCCCTTCTCATTACCAAAGCTAGCATTTCTAATAC
Organism: Sarcophilus harrisii; assembly: GCF_902635505.1. Lineage (NCBI taxonomy): Eukaryota > Metazoa > Chordata > Mammalia > Dasyuromorphia > Dasyuridae > Sarcophilus > Sarcophilus harrisii. The sequence continues at coordinate 604,568,655 of NC_045428.1, forward strand.
AATATTGAATAGTAATGATGATAGTGGACAACCTTGTTTCACTCCTGATTTTATTGGGAATGGTTCTAGTTTGTCCCCTTTACATATGATGCTTGCTGATGGGTTTAAATAGATGCTACTAACTGTTTTAAGGAAAAGTCCATTTATTCCTATACTCTCTATTGTTTTTAATAGGAATGAGTGTTGAATTTTATCAAATGCTTTTTCTGCTTCTATTGAGATAATCATATGATTTTTGTAGTTTGGTTACTGATATAGTCAATTATGTTGATAGTTTCCCTAATATTGAACCAGCCCTGCATTCCTGATATAAATCCTACCTGGTCATGGTGTATTATCCTGGGGATGATTTTCTGTAATCTTTTTGCTAGTATTTTATTTAAGATTTTAGCATCAATGTTGATTAGGCAGATTGGTATATAATTTTCTTTCTCTGTTTTCATCCTACCTGGTTTAGGTATCAGTACCATGTCTGTGTCAAAAAAGGAATTTGTTAGGACTCCTTCAATCCCTATTTTTTCAAATAGTTTATATAGCAATGGAATTAATTGTTCTTTAAATGTTTGGTAGAATTCACATGTAAATCCATCTGGTCCTGGGGATTTTTTCTTTCTTTTTTTTTTTTTTTTAAGAATACCCCATATATATATAGATTTATAGCTTTTTATTTACAAGATATATGCATAGGTAATTTTTCAGCATTGACAGTTGCAAATCCTTTTGTTCCAACTTTTCCCCTCCTTCTCCACCATCTCCTTCCCCACATGGCAGGTTGACCAATATATTTAAATATGTTAAAGTATAAGTTAAATACAATATATGTATACATTCCAAACAGTTAATTTGTTGTATAAAAAGAGTAGCACTTTGAAATAGTGTACAATTAGCCTGTGAAGGAAATCAAAAATGCAGGTGGACAAAAATAGAGGGATTGGGAATTCTATGTAGTGGTTCATAGGCATCTCCCAGAGTTCTTTCCCTGGGTGTAGCTGGTTCAGTTCATTACTTCTCTATTGGATCTGATTTGGTTCATCTTCATTGTTGAAGAGGGCCACATCCATCAGAATTGATCATCATATAGTATTATTATTGAAGGTGTATAATGATCTCCTGGTTCTGCTCATTTCACTCAGTATCAGTTCATGTAAGTCTCTCCAGGCCTTTCTGAAATCATCCTGCTGGTCATTTCTTACAGAACAATAATATTCCATAATATTCATATACCACAATTTATTCAGCCATTCTCCAAGTGATGGGCATCCATTCAGTTTCCAGTTTCTGGCCACTACAAAGAGGGCTGCCACAAACATTCTTGCACATACAGGCTGCTTCTGGGGATTTTTTCTTAGGGAGTTGATTAATAGCTTGTTCTATTTCTTTTTCTAAGATGGGACTGTTTAACCAATTTACTTCTTCCTCTATTAATCTGGGCAAGCTATATTTTTGTAGGTAATCCTCAATTTCATTTAAGTTAACAAATTTATTGGCATAAAGTTGGGCAAAGTAATTCCTAATTATTGCTCTAATTTCCTCTTCATTGGTGGCGAGTTCTCCCTTTTCATTTTTAAGACTAACAATTGTAATGTTCTCTTTTCTAAATTATAATCGTTCTCCGCGAGGAAGTTTCTTGGGGAGCTTCTGGAGGCAGCCTTAGTTTCAGTTCTGTTCAATAATCACCTCAAATGCAGCCAGCTGTTAAAGTCCAAAACCTTTATTTTCTCTTTCCTTCTCATGGGGCTTGGCTAGCTTTCTGGAAGCCTTCCGAATCTTGGTTTTAGTGTTCTCCACAGGACAGCCTGCCACCTCTTCTCTGTCTTGCTTCATTCAGCCCAACTGAATCCTGGCTTCTCAATCTCCCAGAGTGCTCTTTGGCCCTGAGAGTGTCTTGCTTATATGCTGCACACTGACTATACTTCAATCATTAATTACACCACTAGGAAACCATTATTTGTTGTAGGATTAAATCAATGGTAATTTAGATTTAACTATTGTCTCCTCTATTCTATTTAGTACCTTCTTTCAAGTTCTGGCCCATAACATCTCCTTGTAGGATCAGATCAATTGCACTGTCTTAGTACCTTGTAAGAATCATAACATCTCCCGTTTTCTTTTGATTTAGAACATAGGTGGTCATAACTTCCCTAACTTCTCAAGGAGGTGAGAACCCCCAAAAAGAAGGTGATCATGCCTTCCCTGACTGCTCAAAAAAGGAGTGAAAACACCATAAAAAGGAGGTGATCATTCCATCCCTGACATCTCAGAAAGGGAGATGAAAACACCAAAGGAAATGGGAAATCAAATCAGATTAGGGGATTCCTGAAGGGGCTCACTTGAAACAGGTACACATAAATCCATCAGTATGGAATGTATTACACATAATTAGATAAATTACATAAGCACATAGTAACATAACACAGGCTAGAAGTGATGTAACAAATAATATGAATCAACATGAGAATTTATACATGTCCATAAGTTCTAGAAATAGTCCAAAAGAAATCTATTGTCCATTAGTTCATGTGCCAGGAATCCAATGATTCCTGCCTGTTTTCAAGTCCTGCAAGATCTTTATCAATAATTTTTCATCTCAAGGAATCCAATGATTCCTGCTGGGTTTCAAGTCTTGCAGCAGTCTCATTATTAGCCATGCTCTTTCAGTGTCAGATGTTTCTTAGATCTTCTACTTTATTTTTGAAGGTTTTCTCCTTTTATGTCTCTCTCCAGATGTTCATTGCCACCCATCTGTTTCCTTCTCCATCTGTAGGAATTCAAGCAAACCCTCTCTCCCTGGCAGTTAACCTATCTAATTCCCTTCTATTTACCACTTTTAGGATTTCTCATCATCATCTGGCAATTACATTGGAGCTGTTTGCACTGGATACTGCCCTGTTGGTTTAAAAAGTCTGTATTCTCCCCAATTGTAATCCCTTTCTGCTATCTGATTGCTTTTTTGCTGATTGATCACATCAGAGTCCTGACCTTCTAAAGCCTCTCTGGATGTAAACTCAGCTGTCATCATGCCCCACCTATATCTTTTGTATATTATCTTGGAGTTCAGCCCTGCCTCTCATTTCCTGGAGTTGGGCTCTGCCTCTCATTTCCCTGGGTCAATCTACATTCTGAAGCCCAGTGGAAGCCCTTATGGCATTTTGGACATAGGATTTTGGGTTTTGTTCTTTCACCCTGTCCTCTCACTCTATCTCTATATCTACACTGCGGTCTCAGATGTCCTAGTTTTCCACACTGAAAACATCGACAAGTTTCTCTAGAAGTCCCTTGCCAAGAGGGACCCTGTCTTTCCATGTTCATCATAGTCTGGGTATAATAAGCATTTGTGCCCACTGTGGCACAGCGTCTTATGATCTCCTCTAAAGGAGCATCTTTGTGTAGTCCCCATATAATTCTTTTGCAAACCTCATTGGCATTTTCCTTAGCCAGATGTCTGGTCATTATTTCTGTAGCTGCATTTTCTCCAATGGTTCTTGTGACAGCTATTTGCAAATGTACCACAAAATTCGCAAAAGGTTCATTGGGACCTTTCTCTATTTTTGTGAAGGCTTGCCCTCGATCTTGTCTGGGGAGAGAACTCCAAGCTTTTATTGCAGCCTTAGAAATTTGCTCATACACTGTTAGGGGATAATTAATCTGTTCTGAATTCACTGCAAACTGACCTTTACCTGCTAGTTGGTCAAAAGTGATTTATACATTAACTCCTGTTTGCCTATTGTGTCTGGCTTGAATCCTACATAATTCATGATACTCCAAAAGCCACAAGTTTTGTCCAGGTTCGAAACATGTCTTTGCTATGGATTTCCAATCACTTGGGGTTAAGATTTCATTAGCCAAACTATCTAGTAACATCTTAACATAAGATGATGTAGCTCCATAAAGAGTGTAACCTTTTTTCAAATCCTTAATTTTTTCCAGCTCAAAAGGAGTGTATCTTCTCCTTTTTTGACCTGAAGAGTTAATCCAGTGGTTCTCAAACTTGTTTTCAGTATCTTTATCCTATTAAAAATTATTGAGGATCTCTCCAAAGCGTTTTTGTTTCTCTGGATTATATTTATAGACATTTACCATATTGGAAATAAAAACAATTTTTGAATTTGTAGACCCTCTAAAAGGGTTTCAGAGATCCCCAGGATTCTCTAGACCATACTTTGAGAACTACTGAGTTAATCTCTTCAATCACTGGATATGCATTTATAAAATCAGATACATCCTGTCCTTCATTTTTTGCCTTAACTAGGCTTTTTCTAATCTTGTCACAGGCTGCTTCAGAGGAGTGGGTGGAGGGAGAAGGAGGATGGGATAAATTCTAAAGGCTCTTCCAGCTGAAAACACTATTTTCCCATGATCCTTTAAAAGGCTCGCCCAAATCACATTGATCTCTCTTTAATCTGTCTCTTAAGATACCCCACTTCCAAAAGCATTAGAAGAATATCATAAAAGTGAAATTACATAGTAGATTGCAAAAAAAAGAGAAGACATACATCTATACAAACAGAAATAATATTAATTTATAATTACATAGTGGTTTTGCCTTTTTTATATATTTAGCACAGTGTGTAGCACAAAATAGGCATTAAATAAATGCTTTTTGATTACTTTAATAATTTATTTCTTGAAATTAATTATTGATTGCTTTAATAATAACAAATGATAGCATTTTTGTCCATCTTTCCATTATTCTATATGTTTACTTCTGTTTTCTCTGTTAATGATTATGATCTTCAGACCTGAAAAGACAGAATAGAAATGATTAATGGGGATTTGAAACCCACAATAAACAGCAGACAGGAAGAGAGTTTCTGTATACCTTTGATGAGTTTCAGTCACTTGACCCATAAGAACTCCATTCCTTGAGTACTGAAAGGATTGGTGGGTATCATTACTGAGCCCATTATCAGTGATCTTAAATAGATGATGGGTAATTATAAGGGAGCCATGGATACTAGAAAAGGACTAATGCCTCAGTTTCTAGTGCATGTATATCTACCAGAAAAAAAATGACCTTTGAGCCAAATCTTGTGGGAAATCAGAAAAGCTTCGAAGCCAAGACACTGAGTTGGAGGGTAGATTGCTGTCCAATAAGTAGATGATTACAAAATTCAGAGAATTTGGGAAGAGGGAGGAATAGAGCTTAGGATAAATAAAAAGCACTTTAAATGCCCAAAAGTGCATTTTATTTTGTTGGGAAGAAATATATTTGATTGAAAAGTTTATTGAGTTAGGAGAGTGATATGCCTTAAACATGCACTTTAAGATGTTCATTTTGGCAGTGGAGTAGAAGAGGATTAAAGTGGGAATTGAATTGAAGCAGAGAGACTAATTAGAAGAATCTTATCAGAGTGTAGATGAGCTGATGAAGGCTTTTGAGAGAGTGGCATTTGTGTGTGAAGAAAAGGGCAAGTGTAATGTTCTCTTCTCTAAATTATAATCATTCTCTGCAAGCAGGTTTTTTGGGGAGCTTCTGGAGGCAGCCTTAGTTTCAGTTCTGTTAAATAATCACCTCATATGCAGCCAGCTGTTAAAGTCCAAAACCTTTATTTTCTCTTTCCTTTTCATGGGGCTTGGCTAGCTTTCTGGAGGCCTTTCGAATCTTGGTTTTAGTGTTCTCCACAGGACAGCCTGCCACCTCTTCTCTGTCTTCCTTCGTTCAGCACAACTGAATCCAGACTTCTCAATTTTCTAGTGTGCTCTTTGGCCCTGAGAGCTTCTTGCTTATATGCTGCACACTGAGTATACTCCAGTCATTATATCACTAGGAAACCATTATTTGTGTAGGATTAAATCAATGCTAAATTAGATTTAACTACCGTCTCCTCAATTCCATTTAGTACCTTATTTCAAGTTCTGGCTCATAAGATCTCCTTGTAGTATCAGATCAATTCTACTGTCTTAGTACCTTGTAAGAATCATAACAATTTGATTTTTCTCTTTACTTTTTCTAATCAAATTTACCAAAGGTTTATCTATTTTGTTGGTTTTTTCATAGAACCAACTCTTAGTTTTATTCATTAATTCAATAGTTTTTTTTTTTACTTTCAATTTTATTAATCTCTCCTTTTGTTTTTAGAATTTTAAGTTTAGTGTTTGATTGGGGGGTTTTTATTTGCTCTTTTTCTAGCTTTTTTAGTTGCAAGCCTAATTCATTGATTTTCTCTTTCTCTATTTTATGCAACTAGGCCTTTAGAGATATAAAATTTCCCCTTATTACTGCTTTGGCTGCATCCCACACATTTTGGTATGACGTCTTATTATTGTCATTCTCTTGGGTGAAATTATTAAATGTGTCTATGATTTGCTGTTTCACCCAATCATTCTTTTGGATGAGATTATTTAGTTTCAGATTACTTTTTAGTCTATTTTCCCCGGGCTTTTTATTGAATGTAGTTTTTATTGTATCGTGATCTGAAAAGGATGCATTTATTATTTCTGCCTTTCTGCATTTGAATTTGAGGTCTTTATGTCCTAATACATGGTCAATTTTTGTATAGGTTCCTTGAACCTGCTGAGAAGAAAGTGTACTCATTTCTGTCACCATTTAGTTTTCTCCAAAGATCTATCATACCTACTTTTTAAGTGTTCTATTTACCTCTTTAATTTCTTTCTTAGTTATTTTGTGGTTGGATTTATCTAGTTCTAAGAGTGCAAGGTTGAGATCTCCCACTATTATAGTTTTGCTATCTATTTCTTCTTGCAGCTCTCTTAACTTCTCTTTTAAGAATTTAGATGTTACACCACTTGGTACATAAATGTTTAATATTGATATTGCTTCATTATCTATGCTACCCTTTAGCAAGATATAGTGCCCTTCCTTATCTCTTTTAATTAGATCAATTTTTGCTTTTACTTGCTCTAAGATCAGGATGGCTACCCCTGCTTTTTTTTTAACTTCACCTGAAGCACAGTATATTCTGCTCCAGCCTTTTACCTTTACTCTTATTGTGTCGCCCTGCTTCAGGCGTGTTTCCTGTAAACAACATATTGTAGGATTCTGGCTTTTAATCCTGTCTGCTAATCACTTCCTTTTTGTGGGGGAGTTTACCCCATTTACATTTATGGTTAAAATTACTAATTCTTTATTTCCTGCCATCTTGTTAACCCCAGATTATGCTTTTCTCTTTCCTCTCCCCCCTTACCCCTCTCCCCAGTATTAAACTTGTGAGCACCACTTGCCTTACAAAGCCCTCCCTCTTAGGATGCCTCCCCTTTCCTTAGAGTCTTTCCCCTTTCCTTAAACCTTTTCCTTACAATTTATGTATTCCCTTCTATTTAGTTTACTCCTTCCCTTTTTGCTTTTCTCCTCCCACTTTTCAATAAGGTAGGAGAAATTTCTCTGTAAATCAAATATCTAATATTTTCTCTTTGAGCCAATTCTTATGAGAGTAAGATTCACACTATATTCATCCCCCTCCCTTCTTTCCCTCAGATATAATAGGTTTCCTTTGCCTCTTTGTGAGATGTAGTACCTTCACCTTCCTCTTTTTCTGGTATAATTTCCTTTCCACCTCTAGCTTCTTTTTTATATTATAACAGTAAAAGCAATTATACATGTACTCTTTATATACACTCAAAACAAAAATATAGTTCCCAAGATTTCTTTTTACCTTTTTATGTTTCTCTTGAGTCCTATATTTGGAAGTCAAACTTTTTGTTTAGTTCCAGTTTTTTCATCAGAAATAAATGGAATTCGCCTATTTCATTGAATGTCCATCTTCTTCTCTGGAAGAAAATGCTCATTTTGGCTGGGTAAGTTATTCTTGGCTGCATGTCAAGTTCCTTAGCCTTTGGGAATATCAGATTCCAGGCCCTTTGATCTTTTAATGTGGACACTGCTAGATCCTGAGTAATCCTTATTGTGGCTCCTCTCTATTTGAATTTTTTTTCTAGCTGCTTGTCGTATTTTTTCCTTGGTCTGGTAGTTCTGGAATTTAGCCACAATATTTCTTGGAGTTTTGATTTTGGGATCTTTTTCAGTAGGTGATCGATTAATTTTTTCAATGCCTATTTTACCCTATGTTTCTATAACATCGGGCAGTTCTCTTTGATGATTTCCTGAAAAATCATGTCTAGGCTCTTTTTTTCATCATAATTTTCAGGAAGTCCAATAATCTTCGGATTATCTCTCCTAGATCTATTTTCCAGGTCTGTTGTATTCCCAAATAAGTGTTTAACATTTTTTTTCTATTTTTTTGGTTTTGCTTTACTGATTCTTGGCGTCTCCTCGAGTCATTCATTTCCACTTGTTCAATTCTGATTTTTAATGAATTCTTAATTTACTTTTAAAATTTCTTTTTGTAATTGTCCAATTGAGGTTTTAAATGAGCTGTTTTGTTCTATGGAATTTTTTTTCCATTTCACCAATTTTATTTTTAGGGAACTATTTTCTTTTCCCAAATCACTAATTCTGTTTTTCAGGGAATTGATTTCTTTATCCACTCTATCTTTTAATGAGTAGTACGACTTATGCATACCTTCTTGCAAAGCTCTCCTTTCCTTTCCCCATTTTTCTTCTAGCTCTTTTTAAAGAGCCTTTTAAATTTCTTCTTTAAGCTATCTCTAGTTAGATCCCGCTTTGCCTTTTTACTCATTTTGACAAAACAACTACAACCACAATAACAATAACTGCAGTCTGCTTTTGGGGCAGTGTGGTGTTACCAAGCTTCTTCACTAGACAACAGGAAGTAGCAGTGAAGCAGCAGTGGGGCAGCAATGGCTGTGCTGGGATCAGCATCTGCATTGGGATCAGTGTCTAAGTTGTGCTCAGCGTGTGCCGAGTCCCTTCAAGTGCTGGGTGGGTGTGGGGCCAGGTCTCAAGAGAATCTAGTGTTTTGGGGTCACAGTTTTACCCTTTGTGTTTATAGCCTTTCCATTGGTCCACTGGCTTGCTGCCAGAGCAGAGCAGCTGACACTGTGGTAAATTTCTCCCTGAAAATTTTTGGCTGCAAAGATCCCGCCACCCCCTCCAGTCTGCTCAGTGTGAGCTGCTTCTTGTGCTCTCATTGCTAACTTGCCTGAAGCTGTGCCTGGTCTAACCATCCCTGCCCATGAGCAAAAATAAACCTTTTCTGGTGAATTTCGAGATTATCTTCTGTTGGTAATGTGTTGTATTCCCAACAATCCTGGGTTTTGACAGTCAAGCACTAATTCTGAGACTGTTCAATAAAAAAGTAGTCTGAGGGTGAGGGAGAGCTTAGACAGATGCATGTGTCTTCTCCTCCACCTAGGCTCCGCCGTCTTTTCCTGTCATCTTAGCCAATCTGACAGGTGTGTAGTGGTGTCTCAGAGTTGTTTTAATTTACATTTCTCTGATCAATAGTGATTTAGAGCATCTTTTCATGACTAGAAATGGTTTCAATTTCTTTATCTGAAAATTGTCTGTTCATATCCTTTTACCACTTATCAACTGGAAATGGCTTGAATTCTTATAAATTTGAGTTAATTCTCTATATATTTTGGAAATGAGGCCTTTATCAGAATCTTTGAATGTAAAAATGTTTTCCTAGTTTATTGCTTCCCTTCCAATCTTGTCTGCATCAGTTTTGTTTGTATAAAAACTTTTTAACTTAATATAATCAAAATTGTCTATTTTTTTAAAATTATGAGTTTCAGTTCTTCTTTGGACACAAATTCCTTCCTTCTCCATGATCTGAAAGTTAAATTATCCTTTTTTCTTCTAATATGCTTATACTATTATCCTTTATATCTAAATCATGAACCCATTTTGACTTTATTGTGGTATATGGCCTTAGGTGTGGGTCAATGCCTAGTTTCTGCTATACTAGTTTCCAATTTTCCCAGTAGTTTATTACCAGATAAGTGAGTTCTTATCCCCAAAGCTGGGGTCTTTGGGATTTGTAATATTCTGGTTGGTTTTCTGGAGGTCTTTGACCAGCCTTAGTTTCAGTAAGATAATCACCACAAGAATAGCCAGGTGTTAAAAGTCCAAAGTCCAAATTCTTTATTGTCTCCTTGCCTGAAAACCGGTTAGCTTTCCTGACGCCCTTTAAACAGGCCTTGGTCTCAGTGGGGGGACAAGGAGGACAGGCCAGGCACCACAAAGCTGATGAAGATGGAATTAATGTCTCTCCTTGGCTCTGAGAGCTTGAGTTCCTGCCTCCAGTCCTCTATCTTATCCGAGTCTGTCTCCAAGCCTCTTGGTCTCCCAGAAGAGCCACCAGGAGCCTGACCAAAAATGGAATGTGTCTGGCTGAGTTTGCTTTATATGCTCTATTTTTATTGCATCATTGTAGGTGTGAATCTTGTAGAACTATATTAAGTATTAAGTACATGTACTGAACAAGAGAACTATTAACCACCATGCTAAACTAGATAAGCATTGTATTATCAATTCCACTGAGTTAGCACCTTGTAAGAATCCTTGTTTCAAGTACAGAGTTCTGGCCCATAACAGGGTTTGTCAAACACTAGATTACTGTAGACATTGACTATTTTGTTCTGTGAACCAAATCTATTCTACTGGTGGACTGGTCTATTTCTTACGCAGTACCAAATGGTTTTGATGATCACTGCTTTATAATATGGTTTTAAGTTGGGCATAGCAAGGACATCTTCATTTGCTTTTTTTTTCATTAATTTCTTTGAAATTCTTGACTTTTGTTCTTCCAATGAACTTTGTTATTATTTTTTCTAGATCTGTAAATAATTTATTGAGCATTTGGTACGGCACTAAATAAGATTAATTTAGGTAGTATTGTAATTTTTATTATTTTGCTCGACCTGCCCATGAGCACTTAATATTTTTCCAATTCCACTTTATTTGTGTGGAAAGTGTTTTGTAGTGGTGTTCATATAGTTCCTGACTTTGTGATTCAAGGCAATTTCAATAGACTTGTGATGGAGAGAGCCATCCTCATCCAGAGTGAGAACTAGGGAAACTGAATGTGGATCAAAGAATAGTGTTTTCACCTTTTTGTTGTTGTTGTTTGGTTGCTTGTTTTTGTTCCCTTTCTCATAGTTTTTTCCCTATTTTGATCTGATTTTTCTTGCATAGCATAACAAATAAGTTTAGAAGAATTGTACATCTTTAACCTATACCAGATTGCTTGCTATCTTGGGAAGACACAGCTGGAGAGGGAGAAAAATTTTGAACACAAGATTTTGCAAGAGTGAATGCTGAAAACTATCTGTGTGAATTTGAAAAAATAAAATACTATTTAACTTTTTAAAAATAAATGCACATATCAAATCTATATTGGATTAGTTGCTATCTAGGAGAAGGGGGAGAGGGAGAAGAATCTGGAACACAAGGTTTTTCAAGGGTGAATGTTGAAAACTATCTTTGCATGTATTTGGAAAATAAAAAGGTTATTATTAAAGAAAAAAGAAATTTAAAAAATCCCATCCCTATCCAAAGTCTTTTCAGGTCTCCAAGATTCTGTCTTCTGCTGAGTTCCCCAAAGACTCTAAGCTCTCTTAAGGCATAGATAGTTTTTACCTTCCTTGGTACCCTCAGGACTTAGCCCATACCTGGCACATAGTAAACTTCAATTCATTCTGAGCTTTAGCATTTTTGAAAATAATTTTAACAAGATGGGTCCCAGACTTATATTTATTTGCTATTGCTTCTAACTTCTGTATATTTCTTTTTTTAAAATTACAGCTTTTTATTTAAAAAACATATGAATGGGTAATTTTTCAACATTGACCCTTGTGAAAACTTCGGTTCCAAATTTTCCTCTTCTTATCCCTACCTCCCCTAGATGGCAGGTAGTCCAAAATGTGTTAAAATATATATTAACTCCAATATATGTTATATATTTCTTTAAAAAATATGCATCCACTATCAACTGGAGAATGGCTGAATAAATTGTGGCATATGAATATTATGGAATATTATTGTTCAGTAAGAAATGACCAACAGGATGACTTCAGAAAGGCCTGGAGAGACTTACACGAACTGATGCTGAGTGAAACGAGAAGGGCCAAGAGATCATTATACACTTCAACAACAATACTATATAATGATCAATTCTGATGGACCTTGCCATATTCAGCAATGAGATGAACCAAATCAGTTCCAATGGAGCAGTAATGAACTGAACCAGCTATGCCCAGAGAAAGAACTCTGGGAGGTGACTAAGAACCATTACATTGAATTCCCAATCCCTATATTTTTGCCTGCCTGCATTTTGGATTTCCTTCACAGGTTAATTGTACAATATTTCAGAGTCTGATTTTTTTTTTGTACAGCAAAATAACGGTTTGGTCATGTATACTTATTGTGTATCTAATTTGTACTTTGATATATTTAACTTCTACTGGTCATCCTGCCATCTAGGGGAGGGGGTGGGGGGAAAGAGGGGAAAAATTGGAACAAAAGGTTTGACAATTGCCAATGCTGTAAAATTAGCCATACATATAACTTGTAAATAAAAAGCTATTATATATATATATATATATATATATATATATAATTACTTAAATAGTTCCATTTTAGAAAAAGAAATAGAACAAGCTATTAATCAACTCCCTAAGAAAAAATCCCCGGGGACCAAATGGATTTCCATGTCAATTCTATCAAACATTTAAAGAACAATTAACTCCAATACTATATAAACTATTTGAAAAAATAGGGAATGAAGGACTTCTATCAAATTCCTTTTATGACACAGACATGGTACTGATACTTAAACCAAATTGGAAGAAAACAGAGAAAGAAAATTATAGACCAATCTACTTAATGAATATTGATGCAGAAATCTTAAATAAAATATTAGCAAAAAGATAACAAAAAAATCATACCCCAGATAATACACCATGACCAAGTAGAATTTATACCAGGAATGCAGGGCTGGTTCAATATTAGGAAAACTATTAACATAATTGGCTAGATCAATAGCCAAATTAACAAAAACATATGATTATCTCAATAGATGCAGAAAAAGTATTTGATAAAATCCAACTTCCATTACTATTAAAAACACTATAAAGTATAGGAATAAATGGGCTTTTCCTTAAAATAGCCAGTAGTACCTATTTAAACCCATTAGCAATCATCATATGTAATGAGGATAAACTGGAACAATTCCCAACAAAATCAGGGTGAAACAAGGTTGCCCACTATCACCATTGCTATTCAATATTGTATTAGAAATGCTGGCTTTGGTAATAAGATAATAACAAGAGATTAAAGAAATTAGAATTGGTAATAAGGAAACCAAATTATTATTCTTTGCAGATGATATGATGGTATATTTAGAGAATCCCAGAGAATCAACTAAAAAGCTATTAGAAATAATCCACAACTTTAGCAAATGTGCAGGACACAAAATAAATCCACATAAATTCTCAGCATTTTTATATATCACTAACAAAACCCAACAGCAATAGTTACAAAGAGAAATTCCATTTAAAATAACTGTTGATAGTATAAAATATTTGGGAATTTATCTGTCAAGAGAAAGTCAGAAACTATATGACCAAAACTACAAAACATTTTTCACACAAAGTCAGATCTAAACGACTGGAAAAATAGCAAGTTCTCTTTGATAGGTAGAGCGAATATAATAAAGATGACAATACTTCCTAAACTAATCTATTTATTTAGTGCTATACCAATCAGACTCTCAAGAAACTATTTTAATGACCTAGAAAAAAACAATAAAATTCATCTGAAAGAACAGAAAGTCAAGAATTTCAAGGGAACTAATGAAAAAAAAAATCAAATGACGGTGGCCTAGGTGTACCTGATCTAAAACTATATTATAAAGCAGCGGTCACCAAAACCATTTGGTATTGGCTAAGAAATAGCGTAGTTGATCAATGGAATAGGTTAGTTTCACAGGACAAAATAGTCAAGATGTATAGTAATCTAGTGTTTGACAAACCCAAAGACCCCAACTTTTGAGATAATGTAATGGGCTGAGGCTTGAGTCGATGCACTTAGGTCCCAAGCACGTGAGGCTAAATAGTAATTGGACTATACTCTATTAATATACATGATTGGATAAAAAATGGTCCCCACCCACTCTCTGTGCAAGGTGGGTGGAGGCAGAGAGAGACAGGAAGAGAGGCTGAGGGAGATTGCTGGGGGTTCTATTCTGGTAGCTGCTGGTCTTGTGGCTTCTGTTCTAGCTAGCTTCTTGACTCAGCTGCTGACATTGCTATTGCCGATTCCCTTCTTCCTTCGATCTGTCTTCATCTCTGCTAAGAATAAAGATTGATGACTTTCTCCTAACCTGAATTCCTGACCCCAGTTGATTTGGCACCCAAGCATGGGAACCAAGGACCCTACCTTCACTGAAGAAGTCTCCGATGACCAGGAACTTGGGTGACTATTGTTAATAGACAAACAGGGAATTTATTTTTAAAAACTAAACTAGTAATCTTTTTTTGGCTGATGGGACAAATGCTAGCTGAAGACTCTCCATCCCCGTCCCCAACCCCTTCAACCACACCCAGAAGTGGCGCTATAGAAAGCATGCTTAAGCTGATAGAAGGACAAGGGCTACTTATAACTTGGGAACAAATAGCTAGACTTCTGGGTACATTAAACCACATTTCCCTTTGGTTTGTAGAGGAAGAGCAAATCTCTCGAGATAATTGGTGTTTGGTTGGACAATAAATGTCTGCATATTACAGCGAAAACGGTCCTCATTCAATTTCCACCAAGGCATTCTATTTATACAATATAATACAGTTAGCACTAAGAAATCCTATCCCTAGAAGAAAGAAAAAAACTGCTAGAAGTAGCCAGATGGGGAAGCCTGATATTAAGGAGGAAAACAATGAAGAGATTAATGACCATATCCCCACAGGGCATAGAGACTTAAGTGAGCAAGGGTGTGGTGACTTTCCACCTCAGGAGGCAGCTTCAGCCCCACCTCAGGAGCAGGTGATTGACTCTCCTTCATCAACTTCACCCTCAGGGATGGAGGGAGGAGGGGTAGTGAGGGGGGCAGTGACAGCACCAGCACCTCCCCTTCAGCATCCAACTACTCCTATGACTAGTTTGCAACAAGGATTAATGAAGGCCAAAGCGGAAGGAATAGATGTAGCAGAACTACAACCCCACATTTTCCCCGTAATATAACAGTTTAATTCCTCAGGTCAAGAAAGTCAAAGATATGCTCCTTTTAACATAGAAATCCTCAAAGACCTAAAAAAGGCTTGCACTCTTTATGGGGCTACATCAGCTTATGTTAAGATGTTATTACAGAATTTGGCTTTTGAAATCTTGAGACCTAATGACTGGAAATCTATAGCAAGGGTATGCCTAGAACCTGCACAAAACTACTTGTGGCTTTCTGAATATAGTGAGCTCTGTAGGATACAAGCCCAACAAAATAGTCAAAATGCAGTTCATGCTGCAATCACCTATGACCTACTAACAGGTGTAGGTCCCTATGCAAACGTCACAGTACAGATTAATTATTCCATAGCAGCATATGAGTAAATTGCTGCTAATGCCATCAAAGCGTGGGCTTCGATTCACAATAAAGATGACAAGGGTGAGGCCTGCACAAAAATAACAGAAGGGCCAAATGAACCCTTTGCTGACTTTGTGGGACATTTGCAGACTGCTATCACAGGAACTAATGGGGAAAATGCATCAACAGATGTCTTAATAAGGCAACTTGCTAAGGAAAATGCTAATGAGGTTTGCAGAAGAATTATACTAGGATTGTGCAAGGATGCTCCTTTAGAGGAGTTCATAAGACACTGTGCTACAGTGGGCACAAATACCTTTTATAGCCAGGCTATGATGCAGACTTCCCAAGATCCCAACATGGGAAGACAGGGTCCCTTCTGGCAAGGGACTTCCAGAGAGACTCGTCAATGCTTTCAGTGTGGTAAAGTAGGTCATCTGAAAGCTCAATGTTGCTATAGAGACAGAGTGAGAAAACAGGATGGGAGAACAAGACCCAATACCCCATGTCCAAAATGCAACAGAGGCTTCCATTGGGCCTCAGAATGTAGACAGGCTCAGGGAAACAGGATGAGGGGCCCAGCCCCAAGGCCCCAGGCAAAAAACACTTGGGGTATGATGGCAGCCAATGGTACACCCAGAGATGCCTAGAAGTCCAATACCCTGATATGATCAATCAGCCAGGAAGCCATATGATGGGAGAAAGGGATTACAATCAGGGAGAATAGAGTTGTATGCAGCTGGGACAACTGAGATACCCCCTGGAGAGGTGAAATCTGTTCCTCTCCAGCCTATGGATCCCTTGCCTCCAGGCACAGTAGGCTTGACCATTTCCCTTCCTTTTTGTACATACAAAACAGTGTCCATCCACACACTGACGTCGGAAACTGGGGAATGTGTAGATAATATCCCAGTCACCAATACAGGCAGACAATGTGTGACTTATCACCTAGGAGAAATAGTAGTATCAGGTTTCCTCATACAGAATCCTAATAAGCAGCCTGGTGATAGTCACCCAGATTCTGATTCCAGATCACAAAATCCAGCAATATACTGGACAGCAGCTGTAACAACTGACCGACCTATGCTCACGATCTACATAAATGGCCTACCATTAGAAGAACTGGTAGACAAAGATGCAGATCATACAGTCATTAGAGTGCCAATTGGCCCAGTCACTGGTCAAAGATTAAAGCAGACACCTACATGTCTGGCGTAGGAGGATCAATAGCAGATGAAGTTAGTGCTGCCCCTATGAGATGGACTTTTGAAGGCAAAACAGGAGTTTTTACTCCTTTTATAGTGGAAAAAATCCCCATCAATCTGTGGGGAAGAGATGTTTTACAGCAATTAGGGTTAAAAATGAGTACTTCGGTTTTTTAAGCAGGGCTGCTGTTGAAGGTCTGCCAACACTTTCACCTGTTCCTATCCAATGGAAAACTGATACACCAGTGTGGATAGAACAGTGGCCGTTAGGTAGCGATAAAATTCAGGTTTTATTAGATATACTACAGGAGCAGCTTGACCAAGGACACTTACAACCTTCTCTAAGTCCTTGGAATTCCCCAGTGTTTGTTGTAAAAAAGAAATCTGGAAAATGGAGGATGTTAATGGATTTAAGAAAGGTGACTGAACAGATGGAAACTATGAGAACTCTTCAGCCTGGACTTCTATCTCCTACTCAATTGCCTAAAGAATGGGTCATAGATATTAAGGACTGTTCCTATTCTATCCCTCTGGATAAGGAGGATATGAAAAGATTTGCCTTTTCAGTGCCCAGTGTTAACTTAGCTGAGGCTTATAAAAGATATGAATGGACAGTTTTGCCACAGGGAATGAAAAACAGCCCTACTATGTGTCAAATGTATGTTGCTGCTGCCCTTGCTCCAGTAAGAAAAGCATTTCCAAAAGTTATGCTGTTACATTATATGGATGATATATTGGGATGTGTACCTGAGGAGCAAATGTTAGAAGCATGTCTACAAAAGACCATAGAAACACTAAGGAATTACAAATTATACATAGTACCAGAAAAAATTCAAAGACATGCTCCTTTTCAATATTTAGGGTATGAAGTATACCCTAAGGTGCTTACAGTACAAAAACTGTCCTTAAGAACAGAGAAGCTAAACACATTGAATGATTTTCAGAAATTGATAGGAGATATCCAATGGATGCGACCAGTGTAGGCTTGACTACCTATCAGTTACAACCATTATATGACATTTTAAGGGGAGACAGTGGTTTAAATTCACCACGCCAGCTTACAAAAGAAGCTCAAGAGGCTTTGAGAAAAGTTGAACTGGCTTTATCCAATGTGGTTGAAAGAGTCACTCAAAAACCCTTGGAAATATCATTCTTTGCCACACAAGAGGCATCCACAGCAGTCCTTCATCAAGGAGACAGTGTAATAGAGTGGGTGAACCTCCCAGCACAACCAGATCAAAGCCTTACACCCTACCCGGTGCTTGTGGCTAGAATTTTATTAAAGGCCACTAAGCGAGCAGTACAATTATCTGGGACAAGACCTGACAAGATATACACCTTTTATACCAATACACACATTAATGTGTGTTGTGAGACCATCCCAGAGTGGCAAATTTTATTAGCCATGGCTCCAAATTTTACACATAGGTCTCCATTAAAGATAACCAGACTATTACATAATTGGCGATGGATTCTTGAAGAAAAAGTTTCTAAAGTTCCTCTTTAGACCAACTATCTTCACGGATGCATCCAAACATAATATTTGTGCTGTGTACTCTCATGATCTAACTATAAAGAGAGTAGTCATAACTCCTTTTCAGTCCACTCAGCAGAGTGAGTTGTACGCAATAATTCTAGCTCTTACTTATTATCCAGGAGACATAAATATAATATCTGATTCGGCCTATTCAGTAGGTGTGGCACAAAGAATTGCCACAGCCCAAATAAAATTTGCAGCCTCTAATATATATCAGCTCTTTAAGAAACTTCAAGAGCAAGTGAGAAAGCATCCAGGTAAGATCTATATATTGCATGTCCACTCTCATAGTAGACTTCCTAGGCATCTCATTCTAAATATCATCAGGCTGCTCGAGCTTTATGTTTACAATTTGGAATAACAAGAGAGGAAGTTAGGAGAACAGTAAAAGCTTGTACGGCTTGCCTTCCTTTCCACGCTCCTACACTGCCTCCAGGGAAGAACCCTTGTGGTTTGAGACCCAATGAAATCTGGCAAATGGATGTGACCCATTATAAATCTTTTGGTCGTCTTTTATCCACGTTGTGATAGACACCTTTTTGGGATTCACTTTTGCAATACCAGCAGCAAAAGTGACAGCCCGAGTGGTCACTGAATTCCTCACACAAGCATTTGACATTATGGGTGTGCCACAAGCCATAAAAACAGACAATGGATCTGCATATGCTTCCAAACATTTTGCACACTTTTGTGCACAGTATAAGATTTTACACACCACTGGCATACCTTTTAATCCTCAAGGACAGGCAATAGTAGAGAGGAGAAACAGAGATATTAAGAAGCTCCTCCAAAAACAAAAGAAAGGGGGAGCCACAGGTAATCCTAGAGAACTTCTAAGTCTAACCCTTTATACTATTAACTTCTTGATTTTTGACAAAGATGCACTGGCTCCGGCAGACAGGTTTTATAACCCTCCAGAAGGGCAGTGTCCAGTGCGAGCAGCTCCACTATCTTTAGATAAACGCCAGGTGATGTGGAGAGACCCAGAAAGTGGTGAATGGAAAGGACCAGATAGGCTTACTGCTTGGGCTAGAGGGTTTGCTTGTATCTCTACAGGTGGAGAAGGAATCAGATGGGTGCCAACGAGCCATATTCGCCTTGTCCATTCCAGAGAGACAGAGCAGACCCTTGAAACAAAGGAGAAGACCCAAGAAATATTGGGTGGTTCTGTTGCTGATTATGCTCACCATTGAAAGAGCGTGGCAGTTATGGCGTTTGACTCATGGACATCAAAGATTGTTGAACTTCAAAACCCTCAGGAATTATTGGATTCTCTGAGACATGATAAGATTGTTGTAGGACTTGAAAACCCTCAGGAATCATTGGATTCTCTGAGAAATGATAAGACTGTTACAGGACTTCAAAATCTGCTGGAATCATTGGATTCCATAACACATAAAAAGACTTTTGCAGGACTTCAAAAACTCAGGGGATCATTGGATTCCCTGACATGTGAAGCAATGGACAATAGATTGGTTTTGGACTATCTCTTGGCTGCTGAAGAAGGCATATGTGTGACTGTTGTTTACATACCCTCCTTCTAGGACTTCTGGCAATCTTTTACACCACCATGTTGATTTATATTGTTTGCTATTCCACTACTTGCATGTACAATTCATGTTTGTTACACTACATCGAGCCTGCACTGACTGTGGGGAGAGTCATCCCTAATAGCCTCTGTGTTATTGCTATGTGCTTGTGTAATAATACCTCCCATGCTGATGGGTTTGTGCATAATAAGACCCTTCAGCCCAGAAACCCGCTAGCAACCCCCACTTCCCTTTGGTGCTTTTCACCTCCCTTCCTGAGAAGTCAGGGGGGTTGTGATCATCTCCTTTTCGGTGCTTTCACCTTCTTTCCTGAGAAGTCAGGGAGGGTGTGATCACTTCCCCTTGGGGGCTCTGACCTCCCTGAGGAGTCAGGGATGTCATGACCACCTGTGTTCTAAAACAAAAGAAAGCAGGAGATGTAATGGGCTGAGGCTTGAGTCGATGCACTGAGGTCCCAAGTACGTGAGGCTAAATAGTAATTGGACTATACTCTATTAATATACATGCTTGGATAAAGAATGGCCCCCGCCCACTCTCTGTGCAAGTCCTGATGTGTTGTATAGGAAATGACTATTTTGGTGGGTGGAGGCAGGGAGACAGGAAGAGAGGCTGAGGGAGATTGCTGGGGGTTCTATTCTGGTAGCTGCTGTTCTTGTGGCTTCTGTTCTAGCTAGCTTCTTGACTCAGCCGCTGACACTGCTATTGCTGATTCCCTTCTTCCTTCGATCTTTCTTCATCTCTGCTAAGAAGAAAGATTGACGATTTCCCCTTAACCTGAATTCCTGACTCCAGCTGATTTTAAAATACACGGTCATAACAAGATAATAATTCACTTTTTGACAAAAATTTCTGGGAAAATTGGAAATTAGTATGACAGAAACTAGGCATTGACTCACATTTAACATGTACTGGACTACCTACCACCTAGGGGAGGGGGTGGGGGGAAGGAGGGAAAAATTTGGATCAGAAGATTTTGCAAAGGTCAGTGTTGAAAAATTGCCCATGCATATATTTTGTAAATAAAAAAAAGAATTGTGATATTGTGATTCCCCTGATAATGATGATGATGATGATGATGATGAAAGTGTCTTTTAACTGTTTATCCCAACAAGTCAGCAAGGGGACAGAAGAGGAATGGACATAACCTGGGGAGCAACCTGCTTTCTTGCTGGACTGTGGAAACAAGATCATTTTCTAGGAACTTGTTGGAAACATCTGATTTTCTAGGAACTTGTTCAAATTTATGATTCTTATTAAACAATAAAAAAAATTCCTTTTAAAAACTATTGGGAAGGATTACAGTGCCTAGTGATGGAAAAGTAACCTCCAACTTCTTCAAGTTGCATCTGCTACAAAATCTATTAGTGGTTGCTAGAATATTCAGGCTTGGCCAGAGGATGCTTAAAAAGCTAAAACCACACAATAACTACCTAGTGTTGCTCTTAGCAAAAGCATTTAATGGAATTGCCAGCACAGAAACTACAGTGTGGATGGGCAAGAAAGCAAAGTTACCAGCTCTGCTGAGAGCTTCTCTGACCCCTCCTTTACTTGGATTATTGTATTAACCTCCTGCAAGTTTGGATATTTTCTTGGTGTTTTCTATATCAGGGTTTGGTTTTTTTGGGGGGTGGGGTGGGGTGGGAGGGTTTGGAGTTTTTAAGATTTCTTTTTGGCATTACAGTCTACAAAGTATCTGCTTAGTGGATCTTGTTTTTTGGCCTTAATTTTTGTTCTCTGGTGGGCAGTCTCTTGGTGTAAAGGTGCCCCATGGTGCTCAGAAATATGCATATTTTCTAAGAACAGTTCCAAGGACATCCCGCTACTGAGCTCAGCTCTGAGAAAGGGGACAACTAATTGAGACTTGTGACTATCTTAGAAAGGAAGCTCCCTGAGGACAGGGACTAGGCACCTGTGTGAAGGCAAGGCAAGATGGACTTGGCCATTCAGTGAACCTTCCCTTTCTGAAGGCCTCAGTAGAGAGAAGATGGGATGCCAGCCCACTGCCCACTGTCCCTTCCCTAGTTTCCCAAGATCTCCCTCAGGCCCCAGTGCTGACGTGCCCGTTCTTGGATAGGCCAGATGCCACTCCTCCATTGTTAGGTATTTCCTTGGTTGGCTTTTGATTTGCCACTGTCACTTTATTATTTAACTTATTCCCACTCAAAATGGGTTGGTAGGTTTCCATTTCCCACCATTTATCTGTCACATATTGAATCTCTCTCCTCATCTTATGGAATCTGGGATATTTATGTACCTAATGGTACCCTAACCCTAAATTACGAAATCCTGAGTTTCTCCTGGACACTGGGGTGAGGAGGCAGGCAAGGGGAGGGGAAGTCTGGAGTGGGTCTGCCCTCAGGGTCCTGGGGAGAATATGAAGTATGTTATCAGGAGAACCTGGTCACAGCAGGTATGATATGGGTGGGGGGGAAGAGGTCAGCATGGAAAGTGATGTGAGGGAGAGAGAGATGGTAGAGACAGAGAGAGAGAGAAATGACAGAGACAGATGGCAGAGACAAAGAAATGGGAGAACAGAGGGAGACAGAAGGAGAGAGGTGGCAGAGACAGACAGATGAAAGACAGAAAGAGAGCAAGACAGAGAGAGAGAGAGAGAGAGAGAGACATGGAGGAGAGAGAGGTGACAGAAACAGAGGGATTTGAGAGACAGAGATGGCAGAGACAGAGAGAAATGGAAGAGACAGGGAGACAGGAGAGAGGAGACAGAGGAAGATGAGAGACAGAGATGGCAGAGACAGAAATAAGAGAGAGGGATGGCAAAATGACAGAGAGCCATGGAGGAGAGATGGCAGAGACAGAACCATGGGGGACAGAGAGATAATAGAAACAGAGAGAGATAAGAGAGACAGAGACATGTGAGGGAGAGAGAGATGTCAGAAAGAGACTTGGAGGAGAGAGAGATATGGCAGCGAAAGAGAGATGGGGGAGAGATAGAAGGAAGGAAGGAAGGAAGGAAGGAAGGAAGGGGGAAGAAAAGGAGAGAGAGAGACAGAGAGACAGAGGACAGAGAAGGGGTTTCTTAGGGTAAAGATGATGAGTTTGGTGCTTGACTTGAAGGATGTTAGACAAGCCAAAGGAAGAGAGGGTGGGGGAGGGAGAAAGCCCCAGTATCTGGGAGATTTCTCTTTGGAGAGAATGATATCACTGATCTGCCTGAGGTCCTGAATTGAGAGTGAG
Source organism: Sarcophilus harrisii (assembly GCF_902635505.1). NCBI lineage: Eukaryota > Metazoa > Chordata > Mammalia > Dasyuromorphia > Dasyuridae > Sarcophilus > Sarcophilus harrisii. The sequence goes on from NC_045428.1 coordinate 604,591,540, forward strand.
ACACAGGGCAAAAGCTGAACCCCAGAGAGGCCATTTATAACAGCTACTGTAGAGTGAGACTTGAAGTCGGGAAGATAGTTCTTGAAGTCAGGCATGGTAGTCTACTCACTATATCACATAGCTGCCCTTGGACTTTTACTTTTCTTTGAACTGCTAGCCTTCAGCTCACTCCTGGGGTCAAATAACTTTGGTGTATGACATTTTCCATTGACACTCAGCCAAATCTAAGTAGAATATAGAGGATTATAGAATCACAGACCTATAGCTGGAAGGGTCCTGGAGACCACCTGATTGATTCCCTTTACTTATAGATCAGGAAAGTATAGAGAACTCCCAGGAGGCTAGAAACTGGAAACTGAGATGTTCTCCTCCTCCTAAGATTAATCAAGAGTGCATAGAAGCTTGAAAACTTAAGGTCTTGGCACAATTACTGGGGCATTGTGAACTTTAAATAAAATTGGGTCTCTAGAAACCAACAACATGCTTCAGAGAATTAGATCATACAAAACAGAAGCCAGGTTTTGCTACAGAACAATATTTTTCATAATAACATATGGTTTTAAGATATATAAGTAACATTTTTCTCAATACACAGCTCTGTTGAATTATCAACAACCCCATCTCCTTATTTTCAACAGCTCATTTGTGTTGTACTGTTCACAACAGGAAAATAGTGATTGAAGAGATAAAATGACTTCCCCACTGTTAGGATTCTTACAAGGTGCCAAATGAGTGTAATTGATGAGATAATGATTCTCTAATTTCCATGTACTTAGTACTTACCATAATTCCACAAGATTCACACCTTTAAGAGAGCATATATAAGTAGGAGCTCTCCTGGCCAAAGAACAGAAGCCCACTAGAAGCTCTGAGCCTCAGCAAGGATTCAGTTGAGGAGATTCACAAGCCAGAGAAGGCAGCTTAAGCTCTCGGAACCAAGGAGAGAGATAGGCCTCTATTAAAGCTAACTGGGCCCCAGGAAGAGACAAGACTTTGAAGGAAACAATAAAGGTTTGACTTTTAACTCCCTGCTGCATTTAGGGTGATAACTCTGAACTGAAAGGAAGGCTGCTCTCAAAAGCCCCCCAAGAAACCTGCTTCCAGAGAATATAATATTTTAGAGAAGAATATTACATTTTGGCGCCCAATGTGGGGCAGACACGATCCTGATTTCAGTGGAAAAGTCTCCTAGACCCAGAAATTAGGGTGAGTACAAAAACAGACAAGGAAACTTTGTTAAAGGACTAAACGAGTGCTTCAGCTAAAATGGGACAGATGTTTAGAAAACAGCCTTCTTTTCCAATTCAAGGAAAATGTGTAGAAAGCATTATGAAAAGCCAAAGTTTGATTATAATCTGGGAGCAGATCACTGAACTTTTAGAAACAGTACAGTACAGTACACACACAGTACCAAGGGGCTCTCTATGGAAAAAGAATTGGCTCCAAATGAGTGAAATTAGTAGGAGAGCAACTATGTCAATTCTACAATGATAATGGATCTAACTCAATCTCCAAAGACACACTTAATACATACAATTTAATACAACTGGTTTTAGGAAATTATGTAAGTTATAGAATAAGGAAAAAGACGAAAGAGCAGGAGGAGGAGGAGCCAAATAAACTAGGTGAAAAGGATGAAGAATCAGATAAGAATGGAGTTAAGTACAATTTTGAGTGTGCTACTTCACAGCAGGAGAAATTAGGTCATTCCCCATCCCCTGACTTACTTCCCTCAATTAACTCTTCATGGTTGGAGGGAGAAGGAGGAGGGGGAGAGGCAGTAACACATTCAGAAAGACCTATGATGCAGCCTATGACAAGATTACAAAAAGCACTGATTAAGGCAAAAAATGAAGGACAGGATGTATCTGATTTAATACATGCATACCCTGTGATTGAAGAGCTTGACTCTTCAGGTCAACAAAGGAGAAGATACACTCCTTTTGAGCTGGAAAAAATTAAGGATTTGAAAAAGGGTTGCACTCTTTATGGGGCTACATCGTCTTATGTTAAGATGTTACTAGATAATTTGGCTTATGAATTCCTAACCCCTAGTGATTGGAAATCCATAGCAAGGACAGGTTTAGAACCTGGACAAACCTTGTTGTGGCTTTTGGAGTATCATGAATTATGTAGGATTCAAGTCCAATGCAACAGGCAAACAGGAGTTAAGTCACCTTTGACCAACTAGCAGGTGAAGGTCAATATGCAGAGAATTCAGCACAGATTAATTATCCCATAACAGTGTATGAACAGATTGAGATTACTGCTATAAAAGCTTGGGGTACCCTTCCAGGGAAAGATTGGGGGAAAGCCTTCACAAAAATAGAGAAAGGTCCCAATGAACCCTTTGTGGATTTTGTGGGACGCTTGCAAACAGCTGTCACAAGAACCACTGGAGAGAATGCAGCTACAAAAATTATGATAAAACAACTGGCTAAGGAAAATGCCAATGAGATGTGCAGAAGAATTATATGGGGACTACACAAAGATGCTCCTTTAGAGGAGATCATAAGAAGCTGTGCCACAGTGGGGACAAATGCTTATTATACCCAGATTATGATGAACATGGGAAGACAGGGTCCCTTGTGGCAAGGGACTTCTAGAGAAACTCGTCAATGTTTTTAGAATGGAAAAATAGGACATCTGAGAGCTCAGTGTAGATATGGAGATAGAGTGAGAAGACAGGGTGAGAGAAGACCTAAAACCCTATGTCCAAAATGCCACAAGGGCTCCCACTGGGCTTCAGAATGTAGATTGACCCCAAAATGAGAGGCAGGGCCCAGCTCCAAGATATCAATCAAAAGACACGTGGGGCATGATAGCAGCTGAGTTTACACCCAGACAGTCTTTAGAAATTCAATATTAAGACATGATCAGTCAGCTAAAAGGCAATTACATGAAAGAAAGGGATTACATGATCTATTAGCCAAGAAGCCATCAGAAGGTAAAAAGGGATTGCAATTAGGAAAAACAGAGTTGTATGCAGTAGGGACTACTGAGATATCCCCTGGAGAGGTGAAATCTGTTTCTGTCCGGCCTATGGATCCTTTGCCTCCAGGCACAGTAAGCTTGACCATTTCGCCTCCTGAGAGTGCTTACAAAACAGTGTTCATCCATACATGTGGGAAACTGGAGAATGTGTAGCTAATATCCCAGTCACTAACACAGGTAGACAATGTGTGACTTATCAACCAGGAGAAGTAGTAGCATCAGGTTTACTGTTACATACCCCCAATAGGCAACCTGATGATAGTTTCCCAGATTTGGACTCCAAGCAACAAAATCCAGAAATATACTAGACAGCAGCTGTGACAGCTGACCGACCTATGCTCACGATCTGTATAAATGGCATACCATTAGAAGGATTGGTGGACACAGGTGCAGATGGTACAATCATTAGAGGTGCCAGCTGGCCCAGCGGCAGACACCTATATGTCTGGTGTAAGAGGATCAATAGCAACAGAAGTTAGTGTTGCCCCTATCAGATGGACTTCTGAAGGCAAAATAGGAGTTTTTTCTCCTTTTGTGGTTGAAAAAAATAGGGTTAGAAAAAATCCCCATCAATCTGGAGAAGAGACATTTTACAGCAGATAGGATTACAATTAAGTACTTCAGATTTTTAGGCAGGGCTGCTGTTGAAGGCCTGCCTGCCCTCTCACCGGTTCCTATTCAGTGGAAAACTGATACACCAGTGTGGGTAGAACAGTGGCCCTTAAAAAGCGATAAAATTCAGGCCATAGTAGATATAGTACTGGAGCAACTTGACCAGGGACACTTACAACCTTCTCTAAGTCCTTGGAATTCCCCAGCATTTGTTGTAAGAAAGAAATCTGGAAAATGGAGGATGTTGACTGATTTAAGAAAGGTAAATGAACAGATGGAAACTATGGAAACTCTTCAGCCTGGACTTCCATCTCCTACTCAGTTGCCTAAAGAATGGCCTCTTTGGGTTATAGACATTAAAGACTGTTTCTACTCTATCCCTCTGGATAAAGAGGATATGAAAAGATTTGCCTTTTCAGTGCCCAGTGTTAATTTGGCTGAGCCTTATAAAAGCTATGAATGGACAGTTTTGCCACAGGGAATGAAAAATATCCCTCCTATGTGCCAAATGTATGTTGCTGCTGCTCTTACTCCAGTAAGAAAAGCATTTCCAAAAGTAATACTGTTACATTATATGAATGATATTTTGGGGTGTGCACCTGAGGAATCAATGTTAGAAGCATGTCTACAAAAGACCAAAGAAACACTAAGGAACTACAAATTGCTATAGTTACAGAAAAAATTCAAAGGCATGCTCCTTTTCAAATTTAGCATATGAAGTATATCCTAAGGCACTTATAGTACAAAAGCTTTCTTTAAGAACAGAGAAGTTGAACACCTTAAATGATTTCCAAAAATTAATAGGAGATATCCACTAGATGCGTCCAGTGTTAGGTTTAACTACCAATCAATTGCAACCTCTATGTAACATTTTAAGGGGAGACACTGCTTTAAACTCACCATGCCAGCTTACAAAAGAAGTGCAAGAGGCTTTGAGAGAAGTTGAACTGGCTTTATCCAATGTGGGTGAAAGAGTCACTCAAAAGACTTTGGAAGATCAGTTTTTTGCTATGCAAGAGGCACCCACAGCAGTCCTTCATCAAGGAGACAGTGTGATAGAGTGGATGAACCTCCCACCACAACTAGAACAAAGCCTTACTCCTTACCCAGTGCTTGGGGGTAGAATCTTATTAAAGATTATTAATCAAGTAGTGCAATTATCTGGGATAAGACCTGACAAAATATACACATTTTATACTAAATGCACAAATTAATATGTCCTGCAAGACCATTCCAGATTGGCAAATTTTATTGGCCACAGCTTCAAATTTTACACATTCCTCCAAAAACAAAAGAAATGGGGAGCCACGTGTTAGAATCCTTATAAAGTGATAAGTCAGTTGCCTAATTTAGCATGGTACTTAGCAAATCCTCTAGCTCACTAATGTATTTAAGTACTCATTGGAGTTCACACTTTTGGGAGATTCACAAGTCAGTATTCAGAAACCCATAATCCCACTCTCGGAGGAGGAATCAACCTTTTACACCGAGCATAAAAAGAGCTTCAGCGAGTCAGTCAGAGTCAGTTTGGAACATTGAACTCTCGGAGCGAAGTCAGATTCATTCCATCTTCCACCTTTGTGCTGGCTGGAGGCTGAAGAAAGCAGAGGCAAAGGACAAGCTGCAAGAGCTCTTGGAATCAAGCAGAGAGGCCTCTAAGAAAGGTAACCAGGTCCAAGGAAAGAGATAAGAAATAAACGTTTGGATTTTATCAGCTGGCTGTATTTGGGGTGATTATTACCCTGAACCAAAACTAAGGCTGCCTCCAGAAAACCTCCCCAAGAAACCTGCTCCCAGAGAATGATCATATATTATATAAAAGAAGAACACCACAGCCACGGGTAACCCTAGAGAACTTCTAAATTTAGTTCTCTATACCATTAATTTTTTAATTTTTGATAAAGATGCACTGGCTCCAGCAGACAAGTTTTATAACCCACTGAAAGGGAAGTGTTCAGTGCAAGCAGCTCCACTATCTTTAGATAATCACCAGGTGATGTGGAGAGATCCAGAAAATGGTGAATGGAAGAGACCAGATAGGTTAACTGCTTGGGGAATAGGGCTTGCTTGTATTTCTGCAGATGGAGAAGGAATCAGATGGGTGCCAATGAGCCATATTCGCCTTGTCCATCAGAGAAAGATAGAAAAAGAGAAAAATCTGGAAACAAAGAACAAAATCTGCAGGAATCATTGGATTCCCTAACATAAGATGAGACTGTTGCAAGACTTGAAAACCAATAGGAATCATTGGATTCCTTGAGATCAAAATTGCTGAGACTATTACAGGACTTCAAAACTTGCAGGAATTATTGGATTCTTGGCACATGAAGTAAAGGACAATAGATTCCTTTTGGAATACTTCTAGGACTTATGGACATGTATAATTCCTCATGTTGATTCATGTTATTTGTTACATCACTACTAGCCTATGTTATATTGCCATGTGCTTATGTAATTTATGTAATTTTGTGCAATAGCATCCATATTGATGAATTTATGTATACCAATTTTAAGAGTGAGCCCCTTCAGAAACCCGCTAATCTGATTTGATTTCCCATTTCCTTTCGCGTTTTCATCTGCCTTCCTGAGCAATCATGGAGGGCATGATCACCTCTTTTTATGGTGTTTTCACTCCTTTTTTGAGCAGTCAGGGAAGATGTGATCACCTTCTTTTGGGGGGTTCTCACCTCCTTGAGAAGTCAGGGAGGTCATGACCACCTATGTTCTAAATAAAAAAAAAAAAAAGCAGGAGATGTTAGGATTCTTACAAGGTGCCAATATAATATATAATAATATTTTAGAGAAGAATATTACACCCAAAATCACAAGGGATATGTCAGAAATGGAACTGGATCATAGATACTCTGATTTCAAAGATGATTAGGGTATTTGGAGGAGGAGGAGAAAGGGGAGAACAGAGAAGGAGGGGAAAAGAGAGGGAGAGGGAAAAGGAGGGAGAGAGGGATAGAAGGAAGAAGAAAAGCAAGATAAGGGGAAGAAGGAGAATAATAGAGGAGCAGGAAAAGGAAGAAATAGAGAAGAATAAGAGTAGGGAAAAGAGGAAGAGAGGAGGAAGAGAAAGACAAAAGGGAGGGGAGGACGGAAAGAAAGGGAGGACAAGGGGAAGGGGAGAATAAGAGAAGAGGAGGAGGAAGGGGCACGGAGAAGGGAAGAGGGGACGCTGCAGGTTTAGTGTCCAGGGCCTCGTGAAGTCCCCACCACATGCCCGCTGCCCAGCCAGGTCTCAATTCTTGCCTCCGCCTCCTACAAACGGGGCGAGCGGATGATTGGATGGTGGCTGATCCACGCCCCCAGAAGCAAACCAATGAGCGCGCGAGTTGGGGAGGGGCGTGGTGAGAAGCCAGATCCTCACATTTTGAACGCTGTGCCTGAGGCTCGATCCAGCTTTTCCGGTACCGCCTATTCTGGTACCACCCCTTCTTGCCACCACCCCTCTCGCATCCCCCCTCCCCGTCTTCTCCCTTCTTAGAGGACCCACCTTGGCCCTGTTCCCTCGGGGTCAGAGTCAGCCCAGACTGGGAACTCTGGGCACGCAGAAACCACCGTGGATGGAGGGCGGGCGAAGCTTAGAAGCAGCGACTTCCGGTTTTCTTCCTATTTCCTTCCTTTCCCTGCCTATCCGGAACCCGCCTGTCACGTGTGCAAGGCTTGTCAAGACTGGAGAAATGCGCGGGGAGGCTTTTGCGCGTGTGCAGGAGAGCCTCGCTGAGTCAGACTCCCCGTTCTCCTTCCGCGCTCTATGCGGGGGCAGTCGGAGACCACCTCATGCTCATCGTCCATCTCTCCGTCTTGGTTTCATAAGCTTGCCTGTGCGTACGCTCTCTGCACTACCCTTCCCCCAGCCTGGAGTGGACATTCAAGGCTCTTCTCACTTTTTGAAGCCCTGTTCGAGCACTATGATTTCGTTGAAGTGCTGAAGTCCCTTTCATTTACCCCACTGGACACGTGTGAAAATGTTTGGGGGGCCATTGGCCCGATTCTTGATGGCCACACCTCTGCACACTAAACCTACTCCCCTCGCACCTTCCTTCCTAGTTGAATTGATCCTTGATAATAGATGAGGTGTGGAAGAGTGTGTGTGCATGTATACAGTAAAGGACGGGTGTTAAAACAAGGTAAGAAAAAGGATTTGTTAAGCACCTACTGTGTGCCAAGCAATTTGCAAATACCATCTCTTTTGATCCTCATGACAACTGGATGTGGGTACTGTTATACCCATTTTTAATTGGGGAAATGACAAGCAATTAGGTGACTTTCCTAGAGTCACACAGTCCATAGTCTGGAAAAGAATTTGAACTTGGGTCTTCCTGACTCCAAGTCCTCTGAATCACCAAGGACAATTGGCTTAATCTCTCTGAGCTTTATCTGTCAAATGAGATCAACCTTACAGAGTAGAGTCTCTGTAAAAATGGAATGGATTCAAAGCCCTTCTCAATCTTGAAAACGGAAGTAAACAGTAACTGCTCTTATCTGATTTTTATACTTTTTGCCAGGACCGCTGAACTTGTAGATAAGGGAACATCATAGAATTTGCCTGGAATTTTAAAAAGCTTTGTGAAAAGTAGTTCATTCTGTTTTTGTGGAATACATGGGGACCAGTGAGCTAGATAACAATGCAATGAAAATGATTTAAACTGGTTGGACAGAAATTGATAATGCTTCAACATTAAAATGTCAGGAAGTCTCTTGTGGAGACCCCAGGGACCTGTCCTTGGCTCTGCTGTTTTGTTTTTTGTTGTTGTTGTTGTTGTTGTTGTTGTTGTTTTTCAATCGATGGCTTGGAGCTCTTCAGTCAGAAGTTGGATTACCATTTGTCCCAAAAAAGTATTACTGGGATTCCTTTTTTAGCATGACCTATGCTAGCTATCTAATGACAGCTTCCTTCCAACTATTCCGTCATTTATATTAAAGGAATTTGGTCTTGAAGGGAAGCTACTGGAGTTTATTGAGGAGAGGGTAAAGTGACAGACCTGAGCTTTAGAAAAATCCCTTTGGTGGACAGAGGATAAAGTTGAGTGGAATAAGATCAGAGGTTGGCAAATTTCTCCCCTACATCATCCCCCTCCCCAACAGTTATTGCCATCCAGGCATAGGATGATAAGGACCTATAAACGGTATCACAGGAGATAAACGGGCATATTGAGCAGATGCTGCAGTGGTAAAATTCACAAGAGACCCAGGAGAGATGAAATTTACAAGAGATGCAGCAGATGCTGCAGAGATGAAATCTACAAGAGATGCAGCAGATGCTGCAGAGATGAAATCCACAAGAGATGCAGCAGATGCTGCAGAGATGAAATCCACAAGAGATGCAGCAAGGCTAAAATTGACAAGAGACTCAGGAGAGGTGAAATCCAGACAGAAGATGCAGCAGGGATGAAATCCACAAGAGATATAGCAAATGCTGCAGAGACAAAATCCACCAGAAATGCAACAAGGGGTAAAACTGATGAGACTCAGCAGAGGTGAAATCCAGCAGGAGATGCAGCAGAGGTGAAATCCACAAGAGATGCAACAGGGATGAAATCGACAAGAGATGCAACAGTGGTGAAATCTACAAGAGATGCAGCAGAGGTGAAATCCACAAGAGATGCAGAAGGGATGAAATCGGCAAGAGATGCAACAGAGGTGAAATCCACAAGAGATGCAGCAAGGCTAAAATTGACAAGAGACTCAGGAGAGGTGAAATCTGGCAGGAGATGCAGCAGAGATGAAATCCACAAGAGATGCAGGAAGGGGTAAAATTGATGAGACTCAGGAGAGGTGAAATCCAGCAAGAGATGCAGCAGAGGTGAAATCTACAAGAGATGTAGCAAGGGGTAAAATTGTTAAAAGAGACCCAGGAGGGGTGAAATCCTCTAGAGATGCTGGGTTAAGAACATGGGACACTTGACCTCCTAAAATTGACCAATGGTGCTGGGGAGGGGGAGGGTGTGTATGACAGAAGAGACCCAGCACCATTCCTGTTTCCTAAAGCAACGACTACCTCTTTGTGTCGCCTGACATCCAGCCAGTCCATCATCCCCACCTCCCCAAATACACGTCAAGCCAAACCAGGGGAAGATATTACAACTTTTATTTGACACAGGCAGAGGGTCCAAGACTTCACCCTCCTACTTTGGGGGCTGTGAGAGGTTACAAAAGCACAGGGCAGCCAACTCCAGAGCCTTCTCCTGAATGAACCCCTCCTAGCAAAGGAACCAACTCCATTTGCCTTATTTCTTTGTGACCGGCTCCAAATTGTTTTTACTTCCTTGGTTTCAAGAGGGTCACAGCTTGTATAGATCCCCTCTCCCTTGGCTAAGGGTTCAGTCATTCTCATCAGTAGATCTCGTTTCTTCTCCTGCTCAATTTGTAACTAGGTGGAGAACAGAGAATTGAGTGGCTTGTTTGGAGAACCACTAATAGCTTCTTCCTTCAGCTCTTGGCTCCCTTGGTGGCTTGGAATCCACACAGTGGTCAACAGGGTTAGAAGGACTCTGGTCTTTTCAGGAGAGGTCTGGGAGTACCATAAACTAAATAGGTCTGTTCAACACACTGGGGAGGGGGCCTTGATGGAGACAGGAGGGATTCAGAAAACTGGGGAAATTGAAGGGTCCCAACCCTGGAGGGGCTCAGCAAGAGGACAGATCTCATTGGTCCTACCTGCCTATCATATTATCCCTAATCCTACAGGGATTAATGTCGGAAAGAAAATGGAGATGTTAAGGAGGATTTGGAGTCAGTGGGAGGTTATAGTGGGGATTTGGGGCAGGACCTCAGCCTGATGGGGCTCCGCTTGAGGCAGACTCCTCCAGGCTAGCTCCAGGATGCCATAGCGGGTCTTCCCCAAGGGCAGGACAGTATGCACCTGGTTCTTCTCTGGCAGAGGCACCACCAGTTGGAAACCAGGTGGCTCTGCTGGGGGAAATTCCCTGTTACACAGGAGATGGTAGAGGATCCGCTCTCCAGGGACCAGCTCTGTGGCCTGCAAGGCTTTTTTGTAGATGATCTCCTGAAGGGGTTGGGCTTTCTGGTCCGAAAGCTCCTGGAGCAGCTGCTGCATTACAGGAGTCTTGATTTGGTGCTGATCTAAAATCTGGCAGACCTTGTCTATCAATGTGGAGCTTGTGGCTTGATCCTCTTGTTTCTGCACTGCCAGGAGGACATGGTAGAGTGCCAGGAAGGCGTCCCACTGCATCCCCTTCTTTGCCTTTGTCTTTACTACCAAGGGTGCCTTCCTAGGCTCCTGCATGCCTTCAGTGGGTGAGAGTCCTCTTGGAGGTCCAAATCTTGCTGCAGTGGCCAAGGGTCTTCTTAGGGGTCCAGGCCTTGCTGCAGTGGGGGGAGGTCCAAGGCTGACTGCAGTAGGCTGGAGTCCTAGGAGTTCAGATCTTGCTGCAGTAGGCTGGAGTCCTCCTAAGGGTCCAGACCTTGATGCAGTGGGTTGTAATCCTCTGAGGGGTCCAGATCTCGCTGCAGTGGGGAGAGGTCCTCCTAGTGGTTCAAGCTCTGCTTCAGTTGGTGGTGGTCCTTCTGGGAGTCCAGACCTGGCTGCAGTGGGTGGGGGTCCTCCTGGGGGTCCACGCCTCATTGCAGTAGGTGGGGGTCCTCCTGGGGGTCCACGCCTCATTGCAGTGGGTGGGGGTCCTTCTAGTGGTCCAGGCCACGCTGCAGTGGGTGGGGGTTCAGGCCAAGCTGCAGTGGGTGGGGGTCCTCCTAGGGGCCCAAGCCTCATTGTAGTGGGCTGGAGTTCTCCTAGGGATCTAGACCTTGCTGCAGTGGGTGGGGGTCCAGGCCTTGCTGCAGTGGGTGGGAGTCCTTCTAGGGATTCAGGCCATGCTACAGTGGGAGGGGGTCCTAGGGGCCCAGGCCTTGCTGCAGTGGGTGGGGGTCCAGGCCTTGCTGCAGCGGTAGGAGGTCCTCCTAAGAGTCCAGGCCATGCTGCAGTGGGCAGGGTTCCAGGTCTTGCTACAGTGGGTGGGGGTCCTCCTAGGAGTCCAGGCAATGCTGCAGCAGTAGGGGGTCTTCCCAGGGGTCCAGGCCATGCTGTAGTGGGCAGGGGTGCTCCTAGGCGTTCAAGCCTTGCTGCAGTAGGTGGAGGTCCAGGCCTGGCTGCTGCGTATGGGGGTCCAGGCCACAATGCAGAGGGTAGGGGTCCTTCTGGGAGTCCAGGCCAAGCTGCAGTTGGTGGAGGTCTTCCTGGGGGTCCAGGCCTGGCCGCTCTGTATGGGGGTCCTTCTGGGGGTTCAGGCCACAATGCAGAGGGTAGGGGTCCTTCTGGGAGTCCAGGCCGAGCTGTAGTTGGCAGAGGTCTTCCTGGGGGTCCAAGCCTGGCTGTAGTTAGCGGAGGTCTTCCTGGGGGTCCAGGCCTGGCCGCTCTGTATGGGGGTCCTTCTGGGGGTTCAGGCCACAATGCAGAGGGTAGGGGTCCTTCTGGGAGTCCAGGCCGAGCTGCAGTTGGTAGAGGTCTTCCTGGGGGTCCAAGCCTGGCTGCAGTTACCGGAGGTCTTCCTGGGGGTCAGGCCTGGCCGCTCTGTATGGGGGTCCTTCTGGGGGTTCAGGCCACAATGCAGAGGGTAGGGGTCCTTCTGGGAGTCCAGGCCGAGCTGCAGTTGGTAGAGGTCTTCCTGGGGGTCCAAGCCTGGCTGCAGTTAGCGGAGGTCTTCCTGGGGGTCCAGGCCTGGCCGCTCTGTATGGGGGTCCTTCTGGGGGTTCAGGCCACAATGCAGAGGGTAGGGGTCCTTCTGGGAGTCCAGGCCTAGCTGCAGTTGGTAGAGGTCTTCCTGGGGGTCCAAGCCTGGCTGCAGTTAGCAGAGGTCTTCCTGGGGGTCCAGGCCTGGCTGCTATGTATGGGGGGTCCTTCTGGGGGTTCAGGCCACAATGCAGAGGGTAGGGGTCCTTCTGGGAGTCCAGGCCTAGCTGCAGTTGGTAGAGGTCTTCCTGGGGTCCAAGCCTCTGCAGTTTGGGGAGGTCTTCCTGGGGTCCAGGCCTCCCCTTGTATGGGGGGGTCCTTTGGGGTTCAGGCCAAATGCAGGGGTAGGGGTCCTTCTGGGGTCCAGGCCAGCTGGTTTAGAGGTCCCTGGGGTCCGCCTCCGGTTAGAGGTCTTCCTGGGGGTCCAGGCCTGGCTGCTATGTATGGGGGTCCTCCTGGGGGTCCAGGCCATGCTGCAGTGGGCAGTGGTGCTCCTGGGAGTCCAGGCCAGGCTGCAGTGGGCGGTGGTGCTCCTGGGAGTCCAGGCCAGGCTGCAGTGGGAAAGGGTTCTCCTGGGAGTCCAGACCTGGCCGCTATGTATGGGGGTTCTCCTGGGAGTCCAGGCCATGCTGCAGGGTGGGGGTGGGTTCCTGGGGGGGTCCGGTCCCTTTGGGAGGGAAGGGTTCGCCGGGAGTCCAGGTCTGGCTCTTTATGGGGTTCTCCTGGGAGGCCAGGTCTGGCTGCAGTGGGCAGTTGTGCTCCTGGGAGTCCAGGATGGGCTGCAGTTGGCGGAGGTCTTCCTGGGGTTCCAGGCCATGCTGCAGCTGGCATAGGTGCTCCTGGGAGTCCAGGCCATGCTGCAGTGGGCAGTGGTGTTCCTGGGGGTCCAGGTCTGGCTGCGGAGGGAAGGGGTTCACCTGGGAGTCCAGGCCGGCGCATGTATGGGGGCTCCTGGGGAGTCCAGGTCGGCGCATGTATGGGGTTCTTGGGAGTCCAGGCCATGCTGCAGTGGGTGCCTTGGGGGTCCAGGTCTGGCTGGGAGGGGTCCCGGGAGTCCAGGTCTGGCGCATGTATGGGGGTTCTCCTGGGGTCCAGGCCTCCCTGGGGAAAAGGGGTTCCCTGGGAGTCCGGGTCTGGCCCATGGGGGGCTCCGGGAACCAGGTCCTTATGTATAGGGGTTCGCCTGGGAGTCCAGGCCTGGCCGCTAGGTAGGGGTTCTCCTGGGAGTCCAGGCCTGGCTGCGGTGGGAAAGGGTTCTCCTGGGAGTCCAGGCCTGGCTGCAGTGGGAAGGGGTTCGCCTGGGAGTCCAGGCCTGGCCGCTATGTATGGGGGTTCTCCTGGGAGTCCAGGCCTGGCTGCGGTGGGAAGGGGTTCGCCTGGGAATCCAGACCAGGCTGCAGTGGGCGGTGGTGCTCCTGGGAGTCCAGGCCAGGCTGCGGTGGGAAGGGGTTCGCCTGGGAGTCCAGGCCTGGCTGTGGTGGGAAGGGGTTCGCCTGGGAGTCCAGGCCCCGCAGTATGGGGTTCTCCTGAGTCCAGGCCGGTGATAAGGGGTTCTCCTGGGAGTCCAGGTCTCGCATGTTGGGGGGTTCTCCTGGGAGTCCAGGCCGGCTGGGTGGGAAAGGGTTCGCCTGGGAGTCCAGGTCTGGCCCTAAGGGGTTCTCCTGGGAGCCAGGTTGGCCCTGTTAAGGGGTTCTCCTGGGAGTCCAGACCAGGCTGCAGTGGGCGGTGGTGCTCCTGGGAGTCCAGGCCAGGCTGCGGTGGGAAGGGGTTCTCCTGGGAGTCCAGGCCTGGCCGCTATGTATGGGGGTTCTCCTGGGAGTCCAGGCCTGGCTGCGGTGGGAAGGGGTTCGCCTGGGAGTCCAGGCCTGGCCGCTATGTATGGGGGTTCTCCTGGGAGTCCAGGCCAGGCTGCGGTGGGAAAGGGTTCGCCTGGGAGTCCAGGTCTGGCTATGGAGGGAAGGGGTTCTCCTGGGAGTCCAGGCCTGGCTGCGGTGGGAAAGGGTTCGTCCGGGAGTCCAGGCCTGGCCGCTATATATGGGGGTTCTCCTGGGAGTCCAGGCCAGCCTGCGGTGGGAAAGGGTTCGCCTGGGAGTCCAGGTCTGGCCGCTATGTATGGGGGTTCTCCTGGGAGTCCAGGCCAGGCTGCGGTGGGAAGGATTTCTCCTGGGAGTCCAGGTCTGGCCACTATATATGGGGGTTCTCCTGGGAGTCCAGGCCTGGCCGCTATGTATGGGGGTTCTCCTGGGAGTCCAGGCCAGGCTGCGGTGGGAAGGGGTTCTCCTGGGAGTCCAGGCCAGGCTGCGGTGGGAAGGGGTTCTCCTGGGAGTCCAGGCCAGGCTGTGGTGGGCGGGGCTTCTCCTGGGGGTCCTGGCAGGGCTGCAGGGGGTAATAGTGATTTCTTGTCCTTCAGCCTGGACAGCTGAAGCTCCTTTATCTTGTCCTTCCATAACTGCACCTTTTGCTGGAGTTTCAGGACCTTCAGGGCACTGGCTGAGTAATCAGGGAAAATCCGAGCCAGGTCCTTCCGTAAAGATTCCTGGAACTCAGGCCGAATCTCCTTGACTTTCCCCAGGGCCACCAGGTCGGGGGCGCCAGGCTGAATGGATGGCCTGGCGAGGGCCGGAAACTCGGGCAGCAGGAGGCTCCCTCTAGGGGGGAGTTCCTGGAGGCTCCCTCTGGGGTGGAGTTCCTGGAATTCAGGCCCAATCTCCTTGACTTTCTCTGGGGCTACCAGATCGGGGGCTCCAGGCTGAATGGATGGCCTGGCGAGGGCTGGAAACTCAGGCAACAGGAGGCTCCCTCTGGGGCGGAGTTCCTGGAAGCTCTCTCTGGGGCGGAGTTCCTGGAACTCAGGCCCAATCTCCTTGACTTTCCCTGGGGCTACCAGATCGGGGGCTCCAGGCTGAATGGATGGCCTGGCGAGGGCAGGAAACTCGGGTAGCAGGAGGCTCCCTCTGGGGCGGAGTTCCTGGAAGCTCTCTCTGGGGCGGAGTTCCTCTCTAGGGTAGTCTGTCTGTGGGGGGATTACTTCCACTGTGGGCATGCCATAGGCAACAGACGTAGAGACTACTTGGGGAGCCTTTAGGGACTCCAATTGCGAGGCAAGGGTCTCCAGATGGGCCGTTTCCACCCACTCCATCTGCTTCAGTGGGGATGTCTGCTCCAGCAGCCAGCAAAGGCTGTCCATGGTTTTTTTGGTGATTGTCCCTTTTTGGCGAAGCTTCCGCAGGGCATTCTGTAATCGGTCCCAGCCTCCTCTAGGGAGCTTGTGCATGAATTCACTGTATGTAGGAGGCAAGCTTCTATCCCGTCGGGCCATGGCCCCCTTGAAGGCCCTGATACTCTGATGAATCCGCAGAAACCACCTCCAGCGTTCTTGGGCTGACTTTTTTGGGGAAGCCACAGTGTCCGGTCCCATGACTTCCCAGGTGGGACTCTCTGGACGCCCTTCAGATGGAGTTGGGGTTGGGGTTGGGGCAACTGGCTCCTTTGGCGTGAGTGGAAACCTCTGGGCGGTGGGGAGGGGTGGAGGTCTGGGCTTGTACTTGGATTTGGCCAAAGACAATAACTTCTCCTCTTGAGAATCACTGGGCATGGGGGAGATCACAGCTTGCTTACGTCTAAGTTCTGAAGTAGATTCCAGGTAAGGCTTTTGGGGACGAAATGATTTCCCTTCAATTTTCAACTCGACCTGTTTCATATCATCTTTCCTCGGTATCATGGCAGGCTTCAGATCTACCTTTTGAACATCAAGGTCCTTTGGCTGGACCAGTCCCGCAGGGGAAATGATCTTCTCTGCAGGCTCTCTTACCCTTTCCACACCAAGGCCCCTTAACTGGATCAATCCCTCAGGGGAAATGACCGTCCCTGCAGGCTCTCCCACCCTTTCCACACCAAGGTCCCTTGGCTGGACCAATCCCTCAGGGGAAATGATCTTTCCAGGAGGCTCTCCCACCCTTTCAACACCAAGCTCCCTTGGTTGGACCAATCCCTCAGGGGAAATGATCTTTCCAGGAGGCTCTCCCACCCTTTCAACACCAAGCTCCCTTGGTTGGACCAATCCCTCAGGGGAAATGATCTTTTCAGGAGGCTCTCCCACCCTTTCAACACCAAGCTCCCTTGGTTGGACCAATCCCTCAGGGGAAATGATCTTTCCAGGAGGCTCTCCCACCCTTTCAACACCAAGCTCCCTTGGTTGGACCAATCCCTCAGGGGAAATGATCTTTCCTGGAGGCTCTCCCACCCTTTCAACACCAAGCTCCCTTGGTTGGACCAATCCCTCAGGGGAAATGATCTTTCCAGGAGGCTCTCCCACCCTTTCAACACCAAGCTCCCTTGGTTGGACCAATCCCTCAGGGGAAATGATCTTTCCAGGAGGCTCTCCCACCCTTTCAACACCAAGGTCCCTTGGTTGGACCAATCCCTCGGGGGAAATGATCTTTCCCATAGGCTCTCCCACCCTTTCAACACCAAGCTCCCTTGGTTGGACCAATCCCTCAGGGGAAATGATCTTTCCTACAGGCTCTCCCATCCTTTCAACACCAAGGTCCTTTGGTTGGACCAGTCCCTCAGAGGAAATGATCTTTCCTGGAGGCTCTCCCACCCTTTCAACACCAAGCTCCCTTGGTTGGACCAATCCCTCAGGGGAAATGATTTTCAGGAGGCTCTCCCACCCTTTCCACACCAAGGTCCCTTGGTTGGACCAATCCCTCAGGGGAAATGATCTTTCCGGAGGCTCTCCACCCTTTCACACCAAGCTCCTTGGTTGGACCAATCCCTCAGGAAATAACCTTTCCAGGTTCTCCCACCCTTTCACACCAAGGTCCCTTGGCTGGACCAATCCTTCAGGGAAATGATCTTTCCACAGGCTCTCCCACCCTTTCAGCACCAAGGTCCCTGGTTGGACCAATCCTCAGGAAATGACCTTTCTAGAGGCTCTCCCACCCTTTCCCACCAGGTCCCTTGGTTGGAACCAACCTTCAGGAAAATCTTTCCAGGAGGCTCTCCCACCTTTCAACACCAAGGTCCCTTGGTTGGACCAATCCTCAGAAATGAGTCTTTCAGGAGGCTCTCCCACCCTTTCACACCAAGCTCCCTTGGTTGAACCAATCCTCAGGAAATGATCTTTCCTGGAGGCTCTCCACCCTTTCACACCAAGCTCCCTTGGTTGGACCAATCCCTCAGGGAAATGATCTTTCAGGAGGCTCTCCACCCTTTCCACACCAAGGTCCTTGGTTGGACCAATCCCTTCAGGGAAATGATCTTTCCAGGAGGCTCTCCCACCCTTTCAACACCAAGCTCCCTTGGTTGGACCAATCCCTCAGGGGAAATAACCTTTCTCATAGGTTCTCCCACCCTTTCCACACCAAGGTCCCTTGGCTGGACCAATCCTTCAGGGGAAATGATCTTTCCAGGAGGCTCTCCCACCCTTTCAACACCAAGCTCCCTTGGTTGGACCAATCCCTCAGGAAATAACCTTTCTCATGGTTCTCCACCCTTTCCACCAGGTCCCTTGGCTGGACCAGCCTCAGGAAATGAGTCTCCCACAGGCTCTCCACCCTTTCACCACCAAGGTCCCTTGGTTGAACCAATCTTTCAGGGAAAATCTTTCCAGGAGGCTCTCCCACCCTTTCAACACCAAGGTCCCTTGGTTGGACCAATTCCTCAGGGGAAATGATCTTTCCAGGGCTCTCCCACCCTTTCGACACCAAGGTCCTTGGTTGGACCAATCCCTCAGGGGAAATGATCTTTCCCACAGGCTCTCCCACCCTTTCACCACCAAGGTCCCTTGGTTGGACCAATCCCTCAGGGGAAATGATCTTTCCAGGAGGCTCTCCCACCCTTTCAACACCAAGCTCCTTGGTTGGACCAATCCCTCAGGAAATGATCTTTCAGGAGGCTCTCCAGCCTTTCACACCAAGGTCCCTTGGTTGGACCAATCCCTCAGGAAATGATCTTTCAGGAGGCTCTCACCCTTTCCTGGCAAGCTCCCTTGGTTGGACCAATCCCTCAGGAAATGATCTTTCAGGAGCTCTCCCACCTTTCAACACCAAGCTCCTTGGTTGGACCAATCCCTCAGGAAATGATCTTTCAGAGGCTCTCCACCCTTTCAACACCAAGCTCCCTTGGTTGGACCAATCCCTCAGGAAATGATCTTTCAGGAGGCTCTCCAGCCTTTCAACACCAAGGTCCCTTGGTTGGACCAATCCCTCAGGAAATGATCTTTCAGGAGGCTCTCCCACCCTTTCAACACCAAGCTCCCTTGGTTGGACATCCTCAGGGAAATGAGTCTTTCCAGGAGGCTCTCCACCCTTTCAACACCAAGCTCCCTTGGTTGGACCAATCCCCTCAGGAAATGATCTTTCAGGAGGCTCTCCACCCTTTCAACACCAAGCTCCTTGGTTGGACCAATCCCTCAGGAAATGATCTTTCCACAGGCTCTCACCCTTTCAACACCAAGCTCCCTTGGTTGGACCAATCCCTCAGGGGAAATGATCTTTCCAGGAGGCTCTCCCACCCTTTCAACACCAAGCTCCCTTGGTTGGACCAATCCCTCAGGGGAAATGATCTTTCCAGGAGGCTCTCCCCCCCTTTCAACACCAAGCTCCCTTGGTTGGACCAATCCCTCAGGGGAAATGATCTTTCCAGGAGGCTCTCCCACCCTTTCAACACCAAGCTCCCTTGGTTGGACCAATCCCTCAGGGGAAATGATCTTTCCAGGAGGCTCTCCCACCCTTTCAACACCAAGCTCCCTTGGTTGGACCAATCCCTCAGGGGAAATGATCTTTCCAGGAGGCTCTCCCACCCTTTCAACACCAAGGTCCCTTGGTTGGACCAATCCCTCAGGGGAAATGATCTTTCCAGGAGGCTCTCCCACCCTTTCAACACCAAGGTCCCTTGGTTGGACCAATCCCTCAGGGGAAATGATCTTTCCAGGAGGCTCTCCCACCCTTTCAACACCAAGCTCCCTTGGTTGGACCAATCCCTCAGGGGAAATGATCTTTCCAGGAGGCTCTCCCACCCTTTCAACACCAAGCTCCCTTGGTTGGACCAATCCCTCAGGGGAAATGATCTTTCCAGGAGGCTCTCCCACCCTTTCAACACCAAGCTCCCTTGGTTGGACCAATCCCTCAGGGGAAATGATCTTTCCAGGAGGCTCTCCCACCCTTTCAACACCAAGGTCCCTTGGTTGGACCAATCCCTCAGGGGAAATGATCTTTCCAGGAGGCTCTCCCACCCTTTCAACACCAAGGTCCCTTGGTTGGACCAATCCCTCAGGGGAAATGATCTTTCCAGGAGGCTCTCCCACCCTTTCAACACCAAGCTCCCTTGGTTGGACCAATCCCTCAGGGGAAATGATCTTTCCAGGAGGCTCTCCCACCCTTTCAACACCAAGCTCCCTTGGTTGGACCAATCCCTCAGGGGAAATGATCTTTCCCACAGGCTCTCCCATCCTTTCAACACCAAGGTCCCTTGGCTGGACCAATCCCTCAGGGGAAATGATCTTTTCAGGAGGCTCTCCCACCCTTTCAACACCAAGTTCCTTTGGCTGAACCAATCCCTCAGGGGAAATGATCTTTTCAGGAGGCTCTCCCACCCTTTCAACACCAAGCTCCCTTGGTTGGACCAGTCCCTCAGGGGAAATGATTTTGCCTGGGGGCTCACCCACCCTCTCAACACCGGGTTCCTTTGGTTGGACCAGTGACTCAGGGGAAATGATCTTGCCTGGGGGCTCACCCACCCTCTCAACTTCAAATTCCTTTGGCTGGACCAATCCCTCAGGGGAAATGATCTTCCCTGGGTGCTCACCCACTCTTTCAACACCAAGTTCTTTTTGCTCCACCAGTCCCTCAGAGGGAATGATCTTACCTGGGGGCTCACCCACTCTTTCAACACCAAGTTCTTTTTGCTCCACCAGTCCCTCAGAGGGAATGATCTTACCTGGGGGCTCACCCACTCTTTCAACACCAAGTTCTTTTTGCTCCACCAGTCCCTCAGAGGGAATGATCTTACCTGGGGGCTCACCAACCCTCTCAACACCAGGTTCCTTTGCCTGGACCAGTCCCTCAAGGGAAATTATCTTCCTTGGAACCTCACCCTCCCTCTGAACACCAAGTTCCTCTCGCTGGACCTGTTCTTCAGGGGAAATGATCTTGCCTGGGACCTCATCCACCCTCTCAGCACCAAGGTCCTTTGGCTGGACCAGTCCCTCATGAGAAATGATCTTTCCTGGGTGGGCACCCACCCTTTTAACACCAGTTTCTTTTGGCTCCACCAGTCTCTGAGGGAAAATGATCTTCCTGGCAGCCTTACTCAGCCTTTTAACATCAAGGTCTTTTGGCTTAACCAATCCCTCAGGGGAAATGATCTTCCCTGCAGGCTCACCCACCCTCTCAACACCAAGGTCCTTTGGTTGAACCAGTCCCTCAGGGGAAATGATCTTCTTTGCAGACTTATCAGGAGCCATTTCTTCTTCATATAATGATGATCCTTCTTTTTCTTCTTCCTCCTCCTCTTCTTCCTCCTCTTCTTCCTCTTCTTCTTCTGCTTCCTCATCAGCCTCCTTCACCGCCTCTGAAAACATGGCTTTGGCTTTCTCAGCCTCCTCTGCAACAGTTTCTTTTTGGAGTGCCAGAACCTTCTGCCTTTGCCATCTGAAGAATTCCCAGGTGTCTTTCATTTTTTCAGTATCTAATTCTCCTTCCCCTGCCAGGATCTCCTCCAAAGTCATCCTTCTTTCCAGTAAAGCCAAGTTGCGCTCCTTCCTGGCCATTTTCTCTTCTTCCTTTATCAGCTTCTTCTGTTCTTTCATCAGCTGCTTTTCCTCTTTATCCAGTTTCTTCTGTTGAGTGGCCAGTTCCCCCATCTCCTCAGCTAGTCTCTTCACAATGCTTGCCAGCCTCCTGCGCTCCTTTTGCACAGCTGCCTTGGTCAAGGGCTTCTTTCTCTCTTCTTTCCCAAACAAGTCTTCCAAGGATAGCTTCCCTTCAGAAAATTTTTGCCTTTTTTCACTGAGCCGTTTCCGCTGTTCTCTGATGCCTTCAATTTCTTCCTCAGTCTTTCGCATTTCTCTCAGACGCTGACTCCGTATATCATCATCTACTTGTGATAATTTCTGAACCACCAGCTTCTCTTGTGTGATCATTTCCATCTTCTTATCAAGGAGCTCTCTTTCTTTCTTGGTTATCTCAAGTTCTTCCTGGGTCAGGTGCCTCTCTGTCTGGAGAAGGTTCCACTCCTCAGCAGACTCCAACTCTTCTGGCACTAATTCCTCCATTTTTGATGGTTGCTCCTGACCTTCCATTAACAGTTCTTTCTCCCTTTCTTTTTCCATAAGCAGCATTTCTTCTTCAGTAGACAGCTTACGCCTTTTCTCTTCTTCCCCCTCCTCTTTCTCCTCTTCTTCCTCTTCCTCCCCCCTCTGCTTTCGTAAAAGGGGCGTTATCATCTTCATCTTACGATGAAATGTCTTTTTTCCCTTAGTATCAAACTTTCTGGGAACAAACTTTTTCCTTTCCTTGGGCAGATGTTCTTCTTCCTCCTCTGTCACAGCCTCCTCTTCCTCCTCCTCTGGGGATGGTGCCTCCTGTTCTGGGAAACGGGGTTTCTTCCTCTCCTGAGAACGTCTCCTTGGCCTCTTCTCTGCATCCTCCTCAATGGCCTCTCTTTCCTCTTTCATGAGCAGTTTTGTTCCCTGGTCTGACAGTTTTTGGTTCTCCTGGTGAACTTCTATTTTCTTCTCTATCATATCCATTTCTTGCTGGGCCAGCATTTTCTCCTTCTGGATCTGCTTTCTCTCTTCCCGGATTAGTTCCAGCTCTTCCGACGTCAGTCTCTTCTCTTCTTCCATAAGCATCTTCTCTTCAGGGGACAAGGTGACAATGCTTTTATCCTCTGGCCTCTGCTCTTCCATCGGGCCATACTTTGCAAAAAAAGTCAGTTCTCTTTCTTGCTGGGCTTGAATTCGGTCCTCCCAGGCCTGAATTCTCTCTTCTCGAGCTTTTTCCATGTTGAACTTTATTATTTCTCTCATCTCCTTCATCTGGTTTCTCTTTTCTGTGTCTGTTTCTAACTCCTTGGGAGAAAGTCTCCTTTTTTTGGACTTCTTAGCATGTATGCTCTCTTCTCTGTCTTTCATCTGTTCCTGCCTGGTCTCTCTAATTTGTCTTCTGGCTTCCTTTACTTCCTCTTTGAACAATCTGAATTCTTCTGGGGTTGTGACCTCTTGGATCAGGAGGTCCTCTTCCTTGATGAGAAGTGACTCTTCCTTGTTCAAGTTTTCTTCTTCCTTATCCAGTGCCTCCTGCTCCTTGACCAGCAATTCATGTTCCCTATTCAGCTGCTCCTCTCTCCGTGCTAGATCCTCCTCTGCAATAGCCAGCTCACGTTCCTTCCTGGCAAGCTTCCTCTCCCTCCTACCTAGTCTCTTCTGTTGCCTGGCTAGCTTCATTTCTTGCTTGGTGAGTTCGCTCCCTTCAAAGAAGAAGGTTTTCTTTGTCCTGGCTTTTGGGGAAGATGGTGGAGTGAGTGGAGGACTCACTTCCAATTCTTCTTGCTCCATCTCTTCTTCCTTCTCCTCAACTGGCTCTGGGCTTTGTTCCTTCAACCCGGGAGAAATCTCCTGAAAGTATTCCCCACTAGGCTGCTGCTCTGCCAGTACCTCTCGTGCCAAGGTCACCAGCTCATCAGTCAAGTTCTTGGCCATGCTCTCTTGTAAGTCAGAAACACGTAGGGTCATGAGGCGGGAAACATCATCCCTCCAAGAATCTTGCTCTTCATACCTTTTCTCAGGTTGTGGGGCTTCTACTATCTTCTGAACCTCCTCCTCCATCTCTTTTTCCTTCTTGCTGATTTCAGGCTTCTTGCTCATTTCATACTTCTTTTTGTCAGTTCTTTTGCTTCGGGTTTTGCTCCTCACCTTCAGGCCCAAATCCACACGGTCAAGGGCTCCTCGTAAAAGGGATGAGGAGACACTGGTTTTGGTAGCCAAAGTCACTGAGGAAAGTGCTGAGGATGATGTAGAAGATGTCTGAGAAGTATCTTTTCTCTCATGAGGCCCCTCTTCTTCTTCCTCTTCTGCTATTCCCTCTTTCTTTGCTTTCACTTCTCTTGATTTCTTCTGTCTTTTTTCTCTTAATTTCTTGCGCACCTTTCCTTCTCCTCCTTCTTCTATTGATTTCTTGCGCTCCTCTTCTATTGATTTCTTGCGCTCCTCTTTTGTTGATTTCTTGCGCTCCTCTTCTATTGATTTCTTGCGCTCCTCTTCTATTGATTTCTTGCGCTCCACTTCTATTGATTTCTTGCGCTCTACTTCTATTGATTTCTTGCGCTCCTCTTCTATTAATTTCTTGTGCTCCTCTTCTTCCCTTGATTTCTTTTGTCCCTCTTCTATTAATTTCATTTGTCTCTCTTCTATTGATTTCTTGCGCTCCTCTTCTATTGATTTCTTGCGCTCTTCTTCTATTGATTTCTTGCGCTCCTCTTCTATTGATTTCTCGCGTTCCACTTCTACTGATTTCTTGCGCTCCACTTCTATTGATTTCTTGCGCTCTACTTCTATTGATTTCTTGCGCTCCACTTCTATTGATATCTTGCGCTCCACTTCTATTGATATCTTGCGCTCCTCTTCTTCCCTTGATTTCTTTCGTCCTTCTTCTTCTATTAATTTCATTTGTCTCTCTTCTCTTGGTTTCTTGAGTTCCTCTCCTTCTTCTTCTTCTTCTATTGATTTCTTGAGATCTTTTTCTTCCCTTGATTTCTTGCGTCCTTCTTTTGATTTCCTGAGTCTCTCTTCTCTTGATTTCTTGTAGGCCTCTCTTATTGCTTCTTCTTCTTCTTCTTCTTCTTCTTCTTCTTCTTCTTCTTCTTTCTCTCCTCTTCCTCCTCCTCCTTCTATCGTTACTTTCTTGCGTGCCTGTTCTCTTGATTTCTTGAGTTTTTCCATTAATCTATTGAGTTTCTCTTCTCTTGATATCTTGAGTCCCTCTCCTCCTTCTCCTCCTTCTCCTTCTTCTCCTTCTACTCCTATTTCTTGTTCTGATAGCTGGAGTTCCTCTTCTGTTGGTTCCTGGAGTTCTTCTTCTTCTATTAATTTTCTGTATCTCTCTTCTATTGATTCCCAACCTTCCTCTCCTCCTTTATCTCTTCCTCTTTCTATTGGTTTCTTGTATCCCTCTTTTCTTACTTTCTTGTGTATCTCTTCTAGTCTTGGTTTTTGGTATCTCTCTTCTTCCCTTAATTTCATGCGACCTTCTTCTCTTGATTTCTTGAGTCCCTCTTCTTCTTTTTCTTCTTCTTCTTCTCTTTCTTCTATTGATTTCTTTTCTCTCTCTTCTATTGGTTTCTTTTGTATCTCTTCTATTGATTTCTCGAGTTCCTCTTCTTCTTTTGATTTCTTGTGTCTCTCTTCTCTTATTTTCTTGAGTCCCTCTCCTCCTTCTCCTTCTTCTCCTTCTTCTTCTCTTTCTTCTATTGATTTCTTATATTCTTTTGATTTCTTAGGTGTCTCTTCTCTTGATTTCTTGCGTCTTGATTCTACACTTGATTTCTTGCGTCTGAATTCTACACTTGATTTCTTGCGTTTCTCTCTTTCTCCTTCTTCTTCTACTGTTTTCCTGCGTCCCTCTTTTAATTTCCTGGGAATTTTGGCTACAGAGGGGGGGAAAAAAGAAATGGAGCATTAAAAGGAAGTACAAGCCTATAGCCTGGGGGAATAAATTAGTTTGCCTGGGGCTCAACAGACTTCATCTAAGGCTATGTTGCCCCTTCAGCACTGAACAGGCATGTAGAATACAGGATCTCACAATCAAAATCCCCAAATTTTAGGAAATCCTGTAATTCGTAACTTTTCTTGAACTAGAGTGGTTACCCTAGCCCTGAATCTCTGTCCAATAACCATTTTCCTATTCTTCTCCATGCCTTGGAACACAGTACTTCATGGACATTTGATCTGACTTTTAAATTTATATTCTCTCTCCTCCTCACTCTTTTTTTTTTTAATTTCACAATAAAACAAGCATTTCTATAAATAGTACAATAAAAAAGTGATCACACACAAAATTGCAAATCTATTATATACAACTTGCTATTCCTTTTAAATATATAATAGTTATCATATACATTTTTCTTTTATCTTTTTTTCTTCCCTCTCCCCTGCCCTAGAAATGGCTATTACTAGACACAAATAGACATATATATAAAATTATCCTATACTTACTTTTATTTATCAGTTCTTTCTCTAGCAAACCCTTTATGTGCTGAAAAAATCCTATTTCATTCCATCTCCTCCAACAAATAATCCCGTCAGTCCCTCTCTTAGTTATCTTCAATCTCTGCTTGTCTATTTGCTGGCCCATATCTTACTGCCTACAAACATGTCCATTAATGAATGTAAACTGCTTGCATTTTTGTCTTTCTTCCCAGGTTATTTTTACCTTCTGAATCCAATTCTTCCTGTGTAATAAGAGAACTGTTCGGTTCTGCACACATATATTGTATCTAGGATACACTGTGACATATTTAACTTGTATAGGACTGCTTGCCATCTGGGGAAGGGGGTAAAGGGAGGGAGGAGAAAAGTCGGAACAGAAGTGAATGCAAGTGATAATGTTGTAAAAAAATAACCCAGGCATGGGCTCTGTCAATAAAAAGTAATTTAAAAAATTTTTTTTAAAAGTGAATAAAAGACATATTCCCTGGTCACTCTAAAAAGAAAATGTCCATAACTTTCCTATCCTGTAAAAAAAAACTCATTTGATCTTTCCATCCCGATGATTACCATCCTCTATCTCTTCTGTCTTTTGTGGCTAAACTTCTTGAGATGGTACCCCCACTTTCTTCTGATTCTCCACATAACCCTTTAGAATTCCATGAGAGAAACAATATTCTCTGGAAGCTGACCCACCCTTTCAACACCAAGGTCCTGTGGCTGGACCAATCCCTTGGGGAAAATGATCTTCCCTGCAGGCCCACCCATCTTTTCAACACCAAGTTCTTTTGGCTGGACTGATCCCTTGGGGGAAATGAACTTTCCAGTAGGCTCTCCCACCCTTTCAACACCAAGTTATTTTGGTTGGACAAATCCCTTAGGGGAAATGAGCTTCTCTACAGGTTTACCCACTATTTCAACACCAAATTCCTTTGGTTGGACAAATCCCTGAGAAGAAATGATCTTCCCTGCAGGCTGACTCACTGGTTCAACTCCAAGGTCCTTTGGCTGAACCAATCCTTCAAGGGACTGGAATTACCTTGAATTATCACAGTGTTGAGCAGAATTAAATCCCTCATATTTGATCATCACATAATCTAGTTGTTACTGTGGGCAATGTTCCCCTGGTTCTGGTTACTTCACTCATCATCAGTTTATTCTAGCCTTTTCTTTCCAGACTTTTTTGAAAGAAGCCTGCTCATGGTTTCTTAGAGAGCAATAATATTCCATTACCTTACTATACCACACCTTATTCAGCTATTTCCCAACTTATGGGTATTTACTCATTTTCCAATTCTTTGCTACCACAAAAAAGAGCTGCTACAAACATTTTTGCACTTATAGATCCTTTCCCCTTTTTTATGATCTTGTTAGGATATAGACCCAGTAGTGGCACTATTAGATCAAAGGGTATGCAATTTTTTAGCCTTTTGGGCATAGTTCCAAATTGCTCCCTAGAATGACAGAATCATTTCACAATTCCATCAATAATATATGAGCGTTCCAGTTTTGCCACATCCCCTCCAACATTTGTCATTATCTTTTGGACAGCATCTTTCAAAAAATTATCAAGAAAATATTCCCCTATATCTTAGAATCAGAGGGCACAATAGTCATTGAAAGAATCCACTGATTACTTCCTGAAAGAGATCTCAAAATAAAAACTGCAAGAAAACCCACTCAGCCAAATTCCAGAACTATCAGGGCAGGGAGAAAATAGTGGAAACAGCCAGAAAGAAAACTGTAGGACTGAATGTGGATCACAACATTGTATTTTCACCTTGTTGTTGTTATTTGCTTGCCTTTTTTTTTCTTTCTCATTTTTTTCCTTTATGATATGATTTTTCTTGTGAGCATGATAAATGTGGAAATATGTATAGAGGAACTGCACATGTTTAATATATATTGGATTGCTTGCTATCTAGGGGAGAGGGCTGGGAGAAAGGGAGGAAGAAAAGCTTGGAACACAAGGTTTTACAAGAGTGGATGTTTAAAACTATTTTTGCATGTATTTTTAATAAATGTAATAAAACAAGCATTTCCATGATACAGCATAATAAAAAATGATTGCACATTAAAAAAGAAAAAACTCTATGGTATTTAATAAAGTTAAATTATTTACATCCCTATTTGGGAAAATAATACTTATAACAATATATCTCTATTACAGCAGTTAGAAGGGGTATACTTAGAAAGAGGGTATGAGTATAAGTTGATATTGATGTGATTAAAAAAAATTAAGGGATGAAAAAGAGAATTGTATTGAAAGAAGAAGAAAGGAGAAGGCAAAATGGGGTAAATGATATCATATGAAAAGAAATGAAAGATTTGTTACAGTGGAAGAAAAGAAGGGAAAGGGTGACCATTAAACCTTATTTTCATTAGTGTTGCCTCAAAGAAGGAATAACATACACACTGAATACCAATAAATCTGACAATCTAAATAAAATGGATGAATGTTTACAAAAATATAAATTGCCCAAATCAATAGAAGAGGAAATAAAATACTTAAGTAATCCCATTTTACAACAGTATTTTAAAGGGCCTGGAATATGATATTCCAAAAGGCTAAGGAACTCGGTATGCAACCAAAAATAACTTTTTAAAAAATTTAATAGCCTTTTATTTACAGGATATATGCATGGGTAACTTTACAGCATTAACAATTGCCAAACCTCTTGTTCCAATTTTTTTCCCTTTACCCCCCACCCCCCCCAGATGGCAGGATGACCAGTAGATGTTGTACATTAAAATAAAATTAGATAAAATAAGTATACATGCCAAAAATTATTTTGCTGTACAAAAAAGAATCAGACCTGAAATTTTGCAATTACTTTGGAAAAATCAAAAATCAGGGGGCATAAATAAGGGATTGGGAATTCAATTAATGGTTTTTAGTCATTCCCAGAGTTCTTTCTCTTAGCTGGTTCAGTTATTACTGCCCATTAAATATTTGGTTGATCTTGTTGTTGAGGATGGCCAGGGGTCCATCAGAACTGGTCATCATATAGTATTTTGTTGAAATATATAATGATCTCCGGTCCTCTCATTTCCTCACATCGTTCATGTGTCTCTCCAGGCCCTGAAAATCCTGTTGGTCATTTTTACAGAAACGTAATATTCCAAATATTCATATACCACAATTTATTAGCCTTCTCCAACATGGACTCCATTCATTTCCATTTTCCACTACAAAAGGGTGCCACAAAATTCTACATGTCCCTTTCCCTTCTTTATAATCTCTTTGGATATAATCCCGTGAACACCTTGGACAAAGGGTATCACATTTGATAACTTTTACATATTCCAAACTCTCTCCAAATGGCAACAAAAAAACACCCCCAGAATACATTTTTTCCAGGGGAAAGAAAAACATCTTAGAAATGGTCATTCAAGAAAAATGATTTACCTTTTTGGGAAAAAAAACTTAAAAAATTTATCTACAAAAAAACTCAAGAAAACCTAAAAAAAGGTAAAAAAAAAAATCTTAAACATATTTCTTGTAAAACAAAAAAACATTTAACTTTTTCTAAAATTAATGAAAGGACATTTACCAGAAAAATAAAGTGGGGTACATATCTAAAGGGCAAAAAAACCTTTTATAGAAACAAATGGAGGGGATAATATAGTTATTTTACTCCATCAGAATTCTTTAAAAAAAAACTTTAAATATGGGAAACTTCCATCTCAGAAAAGGAGAAGGGAAAAGGGAAGGAATAACTAAGAAGGGAAAAAAACAGGGAAAAAAATAAAGAAAACCAAGGGGGAGGGGATACTAAAAACCTGAGAACAAGTTCTCACAATTTAATACTGGGAAGGAAAGGGGAAAAAGGGAAAAACAAAAAATTACAAATGGCAAAATCAAATTGTCTTTTAACCAAAAGAATGAAACCCCCAAAAAAAACGCAAATGGATTAAAACCAAAATCAAACTTTTTACAGGAAACACACCTAAGCGGGAATTAAACAAAAAAGTAAAAAGGATGGAGCAAAATCTACAATCTTCAGGTAAAATAAAAAAGGGGCCCCCGATCCAATCAAAAAAACAAAAAAGCCAATTAAAAAAAAAGGAACATATATCCATAAAAAGAAATGAACAAATCAATATTAAACAATATACCGGGTTGCACAAATTTAAAAAAATTAAAAAAAAATAAAAAAACTATAAATGGGGAATCTCAACCCAAACCTCAAAATTGATAAACCAAACACAAAAAAAAAAGAAAAATCAAAAGGTAAAAAATACGAAAAAAGAAATTCCAGAAAAAGAAAAAGAAAAAAAACACTTTCTTTTTCACATTCATAACCATAAAAAAAAACCTATAAGGAAATAAAAAACCCAAAACCAAATGCAGAAAAAAAATTTACATCCCAAACCAAGCAAAAAAATTACACCAAAAAAAGCCAAAAAAAAAAAAATTAAACAAAAATCTCAATAAAAAAATTGGATGAAACAAACTAAAAAATTAATAACTTACCCAAAAAAACAAAAAGAATATCCAAAAATTTGTGGGATCGCCAAAAAAAAAAATTTTTAATTTCAAGCTACTTAAAAAAGGAAAAAAATAAACCAACAAAAAATCTAAAAAAACAAATTAAAAACCAACAAAAACTAAACTTAAATTTAAAAATAAAAGGAGAATCAAAAAATTGAAAAAAAAACCAGAATTAATTAAAACGATTGGTTCTAAAAACCAAAAAAAAACAAACCTTAGTAAATCATTAAAAAAAAAAAAATTTTATCTTAAAAGAAAAGGGAGAACTCCCACCAAAAAATTAACAATATAAAATTACCCCAACTTTACAATAAAACCTTAAAGAAAAAGGAAAAATTTTCAAAAAAAACTTGCCCAATTAAAAGGAAAAAGTTCCTAAAAGCCCTCAAAAAAAATAAACAACAAACAACTCCCTAAAAAAAAACCCAGAACCAGGAACATCATATAAGGAAAAAAACTGAACCTTTCCCAGTAAATTTATCTTCCCCTGTCACCATTAATTCAAAAAGAAACACTCCCCAAAAAGTCAAAAAATTAAAAATCAAATACAATGAAAACCAAACATCCTCTTTGCAAATAAATGGTACAAAACCCCAAATTCTAAAACTTTAGAAAAATCCAAACAGGAAAGTTTAAGGTTATAAAAAAAAATCCCCAAAATCCTCACATTTTATACTCCCAAAACAAAACCAACAGCAAAATAAAAAAATTCCATTCAAAAACTGTTGACAAAAAATATTTGGGAATCTATCACCAAAGGAAAAAAATTTTAAAAAATTAAAAAAACCCACACAAAAAAGTAACTTAAACAAGAAAAATTAAATCTCCTGGAAGGTCAGCAAAAAAAAAAAATACCCCAAAAATCTATTTATTTAATCCAATCAATTCCAAAAAAAAAAGATCAAAAATAACAACAAAACATAAAAAAATCAAAAATCCAAAAAAAAATGAAAAAAAATCAAAGAATTATTACTGATTTAAACTATATTTAAGCATCACAAAACCGGTAAAAAAAAAATTATTGATGGGAACAGGTTATTCACAAACAAAATCAACTTAAATTTAGTTTACAAACCCAAAGTCCAACTTTTGGGATAAGAATTCATTATTTGACAAAAAACTGCTGGGATACCTGGAAATTATATGGGAAATTAGGGGAACCCACATTTAACACCGTATACCAAGATAAATCAAAATGGGTCCATGTTTAGACAAAAGAAAAGATTATAAACAAATTGGAGGAACATAGGATGTTTATCTCTAGACTTGGGAGGGGAGGAAGAAATTTTGATAAAAAACGAACAGAGACCATTATTGATCAAAAATAGAAAATTTTGATTACACAAATTAAAAAGTTCTGACAAACAAAACAAACCAAAACAAGATTGAAGGGAAGGAACAAACGGGAAAACATCTTCACAGTTAAATGTTCTGATGGCCTTTTTCCAAAATATAAAGAAACTGACTCATAAGAAACCAAGATTTCCAATTGACAAATGGTCAAAAGGATATGAACAAACAATTTTCAGATGATGAAATTGAAATTATTTACCTTATGAAAGAGTTTCCAAATCATTATTAATCAGAAAATGCAAATTGACAACCTGAGATCCCCACACACCCTTCAGAGATTGGCTAAGATGCAGGAAAAATAATGATGATTGTTGAGGATGTGGGAAAACTGGGACACTGATACATTGTTGGGGAGTTGTAAGAATCCAACCATTCTGGGAGCAATCTGGAATTATGCCCCAAAATTATCAAACGGCAACCCTTTGATCTCCAGTGTTTCTACTGGCTTTACCCCAAGGAGATACTTAAAGAAGGAAAAAAACCATATGTTAAAATTTTGTGGGCCCTGTTTTAAAAGCTGGAAACTGGGGTTGTCCATCAATTGGAAATGGTTGGAAATTTGGTATATGAATGTTATGGAATATTATTTTCTATAAGAAATGATCAGCAGAGGCTTGGGAGAATTACATGAACGATACAAGTGAAATAAAAGAATAAGAGATCATTATATACATCAACAACTATACTGTATGAAGATGTAATCTGATGGAAGTGATTTCTTTGACAAAGAGATAATTCAGTTTCAATTGATCAAATGATGGACAGAAGCAGCTACACCCAAAGAAAAACACTGGGAAATGAATGTAAACTGTTTGCATTTTTGTTTTTCTTCCCAGGTTATTTTTACCTTCTGAATCCAATTCTCCCTGTGCAACAAGAAAACTGTTTGGATCTGCACACATACATTGTATCTAGGATATACCAGGACATATTCAACATATATAGGGCTGCTTGCCATCTAGGGGGGGGTGGAGGGTGGAGGGAAAAATCGGAACAGAAGTGAGTGCAAGGGATAATGTTGTAAAAAAATTACCCTAGCATGGATTCTGTCAATAAAAAGTTACTATAAAAAAAAAACCCCAGTATTTTATATTTCCAGTTACATGTAAAGCTAGCTTTCAACATTTATTTATTTGTGGTTTTTTGTTGTTGTTTTTTGCTGAGGCAATTGGGATTAAGTAAGTTGCCGAGGGTCACACAGCTAGGAAGTGTTAAGTGTCTGAGATCAGATTTGAATTTAGGTCTTCCTGATTTCAGGGCTGGTGCTCTATCCACTGCGCCATGGAGCTGCCCTCTCAACATTTATTTTTGTAAGATTTTGAGTTTCAAAATTTTTCTCCCCTTCTCCTTTACCTCCCCCCTCCCCAAGATAGCAAGCAATCTGATATAAGTAGCAATACCTAGTTTGAAATAAATGTGACAAATTCACAATAGCCAATCTTTTTTGGCAAAAGGAGATTTGTTTAGGGGAAGAGGTTACAGACAAAATGAAGGGATACAATAGACAACAGGAATGGCAAATACAAAATAGAATTGAGAGAACATATAGTTAGACCAGGGATCCTCAAACTATGGCCCATGGGCCAGATGCAGCCTGCTGAGGACGTTTATGCAGCCCGCCGGGTTATGGCAAAATCAGACCAGAAGTGACATTAGACCTAAACTCCCGTTATCAATGTACACCTCCGCCACTGGGCTGAGGCTGCGGAGACAGAGGGTGAAGTGATACCGAGGTGAGGTGATTTCCCAGGCCAGGGTGTGTAGTGTGGGGAAGGGAGAGAGATGCAGAAGATGGAGAACTGACGGCCCATGGCCTTGTACAGTAACAGAAGTCACCACAACAGACAGGCGCAGGGGATGAACAGTGCATGCTGTGCATGTCACGGCCACTGCAGGGGGAATTCACTGGAGCAGTGAAGGTTGGAAGCAGGAGTGCGAAGAGTGGGAGAGAGTATGGGAAACAGAGGCATCACAGCACAGAGGCAGCTTGGAGGAAGTTGGACATTGCAGTCTGTATGTCTCTGTGTGGGCAAAGTTATTGCTAGTATATTGTTTCTGTAGCGCTGTGTATATATATTGGTATTTTACGAATAGCAATTTGGAATCCCTAGGAAATAATGATGTCAAGAAAAAGAAAAATTGACTCGGAGTGTAGGATATTCAAAGAACAGTGGACCTATGATTACTTTTTCATGCAGTACAAGGAAAGAACTGTATGTCTAATATGCCAGAATATAGCGTCTGTGTTCAAAGAATATAATTTGTGTCGACACTATGAAACTCAACATAAAAATAAACATGATTGTTTGGTTGGAGCAGTGAGAAAAAATAAAATATTAAAACTGAAAAATACATTGACAACTCAGCAAAATACTTGTGTGAAGCAGAAGCAGCTAAATATTTCATCACTACGAGCAAGTTTTCAAGTTACAAAGCTAATAGCAGGCACTGGCAGACCATTTGTGGAGGGAGAATTTGTTAAAGAATGCCTTCTTTCTGTTGCCAAAGAGATGGATCCAGAGAAGGCCGATTTATTTAGTACAATGAGTCTTTCAGAACCTACAATTACACGGAGGATTGAAGAAATGGGAGACAATCTGCATCAGCATTTGCAAAACTCCATAAAAAATTTCATATTTTTCCTTGGCACTGGATGAAAGCAATGATGTTGTGATTCTGCACAACTTCTAATTTTTATTTGTGGGATGAATGATTATTTTGAAGTCATAGAAGAGCTTGCTGCACTGCAAGGCATCAAAGAACTACAGGAGAGGATATCTATGAAAAGGTTTGCCAAATTATGAATGGTTTGGAGCTGGACTGGGCTAAACTAGCCAGCATGACAACTGATGGTGCTCCTGGCATGGTGGGGTCTAAGAAAGCAGTAATTGCTCGCATTAACCAAGAGATGGACAAACATAGCCATTCTCATCCAATAGCCCTATACTGCCTCATCCACCAACAAGCGCTGTGTAGTAAATCACTGAAGCGGGACTCTGTTATGAAAATTATGGTATCTTGTGTTAATTTCCTTAGAGCTAATGCACTAAATCACAGACAATTTCAGGAATTTCTGTCTGAGCTGAAGGTTGAGTATGAAGATGTTCTATATCACGCAGAAGTCCATTGGCTGAGTCGAGGGAGAGTTTTGAAACATTTCTATGACTTACTTCCACAGATTACAACTTTTCTGCTTTCAAAAAACAAAGAAGTACCAGAGCTCAATGATGCAGAATGGAAACGGCACCTTGCCTTTCTGACAGATGTAACAGAGCTACTCAACAATTTCAATATGCAACTTCAAGGAAAGGGGAAACTCATCTGTGATATTCAATCACATGTCAAAGCATTTGAAGTAAAATTAGGCCTCCTCATCAAACAAGTGAAGGAGGAAAACTTCTGCCATTTCCCCACAACTCAAAATCTGTTAGCAGAAAACCTGGTGATTGTATTCCCAAACAAAACATGTGTGGATTCACTGGAAAAATTGCAAAAGGAGTTCCAATTTAGATTTAAAGAGCTTCATCTCCATGAACAGGACATACAGCATTTCCGTAACCCATTTTCTACTGACATTGAAAATGTGGATACAATTTACCAAATGGAACTGGCTGAACTGCAGAATTGTGACTCTCTGAAAGACACATTCAAGTCAAGCAGCCTTCATAATTTCTATGCATCTCTCCCCTCTGAGACATATCCTCATCTCAGGAACCATGCACTCAAAATGGCAACCATCTTTGGCAGCACTTATGTCTGTGAACAGACTTTTTCTAGAATGAAACATTTGAAATCTCCAACCAGACCAAGACTAACGGATGCACACTTGCATCACTTGTTACGACTAGCAGTGACAAATATGGAACCAGACATTAACCAAAATGCAGGTCATTAGCCAATCTCATTAGCCAAAAGCAGGCCCATAGTTCCCATTGAAATACTGGCAAGTTTATTGATTTAACTTTACTTCATTTTAAATATTGTATTTGTTCCCGTTTTGTTTCTTCACTTCAAAAAAGGTATATGCAGCATGCATAGGAATTTGTTCATAGTTTTTGTTTTTACTATAGTCTGGCCCTCCAACAGTCTGAGGGACAGTGAACTGGCCCCCTATTTAAAAACTTTGAGGATCCCTGAGTTAGACTAACCAATGTTAGCCAGAGTAAGGAGAAAGATGGTATTAGAGGGAAGGCACTATGAGGAGAGAGAGAGAGTAACCTCAAGGTAGACTTTGTCCTGAAAAGGACTTAGCAAAGATCTTCATCCTAACCAGATCTTTTATACAGGAAATACAACTTTGGGGGTTTCTTAGGGAGAACAGAGAAGTAAAGGTGGGAAGTCAGAGGGAGGGATTGGGAGCCAGATGAAATGTACCTGACAGATGAGGTCCCAGACCTGCCTAAAGGTATGCTAACCAATCTCTCAACGATTGTTTAAAGATACCCAGAGGTTGGGGAATGGACAATGAGGATTGATAAAGAGTTCCTTCCTATATAGTCTAGGAATTATTTGATAATAAAATTATCTGATAAATAGCTTCTTTGTGTGGGAGGGCAGGGAGGAGTACATGAGATTAGACATATGCAATCATTTTAAACATTTTCATATGAGTCATGTTGTGAAAGAAAAATCAGAACAAAAGGGAAAAACCACTAGAAAGAAAAAACAAGCAAATACAAAAGGTAATAAGAGTATTCTTCAATCTGCATTCAGTCTCCCTAGTTTTCTCTCTGGATGTGGATGGCATTTTCCATCCTAAATGTGTTGGAATTATCTTGGCTCACTATAGTGCTGAGAAGAACTAAATCTATTATAGTTGTTCATCAAATAATCTTGTTGAGCAATTCCATTTAGAAAAAGAAATTCAATAACCAATTAATAAATTCCCTAAGAGAAATATCTCCAGGGCCAGATGGATTATTTTTTTTTTGAGGCAATCAGGATTAAGTGACTTGCCCAGGATCACACAGCTAGTAAGTGTCTGAGGCTGGATTTAAACTCAAGTCCTCCTGACTCCAGAGTCACTGTGTTACCAAGTTGTCCCAAACAAGTGAATTTTATCAAATATTTAAAAAACAATTAATTCCAATGCTATATAAATAATTTGGAAAAATAGGTGGAGTCCTATCAAATTTCTTTTAAGACTTTTTGGGTTTAAGGCATGGTCCTTAAGAATAAATAGATTCCCCAACCATTCTGGAGAGCAATCTGGAATTATGCCCAAAAAGTTATCAAACAGTGCATACCCTTTGATCCAGCAGTGCTATTACGGGGCTTATATCCCAAAGAGATACTAAAGAAGGGAAAAGGACCTGTATATGCCAAAATGTTTGTGGCAGCCCTTTTTGTAATGGCTAGAAACTGGAAAATGAATGGATGCCCATCAATTGGAGAGTGGTTGGGTAAATTGTGGTATATGAATGTTATGGAATATTATTGTTATGCAAGAAATGACCAGCAGGATGAATAAAGAGAGGCTTGGAGAGACATACATCAACTGATACTGAGTGAAATGAGCAGAAGCAGGAGATCATTATCCACGGCAACAACAATACTGTATGAGGATGTATTCTGATGGAAGTGGATTTCTTCAACAAAGAGATCTAATTCAGTTCCAATTGATCAATGATGGACAGAATCAGCTACACCCAGAGAAGGAACACTGGGAAATGAGTGTGAACTGTTTGCATTTTTGTTTTTCTTCCCAGGTTATTTTTACCTTCTGAATCCAATTCTTCCTGTGCAACAAGAGAACTGTTTGGTTCTGCACACATATATTGTATCTAGGATATACTATAACATATTTAACATGTATAAGACTGCCTGCCATGTGGGAGAAGGGATGGAAGGAGGGAAGGGAAAAATCGGAACAGAAGTAAGTGCAAGGGACAATGTTGTAAAAAATTACCCATGCATATATGTACTGTCTATAAAAAGTTATAATTAAAAAAAAGAATAAATAGATTCTAAACAAAGCCTTAATTGGTCACTGTTTCGGTCTGAATTGACTCAGAGTGAATGTAAATAGCAATCATTTCTGTTTTGGCCAGAAACCCTGAGTGTCTTTCCTTTCCAGATTTATTTTATTTTATTTTGACTAGGTGAAAGAGACTATTTTTTGTCTTAATTGCTACCTAGTCTTAATCACTAAATGGATGTGGCCTCAGTCAAAATGAGACCTGTTGGTGTTTTTTTCTTTTTTAAAATAATAAGAGTTCTCTCTGGGAGAAAGCAGGTTTCTCAAGGAGGTTTTCTAGAAGCAGCCTTGGTTTTAGTTAAAAGTAAATAATCACCCCAAATCGCAGCCAGCTGATAAAAGTTCAGATCTTTTATTGTGTCCTTCAATATAGCCTGATTAGCTCAGAGGCCTATCTCTCTGCTTGGTTCCAAGAGCTCTCTCCAAATGTCTCCAAATCCAAAGGTTTGTCCTTCAGCCTCCAGCCAGCACCAAGGTGGAAGATGCAATGAATCTCTCTTGCCTTTGAGAGGGCTTGTAGGCTTCCTCCCAGAATGCTCCTCTTCGACCCCAGTCAATATTCCCAAGTAACTCTTTCCAGCTCTAAGAGCTTCCTCTATATATATGATCTCCCAAAGGTTAACTCCTCCTTCTGGAGAGAATGGGATTCTGGGTTATCTCCCAGAATGCTCTCTGGCCCTAAGAACCTCAAGGGAGGTGTGAATTCCGATATCTCTTTCTAAACGCTGAAATCTCCCAAACATGTGAACTCCAATAAGTACTTAAATATTTCTTGCTTCTATGAGCTCTCTAAAGGTGTGAACACAAGCATCATTTCTATCAGTGTTAGCAACTCATCACCCTGCAAGGATTCCCTCTAAGGTGTGAACCAACAAGCACGTATCAATTCTATTGAGTTAACACTAGGACCCTGACATCACCCTTGAGTTTTCATCTTGTTTCAAGTTGAGTTGACACTAGGATTCCAACAGAGACCTTGTTGGAACACCTTAGCTTCAAAAGGTTAAAGTCTCCGGCTGCATCCAGGGCCTTCTCCAGTCATCCAGATCTCTCTATGATCATTGGATTCAGATGGCTCTGGAGGAGAAAGTGAGGCAGGTAACCTTGCACAGCCCTCCCTATCTTAAATCCAATTCACCTGCAAGTCATGACATTACCTCCCTGACAAAACAACAACCTTTTAAAACACAAATATGGTGATGATACTTAGAGAAGAGACAAAACAGAGAAAGTTATATTTTCCCTAATGAATATTGATGCAAAAATATTTATATAATATTGGCAAAGAGATTGCAATAATATGTTGATAGAATAATACACTATGACCAGGCAGGATTTGTACCAGGAATGCAGGGCTAGGTCAATATTAGGAAAACTCTCAGCATAATTGACCCTATCAATAATAAAACCAATAGAAATCATATGATTATCTTATGAAATGCAGACAAAGCTTTGACAAAATATGCACCCATTCCTATTAAAAAGACAAAACAAAGCACTAGAGAACATAGCTTTCCTTAAAATAAGTAGTATCTATCTAAAACCATCAGCAAGCATTATCTGTAAAGGGGATAAGCTAGAAGCCTTCCCAAAAAGATCAGGAGTGAAACAAGGATGTTCATTATCACCACTATTTTTCAATATTATGCTAGAGATGTTAGCTTTAACTATAAGATCAGAAAAATAATGGAATTTGAGTAAGCAGTGAAGAAATAAAACTATCTCTTTATAGATGATATGATAATATTTTTAGAGAATCCTAAAGAATCAACTAAAAAACTACTTGAAGTAACTAGCAAATTTAGCAAAGTTGCAGAATATAACTAAACCCACACAAATTGATAGGACTTACTCTCTTCCTCTGACAGGAAGAAGCAAAAATCAGGTAATTCTATTTATTTATTTTTTGTTGTTGTTTTAAATTTTATTTAAAAAAAAAAACTAAGAAAAAAAGAAAAAAGGAATGCAAAACAAAATAGAACATGTGACCAGCAAAACATCAGGAAGGATTCAAAATCTATAAAAATGAATTGCCAATTCAAGAAAGTATATCTATTAGTAGAAGAAATTATATTCATAAGTGTCCATCTTTTCTTTACTTCCTTGTAAATTATTCTTTTGTTCTCTTCTGTGAACCTTTTTGATTTTATTTTTCCCCCTTTCATCCCTCCCCTTCCCCAGCCAGGTTATCATTAAGAATATATTTATGGGACAGCTAGATGGCACAGTGGATAGAGCACCAGCCCTGAAGTCATAAGGACCTGAGTTCAAATCTGGCCTCAGATACTTAACACTTCTAGCTGTGTGACCCTGGGAAA
Organism: Sarcophilus harrisii; assembly: GCF_902635505.1. NCBI lineage: Eukaryota > Metazoa > Chordata > Mammalia > Dasyuromorphia > Dasyuridae > Sarcophilus > Sarcophilus harrisii. The sequence goes on from NC_045428.1 coordinate 604,631,191, forward strand.
GTCACTTGACCCAGATTACCTTGACCAAAAAGAACATATATATAATGTAGATATATACAAACACACACATATACACACACACAGAGCTTGTCCCCCTCCCCACATCTTTCCTTTGCCTTCTGACACTTTGCTTTAATTCTGTTCCTTAACTTGCTTAACCTCTATCCACCCATGGATCTTTCCCTTGTCTTCTTCCTGCATCCTTTGCTTCCCTGTCTGCTCATCATTCCTCCCTTATTTCTTTGTAGATTTTATAGGATAATATACCCTTCATGGGATATATGTAGTGTTGCCTATTTAATCCATCTAATTACATCTATGGGAAAAGGAAAACCATGATTTATCTTCAGAGGAGGACTTTAAAGTAAAAAAAAAAAAAAAGTAACATGAAATGGCTCTCTGCTCAGAAAGAATTTATAGAATTCGTTCAAAAAATTTAAAAATCAAATGAGATACATTGCAGAAAAATTAAAAATAAACAAACAAACAAATAAAAACCATTTAAGACATACAAGAAGATTATGGGGGGAAAAGTAAATTTCAAAACCACAAGCCTCCCTTCAGTGACTGTGTCTCTTCTTCCTCTCTCTTCTTCTTCTATACCTTATTTGTGTAACATAATTACTATTTATTACCTTAACTCTGCCTCAGTCTTTCATTTCAGCTATCCTACTGTTGATATCAGTCTTAAACATGTGGTAATATATATTTCCTATGTAAAAAATCATAAACAACTTGTCTATGTTAAATTCCTTGAAATTGTTACATGTTAAATTTCCTACTGAGTTTGCATTTGGTTGACAGAAAGTCCTCAAAACCTTCAAGTTCATTGAATGTCAATTTTTTCTCATTCATATTATGGATAATTTTTCTGGATAGATATTTTTACTCATAGGCCTAGTTTTGATTATTAATAGATATAATTCCAGGACCTGAAGTCTTTTATTGTGGCTGCTGATAAGTCCTGTTCAATTCTAATTATAGATCCAAAGTATTTTAATTGTTTTTTCTTGTTTTTTGCCAAATTTTCTCTTTGATTTGGGGTTTTTTAAATTTGGCAATAATATTCCTAGGTGTTTTCCACAAAAGATCTTGTTGAGATGGTGATTGGTGGATTTTTTTCTTTTTCTACTTTCCTCTCATGTTCTATCATTTCTGGACAATTTCCTTGGATCATTCCTTCAATTATTGTGTCAAGGTTCTTTTTTTGGTCACAACTTTCAGCAAGTCCAATTATTCTTCTATTTTCTCTTGTTAATTTGTTCTCCAGATCTGTTGTTTTTCTTTTAATATGTTTCACGTTCTGCTCTATTTTTTTTTCATTTTTGATAATCTGTGTCTCATAGCTTCTTTAGCTTCTCTTTGTCCAGTTTCACTTTTCAAATGATTATTTTCATCTTTGAGACTTTTTATCTCCTCTTCTAATTGGTTAACCTTTCCCCCCCCCATAATCTTGTTTTTCTTGGATTTATTTTTATTTTTATTTCTTTAGTTTTTCCCCAATGTCTCTCATTTGATTTTTGAATTCTTTTTTTTTTTTTTTGAGTGAGTTCTTCTATAAATTCTTTCTGGGCATAGACCCATTTTATGTTCCTTTTTTTCTTTTTTTACTTCAATGTCCTTCTCTAAAGATGAATCATGGGGCAGCTAGTTGGTGTAATGGATAGAGCATCAGGCCTGAAGTCAGGAGAATCTGAGTTCAAATCTGACCTCAGTCATTTAACACTTCCTGGTTGTGTGACCCTGGGCAAGTTACTTAACCCCAATTACCTCAGCAAAAAAAAAAAAAAAAAGATGAATCATGGACTTTCCTGTTCCCATAGTAAGTTTCTGTGGTTAGATTTTTTCTACTTTGTAGGTTCATTTTTTTTTTTAATTGAGAAGAATTAGTGTAAATACCCCTAATCATGGAGTGGGGGGATGGTGCCGCTAGCTTCTCTTTGTTGTGCCACAGTTCCCTTTTATTGTCCTGCCTCAGCTTCCCTAAATTGTTGTGACTCAGTTTCCCTAACTGTCCTGCCTCAATTTCCCTAAATTATTCAGACTCAATTTCCCTAAATTGTTCTGACTCAGGTTTCCCTAAATTGTCCTGCATCAGTTTCCCTCTCAGAAATCCAAATAAAATATTAGAAACTCTCTAATCTCTATCTTGCCTTGCTGTTTCTCCAGCATTACATTTTGGAGGTCCCATGAGATATGAGAGCAGGATTAGAGATTAGAGACCTTCGAGTCTCCGCCTTGGGCCTCAGGTCCGCTGAGGAATTGGGTTCTTTTGTTTAAAAAAGGCTGGCCCACTAAATTTCTTCAGAGTTCCCAGGAAGAGAACAGTGTCTCAGCCGAGGTAAGACCTTTTGGGGATCCCTCCAATTTGGCCAAGGGAAAATCTGGTTTGAAACCCCTGCAGGGTAAGTTTTCTGTCTGGTCTGATTGCTAGCAAATCTGGGTCCCCAGAAAAAGCTAGGCTGATGAGCCACACAACTCTGGGAAGTGTCAATAGAACGCTAAGTGGCATTATCTGATTCTGAGTGTCTTTTAAGCCACATATCTGGTTTGTGTGCCAGGGTGTTCTAGAATATAAATCTGGCTGCATGTTCTGACACCATCTGGGTCTGGTTCTGATTCTCGTTGCCTCTGGGAAAAATCTTGGTTGTGGTTATATCTAGGCATTCTCTGTGAAGGCAGATAAATGCACCAAAGAGGGATTGGAAGCTTAGAGAAGTTCGGTTTGGATTCTGGGAGGAAAGAATCTCAAGCTGCAACAAACTTCTCTGGGGGCTATTACTGGGGAAAAGCCCCTAGTCTGTATATGTTAAATGTTTTCTTGTAATTGTGCAGTCTATGTCTGTGTGATTTGTGTTCTGTGTTCTGTCTGTCTGTCTGTTTTGTTTATTTAAGAGCTCTGTTAAGTTTTAAGAACAATGATTAAGCAATTTGGCAATTGGTTATTTCAATGTTACAACTGTGCTTAGTATAAGAATTGCTTGTGATTTTAAACTTTTTAACTTGTTATGCTAATTTGTGAGTAAAAGGAACAAAAAGGCAGATGGTTTTTCCTTGGAGTAGATTTTCAAAGCCTGCTAGAGTAAAGGGCAATAAAACCTTATCTAATTGAAACTCAGGAAGGAGAAAATGTTTGATTAGGAATTTTAGGATGATTCTGAAATTGTGGGAAATAATTTTACTATTGCTTGTGTTTGTTAGATTTGTTTATTCTGAGTATAAGATCTTGGAATTTGTTTGAATATTGAAATCTTTATTACTAAAGAGGAAAAAGAAAAAAAAAACTTGTCTATTTTAGGAATAGCAGAAAAGTTTTTCCTTGAGAAGTAGCCTGCTAGTAGGATTAAAGAGAAACAATAAAATTCAAGCTTAGCCTGGGCTGGACAATAAATCTCTAGAGATAAGAAAGATGCTAATTGCTGTCAGAAGAACATGCAGGCAGAAGAAAAAAACAACTTTTTTTTTAAAAGCTGTATTTAGTTTGGTTCAGAGTTTTTTAACCTTCATATTGGGTAATTTGTTAACATTGTAAGTTATGCTTTGTGGGGTTATTTAGCTATTCACTGTATTGTGAATCTTGAAAGTTTTGAAGGGAAAAGAAGAGGAGAATGAAGGTGATTTATGAAGGACTGACTTGTAGGAGCAATTAAAGGTTTGCATGATTTTAGGAAGTAAGAGAAAGTATTAGGAAGGTATTTGGGAGGAGAAAGAAGAGATGGAGGACAAAGAAAGGGGAGAGGATTCTTTGTCTTCAAAGGTAAAGATTCAACCCCCCCCCCCCCCCCCCACTGCTTTCTGCTACTTTAGCAATGAAGCATTTAGTTAGGAAAGTTGTTGGAAATTGGTTAAAGTATATAGCAAGAGGGAAAGAGAAAGCTGAGTAAAGGGTTAGGAAGCATGGTGGAGTTAGGAGAAAGTCACGTGGAATAGGGGAAGGGCTGAATGGAGGCCATGTGAAATCCCCTTCCCCCAATTAAGCCTGATATAGAAGGGTGGTTATGTGGAATCTTCCCCCTCCCCCTTCACTAAGTGTGTTCCAGTCACTTTTTGCAGAGGCTTGGTTAATTGACTGAATATTTGTTTCTTTTGATACATAATGGTTTCCTTAGTTATGTGATCATAAATGTGATCCATAATTTGACAGGGCTATTTCTAAAAGTTTAATTAGTATTTTTTTAAAACTTCTTGGGTTCTTTTATGTGGAATTGGATATTCCGTATAAGTTTTAATTGATTGTACTGATTGTATCCTGAGGTTATGCCCATCATTTCAAAGGCCTCTGAACATAATAGTTTTTTTCTTTGTCTTTTTGAAAGTGTTTCTGTTATGGACAATATGTAATTTGGGATTTTTTTCCTATGTATTGGGTATTTTAAAGCAAAATGATTTGTATAATGTTCAATATATATCTATTTGGGTATGAAAAATGTGAATTTACTGAAACAAATTGTATTGATTATGGTAAATACCTAGTTGGGATTTATCTGAAATTTTGGTTGATGGGATTTGTTATTGGAGGTAAAATTTCTTGGGCTTATAGCTAATTAGTTCATGCCATTTGGGAGTTTTAAAGCTCTACCCTCTGACATTTAATAGGACAATTAACAGGATTAAATATTGTGGTGTTCTTCTCTTTTCCTTAATATATAATCGTTCTCTGGGAGCAGGTTTCTTGGGCAGGTTTTCTGGAGGCAGCCTTAGTTTCATTTTCAAGTAATAATCACCTCAAATACAGCCAGGAGTTAAAAATCCAATCTTTTATTGTCTCTTCCAAAATAGCCCAGTTAGCTTTTGTTGGTTCTGAGAGCTCTCGTTACTAGTCTTTTGCCTCTGCCAGCCTTCTGCCTCTAGCTCAACTCCGACTCCCGGCAATCTTCCAAACTGACTGACTTCTGGCTTTCAATCTTTTCCAATTGATGCTCCCCTCTCAATCTTTTCAATTGAACTCTCCTGACTGAGCTCAGCTATTTTTATGCTCCGAGGTGTAAACTCAAAGATTGACTCTTCCTCTGAAAGTGGGATTATGGGAGGTGTGAATTTGGATATCTCATACTAAAATCTCCCAAACTGTGTACTAATGTGTGAGCTAACATGTGAACTTTCAAAGGTGTTAACTTAAGCATTGTTTCTATCAATTCCATTGAGTTATCACCTTGTTTCAAGTTCTGGCTCGTAACAAAATATGAGTTAAAGCTATTTTATCCTGTATGTGTTGAAGGTTGAGTTTTAACTGCTTATGTTATGTTATAGTTATGTCCCTGCATTTTTTCCTCCTGTGACTGATTTCTATGATCAGAGCAATAGTCAATAGAAACTGTTAATGCAATTCAATTATGTCATAACTTGCTGTTTCCAATCTGGTTATATGTAACCATCATATCCCAAATACTTGGGAAAATAAGTATTTAGCCTGATCATTTATCTGTTACTGCATATTGTATCTATGATATTCAAGTGTTTTTAAAGGACAATTAACAGTGGTCTATGAAACCTAACTGCTGTTGAGACTACAGCCATTTGCCTGTGAAGCAAACTCATCTCTCCACACAGGAAGCTGCTGGCTCTTCACATTTTGCAGCAGTCTTGTGAACCAAGTCTTTCTAGCTCAGACCGTTCTAACCTTTATTTGTTAGATTTGTGGGGGGGGTTGTTCTAGATTTCGGCCAAATTACACATATTGACTTGCTTCTGGGGTCTAGATCTGCTACGATTGTCAGCATGCCATACCATACCCATCCCTTGCATGGACTGAGAGTCTCCACCCATGCTCAGCCTGGAGCAGTTTTGAATGAAGCTTCTTCCCTTACCCCTGATGAACTGATATGGGGGAATTTAGAAACCCTGATTGGGTCATCTATTACTGTGTGTTTGGGATTTGTGAAAACTGTGTAACTATTGCTATTATATTTGAAGGATTTTTTAGGAAACCCTATTGTACTAATCTATTATGGATAGGAATTTTGATTCACTCTTGGAATTTATATGTGGGATGGTTACTTGATAATTCCTTTCCATGAGAAAAAAAGGGAGGAAGAGATAGGAAATTGGGGAAACTGGTGGATTTTTCTCAATACCTGAAAGAATGGGAACCCCTAGTTGCTATTCACTTTGCCTTAGGCACTTCTGCCCCATCCTTTATCTCACTAGTTCAGATTGAATTTGGAAATCTTTTAAGCAGTCCTTTTTTTCATTTTTATTATGCTTTAGCTTTGGAACCCCTTATTCTGTTAGAATTGCCCTGGCAGACTATTTTCTGCTTTTTAGGAACAACCAGAAATCAGACACCTTGGGACGTGGTAGTCTCCAGTCCTGTAACCCCATCAATTAGTATTTCAGCATTTTCAAAGAACCTTATAGTTTGATATCAGGCCTCTAAAAGTTCAGGGTTCGCCTGCCTTGATAATCTAACTGTGTACACTTTGTTCAGAAATCTGGATCCTTTCTGTATCCTAGTAGCAACCCTGTCTGTTCCTCTGGGCAGAGACAGATGGAACTACTCCAAGCCTCACTCTTCTCTCCTGGAATGAATTGCCTCTCTTAGGATGGGCAACAAGACTGCCTTGAGCCCTGCTGCTCTATAAGCAGAGGCTGAATTTAAGTGCCAAATGACTGCAGACCAGCTAACTCACAGTGAACTGTCTATCTCCAACTGGATTCTCTGGCTAAGATAGTCTGGAACTGCAGAGGACCTGACATGCTAGCCATCGGGAGCCTTTGTATTGCTAATTAACTCTGGGGTTATCAGGGAGAGACTTGTCCTTGCCATAAGTCCTTGCATTTTTCTAGTTTTATTTTGATTTGCTTTACATAGGGTTGGTCAAAATTATGGTTCTAAGACCTCTCTAGAGGAAGGTAATTCAATGATTTGAATATTCAGGAGAGAGTGTGGAATGTTGTGCCACATTTCCCTTTTATTGTCCTGCCTCACTTTCCCTAATTGTCCTGCTTCAGTTTCCCTGGTTGCAACTCTCTTTTTCTGCCCATTAGAACTTAAATAATTAGGGCTGTGGAGATCTGACATTCCAGAAGATAAGACTCCAGATGTCCTATTTCAAATACTTAATTGGCATTGTTTATAACTCTAAATTTCAGACTTCTTGGCTCTTAGCTGGACATATCCTTAACTCCCAGTTTGTTAGAATTTATGGTCCTACCCTCCAACCTGTCAGTACTGGATTAATGGTCCCTGCCTGGAGATTCCTGCTCACCAGAGTTTGGACTCTGCCTTTGTTTAGCGACTTTGTTTGTATATTGTGTATAAATATGTCATTGAGAACTCACATTCACTGCTAGATGCTTTGGACATCAGCCCTGGGAGCATCATGCCCCCAGCACTCTCTCTCCCTCTAAGAAATCCAAATATAATATTAAAAACTCTCTAATCTCTATCTTGCCTCAGTTTCTCTGGGATTACACCTTCAGCTCTCTCCTCTAACCTGGAACCCCAAACCAAGAGCTTCCCCCTCTTGCAAGTGCTGGCAGCCAGTAGTATCCCTGACCCATAGCCTCTGCACTCCTGGTGTGCTGCTTCCTTCTTGCCCAGGGCCACTTCCCTGAGACACAGCTGGCTGGGGTTCCCAATTAGCCAAGATTCCCTCAGTCTTCCTGGACTAAAACCCCCAATCATCACAATGTTCGGGGGAAAAGGTCTCTGTGGTTCCTGCTGAGACTCCAGCCACACCCAGACTCCCTATTTGGTGTTTGTGGGGGAGCTAGCCCAGTAGTGTTTGCATTCCAGATTCATCCCCATCCTGGCGTCTTTCTTCAGATCGTCTTAGGTTATACTAGGAGGACCCCTGTTTTGCCTTAAGTCTTCTTGGTTTTTCCCCAGCCTATTTGTCGGGAAATCTAAAGAACTTGAAATTTACTCTGCCATCTTCCCAGAATCCTCCCCTCCAGATAATTATATTGTCAGATAATTCCCAGACTTTCTAGGGAGGAACTCTTTATCAACCCCCATTGTCCATTCCCAAGCCCTGGGTACCTTTAAACAACCTTTGAGATATCAATTAGCATTTCTTTAGACCACCAGGTCTGCCAGAAGCATTCCATCTGGCTCCTGACTCCTTTCTCTGAGTTCCTGATTTTACTGCTCTGGTCTCCCTGAGGAAAAAAAAAAATTCCCAAGGCAGTATTTCCTCTAGAAAAGACCTGCTTATGACAAGAACTTTGCTAAATCCTTTTTCAGGACTAAGCTACTACGAGGTTACTCTCACTCCATCCTCATAGTGCCTTTCCTGGAACGTTGTCTTTCTCCTTAGTCTGGCTAACTCTTGTAGGTCTACAAAATTCCTTGATGGATCTAACCTGCCAGTCAATGGCATACTCAGATCTCATGGCAGATTCCTTTAAAGAATTCTTCCAAATTCCTTTCCTTTGTAACCCTGTTGCTCTCCCAACTCTATTTCTTATTTGCCCCTTTGCGTGCCTATTTTAACTTTCTCATTCTGTTTGTAACCGCTTCCCTAAATATGCCAAAGTGAATGGCCACTGTGAATTTGTTTATTTCAAACTAGGTATGCAAACCCCAATGCAAATTATCAGCATTTCTCTACATTACCAACAAACCCCAGCAGCAAGAACTAGAAAGAGAAATTCCATTTAAAATAACTATATAAAATATAAAATATTTGGGAATTTATCTGCCAAGACAAACCCAGGAACTATATAAACACAATTACAAAACACTTCTCAAACAAATAAAGTCAGATCTAAACATTTGGGAAAATTATCAATTCAGTGCCATAATCAATCAAACTACCAAAAATTACTTTTAGAGGCAGAAAAAAATAATTTAAAAATTCATCTGGAAGAACAAAAGATCAAGGATATCAAAAGAATTAATGGGAAAAAATACAAAGGAAGATGGCCTCCTCATACCAGATCTAAAATTATATTATAAAACAGCAATCATCAAAAACATTTACTACTGGCTAAGAAATATAATGATGGATCAGTGAAATAGACCAGGTGATGAAACTGAGGTGGGAAATTCACACCAAATGTTGGAGTTTATGTAGATACACCAAATGAATTGGCACCAAATATTAGGGTTCAGCAGCAATTCACATGTAAAGAAATCAAGAGTTTTCTCCTTGCCAAAAAGTGTATTGCTTTCTGGTTAGATAGAGTAAGTTGGGGTTACCTAAGACCTTTGCCGGGAGTTGGACTGATGCTTATCAGTATCCTTACCTGCTTACCTCTGGTAATTATCAAATTATCTGATAATCTTATCAGAACATCAGGCTTTCTCTGCCAACCCCACCTTGCTATCCAGGACCTCATCATTAGGTACACAAGTCACAGTAACAAATGACTATCAGTCTACTGTTTGATAAACCCAAAGACTCCAGCTTCTGGGATTAGAACTTACTATTTGAAAAAAAAAACTGCTAGAGAAACTGGAAAATAGTATGGCAGAAACTAGGCATAGATAAATCCAAAATGGGTTCCTGATTTAGAAGATTATAGAATTATATAGTTTTATAGAATTAAATTATATAGAATTAAGGATTCTATAAGTAAATTAAAAGAGCAAGGAATAGTTTACCTATCCGATCTAAGGCGAGGGGAAGAATTTATGACCAAACAAGAGATAAAGAACATAATGAAATGCACTATGGACAATTTTCATTCAATTAAATTAAAAAGGTTTGGACAAACAAAACCAATGCAACCAAGATTAGAAGGAAAGCAGAAAAATGGAAAACAATTTTTACAGCAAGTATTTCTGATAAAAACCTAATTTCTCAAATACATAGAAAAACAAGTCAAATTTATAAGAATACAATTTTTCAATTAATAAATGGTCAAAAGAGGTAAACAAAAGTTTTCAAACGAGTAAATTAAAGCCATCTTTTATTACATGAAAAAATGTTCTAAATCACTATTGAGTAGAAAAATGCAAACTACTGAGATTAGCTAATATGATAGAAAAGGAAAACGATGTTGAAGATGTGAGAGAATTGAGTCTGATTCATTGCTAGAGGAATTATGAATTGTTACAACCACTCTGGAGAGTAATTTGGAATTATGCTCAAAGGGCAATCAAACTGTGTATTTTGAAGCATGAGCATTGTGACTCTTTCATCAAACAATACCATTATTAGGTAAAAAAAAAAAAATCACAAAGATATTGTATTGTAAATGGCTGAAACTCTGAAAAACTCTGAAAAAGGGCTGAAAAAATCAGACAACCAAGCACTTAAGGCTAATTATCTATTCAACATGAGACAATGACTCTATTAGCATATGTTTGAATAAATGACTCTTCTCACAGTTGATGTGAGGTGAATGTTTGGTATTAAGATAATCATAGGCAAGGATTAGAGGGCAGAGGGACAGAGGACAGAGCCTGACTTTGCAGCAAGACCAGGAGGAGAGAAGTTGGTGACTTTGGACTTGAGAATTGAGGATATATCTTTGGCGAGCCTGTGGCAGTTTACTTGCTTTTCTCACTTCTCCTCCTAAAGACCAAGGACTTTTACTTATCCTGACTCTGGCTGATCTCGAGGCCCTCCAAGGAACTAGCCTGTACTTCACATTGTATCATAAACAGGGGGAAATGACCTAAATGTACAAAAAAAAATTATAACAGCTCTTTTTGGGGTGGCAATGAATTGAAAATTGAAAGAATACACATCAATTAGGAAATAGGTGAACAAGTTGTGGTATGTGAATGTAAAGGAACACTTTTGTTCTATAAGAAATGGTGAGCAAGCTGATTTCAAAAAAGTCTGGAAAGACTTACATGAACTAATGCTGAGTAATGTGAGCAGAACCAGGAGAATATTGTACATTGTAACAGCAATATTGTGTGATGATTAATTATATGATTGATTTACCTCTTCTCAGCAATACCATGACCCAAGACAATTCCAAAAGACTGATGATGGAAAATGCTTGTCCATATTCAGAGAAAGAACTTAGAATTTGAATACAGATTGAAGCAGACTGTTTTCACTTTTTTTTGTTTGTCTTTTATTTTATTTTTCATGGCTTTTCCCTTTTGTTCTGTGTCTTCTTTTACAATGTGAATACAGTGGAAATATGTTTACATGATTGCATACGAATGACCTATATAACATTGCTTGCCTTCTTGGGGAGGGGTAATGGGAGAAAGGTATAAAGAATTTGAAACTCAAAATCCTATAAAAATGAATACTGAAAATTATCTTTACATGTAACTGGAAAAATAAAATACTATTTACAAATATATACATATATACAAATGTATATGTATGTATATGTATACATGTGTGTATACACATATACAGAGACACACACAAATGATGAGGGAGATGGTTTCAGAAAAACATGGGAAGGCTTGTATGAACTGATACAGAGTGAAGTAAACATATGTGGGAGAACAATTTATAATAATAAAAATAATATTGTAAAGACAAATATTTTTGAAAGACTTAGCCACTCTGATCAATAAATAACCAATCACAATTGCAGAGGACTCATGATGAAACATGCTATTTACCTATAAATAGAGAACAGATAGTCTTAGAGTGCAGATAAAACTTCCTTCATTCCTTTTTCCCTCCCTCAATCCCTCCCATTGTCCCTCTCTCCTCCCTTCTGTTTCCCCTCTCTCTCTCCCTTCTTCCTTCCTTCCTTCTTTTCACTACTGGGAAAATTTGTTTTCCCTGATAATACATATTTGTGATAGGTTTCCTTTTTCTTGTCTTCTCCTTGGGTAGAAGAGGAAGAGAGGGAAAGAATTTGGAAATAAAAAAAAAGAACAAAAAATCCTTGCCTTAAAAAAATAAAGTTTTGAAAAAATTTAGCAACTATGATCCACCCAATGATCCATCACAATTGCAAATGCCTCTTGATGAATCTGCTGCTGCTTGCTGCCAGTGAAAGAACCACTGGATTCAGGGTGCAGAAAAAGACAGATTCCAGTTCATGAGGCCACAGGATTTGAACATGGCCCATGCAGGGGTTTATTTTGCTTCCTGACTATATGTTTCTGCATTTTTTATTTTTCTCAAGAAGGGAACAGAACTAGGGGGGAGAAAAGACATTTTCATTGGCAGAAAAAAAAAACTATTTGAAAAAAGTAAGGGAAAAAATGTTAAGTAATCCAACCTAGTTATTTTGTAGATAAGGCTCCCAAGGCCCACAGCAGGAAAGTGACTTGCCCAAGAACACAGGCACCAAGTATCAGAGGTAGGAATCAAACTCTGGTCTTTTTGATGTGGTGCAGATCTTAGGACATGAAGCAACTGTTTCCTCTAATTTTTCCTTACAAATTAACCTTCTTGCTCCTAGTTCTTTGCTAACATCTTTTGGAATTGGCAATTCAATTATAATAATTTTTTCCCCTTGACTTGCAGGTGGGTTTGAACCTGTAAAATTTTTTGAGACATCTTGTTGTTAAGGACCATGCCTAAGTGAAGGGACAGGTCAATTCTCTAAGAGCCTTCACAGCTGTGAATCATAACACTTGAAGGAGTTACAAAGCAGCCTTTGCAGATGGTCGGATGACCATGATGAAATAAATTGGAGGCAGAGGGAAGAGGAGAGAGGTCAGACAATGCAATGGCCTCTCAGTCTCCTTGTATCATCATCATCTTCTCACATGAAGAGATTCATTCTGCAGGTCTGAATTAGACCTCCAGTAGCCACTGGCAGGTGGCTCCCATATCGCAACATATGGCGCCCAACGTGGGGCATAAGAAACACAAGAAACAAAGAAACAACAGTGCTTGAGAGCTGTTTGTGAGTAGAATCCTCCCAGAGTTCCTTCAGTAACCTCGGGGAAGGAAAAGGAGACGATCCCTGGTAAGATTTTTTTAGTTGGGGTAAATAAATGGGCCAACACATTAAAGGGCCGAGCCAGGAGACGGATGAGAGACTTATGAAAAATGCCTGTTCTGACTATAGTCCACTTCTCCATTTGAAAGTTTGCCTCCATGACATCTCACAAGCTTCAACACCTGCTATAGTGCTGTTTGGACTCCCTAGCATGCGGACTCAGATTTCTTAGCCTGTGGACTGAGATAACAGCTAATGCACAAACTTACTGACCATGCTATGGGGGAAGGGGAGAATAATCATGTTTCCATAAAACAAAAAAAAAATGAGGAATTGTTAAGGACCATGCCTAGGTGAATGAGCAGCCTCCACAGTTGAAACATAACACTTGAAGGGGTTGCAAAGCAGCCTTTACTTATGCAAATGTTCCTTGTGGATTGGGAATGAAATAAATTGGAGGCAAGAGGGAAGAGGAGAGTGGTCAGAGAACGCAGTCTCCTTGTATCATCATCATCCTCTCACATGAAGAGCTCCATTCTACAGGTCTGAGTTACACTTCTAGCAGCCACTGGCAGATGGCCCATCACAACACTTCATGATGTCTGGAACTCCAAAATTTTTTGAGACACCTTGTGATGTCTGGAACCTCCTTGAATCCCAACATTTGGTAGCCCATATGGGGAAAATCTGGTTTCTGCCAGTTTTACTCCTTCCTTGAAAAGGTAAGCCCCTCTCCATTCTTTTCCCTGGCTATCCTATAGTGGGAAACCCCCAAGCACCTAGGAAGGCTTGTTGGGGTCATCAGAGAGCTCCATGTTCAGCATACTTTTTTTGACTCAGGACTTGTGCTGTAAGCTAGATTCTGTGATCTTGAATGATTTAAAATAGAGCAAGCAAGAAAAACAAATTTCTGTGCTGAAGTTCATACACTGGGAAAGATTTATTAATACTTTTTACTCCCACCAAGGAAAGGGAAAAGCCTGACATTTTTTTCCTGTGGACCCAGCACTAGCCAAGTTAGGGACTATAAAAATGAAGCTAGATAATGAAAATTGTAGAACTGCTAAAAAAAAAATCTTAGCATATTCTGAAGGTTTTGAGAGTAACGATTAAAGAGTTTGACAGTTGGTTATTTTAAGACTGCAGGAAAGAATTCCTGAGACATTAGGGGTAATTCCAGGAATTTATCCCATTCTGAAACATCTTAAGTTGTGAAGTACCATTCTGTAGAATTTATTTTGAGGAAAAATAAGGACTTATTACATTATAATAAAGTTTTAAAGTTTTTAAAAGCAAGTGACAAGATTAAGTTTCACTGTGATAATGCAGTAAAGAAAAATTAGTTGGCAGAAAGCCCAGAAATGAAAAGTGGGAAAAAAAGAAAGATAAACAGCAACTTTTTTCTAACCCTTCCTTGACTTCCTATTTTGTCCCAAGTCTCTGTCTGCCTCATTAGAAAAGGAAAATATGGTTCATATTACATAAAAGCTAAGGTAGATGAGGAAAAGGAAAAACACTCCAGAAGGTATTAAGGGACCCTCTCTACAATTCTGATCATTCAACACGCTCCACTCTCCAGTGTCCTGAGTGTATTTCAGTTGTGAGAATTACTAACAAGATCAATATAGCCCATGTCTCTCTCTTAGCCCCTCTCATCTCAGATCAGACTAAGAAAAGATAATGTGCTGCAGTTGCTGCAGGAAGCACATACTTCACTAAGCACCTCTCCAACCCAGTTGGAAGAAAGTAGGAGTCAAGTCCCATAGTCAACATTCCCTGAGCCCTGACACCTGACTATACTACCACCAAAGGGAGATCCTGGCACCAGCCACCCCAACATTCAGGAGGTTATGTCTAGCAACTGCCTAGGAAGAATCTGGGGGGCTGACAGGGCCTAGCATGGCAGTGTGAAGTGGGAAAGCCAGTTAGCTTCTGCTTTTGGCAAGACCACCATTCTCTGTTATGATTGCAGAAATGTATTAGCTATGTGATTTATGGTAAATTATTTTATCTCTGTGCTTTGTACAGGGCAAACGCTATGTGAATGTTAATTGTTTTATTGGATGTAATGACATCATACTTGATAACTGTATATAGGTTTTTAAATGTGACTAATATATAAGGCCAATGTTGAGATAAATGATTTTGTGGGGAAGTAATTTGGAAGCAAATTCACCAAAATTAAAATACCTACTATTGGGCTCCCTAGAACTTGGAGGATAGTTCATAGAAGAAAAAGAGTCTCTTTCTCTTTTTTCTCCCTTCTTACCTTCCCCAAATGCAGCAGGATCAATGGATGTAGTGGGAAGGGAGAAAGAGAGAGACAGAGACAGAGAGACACACAGAGAGACAGAGACAGGAAGACATACAGAGACAGCCAGAGAGAGATAGAGAGAGAAACACACACATACACACACAGAGAGAAGGGGGGTGGGGGGTGGGAGGGAGAGAGAGAATCTACTCAGTTCAATGAAAACTGCTACTTGAGATATGATAATAAAAAGTTTTAAAGGGGCTTTCATTAAAGCACACTAAAGAAATATGTAAGTTGTAATCTTTGCACTGACAGTGTTACCAGAACATATGAAACTTTGGGAAAACAAACAAACAACAAAAAAAGCAGTTTGGCTGCCCCAATAAAAACCTTGAGAGCAAGCAATCTGCATTTGCATTATTAGGAGTCAGGTTTCTGGAGCTTCAGTGAAAATTTCTAAATGAAAGTCTACATCATGAAATAAAAACTGGCATTTAACCCCTTTCTGCTCCCAAAAGAGAAGCGGTTTGTGTGAACTGAAGAATCAAACCAAAAGGTGATTGAGTTTGATTGGAGCATCTAGTTAGAATTTAGAGAATCTCACACACTAAAGTTAAGTCAATTTTAAAATAACTTTAACAATTGCCATGTATGTTAAAATTGGAAACTTGAATGTAAATTATAAGAGAATCCTATCCATGTTTTGTGAGAGATTCTGTTCTAAGTTTTTAAGAATTGTCTTGTTTTCTCTCTGAAAGAAAAGGGAAAATTCATTCAATGTAACCAGTGGGAAGCTCAAACCCTCCATGAGAACTTTCAAAGCTGCAATAGCTTGAAGAAAGAATATACTGAATAATGAAAAGATGACGTAAAATTTGTTTAGGTAGTTCCACCTTTCCTATTAAGAGGAAATCACAGTTAAGACTATTTGATTATTACTTATGAAAATTATAAGATTGTTAACTGAGTTATATAGTTACTGCCATTATGTTAAACCTAAAATTGGTAATTACTCTGTGTAGAAAAAGAGGGATGAGGTGAAAGCTTTATTAGTTTATCTTGAAGTCTGAATGTGAGAAGCATCTTTCCCCCCTTCATAAAGTAAGGGGAGTTATCAAAGAGAACAGCCCACAAAAGCTCTAAGGATAGCTGGGGTGGGCAGGTAGGAATAGCTAGCTCAGCATCTTCTCTAGAGTTCTGTCAACTCTCCTTAATTTATAAGTTTGTCAATTTACTTTTTCTTTCTTTCTTTTTCTTTTTGCTGAGGCAATTGGGGTTAAGTGACTTGCCCCACAGAGGCAGGAAGTGTTAAGTGTTTGAGACCAGATTTGAACTCAGGACTTCCTGACTTCAGGGCTGGTGCTCTATCTGCTGCACCACCTAGCTGCCCCTGTCAATTTTCTTGAATCCATCAGTGTAGGCAAGGTCATCAGCCCTGAGAAATCCCTATTTGGGATGTATAGTTCCTAAATAAGGCATGTGTTTACTGAGAATCTTAAAGCTTATTTATTATGTAGAAATGACTTCTAATGACTGGTCTTTGCATCAGGAAGAATTTAAAGTGAAGAAGACGAGAATAAGACCTAAACAGA
This sequence comes from Sarcophilus harrisii, assembly GCF_902635505.1. Taxonomy (NCBI): domain Eukaryota; kingdom Metazoa; phylum Chordata; class Mammalia; order Dasyuromorphia; family Dasyuridae; genus Sarcophilus; species Sarcophilus harrisii. Next base: position 604,647,805 of record NC_045428.1, read on the forward strand.
TGTTAAGTGAAATCTCTTTTGTGTGTGAGTCCTGGTAAAATTTTATTGCTTATTGCAACTTCATGAAAGTATAATCACAGCCTTAAGTTGTGATTAATGAAACTTGCTATGTGAGACAAAATCTCTTGGGACTGTAGCTGATATTCTTTTGAGCTTTGAATTTGTGTATGATCATCTGATAGATCACTAAGTCAGTAAACCACCATTCCAGAGAAATGCCATAAATTACTCAGAGGGATGTGATCCTGAACTGTTACAGGTAAATGTTTATATCTGGGTAAAACCTAGGACAATCTTGGTCTCCACTTAAGGTTGGATCCTTGTTGTTGGAATCCTAGTGTCGACTCAACTTGAAACAAGGTGAAAACTCAAGGGTGATGTCAGAATCCTGGTGTTAACTCAATAGAATTGATACAGTGCTTATTGGTTCACACCTTAGAGCAAATCCTTACAAGGTGATAAGTTGCTAATACTGATGGAAACAATGCTTATGTTCATACCTTTAGACAGCTCATAAGTATCTAAGTACTCAATGGAGTTCACACATTTGGGAGAGTTCAGGGTTTAGAAAGAAACACCGAATTCACACCTCCCTTAGGGCCAGAGAGCACTCTGGGAGATAACCCAGAATCCTTCTCCCTCCAGAAGGTGGAGTTAACCTTTGGGAGATCATATATAACAGAAAGCTCTTAGAGCTGGAGAGAGTTTTTTCTTGGGAGCTCGAGAGAGTTTTCTTGGGAACATCAACTGGGGTCGGAGAGGAGCACTCTAGGAGGAAGCCCACAAGCCATCTATCTTCGAGGCAAGAGAGATTTCATTGTATCTTCTACCTTGGTGCTGGCTGGAGTAGGAAGGACAAACCTTTGGATTTGGAGACATTTGGAGGGAGCTCTTGGAACCAAGCAGAGATAGGCCTCTGAGCTAACCGGGCTTTATTGAGAAAACAATAAAAGATCTGAACTTTTATCACCTGGCAGTGTTTTGGAAAAAGAATACCCAACATTTGTGACTCAGTTTTCCATCTATGTTTCTTTGATCAGGCATGTTTCCTTCCTAATTATTCCCAAATCTGGCTATGAAGCGTAATTCTTACTCCATGATGTTGATTGTCAACAGACTTAAGGATGCTTTATTCTGTCATATATGTGCTCTCAGGCTGAAGCCTGAAGGACTAGTTTTGATGCTTTTATAATCATGTCCCTGCATTTTCCTCTTTTGGCAAAGTTCTATGATCAGAGCAAATGGTTAGTAGAGGCCACGAGCATGACACAAATATGTAAGATCTCGCCATTTTCGATCTGAAAGTATATAATCATTATATACTAAATAATTAGGTAAAGAGTATCTAGCCTAATCATCTGCCTATTACTAGATATAAATCTGTATGAAATAAGGTCCTTAAATGTTTTGAAATGATATAAGAATAACTGGATGTTGATACACTGTCTATGGGACCTAATTGGTATTCTATTGAAATTAAATCTGAAACATCTTCAGTATGGTTTAGAGAAGAGAATTTTAGTGCAATCAGTTTTCTTAGAGGGATGTGACTTAGATATTTTGCATTACAGCAATAAAAAAGTTAATTTTATTCAAGTTTCTTACTAACATGTTTGTACTGTGTGTCTTGTCGGTACAGATATGTTTTCTTGTAAATGCCTTATATGAGATATATTGTTCTGAAATTGAATACTTATATACCCTTCCCAAAAGAATTTGGGTCCCAACAGCTCAAGTGATGTGTTGTAGCTCTTAGGACATGAAGCACCTGGTTCCTCTAACTTTTCCTTATAAATTTACCTTCTGGTTTTTTGCGAACTCTTTTTGGAATTGAGTACTGGCATTACAATTATGATAAATTTTACCCCTTGACTTGGAGATAGGTCTGAGCCTGTAAATTCTTTCTTTTTTTTTTTTTTTTTTTTTTTTTTTTTGCTAAGGCAGTTGGGGTTAAGTGACTTGCCCAGGGTCACACAGCTAGGAAGTATTAAGTATTTGAGATCATAGTTGAACTCAGGTCCTCCTGACTTCAGGGTTGGTGCTCTATCCACCACCTAGCTGTCCTGAGTCTTCAAATTCTTTTGAGACACCTTGCAAAATGAATCTGAAACCCCAATATTTTTGAGATCCCCTTGAGCCTAACATTTTGATTATACTTCATAAAGCCCCTCATCAAGGCCCTTCCCAACCTGTACTTTCCCCTTGGGGTAGGCCTCAGGTACCAAAGGCTCTTCTTCCTTAGGGCTTCCAGGGGTCCCAGCCATACTTACCTGAAGACTTCCTGGGTTGGCGTGGCTGCTTGCCCGCTTTGGGAGCCTTGGCAACCTTGGGGGAAGGCTCTGGGGCTTCTTCAGGCAATTTATAGGTCTCCGCTACATCAGCCACATCCTTCTTCTCCATCTCTGTGACCGCTGAGGGCTCTTGCTCTTTTACTTTACTCCACTGGGTCAGGTCGTCCTTGATGTACTTGTCCACCTGATTAGATAGAACCTGCAGGTCCACTGGCCGAATGCCCAGGATCTGATTCAAACTCTCATCTCCTATGGTTTGTTTCCTAAGGAAGCCAAGGTCAAGATGAGGTCTACAGGAAGGCCCTCAGAACACGGAACATCAGGGTCAGGAGGAGTCTGAGAACAGGGAACATCAGGGCTGGGAAGGACCTCAACACAGAATGTCAAAGTGGGCCCTTGGAGCAATGAGCAGGTGCCCTCCCATTTAGATTCAGTCTGTCAGGTCTGCCCAGGGCTTTCTAGGTCATATAGCAAGTCTAGAGCCCAGCTGTCTTAGCTTGCCACTCTGCCTGCCCGGCCTTGTCACTGAATGTCAAGATAAGAAGGGACCATAGGACAGTGCTGGGGTTGGCCCTGAAGCCAAAGGGCCAGAGACCGAACCCCAGGGCCTCCCAGAGTCTGGACTCTTGGGGAAAATGATGCAGAGCCGGAGGGTGCCGGTGGAGAACCCAGTGGGAAGGGGCCAGGAGACGGAAGCAAGGTGGGTCAGGCCCACAACACTTACTGCAGTTCAAAGAAGATGTCATCCTGATGGAGCAGGCTGAGGAGTTCCTTCTTTGTTTTGACTCCTGTGAAATCTATCATCAGATTCCGGGCTTTCTGGTGCACTTCAGGGTCTAAGTCTATCAGTCCCCAGGCCAAGGGGATGGCAAAGTAGTGGCTGAGGAAGCCCAGCTTCTCCAGCCCCTCCCAGGCCAACTTGCGGAAGATGGGCAGGGCGTGGGAAGTGAAGATGACCAGGTGTTTGGCTGTGGCGGAGCGTAGATGGGGGGCCACGTCGTGGGTGGCAAAGATCTGCACAAGGGCGTTGGTGCACTTCTGATACTTGTCCGGGTCTGTGTCGGCCATTATGTTGAGCAGAGACTGGATTGTGTTGTTCAAGCCTACCCCGCTCATCCTCTGGGATAGCTTGGTGCGGTTGTCGATGAAGATGTCACGGGGCAATTCGGCAAGCTTCTCCCTGCGCCTGGCCAGGTTGAGGCGAGTCTCCCCTAAGAGTTTGGTGGTGAAGTCCTCCTCCCAAAAGGGGAACATCATGTGCAAACGAGACTCTGGAAGTGACTCGCGCTCTATGAATTCCTCGGTGGACCCTTCCCCGGACCTCAGAAAGACGGGAGTGCCCTCGGGCCAGAGAAAAGCTCGCACCACTGAGTTGGGGACATAGCCATCAGGTGCGATTATCCACTTTCGCCCCTGGCCAAAAAACTTCTGCACCAGTGGAAACTGGTTTATTTCATCCCAGCCCATCGGCTGGGTACCCTGGAGGGCCGAAGACGTGGGGTGTTGTTGGTGCCCACCCTGCCTCCTCTGCTTGCGTGAGGTCAGCCAACGTCTTTCTCGGCGCTTGTCCTCCAAAGCCGGCTGAGGGCCCTCTCGCGCCTCTTGTACCACATGGGGGACAGAGCGGTCAAAGGCAATGGCCCTTAAGTTGATTAGGGTCTCCAGCCTGTCCAGCTTCTGTTTCCCGTTGCCCAGATAGAGGTAGCGTGGTGCAAATATACTCTTAAAGGATAAGAAGAAGCCTGGCAAGAAAGGTTTGGGGGTCTCCTGCATCTTGTCCTGTATGTTCATGGCTGACAGGCGGTTCAAGACAGAAGCGGGGAGAAGCATCAGGCAAGACACCAAGTAAAGGCTCTGGTTGACCGTGACAAGCAGGTCACCCCGCTCATTGGCAAAGCAGAGAGTCCCAAACTTGAGGAGTGAGTCAAAACGGGCCAAGAGGGTGCCCTGGAGGTCCCAGAGCTTGACGGTGCCATCTAGAGCACCCGTGACGAAGATGCCCAGGTTCAAGCAGATGTCAAAGGAAGTGATGCGGGTCAAGTGCAGGGTATCACTCTCAAAGAAGCACTCTTCCGGCTTGCTGTTGGAGGATGCAAGGAAGTCCTGGTAGTGCCAGAGGCGCAGGCAATTGCCGTCTGTGATGGCAGCTACTGATTTGGGCAGCAGAATCATGTGACTGAGCTTACAACTGCAGAGAATGCTGGTCAGAGACACCAGGTTCACTTTTTTCCCTTCAAAGACAGCCTCAGATAGCTGCAAGTAGTCGTCCATGCCATAGGAACAGAGGAAGGAGCTCTCCCGGGTGCTGCAGGGCACTCCCGACAAGGTGGCCAGTGCCAGCACCGTGGCAGAATGCAGGTTCTTCTCTATGCGGGCACAAAGGTGCTGAGACAGCACCCTCACCATGCCACTCTCGTGCCCACAGAACACCAAGCCATCAAGCCCCCGGCTCAACTTAGGCCTTCCATAGGCCAGACATTGCACCCGGTCGTTAGCCTTTGGGGAGGGGCACAAGAGGTACTTGGCTGTGCATGGGCAGCGGGTGGCATCCAGCACCAGCACATCTGGTTTACCTGTGGCCACGAAGATCTCCTCTCGGTCGGAGTCGTAGGTCCAGTCGATAGCTTGATCCAGAAGGGCAAAGGGCCAGCTCAGGATCAGGAGATCCCCAGTCAGGGGGCACAGGAAGCGCAGGAGGCCGTCCTGGGTGTAGCACGATATGCGCGGGGACTTGCCTTCGCGGCAGACCTGGCGCACTTCCTGCGGGTTGGAGCCACAGACGCTGAAGAGCCTGTAGAAGCAGGGAAGACGGTACACTGAGAAGGTGGTGGTGGTCTGGGAGAAGAAGGCTTTGGCCCGGAAGAACTCCAGGCGGACCAGCTCTTCCTGGAACTTCACTTGCCGCAGCAGGTTGCCCAAGGTCAGGTTCCACTCCTTGACCAAGCCCTCCTTCCCGGCCGTCAGCAGGGTATGGGCCTCCGGCCGGCTGCGAAGGCACACCACCGCCCGAGTGTGCGCCTGGAATTTGTGGAAGGTGCAGTCCGGGTCTAAGCTCCAGGCCTGAACGTGCCCGGCCTTGTTGCCGACGTAGAGATAGCCCTGGATGTTGCAGGTGAAAGAGCAGGTGAGAAGCGCACCGCTGCTCCGGGAGGTGAAGACCTTGGCTTCCTCAAAGCGATCCTGGCTCTGGCGCTTGAAGGTGCGCACCAGGCTCTCACAGAGCACCACCATGTTCCCGCCGGGCCCGGCCATGGAGATGTCCTGCACTAGCTCATTGCCCGCCATCCTCACCTCCTGGGCCTGGTGGAGGCCACGCCCGCTGGGCTCAATGATCCACAGCACCACACCCCCAGCGAGGCCTGAGAGCAGCAACCCCGACTTGGGGTCGTAGCTGAGGCAGCTGATGGAGAAGCGGCAGGGAACGATGCACAGGGTACGCAGGAGCCGGGTATGGTCCCCAAAGAGGCGCAGGTACATGTCCCCGCAGTGAGCGGCCAGCAGCCGATGCTCCCCAGTGTGCACCAGAGCCTGGACAGGAGGCAGGGACTCAGACAAAGGGAAGATCTTCTTCTCCATGTTTTGGTGATAACCCTTCGCCTGCACCCACACCACTGCCTGCAGGGAGATAAAGACAGGAGGGCCCTGGATGTGAATGACAAGGCCATATAAGTCAAGGTAAAGAGGGAAGAAAGGAGGAGCAACAGGGGAGTCGATGGGGAAATGCAGGAGGGAAAGAGCACAGAACACGGAAATGAGCAAACAAGGCTGAAAAACAAGCAAGGAGAACTCAGAAGAGTTGCATGTGGAAGGAGACAGAGAAAGGGAGTAGAGGAAGGGGGGAGGAGAACAGAGTGTTCCTGGTAGAAGGGGGACGAGCAGGCCCTGGGGGCAAGAGCTCCATGGAAGGGAAAGCTTTCTGAAAACTAGAATTCTCCCCAAAGGGAAAGCGTCTCCTGGGGAGTCTAGGATGAGGTTAGATGGCCATGGAGTGGGGGTGAACCGACTGCTCTTCATATCCCAGCTGCCTGCCTAGATCATGGCCTGCCAGTTGGGGGAGGGGAAGGAAGAAAGAGGAGGAGAGGAGAAGAGAGAGGGGAGGAGATAGGGAGATAGAGACACACACACAGGAAAACAGAGAGATAGAGTGACAGAGAGAGGGAGATAGAGAGACAGATTCACAAAGACAGAGACTGAAACAGAGAAAGAGAGAAGGGGGGAGAGAGAGAGACAAGAGTCCCAGCCCTTCCTGGGGTGGAGGAGGGCTTTCCAGGACCCAAAAGAGCTGTAGGGAAAGAGGGCTTTTAAAGGGAGTCCTTGCACATCTCCAAGAATCTCTGTGGCCGGAAGGGAACTCAGCAGATACCTTATCTAAACCCAACTCACATCCCACTTTTTGTGTCCCCCCAAATTGCTTCTAAAACATCTTGGATAAGTGATTGTCCACTCTCTTCTCAAAAACCTCCAAGGACCCCCACCCCCACCCCCAGGTAGCCCATTTGCCTTGGGGACAGCACCAGCTGCTATTAGTCAGCATCCTCCTATTGCTGCAAGGTTTACTCTCTGTAGTGGAACCAGAAAATCCAAATCCTCCCTCCTCTACATGACCACTCCTGAACTCTCATGTGACATGGACCTGAGCCCTTCACTTTCCTGACTGCCCTCTTCTGGAAGTGGTCCAGCTTACTCCTTGTCTTTCTTAAACCATAGGACCCAGAATGGGATACAATGCTCCCGAAGAAAGCTTATGAGCACAGAGTGAAGAGAGATTCTCATCTCCCTATACCTGGAAGCTAAGACTTCCAATATAGCCCCAGATCACTTCAGCTCCCTTGGCTGTCAAACTTGCTACTGATTTAGATTAAGCCTGCAGTCCACCAAACCAGGCCCATGTTACACTTGTAAAGTTGTTTTGGGATAATTATTTGTAGACATTATGCTGAAGTGAATTTCATCTTTTTAGATTGAGCCAGCTGTGGGTTTATCACTTAACCACACCTTTTTTCTCTTTTCTCATTAACATTGATCTTACTAACTTGTTTAATTTACATTGTTTTATGACCTTTTCTAACTTATCTTGCCTTGCCAATCTCCTTCTGCTTTCCCCTCCTGATCTTGTTCCTGACATTCTTAGGACTTCCAAACTAGCCTGTGAACTAGCTACCTTAATTTCCCATTCACACTCTTTCAAAAAATTTTTGGCCACTTTTGTATGTGGTATTCGCTTATTAGCGTGCAAGCTCCTTGAGAGAAGGAATTGTCTTTCTTTTGCATAATGATCAAGGAACTTGCTATGGAATTGGGAGATGAGATAGACTCCTGGGCGTTTGTAGTGAGTTTCTTAACCGTCATATTCTGAAACTGATGTTTCTTGGCTGGTCCTCATAAGCATGAGATGGAGCAAAACTCAGAGAAGATTAGAGATGATTCATTTTATCTAGTCCCTCCCTCCAGATCACAGCTTTCAAAGTATGGTAGAGTTGGGAAGGGCCTCCAAGGCACTGGGGTGAGCAGAAACCAAAAGTCTTGGGCTGGGAAATGGAAGGCATGATTCTGAACCCCTAGCTGTGTAATACTAGGTGTATAATCCTAAGCCTCTTGTTTTCTGCTTCCAAAGCATAATTAGATTGTGCAAAGAAAACTATGTACCAATATGGAAGGCATAGGAGGAATGGACAGTCCTTGAACTTCATTTTCACCTAAACTGGCCAAAAGAGGGCAGAACACACACACATGCATATGCGCATGCACACACACACACACACACACACACACACAGAATTGGTGTAGAAAAACATTAACTTCAACAAAAATAAGTATAGGAATAGGAAGAAAGGAAAAAAAATACAAGAGGAAGGGTAGATTTATAGATTAGTCATAAACAAAACAAGGGGATAGTGAAGAAAAAATAAAAGAAGGAAAGATGAAAAATTTTTAAAACTTGAAATAAGCAGGGAAAGAGAACTGTAGGAAAGAACAGAATGAAGAAAAGTAATTATCATAACTGTGAATGTGAATGGGATGAACTCACCCATAAAACTAAAATTAGCAAAATGGATTAGAAAGCAAAAATTTAACGATATGTTGTTCACAAGAAACATATATGCCTAATACTGAGTTAAAATAAGGGGCTGAAGAAAAATCTATTGAATTTCAGCTGAGAACAAACAATGAAAAAAAGGAGGAGGAGTAATCATTATTTTAGAAAAGACAATAACAAAAATTGAGTTAATATAAAGGAGGAAAATACAAATAAGCAGACAGTATGTTGGTTTCAATACTTAAGATACATATTCCCAATGAAATAACTTCTAAACACGTAAAGAAAAAAAACTAAATGGAAAAATAAACAATAAAATACAATAATGGAGAATTTTTATATATCCCTATCAGCCCAAGATACATCTAACTAAAAGATAAACATGAAAAAGTTAAGAACTTGAATAGAATTTTCAAAAAAATTATAAATGATACACTTCTGCTGATTACTGAATGAAAATAGAAAGGGAAATATATATTTTCAGCTGTGCTTGGCACCTTTACAAAACTGATCATATGATAGGACATAAAAATCTCACAGACATTCTTTTTAAATGCAGGAATGTTATATGAATCCTTTACTGATCACAGTACAATAAAAATCATGGTAAATAAAGGACAACTATATAGAGAAATTAATTATTTAAATTAAAAATCAACTAGATGTGGTGTTCTCTTCTTTATAATATAATGGTTCTCTCTGGGAGCAGGTTTCTTGGGGAGGTTTTCTGGAGGCAGCCTTAGATCCAGTTCAGAGTAATAATCACTCCAAATACAGCCAGCTGATAAAATCCAAACGTTTATTTCTTATCTCTTTCCTTGGGCCCAGTTAGCTTTCTTAGAGGCCTATCTCTCTGCTTGGTTCCAAGAGCTCTTGCAGCTTATCCTTTGCCTCTGCTTTCTTCAGCCTCCAGCCAGCACAAAGGTGGAAGATGGAATGAATCTGACTTCGCCTCTGAGAGTGGGCTTGTGGGCTTCTGTATCTCCCAGAGTGCTCTTTGGCCCTGAGAGCTTCTTGCTTATATGCTGTTCACTGAGTACACACCAATCGTTATATCACTGGGAAACCATTATTTCCTGTTGTATGATTAAATCAATACTAAACTAGATTTAAACATTGTCTCCTCAATTCCACTTAGTACCTTGTTTCAAGTTCTGACCCATAACATCTCGTGGTAGGATCAGATCGATCATACTGAACCATGCTAAATTAGATAATTATTGTCTCTATCAACTCTAATGAGTTAACACTTGGTAAGGATTCCAACAACTAGAAAAGAAAAAGAAAAAAATCAACTGGAGACTAAATTGCTTAATTATAAAGAACTCTTAGGTCAAAGAACAGATCACAGAGAAGATAGAAAGTTTCTTTAAAGATAATTATAACAATGAGACAATATTTCAAAATTTTGGGGATGCAGCTGAGGCAGTTTTGAGAGGGAAGAAAGATAGAAATACAATTTTATGTGAGAGATAGATGGAGAAAGAGAGAGAAAGTGAGAGAGAGAGAGAGAGAGAGAGAATGCAAAGCAATGATTAGCTGGAAAACAGAAAATTTGAAAATTAAAGAAGAAATTAGCAAAACTGAAAATGAAAAAGCCCCACTGGATTAAAAAAATTAGGAGCTGTTTTTTTTTTTTTTGAGGAAAATCCCCTAATAAAATAGATAAATCATTAGTTAATGAATAAAAAAGAGAAAAAGCAAATTACCAGTATCAAAAATGAAAAAAGGAGAATTTATAACAAATGAAGAAATAAATAATATTTTTAGAAACTATTTTGCCAAAATATGCCAATCAAACCAAAAACATTGAAATAAATTAATATTTTCAAAAATACATAAAATACCATAATTAAAAGAACAAAACCCAGAAAATTCAGACAATCTAATTTTAGGGGGAAAAAATAAACTTACAAAGGGAGAAAAAAACATTCTAGAACCACAAAGATACACAAGTGAATTCTATCAAATATTCAAAAAACAATTCTAGTATTACATAAATTGTTATTACATCTATGATACAAATATATAGTTTTGATATATAAATAGAGACTAACAAAACTGAAGAAGAAAAATGCATATAGATACAAAAAGTTCAAATAAAATATTAGAAGATTAAAAGGGAAACAATGTGTAGGAAAAAGTCTTTGTAGCAAGTTTCTCTGGTAAAAGTCTAATTTTTTTTTTAAAGACTTCACATGTATTATTATATTCATAATCATAGCAGAATTTTTTGTGGTAGCAAAGAACTGAAAATTCTTTGGGAGTACCAACAAATTGTAGTACATAAATCTAATTGATTACTACTAAAATATAAATATGAAGAATACTGATAAAAATAATACCAGTTTTAAAACTTTGGTGTCATCCTCAATTCCCCATTCTCACTCACCCCACATATCCAAACATTTAGCAAACATTTATCACTTTGGCAACTGTATAGAAAATGGATTAGAAACAGGAAAGCTCTGAGAGAGGAAAGCCATTTAGAAGGCAATTTAAATAGTCCAGTCATGAGGCAATAAGGGCCTGAACCAAAATTGTAGCCATAAAAATAGAAAAAGGGAACATATTCAAGAGGTGTTGTCCAAATAGAAATGACAAAATTTAACACCTCATTGGACATAGGAGATGAATGAGAATGGGGAATTGAGAATGACACAATGTTGTAAGAATCTAGGTAATTGGGAATTTCAAAACAGAGATGAGTTTGGGGGGAGAGAAGAGAGGGAATTCTTTTAGACATGAAGAGCCTTGAACTGACTCCAAGACATCCAATTTGAGATGTCTAATAAACAAACTGAGATCAGAAGAGGGATACATTGATCTGAGAACATCTGCATAGAAATGCTAATTGAGCCCATGGCCCCTGTTGGGATTTTGGAAGGTAGATGGGTGGGTGTGAATGAGAATGGGTGTTTGATAGAGACAGAGACACACAGAGAGAGAATGTATTAAAAAAGAGAAAAGTGCCAATAACAGAGTATTAGGGAACATCCACCCTGCTTTCAACATGGGACGCTGAACCAAAGGAAGCAAAGAAGTAACCTTTGTAAAGGTCTAATTTCTAAGACATAGATGAGAAACAGATTCAAATGTATATGAATAGGTCATTTCCATGGTCTAAATGTATGAATAGACAATTTTTGAGGGAAGATGGTGTGGTTTTGAAAATTAAGCTAAAGTGAGAGAGAATGTTCTGTACATTATCAATTTATTAATTAGGCTAGCAGGAACCAATAAACTGATTCCATGGGATTTTTCCATGATCAAAGATCCTGAAGTAGCACTTACTTGTCTTTCTATAGTTTTAGGAAGTACACAAGAACTGAGTTGGGTAGGTGGGAAAACAATGTGATTGGATACAGAGTAAATAACATCATGGAGATGGGAACAACATAATTAATTGGAAATTGAAAATGAGCGTTTAACAACCTCTTCCTTCCCTTTTATGACTCAGAAATGTTCACTATTTGAGATTTCCTGCAAGCTTAGAGACAGCAGACCAGACTTCTTTGTATAACAAACCAGGAATCCTTGAAAAATAGCTTGGGGTGAAAAGATATTAGAGAAAACTTCCTGGTGTCTATCTGCATCCCCAAGGATAAAAGATTTCCTTGACATAAAAAAAAGAAAAGTGATTGACAAGAGAACTAGATTTCTCAACTTAACTCATTACAAGCCAGCTGAATTTCTGAACTATATTCAGAGGCAAAGAAATATGATTTAGGAAGTTATAGGACAAACTCAGTTAATCATAAATAGGATCCATTAAAAAATGATACAGAACCAATCTGATTATTTCAACAGCTATCTATAACCTTATTAAAAATGTTCCAAATCACAACTAATTAGAGAAATGCAAATTAAGGCTTAAAGCAATTCTGTGGAGGGCAAAGGTGACAAAAAAAGGAAGTGATCAATTTGGGAGCAGCTATGGGAAAAGACACATTGAAGCAGTGTTTATTGGCAGAACAGTGAATGGCTACAACAGTTCTGGAAAGAAATTTGTAATAATATGCCAAAAAACATGAGCAGTGCATGCCCTTTGACCTAGGCTTATAGTCAAGTGATCAAAGAAAGAGGAAAATAAAACAAAACAAAAAAGAATTAAGATACAAAAAGAAAAAATAAAAGAACTTAGGTCTTGTTTTCTGGGCCCATAAAGAGGGCAACACTAAATATTGCTAAATCCGATCCATGTCAGCAACATATCAAGTTTCATTCTTTGTCTCTCCAAATAACTCCCAAACTATGAGTTCTGTTAACTTTAGATTCATTTACATAGAACACTGCCTTTATCGCACTTTACTTGTCTCTTTCCAGAAATCCAACTCTTTTTAAATAAGTGTGTGTGTGTGTGTGTATGTGAGAGAGAGAGAGAGAGACACACACACAGAGACAGACACAGAGACAGAGAAGGAGAGACAGAGAGACACAGAGGGAGATTCTTCTTGTACAAAATATTTATAACAGCTCGTTTTATGGCATTAAAGTCTTTAACTAATGGGTTGCCCATCAATTGAGGAAAATGGTGTATGAATGTGATGGAGTCAAGGGCTGTTGTGCTACCAAAAATGAGGAAATGGATTATTTCAAAAAGACATGCAAAGACTTGCATGAACTGATGAAGATTCAGTGAAGTAACCAGATGCAGAACAATTTGGATTCTTATATCATTATTGCAAAAAAAAAAAAAAAAAAGTTTTAAAGAATTTTACAAATAGCTGAAGAATGAAATGATCAGAAGTAGGGAAACAATGCATTTAACAATCATGACACTATAATTCTGAAAGCTGTAAGAAATGTTTAATGCAATTACTAGTCATGATTCCAGAGGAGTGAAGATGCAAACTGCTATCCATCCATGGCAGAGATATGACAGATTCAAGGCGCATCCTGATATATATATATATATATATTCTGTGAATCAGGGTGTACTGGAGTCAACTGGAATTGGACCACAAGAGCGGATGGTTAAATTTTTAAAGTGACCATTTACACCTGGAATATCAGCAAATACTATAAATCAGGGCTCAATTTATTGTTTTGGTCATTGACAAAGACTTACAATAATAAGAGAAAATGTTAATGAAGCAGGTTACACTTTAAAGACTTTTTGCATACATTTTAAAAAAGAAAGCCACTTATTAAACACTTACCAGCAAACCACTGTAAACAGTGAAAGGCAAATTTGTTTTGCTCGACTGTATAGTTGATATATATTTTTTTTCAATAGGGCAGGGGTAGGGGGAGAGAAAATAAAATTTCTGATCATTTAAAAAACCAACAAACCAGAGAGGTGGGGAGTGTTCCAGATGTGGCATACTTCGATCAGGTCTCTGTATGATTGGTCTGACTCAATGGCTTTAACTTGTAACAAAAGACTTTTAATTTGCTTAAATGGCAAATGTTGATAATGTAAAAAATAACACATCGATAAAACTGGGGATTGAAATAGACAGTTCCCAAGACCCTTCCCAATTCTGACAAGTTTATAAGTCTTTGTGGCTTCCTTGAACACTCTATCCAGTTCACAACACAGCCTCAGAAAACTAGAGAGAACTTAGAGGTTACCCTGTCTGGTCTCACACGCAATAATGGAATCCAGAAGCAGGTTCTTAAATCATTAGACTTGGCAGAGGGAGCTGCATGGATACTGACTCCTTCCTCAAGGAAGCCAAAGGAGTTTTGGGAATTACTTCAGGAGAGATTCTCCCATCTGCCACATTGAGTCAAGGAAGCAAAGGGGAAGCAGAGCGCTGGGGGGGAGGGGAGGGGAGTGCCAGTCTGAAGGCTAATTTCCTCCTTCCCCAGGAGGCCCAGGCCTAAGATGGGGATGGGGAAAGAGAGAGGTGATTGTGGCAGCCTAGAATTGATCATCTACAACACTAACAGCAGACACCTGCCCAGCCTCTTCAGAGTGTGAATGCTTTTCAGATGTAATCTCATTTACCTTTGAAACCACTCTGTAAAACAGGCACTAGTGTATTTTACAGCCTTATTTTAGGGAAGGAAAAATTTGGGCTTAGAGGGGTCATGTGTCTGGCATTCAGTAAGTAAAACTACTCTGTATAATCACATTGGTTTGTGGCATCTGGGCCAAGGAAAGGAGAAAGGGAAGGGCCTGGTGTTGTTGGGAGAAGTACCAAGCCAAGCTGGTAAGAAGAGTGGATGAGCAGGAAAGAGGACTTTGGGGCTATATCAGAAGAAAGGAAAATCAACAGGAGGCCAGAGGAGCATGTCTCAAGATGGTTGACAAGACTGTGATATAAGCTCAACACTATCAGTGCATTTTTTTTTCGGCTAAGGACAATGCTCTTTGGACTGGAAAAAAAATAGGACCAAAAATGGCGGACAGAACTGAGTCTCAAGACAAGGAGTTAGGCAGCAAGTGAGCATCTCATTGCTCTCGATGAATTCTCATCCCCAGACCTGGAGAAAGCCTCTCCCTGAAAGGTCTTGAAATCTTGGCAAATAGTATTGCTTACTTTTCATTGAATTCAAGACTCTCCTGAGCCTGTGGACAGGGGAGCCTGCCCACAGCTAGATCAACTCTGTCAAAACCCTCAATTGTGACATGTTCATCCATCTTAAAGATAATATAGAGAAAAATTGACTAGGATCCCACAGTATGCTTTTGATTTCTGCAGCAGGAAAAAAAAAATCTCCAATGTCCCTCATGTACTTGCTGCTTTCATTTTGATAGCCTGCCCAACAGTCCTGGAAGTTCTTGCCAATTTGGCTGTTTCCAAACATTGCTCTCCAATGAGATGTCCCACCTTCCAGTGACTACAGTGCTATTTACCAAACCAACAGGAATCATTAACCCTAGGAAAAGCATGCTGTCTTACAGTTAAGACTTCTCAACCTTGGGAGAGTTCTACTTTATGAATAATCACAGCATTCAGATCAAAGAAGATCTAATCTTATAAAGTTACTGATGTATTGCTAAGTTATAGATTCTACTGAAAGGGAGTACTAAAGCCACCTTGATTCTTGCTGTACAATGAGTTTTCTGCCATGTTGCAGAAATGCCCTTGTTGAGCAAAGAGCAATGATTTGTGATCGTGGGAACGAGTGTTGAGCCGGAGGGTCACAGCAGGTGGCTCATGAGCAGGGATGCCTGAACACAACCTCTCACCTGTGAGCGAGCTGCTGAATGGCTGGATCAACTCTCCTCCCATTGGCAGATACCATGCAAATGCAAAGCCCACGGGCTGCTTCTCTGAATGGTGATTGGGGACTGTCTACTTTTCATGCACTGATCACACTTGCTAAGTGTATATCAACAAGGCTGTAAGGCATGATAAACTGGAGTTCCATGTAAGGCATGGAAACTTTGAATCTCCCACCCCATTCATCTTGCCTCTGAGATCAAAGGGTTCATATGCCATGAGCTCTTAAAAGCCAGCCACAACAACTGGCTCCCAGGGAACAAGGACAGGAACCTGAAATGGTACCAGAGTGACCACTTCGCGGTCAAGCACTGCTGCATGGTCAAGACAACTCTATAAGGACTTCAGTGAGAGAACCCATAGAACTGCACTTTTCCAGACCAGGCAGAGTGCAGTGGAGAGCAGTTAAGTAACGTAATGGGGTAGAAAGTAGGCACCCTACTCTCTTCAGACAGGGAAGCACATATAAAGACTACATTTAAATGTTTAAAAGATCGAGGGAGCATAATTCAATTAGGAGACATTAGGAAATTCCTGGACATTGCTTACAAAGTTTCTCCATGGTTACCTGAGGAGGGCTGTTATAATTGTGAGAGATGGATTGTTTTTGGTGAGCAGCTCACCGCCTTTGATAAACAATGCCCAGGAAAAAATACCAAAAAAAATCTCATTACACAAAGTCTGAAATCAGAACCAGAAAAGAAGGTCAGGAAATTTACAATTGGAGCACAGGCAGATCCATCTCTTAGCAGTAGATGGCCTTCTGAGCCTGAAGAGGATGATAATGGTTTCACCACCACCACCACTTTTAACCCTGCCTTATTTTTGTGTCTGTCTGGAGGTTTCTGGACCAGCCTTCATTTTAGCAGAATAATCACCAGGAGAATAGCCAGGGATAAAGTCCAAATTCTTTATTGTCTCCTTCACAGTCTTGTCTCCTTGCCTGGGATCTGGGTCAGCTTTCTGGAGGTCTTCAGGAATGTGTCTTGGTTTCTGTGGGGGAGGCAGGAGGACCACCACGATGGTCTCTGTCTTGAAGTCTCCCTGAGTCCAGAAGCTTGTGCTCTAGCCTCTAGTCCTCTGTCTTCCCCGAGTCTGTTCCAGTCCCTATCTAGGTTTGACTCTGTTCTCTTAAATACTCTTATTACAATTAAATCCATTCATCATACTGAGTATAAGCCAATCATTATATCACTAGGAAATCATTATTTGTTGTAAGATTAATTCAATCATACTAGAGAACTATTAATCACCAATCTAAACTAGATAACTATTGTCTTATCAATTCCACTGAGAACACCTTGTAAAAATCCTTGTTTCACAGTTCTGGTCCATTACACGTGGCTATCCAGACCTACAGCCTTTCAAAAGCTCTCCTAATGTTAAAAAAAAAAAAAAAAAAAAAAAAAAGGAATTGAGGAAAAGCAGGATCAGAAATATAAAACAAAGACCACAGCGACACTTAGTGGACAAAAAGCAAAAGTTCATCAGTTATATTCTTTACCTTCACTTCCAAAAGTTTTGCAGCAGGCTAGAGAAGAAGAAGACATGGAGGGGTGGGAAGAATTATATCCTTTTATAGAGGAGGATGACCCTTTTAATCCAGGGCAGAGAAGATGCAGATATGAACCACTTCCCTTTAAGGGGAATCCTCTTAAGGATTCAGTTCATAAATATGGGCCCATAGCACCTTTTCTTATGTTACAACTTGAAACAATGTCATGGGAAATTTTGTGCCCCAATGACTGGAAAGCACTTGCACAGGCAGTGTTGACTCCAGGACAGGCAGTGTTCTGGATGGCAGAATTTTTAGAACAGACTCATTTGACTGCCACTCGGGTTGCTCCGGGAACAAACATAAAGTTATTTTTTGAGCAACTTAGCAGCACTGGGACCCCGAATCCAATCTAGGGAATGACAGCTCAAGTAGGGACAGAAAAAAAGCAGGAATGGAGGAACAGGTACGCAGCTTTAGATGCCAAGGGACAATCACAGTAATAAAACTCAGGAGCAATGATTATTATCACCTACCCCCTCATGCTGTTTGTGAAGTGCCCATTCAACAGTATCAAAGATTCATTAGCTATCCCAGTCATACAAATATATTAAGAAGTGCTTGTGTCTGTAACTATGATTAACGCTGACAATATTGAAACATATCTTAACAATGTATAGCTCAAGGAATAGTCATTTCATCTGACCTTACTGTTAAAACAGAAAATACTAATTGTGATTTAGTCTCACAGACGGGTCCAAAATCAGAGGCTGTTGTACAAATATATTTTACAAAGGCTATTACTCTCACTCAGCCAATACTAACCCTTACTTTGAATAATGAACAGTTTGAAGGATTAATAGACATTGGAGCTGACAGGACTGTGATGGCTGCTTCTCAATGGCCCCCTTGATAGTAAAGAGCCTTTGATGTCCGCTGAACTGGTAAATTAGCAAAAAGCTGGAAAGACAGGAACCATTTTCCCTTTAATAATAGATGGCTTACATATTAACTTATGAGGTAGAGAATTTTTAGGAGGGGTTATGGCTTCTGTGGCTTCCACCACGTCAAAAATGACTTGGACTACCAACACACCCATATGAGTGGAGCAATGGCCCCTGACCAAAGGAAAAAAAAAGAAAAGACAGTCACTTTACATCAATTGTATAAGAACAATTAGAATCAAGACATATTGAAAAAACAAATAACCCATGGAACTCTTCTGTATTTGTTATAAAGAAAAAATCTGGTAAATGGAGAATGAGTTAACAGATTTGAGACAAGTAAACTCAATATCGAAAGACACAGGTCCTTCAAAGGCAGGTTTGCCATCCCCAAATATGATCCCTAGGGAATGGTCCTTATGGATCACAGATATTAAGGATTGCTTTTACTCTATCCCTCTTCACCCTGAGGGCCAGGATAAATTTTCTTTCTCAGTATCAACATATAATTTTCAAACACCTGTAGGGCTGGGGACTAACCCCCAGAGGAGACAGGCCAAATGATATATGGCAAATGGATGTTACATATATGGGAAAAACATGCATTCATGTTACAACTGTAACATGTGACACTTATTCAGGCTTTGTATCTGCATGCTCTCAACATATATAGTAAATCACCTATTTCACTGTTTTGCTTCTATGGGTATCCCACACTCCCTTAAGACTGATAATGGATCCTCATATACTCAAAAATATTCAAAGTTCTTATTTCTTATAACCCGGACCATCCATTGTAGAAAGGACTAATCATACCCTTAAGAGATTTATCAAAAAACAAAAACAGGAGGTAGTATCACTCAGAAAGAAATAGATAAAGCAGTGTACCCAATAAATTACTTAAAATTTAATTGAAATGATTTAAGTCTAGCTATGAAATATTCTTTGGTGAACATAGAGAATCACTCGAAGATAACCCCATCTGCATTATGAAAGCCCTCTAAGAATGAGGCCATGGTAATAAAAAGGGTCCTGAAGAATGGGAGGGGCCCTTTAGGGTTCTAATGTGGGGGCCAGGATTATGATTGCATCTCCACAGGAGAAAACTTTCAGCAGTGGATTCCCACCAGAAATCTCAAAATTGTCCATAAAACAGAAGAGGAAAAGAAGGAAGAAGAGGAGACTGTCCAGGAGGAGTAGAAAATGTGCCCTCAAGACCATTAGCTAGATGTTTTCTGTATATATGGGATTGTGTTACACACAATCAGGACTGGCAATAGAGGCCAAAAGGTGGGCTAGACCCACTATGGTCTAAGATTTGTCTCATGGGGGAGTGGGGCATCATGTGACACATGCTGGACATGCAGGGGACACCCTGTTATAGTGATACCCTTGTCAACGTGGGAGGGCTGCAGTGGTGTGTCTACATAAAAGGTCATCAGGTTGGCCCCTTAGAAAGCACAAGCCTCCATGGGACACATTCTTGTCAGTCAAGAATTGGGCCGGCAGTTTGGCACATGGAAAACATCTTGGCCCTGAATCTTGGAGAAATGGCAGGAGAATTGGATATCAGTTCTACACTAATGCCTGTCTGGGAGCGAAATATGCATTTATGTGGGGAAACTCAGTAACTGTTACCAAAGAAACATTAGATTTTTACAATGTTACTTGTTGGAATTATATACTGAAATTGAAAATCAGACTGTATTTGTGATCATTAGAGCTCATGTATCAATGCTTCCTGTCAAAAGTGAGAAATAGATCTTAATCCCATTAGAAAAAAAAAAGAAGTATCCATGGAAATAGGAGCAGAAGTAGAATTATTGAAACTCCAGGCTCAATTACAATGTGAATCCAGACAAAACTGCTGAAAAAAATCAAACATTGGTTTGATAATACTCGTTTATGATGGTTAAATTTTGAATCATGGATTACCCTGTGTGTTATGTTGTTACTGCTTTGTTGTTGCCCTGTAATAATTAGGATGATTTTCTCCACCATCCTTTCAGAGTTGCAGCTCAAGAAAGGACTTTTTATCTAAAAGATAAAAAGGGGGAATTGCTAAATTATGGATTCTGCTGAGAGTACTGAGGCCACCTCAACCTCTGGTGCATAGTAAGTTTTCAGCCACGTTGCACAAACACCCTTCTTGAGGAAGGAACACTGATTTGTGATCATGGGAATGAGTAAGGCAAGGGTCACAGCCAGTGGCTATGTCAGCAGGGATGCCTGAACGGGGCCTCTCGCCTGTGAGCGAGCTCCTGAATTGCTGGATTGGCTTTTCTCCCATTGCTAGATACCATGCAAACTCAAAATCCACAAGCTGCTTCTCTGAATGGTGATTAGGGATTGCCTACTGTCCACACGCTGATCACACTTGCAAAAAAATGTATATCAATAAGGCTGTATGGCATAATAAACTGGAGCTCTTTTCATACTGAGTCTCCTGCCCCATTCATCTCCCCTCTGAGATCAAAAGAGTTCATATGCCATGAGGGCTTAAAAGCTGGCTGCAACAATGTATTACACTTGAAGCATCATTCCCAAATCTTCTAAAGGACTGAAACTCTGAGTTGATGCACTGAGATTGGACAACCCAGCACTTAAGGCTAATTACTGATTGGACAATACTCTACTAGCATATGCTTGGAAAATGGCCTGCCCCACCATTCTGTGCTGTCTCGGTAATTGGTGTATACAGAGAATTGTGGGAAGGATTAGGGGGTAGAGTAAGACAAGCCAGAGTCACTTTGGCGACAGATGAGGAAAAAGAAGGTCGTGGAGATCCTGCGTCCATCTAATTCACTTTTACCCCTAAAGACCAAGAATAAAGACCAAGGGCTTTTGCTTATCCTGACTCCGGCTGATTTTAAGGTATCCAGGGGGCTAACTTGGTCTTCACAAAATCTTAACAGCATTTTTATATAATGTCCCCCAAAATTAGACCCAAGAAACTTACAGCTAATATAATAACATTAATCCAGTTGTAAGCATCTCCAAATCATCTTGGCAAAGTATTCCATAGCCTTATGTCCTACTCTTGGCATTCTAGGAAAATGACTATTCTAGGAAAATAGCTGGTGCGATACAAAGAGTGTTGGATTTGGAGTTAGGAAGTTCTGGGTGTGGGCAAGTCAATTCGCCTCTCATCTGGAAAATGGGAAAAATTATAGCACCTATCTCCCTAGGCTGTTGTGAAGATTAAAAGAAATATGTTCAGAACACTTTGCAAACTTTAAAGTCCTATATAAATACTAGCTATATTTGCTATTGTTATTGTTGTTAATCCATATTGAATGCTTTCTGGAGTCTAAAGTAGTTGTCTCTTTTAATCTCACAGCTGCAAGGTATGACCCTCCTAATTACTATACAAAGTACAGATTAATCGTTTAATAAATAATGACGCCCAATTTATCAAAGCCCAATATATTTCCAAAAATTTAATTGCTCAATTTAAAGGTCGCTGCATGACTCCAACTAGTTTTCCAAGTCCATAAAACCTAAATACTAAAAACAAAGAAATAAATGAAAATACATGTGAGGTAACTCCTAGAAAAAATAATCAGAAAACAAATCAGGAAGAGATAATCTAAGAATCACTGGACTTCTGAAAACCACAACCTAAAGAAAAAGGATAAAGAAAAAGGCCTAGATGCCACATTCCAAGAAATGGCAAATTAAAACCTGTCCAGGCTTATAGAATCATAGGGCAGAATGAAAATAGAATCAACCAGTTATCTCCAGAAAGAAACTCTACAATGAAAACTTCCCAGGACATCATAGTCTAAAATTCAGAACTTCCAGTTTAAAAAGAAAACAATACTGCAAGTAGCTAGAAAGAAAAATCAAGTACCAAGGAACCACAGTCAGGATCGCATAAGACTTGAGAGCTACCTCCTAAAGGCAAAGGTGAGCTTGGAACACAGGTTCTAAAAGGCAAAAGATACAACACTGCAACCAAGAATAACTTACCTGCAAAACTGAGTATATATACCTTTAGGTGAAAATGTGATTTTAATAAAATAGAGAACTTTTGGTCATTCTCAAGGAAAATATTAGAAATGAACAGAATCTTTGAAATGCAAACACAGGTGCCAAGAAAATCTAAAAAGGTAAATACATTGGAGCAACTGAAAAGGATTAGCCAATGAAGATGTATTTATAGTTTCATGGTAAAGAAAGAAAAGGGAGAAAAGGTATAGACTAAGGAAGGGGTGAAACTAACTGAACGTACACTCTGGATAGCAGAATGTCCCTCTTACATCTATTTCCCCAGAAGCTAGTATATAGTAGTCTCTTCATACTTTTCTGTTCATTCATTGAAAGTACTTTTCCTCAAGCACACATCTAACAATGGAGTCTCCTGGGTAACCATTCCCACGCCCTCTTTGTCACTCCGGGACCACACAGAAACTCCTCTGTTTCACTTTTAAAGCCCCCACGACCTGCTCTTCACCCAGGGATTGGATTAATTCCTTGGGCCTGTCCTCATTCTGCTGCATTCTAAGAGGTTGCAGGTCTGACCTCTCTTCTTTGACCCCCTGGCTCCCACGCAGGGAACATACATCCTCTCTTTCTTAAAGATGCAGCTTAGGAAGCAACTTCTGCAAAAAAGCCTTTGCTGAGCCTCCCAATGCTGCTGTTGACCTCCCACCAAACAACCGGGAATTTAGCTAGTTTGTACATGTATGTGTAATGCATGTAGAGGGACATGTATGCATTTATATTTTTTATGTTATACTGAGGGGATTAGGACTGCAAATGGCTGATTGTGGGAAGTGACTGAACCCCACTGATTCCCTCTGGTGACTCAATTCTGGAGCTAGCTCAGCTCTCTTTCTATCCAATTATGAGTCTAGTGCAATTTCTATCTTGTAAGAAAACTATTCAATTGTGGGAAATCAGAGCTCACTATTCTTTTTAAACTGGCCACCCCTATCTGCTGGTTAGAGACCCTTAACTAAGGACCTAGCTTACACTGACCAGAAATGCAGTCAGATCCAACGTTCTAGGCAAGGAGCAGTCCAACGGCTTTGGGCCCCATCCTGATCACTCACTTTCCTTTGATTGTCCTGACATTCTGGGAACAGCAACCCTTCCTTTTCTGACTTCAGGGAATGGTACTTGTTCACTCTCCCCTATTCAACTGGAAAGTCGTTTTAACTTTTCTCTAATTAGAAACTAGATTAGCCGATGTTGTATTGTTTCAGTGAATTGGTCTTACTTAATTACTTGTTTTTAGTGTCTAAAAATCTGTCTGGGACAACTAGATGGCCCAGTTCATAGAGCCCTGGCTAAGTTAGGAGGACTCAACCCTATAACCCTAATTGCTTTGCAAAAAATGAAAATATAAAAATACAAAATATAAAAAAATCAAAATCGGTTTCCCTCTGTATTTGGGGTCCAGCCCTAAGCTGGGGAAGGGGCCTGGTCTTACTTGTTTGGCAATCGACATGCCCCGCTTAAAAAACCAATACATTTGGAAGCTCAAAGCTGTTTCCTCAGTCATTTCCCTTTTCACTCACAGGATATGTCCTTCTCTTCTTCTCATGAGCTTCTTGCAAAGGGGCCTCATTTTATTCCCTGTCCCCGTGCTCCCAGAACACCTGCTGGTGGGCATTTTGACAAGAGGCTCTTAATACTTGTGGCCTGGCATCAAGAGTAGAACAGACCAATGGTTTTCCCATTTTTAAAACTCGGTCCCGTCCTCTTTCCTTTGTGAGCTGGCGTGGCAGATGGCTCCCTAGGGCGGATGGGGAGGGGCTGGGGTGAGCGACCTCTGAGGCCCTCTCAGCTATGGGATCCTGCTCTGCTTCATATTTTTACCAATGACTTGGAAAATATGGAGACGGCCCCTTTCTGTAGTTGGCGGATGAGCCAGCCTGGAGCTTGACTTCCCCTGCCCGAGTCTGACACAGGAGCCCTGGGTTCTAGGAATCAAGCTACTAAGTCCAAGACGGGGCCCATGACTGCGACCAAGGTTCTGGGCTCTCCAGAAGGATGTGGTGTCCCTACTCTGGGAAGCTCCATGCTGGACTGCAGAACACCACGGTCCGCTCCCAGTTGGGCGCACATGCCCAGTTCTAGGCCCTGTGTTTCAGGACACCACTGCTGAATGTGAGAGCACTTGGAGCAGCTTCCCCTGGGATGGGCCTCAGGCTCATGTCTATGAGGATCAGCTGTCCCTTGCATGGGGGCTCAGGTTGGCGCTCCTCGGCCCAGGGGGCAGAACAGAAGGAGCGCTTCCCGAGCAGCAGGGCTGCCCCACAATAGAAGGAGCTGTCCCCGAGGCAGCAGCGCCCTTGGAGAGATTCCCAGAAAGTCCTGCCCTGGCCCACTGAGGCGGACCCTGAGCTCCCTGCCAGTCCTGAGATTCTCGGATGTCGGGCGCTGAGGAGAGGGGATTCGAGGGGAATGTTGGCAGACTCTGCGGGGATACCCACCTCCCCTCCCACTTGTGGCCAACAATTTTACCCTCCCCTCAC
Organism: Sarcophilus harrisii; assembly: GCF_902635505.1. NCBI lineage: Eukaryota > Metazoa > Chordata > Mammalia > Dasyuromorphia > Dasyuridae > Sarcophilus > Sarcophilus harrisii. The sequence goes on from NC_045428.1 coordinate 604,672,235, forward strand.
TGCCGCCCGGAGCCTCCCCGACTCTTCTTCCCCACACCTGGCTTGGCGGTCTCCCAGGAGCGCGGGCTGCAAGCTGGGCACACTCACCTGCACCTCATTCCCCTGTATCCAGCCCAAGGACACATAGTAGTGGGCATCAGTAAAGTAGTGGCAGATGGTGGGCAGGCGCTGAGGTTTGCAGCTCTCCGAGAAAAAGATCCGGGGGTGGTCGCTCAGGATGATCGGGGCATCCGGCTGGATCCCGAGTTGCTGGAGAAGGGGGGCAAGGTGAGATGACTGCCCTGCCCCCTCCCCTCCCTCAAGGACCTTCCTCCCTCCAGGGTCCCCGGGTACTCCCTGGGCCTCCACGGCCTCCAAGCCAGGCTCTGCCCTCTCTCACTTCCCAGACCCAACATGGGGCTCTCCCCACCAGCAGTGGGTCTCCTTGGCCCAGGTCCTCACTCCTGTACTTGGACTATGGAACTAACTGTCTGGGGTGGGGGTGGGGGGGTTGCCTGCCTCAGTATCTCCCCACTCCACTCCAGCCTCCATTCAGCCTCCTAAAGCATAGGTCCAACCACTTCATCCCCTCCTCAGGAGCCTGCAGTAGCCCCTTCCCAGTCTCTTTATGCTGGGCCGCCCTTGAGGCACTCGGACCTTGCCCTCCCAGAGCTTCCATTTTCCTGGGAGTCAAACAGTATCCCTGCTAACCCAGCCCTTCCCACTAGCCCCATCCTCAAGGGTCAGGTTCGGCCAGGAGCCAATGGAAGCCAGGGGGCGGCCTGGCCTGGGGGCCCTCCACCACAGGACACCAAGGACAGAATCCAGGGGCCGACTTTTAGGCCCCCATTTGTGTTGGAAAGAATGGGGGAGCTCCTTCTGCTCTCTGGGTTTCAGGCCTCCCGGGTGCCCTTGGACAATGCTCTGGAGGCCAAAGGTCATGAGCCCCTCAGAGCTGGACCAGGCTGTGTCCAGGCCCTGGCAGCCTCCTTGGCCTCTGAGGAGACTCCTCCTAACAGCACTGGGGGCCCCCACTCTACACAAGTGTCAGCTTGGAGACCCACTTGGTGTTCCCCTCCTTCCCCCGCCCCGACTACAAGCTCTCTGAGGGAGGAAGGTCTCATTTTATGTCTCCTTCTGTGTCTGTGCCTCCAACCTCTGGGCCGTGCAGGAGCCTGCAGATGTGCTGTCGAAATGAGGCGATTCTTGCCTAACCTCCCACCCGCGGCTCTGGAGCCCACTGGGCAGCCCGGCACCACCGGCGGTTGGGAATTCTCACTTTCACACTACTCCGAGAGGCCAGCCCGGAGAGGGGGAGCTCACTACCCCCACTGGCAGTCCCTTCCACCTGGGAATGGTTGTGACCAATGGAAAGCACCTCCTCAGGACCACCATCTGCCTCCTCACGGCCCACAGGACCACAGAGGGGGCCAGAGACCACCGTTTGAGCAAACAGGCCCAGAGACGGAGTGACTTGCTCGTGGGATCAGAAGCCAGGCCTTCCGGAGCCCCCTTGGCCCGGGAGGTCTCCCTGTGGTCCTGCCAGGGAGCCCCTTGCACCCCGTACTTCAAAGCACTTTATCTTTGGGCCCTCCTGCCTGGGCCTGTCCTGTGCCGGGGCACCCTGGGGGCCGGGCTGGGAAGTGTCGGCTGGGAGGCGGCTGGGGCTGCCGGCTCTTACCGTGCGCTTGTTCAGGACGTTGCTGATCGCTTTCTTCATATGTTTCCAATCAAGAATGAGCTTTTTCTCAGCCATCTTTGCGCTTGCTAAAGGTCTCCTGGTCCAGAACCTCCTGGGACCAAGAATACACTTACACACATGGCACCGGGGTGCTGGGAGGGTCTCGGCACAGCTAGACCTCTGGCCTCCGGCAGACCATTCTTAGCTCTGGGGACCACCGAAGCCCAGAGTGGGGGATGCTGGATGGGGGCTGGCCTCTGGGGCTCAGGAGCCTTGCCAGAGATGGGAGGTAACAGAAAAGATCCCCAGTCCTGGATCCAGACCCTGAGGAACCTGAGGCGGCCTGATGCGACCTCTCATGTGCCAGGGAAAGGAGTCCACACACAGGGAAGGATACCTGGGATACGAAGTACTGTGGGGCTCCAGTGCCCAGGACTGAAAGGGAGGTGTTCCCCTCCTGGGGTCAGTTCCCTGACCCCTCCTCTAGGGGCAATGCCCCACCTATCGGGTTCTCCTCCCTGGGCTGGCCACCCTCCTCAATGCCCAGGTCTTTGACGTCCCTCTTTAGATGGGCTTCCAGACTCCCCCCCCCCCAGGTAATGAGACTGCTGATTGGCCTCCCCTTTCATGACAGGTCACCGTTCTCATTTAACAGAGGAGCAAATCGAGGCTTGGGGACTTGCTCTGTCCGAGACCAGAAAGTCTGGTGGCCCATCTCTCCCCCTCACTGATCAGACCTCTTAGGAGGCTCTTTCTAGCCTAACGGCAAGCTCAGGGGAGCTGCTCCCTTCAATTGCAGCCAAATGGACCTAGATGGGCAAGGAGGGACCGTGGAGCCACAGTGGGATCCCAGTCCTCCCGCCATGGGCGCTGATGGCAACCCCTTGAGGTCCTTAGGGGATGACCCCCAATGGCTGCACCCCCGTGGCTGTAGCAGGGATGGAGGTCCTCCGCTGGGGGGCACCCGGCTCCTGGGAAGGGCAGCATGAGGCTGAGGACGGGGTCCTGTGAGGGGAAGCCCTTGCCCCCACCCCCTGCCCAGCAGGCCAGCCTCCCCAGCTTCCAGGGCCCTACTCACCGCGGTTCTCCCCGCTCCCTGGGGCCCCAAGCTTAGCTCTGGATGCTTCCAGCTCCGTCTGTTTAATTCCACCGAAAGCGGATCCCTGGAGGGGGAGAGGGAGCAGGGGAGGAGAGGAGGGGAGGAGGACCAGAATCACTCCCTGCCCCACCGCCTGGGGCCCAAGTCGGGCCGGCTCGGGCCCCAGCCTCCCTCCGGGGGTGCACAGAGGCTCGTGGTCAGCGGCCGTCCTGGGGGCAAGCTGGCCACTCTCCTCCAGGCCTCCTGGCACCCTCCCCGCCCCGGCCAGATCCTGCCTCCCGTGGGGATCCCATCGGCTCCCAGGACTCCGGTTGCCACCCCTACGCAGATGGTTCTCGAGCCCAGGGATGGCGCCCCAGCAGCCTCCGGGCTGAGCGTCCCGGACCGACAGACATCTCAGACCCTGGGAAGTCCCTGCCCTAACTCCTCCCTCCCCCCCCCCCCCCCCGCCCCCTGGGGTCGGTCAGTCGGTTTGGGGATGGAGAGAAAGCGACCGCTTCCTTCGGCTCATTTTACAGATGAGGAAACTGAGGCAAGTCGGGGAAAGGAGGCTGCCCGGAGCCCCGCAGCCGGCGAGGACCCAAGGCCCGCTTTGCGCAGGCACTGCAGGCTCCGCACTTCTCCATCACCGTCCCTCTGGTCTCCCCGCCCCGCCCCCATCCAATATGGCGCCAGGGCCCGTCCATTTCACCGGGACAGCGTCTGGGCTCGGCCCCGCCCCGCCCCGCCCCGCCCTCCGAGCCGGCCTCCGGGCCCAGCACCTCCAGGACCGAGGCCGGAGGCAGAGCTTGGCGGTCCCGGCGCTGTGCCGCCCGCAGCCCCTCCCCCCACCGCGGGCTCATTCCTGGTAACACTAGAAGCTTCTCGAGGACAAGCTGGGCCCTCCCGCTCGGGGCCGGCCGGGGACCCGGGCCACGAGGCAGCGCCCGACCCAGGCTCAGGGGAACTCGGAGGCCCGGCGGCGCCCCGCGAGCGGGGGGAGGCGGGGGGCGGCCTTTGGGGTTGTCAGGGCGCCATTACCTTCGGACCTAGCTTCGGAAAAGACTGAGGGCGGAGGGAACGCGCGAAGGCTCCTCATTCTGATTCGGGGCCGCCCACCAATGGAAGACCTAGCCCTTTAAGGGGCGGGAAGGAGGCGGGGCCAGGTCAGGACGGAGCTTCTCCGGGAAAGAGCGTGGGGAGGGGGATGCTCAGGGAGCCCCAACACGCAGGGGCGCTCTCTCATCCTCCCAACATGTGACAACTCCTGGGGCTGTTGCCCCGCCCCTTCCCACTCCCCTGAACACGCATGCGTCAGCTCCGTCCCAGGCGCAGGCGCCCTCCCCCTTCCCTTCAAGGGAAGAGCTAGGGCGTGGGTAAGGGAGCGTGGCCACGAGGTCCTCCGCTGATGGGCGGGGCCTGTATGTTTGGCTCTGCTCCTTCCCGCCTTTATAAACCCAGTGGTGGGGCTCAGGGCCCTCGCCCCAGGTACAGAGTCCGAGTGAGGTCGTGTTCCTGGAGGGAAGGAACGTTGAGCACCTAATGTGTGCTAAGTGTCTCACAAATCCCCGTCTGTCTGGTCCCTGCAACATCCCCGGGAAGGAGGCCGACGTTCATCGCGGGGGGGCCGGGCTCCCCGAGGGTCTCCTTGGATCCCCCTCTCCTCACTGCGATGGGCCGGGCTGGGGCCCCGCTTAAAGCGTCCCCCTCCTGGGGCTCGCTCCGCGTCCTCTCCAACCTCCTCAGCATCCCGTTTCATCGTGCGTTCGCACCAAGAGGTGGCCAGCTGGCCCAGGCTGCCCCGAGGAGGCCAGCCATCCTCTATTTGTGACCGTCTTTTATCTAACAGAATGGGGGATGGAGCTAAGCAGGTGAGGGTCAACTCAGGGCTTCCTTCACTTTCCAGGCTTTGGCTGCCGGATCCAAGAGTAGCCATGGTTAGGTCTTTAAGGCATTCAGAGAGCCCCCTTGGAGATCCCAGGCTGGGGGTGCCCAGCTTCCCCCCTGGACACCCAGCTAATGTCTTACTGGCCACCCACAAGCCACATTACACAATCCATGTAGACATACTACCTGTTTTACAGGAACACATGTCTAGTGTGTGTATATATGAAAAAGGGTTTCCTGGAATGGCTGAATAAGTTACAGTGTATGGATGTTATAGAATATTATTGTTCTGCAAGGAATGACCAGCAGGATGATTTCAGAGGCCTGGGGAGACTTACAGGATCTGATGCTGAGTGAAAGAAGCAGAACCAGATCATTATATATGACAACAGCAAGAATATACAATGATTGATTCTGATGGCTGTGGCTCTCCAACAGTGAGATGATTCAGGCCAGTTCCAGTATTCTTGTGATGAGGAGAGCCATCTGCACCCAGAGAGAGAACTGTGGGGACTGAATGTGGACCACAACATAACATTCTCACTCTTTTTGTTGTTTTACTTCCTTTTTCTCATTTTTCCCCCTTTGATCTGATTTTTCTTGTGCAACACAATAATTGTAGAAATAGGCATAGAGTTGCTCATGTTTAACATATATTGAATTACTTGACATCTAGGGGAGGGAGTGGGGGAGAAACGGGAAAAATGAGGATAAAAGGTTTTGTAAGGGTGAATGTCAAAAATTATCAATGTATATATTTTGAAAATGAAAGGCTTTAATTTAAAAAAAAAGGGAAAAAAAAGGGGGGTTTCCTACAGAGAACAGGAGGGTGGAGAGAGCCTTCTGGGTTTCTTCTGTCTGTAGGCAGCTAGGATTTGAGTTTTGTTTTTGTTTTGTTTGTTTGTTTGTTTTTTTCAGTTTTGTTTTGTTTTTATTCCTGGACATGAAGTTCTATGAAGTAGCCCAAATAAGTCTGCTCAAATCTAATTACAAATCACTGATAGAAGCAGGCAACATAGGTTCAGCATGTGGTTCAAAAGTTTCCAAACCTAGTTCTTGCTCTGTGGGGTCCCTAAGCTTTGCTTCCATGTCTCGGCAGAGAATGTGGAGGCTAGGATTTGAAAGAAAATGTAGAGCTTTACAATTTACAAATTCTAGTTCATGGAACCCCGGATAGCTTTGTAACACTCTTGGCTTCTTTTAATGCACTTTTGTTCTAGCTGGATTGTACAGCTGGTATAATAGTTATCATAATGCTTTGCCTTCTCAATAGGTGGAACAAGCATGCATGGTGGGGGGGACTAAAACCCTGGACCTTCAGATTAAAAGTCTGATGCTTTACCGACTTTACAGATATGGGCTATCCCAAATATTCATTTGTGTCTGACCTGTGACCTCAGGCAGACCTGAGCTCATTGGTGGGATCAGCCAGTCGGACACATTGTAACTAGACTCAAATATAGTGATGTCATTTTGGTCCTCTGAGTACAGAGGAGAGCAACCAACAAACCAGGTGGAGCAAGGACTGACAGAATGGTGAGAATTTGGAACTCAATTTTTAAAAAAAAATGTAAAAAAACATAATTGGAAAAATGTTAATAAAAGTACAACAGAATATTAAACAATGTGCATGTTTTGCTTTACAAAACCTCTGTACTTAAATATTACACAAGCAGTTGACTGCAAAAAACTTTGTCATTGTGTCCTCTTTGGGGTTCTCTCCAACTCAGATTGGTCCTCCTCAAGGATGATTAACTCAGGTTTATAGTGCTGTGTGGATCCACACTACTAAAATTATTATTTGTGAACCCCCATCAAGGGTTTTACCTTTAATCATCTGCCAGTTAACACATTTGGCTTTACTGAGGGCCCTTTTCACAAGGATTATTGTAAAGGAAGCATTTTACAAAGCATTAAAGCCTTAGTTTTTTTTTTTTTATGTTAAATTCAATATGTGTAAACATATTTATACAATTCTCTTGCTGTACAAGAAAAATCAAATCAAAAAGGAAAGTAAATGAATAAGAAACAAAATGCAAACAAACAACAACAACAACAACAAAAAAGAGAATGTTACATTGTGATCCACCTTCAGTTTCCACAGTCCTCTCTCTGGGTGCAGATGGCTCTCTTCATCACAAGATCACTGGAACTGGCCTGAATCAGATCAATGTTGGAAAGAGTCCATCAGAATTCATATAATCTTGTTGCCATGTACAATGATCTGGTTCTGCTTATTTCACTTAACGTCAGTTCATGTAAGTCTCCCCAGGCCTCTCTGACATCATCCTGTTGGTCGTTTTTTACAGAAGAATAATATTCCATAACATTCATACGCCATAATTTATTCAGCCATTCTCCAATTGATGGGCATCCACTCAAGTTTCCAGTTTCTTGCCACTACAAAGAGGGCTGCCACAGACATGTGGGTCCCTTTCCCTCCTTTATGATCTCTTTGGGAGATAAGCCCAGTAGAAACACTGCTGGTTCAAAGGATATGCACAGTTGATAGCCCTTTAAACATAGTTCCAAATTGCTCTCCAGAATGGCTGTACCCAGTCACAATTCCACCAACAATGTATCAGTGTCTCAGTTTTCCCACATCTCCTCCAACGTTCATCATTATCTTTTCCTGTCATCTTAGCCAATCTGAGAGGTATGTAGTGGTGATTCAGGGTAGTTTTAATTTGTATTTCTCTGATCAATAATGATTTAGAATACCTTTTCATGTGACTAGAAATGGTTTCAATTTCTTCATCTGAAAATTGTCTATATCTTTTGACCATTTATCAATGGAAGAATGGGAAAGCCTTAGTTTTTTTGATAATTTATAACACCCTTTATAAACCCAGTGGTGAGGCTCAGGGCCCTCGCCCCAGGTACAGAGTCCGAGTGAGGTCGTGTTCCTGGAGGGAAGGAATGTTGAGCACCTAATGTGTGCTAAGTGTCTCACAAATCCCCGTCTGTCTGGTCCTTGCAACATCCCCGGGAAGGAGGCTGACGTTCATCGCGGGGAGGCCGGGCTCCCTGAGGGTCTCCTTGGATCCCCCTCTCCTCACTGCGATGGCCCGGGCTGGGGCCCCGCTTAAAGCGTCCCACTCCTGGGGCTCGCTCCGCGTCCTCTCCAACCTCCTCAGCATCCCGTTTCATCATGCCTTCGCACCAAGAGGTGGCCAGCTGGCCCAGGCTGCCCCAAGGAGGCCAGCCATCCTCTATTTGTGACCGTCTTTTATCTAACAGAATGGGGGATGGAGCTAAGCAGGTGAGGGTCAACTCAGGGCTTCCTTCACTTTATATAAAGAGCAAGAGAAGCAGTCATATGCCCTTAAGAAATATTAGATTTTTTGCTGTTTTGTGTACTCTTACTTTTTTAAAGACACATTCCCTACTAACATAGTTTTCTGACTTTTTAGAACCGACCTCTAGTTAAAAATCTTACTATATTCATTAAATCCATTAGGGCTTCTCTCCAGGGTAAATTCTCTTAGCTGTTCTGAGTGAAGTCTAAATGATGGCTGAAGGTTTTCTCACATTTGTTATTCTTTCTCTTTAGTGTGAATTCTCTGCTGTGCTCTTGAACTTGAAACCATTACTGAAGACTTTCCCACACTCATTACATTTAGGTGACTTCTCAGTGTCTGTCAAGGGAAGAAAGTTCTTGGTGGGTGCTAATAATGAAGAGGAGCTTCCTCTTTTTACATCCAGGTTCTCTTCTGTAAGGTGATTTTAGGTATACGTGGCAAAAGGAGCTGTATAGCAGGAAATAACCTGAGGAGGGGGAACAAGGTGTGCAGAGGAGCAAAACAGGAAGGCAGTAGTGAAAGGTTGTTTACCCCAAGATTAATGATTTTATTATTGAGTAGCCTGTACTGTGACAGAGTAAAGACAAAGAGAGCTGGGTATGAGATGATGTAATGAGATGGTATATAAGAAGGAATGTAACTGTGAGAAGCGGCAGACACCATTAGAGAAGATGTAGGGGGCTTAATAAATGTTTGCTGTACTTAGTAACATCTGGTGTGTCGGGTGCTCTATGGGGAAAGAGAGCGGCTAGAGGGAACTGCTTCAGAGACGTCCAAGTACCTGGAGAATGGTAAGAAACCCAGTTATAGTTCCCCTTGGTGAGTAGAGGAACTCAACAACTGACATCCTGAACAGGGACACTCTGCTGGATAAGGGTCCCTGGGAGGAAGTCCCTACAGCCCCACAAATTGAAAGATTTGTGGGAGGTCGGAGGAGTTTAGAAAAATGGGATAATTTAAGTTGGATCCCATTGTAAGACCTGAAAATAGTGAAGTTTATGTACGCCAGATTTATAATTTAGTTAAGGGGCAGGGGATGCAAGCAAATATAAAGCATTGTAGACAAGTTGTAGAGAAACTTTGGACATTTTCCCCTTGGTTAGAACATACAGGACTAGATCTAAAAACAGAGAGTGGTGGGCTCATAAATAGCTTCTTATGTCCTTTACACTCTAATTAAAATAGTCCTCCAGGGAGGCTTTAAGCTTCCGCCCATTTTAGTGAGTGAGGAAGCACAGACTGGTAATTCTTTGCTGGGTGATCAAGAGCCATACTGGAATAAGAATAGCAGCCAAAAAAGTGAAAGTACAGGAAAACCGCTGCCTCCCTCCTTAGAATCTCCAGCCCCCAGGCACCAACCGCTTACCTATTGCCCATTAAATCCGTCTTTGGGCCGTTTTAAAACTAAAAAAGCCGCAGCGGTGGAAACAGCCTGAGCAGACGAATTGCCGCCCCCACCTAGTGAGTGGCAAACAAAGATCGAGCAGAATACACCCCCAGAAGAGGGAGAAATTGGGAAGTTGTTGTGGAATTTCCCACAGTTAATAAAACAACAAAAGTAGTTAAACCGGTTTTAAAAGAAATACAGGTTATAAATAGTCCTAGAGCTCCCCCTAGTGACCAATGTACCAAAGTGGCGAGGTTATTCTTAGTAAAAAAGGGGGAGGAGGTTTTTGGAGCCCCTATTACTTTTTGCTCTCTTTCTAACGTTAAGTTACCAAAGATTGCCCAATTATCTCAACAAATTGATATAATTATTCCTCCTCATATGATTAGTGTAATTCCTGTTGATGGCCCTAATATTTTTACAGCTGCTACAAAAGACTATAGGGCTAGTTTTTATATACCTTCCATGAAAGCTTTGTGTGTATTATCTACTCCTTATAATTCTATTCAGAAAAATGAATTATATGTTATTTTATATGTATTACAACATATCTCTCCACCTTTTAATATTATTACAGATAGTATGTTTATTTAGTAGTTAAGAATGTACCTAATGCTATTATTGATTTCAACCATTCTACTATTGCTCAGTTGTTATATCAAACACAACAATCTTTGTTTGCTTTAGAATCCTCTGTATATATTTTACATGTTAGATTGCATACAGATGGTAAAGGGCCAATATTTGAAGGTAATACGATAGCCGATTCTGCTTTATATAATTGTGAACTGCTTGATGCTATACAATCAGCTCAACGTGCTCATGATGATTTACATTTATCAGCTAGTTCATTAAGAAGGCTGTATGGAATAACAAAACAACAAGCCTCAGAGATAATAAAGAAGTGCTTAAAATGTATTCCTTTTGCCCCTCATAAATGTGATCCCACTTATAATCCAAAAGGAGATGAGCCTAATGATATTTGGCAAATGGATGTTACTCACTGGAGAACACAGTGTGTTCATGTAACTGTAGATACTCATTCTAATTTTATAGTAGCTACTCTTCAACCTGTAGAGGCACTAAAACATGTTATTTCTCATTTATATCATTTTTTGCTTCTATTGGTGTGCCTCAACAGATAAAAGACAGATAATGGACCTTCTTACACCTCAAAAGGTTTTCAGTCCTTCTATTCTGAATTTGGCATCACTCATGTGACAGGTATTCCTTATAACCCCACAGGTCAGGCTATAGTTGAAAGAGCTAATAGAACCCTTAAGACACTCCTTGTAACAAGAAAAGGGAGTGTCATGGGGTAGGCCAAAAGGTCGCTTAACATAAAATATGTTAGACAAAGCAGTATTACGTACAATTATTTACAATTTTCTGCCAATGAATTAACGCCAGCCATTTGTTTTTGGCATACATTTGAAAGGACACAGTCTGACACAAAAGTACAACACCAACAACTACAAAAGGAAAAAAATAATAGAGTACTATGGAAAACAGAGGAAGGAAATTGGATAGGTCCAGGGATAGTTGAGGTGTGGGGTCCCAGGTATGCTCTTATTGTTGCAGATGAAAATGGACATGAGCAGTAGGTGCTGACCAGAAGGATCCAGGTCATCAAGGAGGTCAAATGAAACAAGAGAGAAGGCAGAAAGAGCATCAGAGAAGAAGCTCTCAGGATCAGAGGCGGAGATGGAAAGGAGAACTGCAATCTCTGCTGGGACTGTTATCTCTCATGAGCCTTAACACAGAAACCAGAGCACAAAGAAAGTGGAGTAACTTTGTGGCACCAGCACAACACCTGGCCAATCAAAAGGAACAATGGACTTGGGGGGTTATACCTGGACCACTGGTGGTGCATATGGTAGGGTGGGGACAACAAACACCTGATTTTCATGTATATGGCAATGTGTCACAGTTAATGGGACATTATAGTACTGATACACCCCAGGCAAGGATGATGGACACTTATCTAAATGATGTCACTTTTATTACTTATTTTGCTCCCATTTGTTTTTCCATGGGGGTAATTGGGTCCCCTAAGAGATGTATTCCATGGGTAATGAACCCTTGAGTATGGGCCCTCACAGAGAAGTAGAATTGGGCTATCATCTTTTAGTTTTGAGTGTAGGATTGTATGAGATAAATGCTTTAGAGATGGCAGTAGAGTGGTTGGGAGAGGAATTGGTCCTCTGCACTTGGTTGCAATCTATACCTTGTCATTATGCATATTTCCCTGTATGTGTTACCCTTTTTGTCATGGGATGATATAGTACTCAATAACACTTGGATTAAGGTGTGAGATCATTTAAGAGGAGCTTTATTGGCAGCGAATGTTTCTAACCAAATTGAAGAATTGGCTAAAATAGTCCAAGACATTAATGATATGGCTGCACAATTTCAATTACCTGATGATGCATCACAAGATTTTGTAAATTGGATCCAATCTAAATTATCCACATTGCCCTCTTGGTTTTATAGTGTCATAATTGGAGTAACTATAATTCTACTGCTGCTTTTGTGTCTTCCATGCTTAGTGACAATTATGAGAAAAAGAGTGAAAAATGCTTTTGCACAGTACCATCCTTTGCCTCAGGTTGCTATACAAGCTGTTGAATTAATGGGACCATGACACATCTAGGCGTTGGGATTCACAGACAATGGACAGGGCTTAGGGTTGAGGACACTTGGGAGTCCTGGTTTTAACCACGCTCCATTAACGAGGCTGAGCCTCCCCTCTGCTTCTGTACTGTGAATGGGGTTTCCCTCACCTCTTACCTGAGCGGTCCCCACATCACAAGAAAAGGGAGTTGTTAGATGATTTTAGGTATACGTGGCAAAAGGAGCTGTATAGCAGGAAATAACCTGAGGAGGGGGAACAAGGTGTGCAGAGGAGGAAAACAGGAAGGCAGTAGTGAAAGGTTGTTTACCCCAAGATTAATGATTTTGTTATTGAGTAGCCTGTACTGTGACAGGGTAAAGACAAAGAAAGCTGGGTATGAGATGATGTAATGAGATGGTATATAAGAAGGAATGTAACTGTGAGAAGCGGCAGACGCCATTAGAGAAGATGTAGGGTGCTTAATAAACACTTGCAGTAATTAGTAACATCTGGTGTGTCGGGTGCTCTGTGGGGAAAGAGAACAGCTGGAGGGAGCTGCTTCAGAGACGTCCAAGTACCTGGAGAATGGTAAGGAACCCAGTTATAGTTCCCCTTGGTAAGTATTCCATATTATGCCCTCTCTTTCTATCTTACTTCCCAACCTCTTTTTTGTCTTAGCAACCAGTTCTTTATGAGGTGCTAGAGTCGAATGTCATCATCTTGTGGCCAGCTCTGGTGCTAAGCCTTCCCAAAGCTAAGGGAGGTATGGAAGGTTGAACACAGCTGGTGTAGACTCTGGAAATTCCCAGTCATTTTGCCACCTTGAACAGGCACGGGAGGGAATGGAGAGAATTGGTGATGGGTCTCATTACATAGGACTAGGGAAGCACCAAATATCAGAATTTAGAATATGGAGATCAAGCTGGAGAGATAATAGGATATAGTATTGTCAGACCCATCACTGGAGGATGGGGGTGGGGGCCTTCCAGAAAACGCAGGGCTGCTTGTCAGGATACAGGGCAGGGGATTCTAGCCAAGGTACTGTTTGGATTGAGCCCTCTTATGTAGGTCCCTTCCAGCCCTAGGGTTCTGGGTTAACCTGCATTCATATGGTGCTTTAAAGTTTGCAAAGGGCTTTCAACAGGATCTCATTCAATTCTCACATCTTTTCACAGGGTGCTGAGGCAGAAAGCGTTGACACCCACAGGCCACAAAGCTGGCAAATGGCAGGGGCAGCTTTCCTGACTGTTAGGGGCACCATGCCGCCTGGTTACAGGCCTAGACTCAGCTGCCCCCTTTGCAAAGAAGGATAATAAGAACAAACATCTTGAAGGATATTAAAAACTCATTATATTTTAACATGAATTTTCTCACTGAGCAATGGAGGGTGTGAGGCAGGCACTCTCCTCGGGACTGTCCTTTGGTTCTAGCCCTGCACGCTGCTGTCTCACAATTCCACCAAATGCCCAGGGCTCCTTCCTGGGTCCTGAGCACCTCCATTCAGAGGTGTGAGTTCTCACTGTGATCCAAAGCTTTGCTGGTTTAGCACACTGGGAAGGCTGCTCCCCAGCGCTGGTCCATCAGTGCTGAATGAGGACCGAGCTCCAGTTAAAGGCCCTCCCACACTGGATCCACAGATGAGGCTTCTCTCTGGCATGAATTCTCCAGGGCTGAATCCTTGCCCGAAGACCTTGCCACGCTCACTGCTCCGATAGGGCTTCCCACCAAGGTGGATTCTCGCCAAGGTCAGACGCTGACTTCCCACACACGTCACACATGTGCAACTTGACTTTGGCACAGCTCTGGTGTCTCGCCCTCGAAAAGTCTCTCCCATGGGACTCTGCCCACACATTACTGGGTTGGACCGCAGATGGACATGTCTCTCCAGCTCATCTCATAGGCCATAGGCCGCTCGTGGAGGAGGGCCACTGGGATGAAATCTCATTCCAGGAAAAGAGATCTACTCTGGGAAGGGCCAAGGATTGGCTTCCATGTTCAAGGCTATCCCACACTTAGGCTCCTGGTCAACAGCCCTGCTGGGTCCCTCCAATACCACCTTCTGTGCTTCTCCTTTGGTGAAATTGGGCTCTTTAGTCTCAGGTGAAGTCTTGCAATCTGAAACAAGAAATAAGAACGATAAGAGTAAAAGTAATCATAATGCTGATGCTGATAGCTAGTTAGCATTTTTAGAGTACCTACTGTGTGCCAGGCACCAAGCTAAGCCCTTTACAAATAGTATCTCATTTAGTCTGCACAGCAGGAAATGTAAATGACTTGCACAGGCTCACACAACTAGGAAGATGTTATGAGCCAGAACTTGAAATAAGGTGTTAAGTCACTAGAATTGATAGAAACAATGCTTAAGTTTATACCTTTGAGAGTTCACACACTAGTTCACACATTAGAGTTCACAAGTTTGGTAGATTCACAAGTCAGAAACCCACAATCCCACTCTCTCAGAGGAGGAGTCAACCTTTGGGTTCACACCTTTAAGAGATCATATATAAGGAGCTCCTGGAATCAGAAGTAAGGGAGTTAAAGAGATTGAGAGCCAGAATTCAGTCAGGAGATTCAGAACCAAGATTCAGAGAGAGCTGGAGCCTGAAGCTGGCAGACAAGCTGCAAGAGCTCTCGGAACCAAGGAGGGAGCTAGACCTCTAAGAAAATTAACTGGGCTATTTTGGAAGAGACAATAAAGGTCTGGACTTTAACTCCTGGCTGCATTTGAGGTGATTATTACTTTTAACTGAAACTAAGGCTGCCTCCAGAAGCCCCCCTGAGAAACCTGCTCTCCCAGAGAAACATTATATTTTGGTACCCAACGTGGGGCCAAAATATAATGTTCTCTTTTCTCAAATATATGATCGTTCTCTCTGGGGGCAGGTTTCTTGGGAAGGTTTTCTGGGCAGCCTTAGTTTCAATTCAAAGTAATAATAATCTCCAATGCAGCCAGCTGTTAAAGTAGTTCTTTATTGTCTCTTCCAAAATAGCCTGTTTTTCCTTGGTTCTGAGAGCTTTTGTTGCTAGTTCTTTGCTTCTAGCTCAACTCCGACTCCTGGCTTCTCAATCTCTTCAACTCCCTTACTTCTGCCCCTTCCATCACCCTCTTCTCCCTCTGGATTCTGGGGCCTTCCCAAGCCTCCACCTTCCAGCTACTGTAGGACCTCTGATCTCCCTCGAGGCTCCCTCTGGTTCTCCTCCCACCTGCCTGGCCACTCCTCCTCTGCCGACTCCCAGTAACACGGGTGCCCCCCAGGACTGTCTGGGCCTTCTCCCCTCTTGCTGCTGCTTGGGAAGACCTTGAAGCTTCCTTCATTATCCCCTGCTGGTGATTCTCAAGTTGGCTCTGGCAGCCCTAGCTTCCCCTAAGGTCCTGGGGCCAGTCACACCTCTTGGGCCGAGGCCATGTCCAAAACTGGGCTAGCCATCAAATCCTGCTGTGAGCACTTGCGAGACTTGGGGCAAGCCTCAGGCCATAAAATAGGGGTGCTCTCCAACATGAGAAGCCCCTGCCTGGATGATCCCAGAGCCTCACCACCAGCCCCAGGTAATGCCTCAGAAGGCCACTCTATGGCAGGAAGGTTGCTTCCCTGGGGGTCCAGGCTTGAGTGCAACATTCCCTCTGGAGTTCTGATGAGGCAGAGGACAGAAGGACACTTTCCCCTCCGTGGGGGGGAAAGGGGCATTGTCCCCCACGTATTCGGTTGCGGCATCCCAAACTGTTGATTCTTCCCGAGTCTGTGGTCTACTCAGACCCCAGGGGCTCTCCAAATAGCTACTGTCTGACCACAAAGTCCCAGCAGTGTACTTGCAACATGATTTCTTGAGCCAGAAGGGAAGATTTTACATTGATCCCCACTCCAGCCCTAGAATCAGCCCAGTGCTGCCCCTTTAAGATCTCTTTGGATCGAGTGTTGGCAAGACTGTGGAAAATGGGAGAAGGGGACACAGGAGACAGACAAACGTCCTGGTTTTCAAAAGGATTCTGCAAGAATGAGCCAATGATTGTGACTTCTGGGAACTTTCCAGAATAGAAAATTAAAGGGATGCTTCCTTCTAGAAAGGGAAACAATGATTCCAAAGAACTAACCTGGCAGTTGTAAACTGAGTGGCTGGCTGCCCATCAGTTGGAGAACAGCTGAATAAGTTGTGGTATATGTGGTAATATGGAATATTATTTATAATATTATTAGTTAAAAAAGGAAACCAAGATTACTAAAGGAGGGGACAGGGGTGTGTGGAAAGGTTAAACTTACAGATTAGGCACATATTGATCAGAGACTGTTAGTTAAAGTAGATCAGGCCTGTAGGCCCCAGTGACGTGATTTTAGATAAGGCCTGGACTGCATTCCATTGTCCAAAGAAGAGATTACTGGCAGAAGCTGTAAATTACCTTGTCTGCTGCATCCCACTGACCAAATAGGGGAACAGAGGTTTATGTGACCAATCACACCATATAGAGGGTGGGATTTTGGAGCTTCTTTAATTGAAATGTATAAAAGCTGTGAAGATTTTCAAGGGAGTGGATTTGTCCTGCTGTGAATTTGGCTCACAGACCAGGATGGGGTCCGTTTCTAGAGATTCTAATAAATAATTGTGCTTTCTATGAGTGATCTCTGTAATAGTCACTCTAGGTAGGTCTTTTTGTCTCAAACAGTTGGGGGCTCATCCGGGATGGGGTCTTTGAGGGAGATGGCTGTGTGCACCCCAGACAGGGACAGGCACGCACAGAGCAGTTTTCTCCATGGTCTCTGGCTCTGGGTGTGCAGCCTCCCTCTCTCTTAGACAATGGCCCCAGGCAGAAGTATTCAGTGGAAAGCGGAACTGAAGACTCAAGAAGGAAGTAGAGTCCTGATGGCCGGCAATGCAGCCTGGAAGATTTACATGTGTAATTCGAGGCATGCTTTCAGGGATAAGTCTGGGGGTCCATTGGCTGGGTCAGAGGAGACCCCAAGGGATTAGCTCTCCTAAATTTGTTTTTGGTGGGGACTGCTGTTGACCCCAAGGAAAAGGACTCCCTGAATAGGTTCTCGGATGACTGTGATCGTGAGGGTGAGTGCTAGTAATGGGATAGAAGCAGTCCAAGAATTTGTCAGGATGGTAGCTAGGTATAAAAGGATAAAAGGAAATGCAAAAGGTGAAAACAGAGCTCTGCATCTGTCTATGTGTGTATGTCTGTTTGTTTTGTGTTCCGTGTTAAAAAGTTAGCAAGTTCATAAGAAATAAGAATTCAGCCTCTGTGTTGCAGACTTAGAAAATATCAGGGTGAATTGTTGGGAGTTGGAATTCATTCAGAGTAGTAATGCTTTCAGAGTGCTTCAGAATATATTGGTCTTAAATCATGGAATATCTAGGCATTCTCTGTGAAGGTAGAGAGATGCATTAAAGGGACTTGGAAGTTTAGAGAAGCTCCATTTGGATTCTGGGAGGAAAGAATGTTCAAGGTGAAACAAACCCTAATCTGTTTTGTTGATTTAAAAGCTCTGTTAAGTTTTAAGAACCATGATTAAGAAATTTGGGAATTGGTCATTTTAATGTTACTTAGTATAAAATTTGCTTGTGATTTTAAACTTTTTCACCTGAGGTACTAGTCTGTAAGTAAGGAAAAACTGGGCTGAAGAGTTTTCAGAGCCTGTTAGAGTAAAGGGCAACAAAAACCTTATCTGATCAAAACTCAGGCAGGAGATTTTTAAGATGATTCTGAAATTGTGGGTAATAATTTTGCATTGCCTTTGCATGCTAGATTTGTTTACTCTGAGTAAAAGATCTTGGAATTTGTTTGAATATTGATACCTTTATTACTAAAGAAAAAAAAATTATCTATTTTAGTAATGGCAGAAAAAAAAGCAGTGTGCTAGTAGGATTAAAGGGAAAGAGCAATAAAATTCAAACAGCCTGGGCTGAGCCATAAAAGCTGCTTGAACAGATAAAAGAGAGCTGCTAATTGCTGTGAGAAGAAATCTGCCAGAAAAAAGAAAGAAAGAAAGAAAACTTTTAAAAACAGCTGTATTCAGTTTAATTCAGTATGTTACCTTCTGAAACATATTGGGTAATTTGTTAACATTGTAAATTATGCTTTATGGAGTTTTTCTAGTTATTCACTATATTGTGAATCTTAAAAGTTACGAAGGGAACTGGAAAGAAGAATGCAGGAGATTTATGAAGGATTGATTTGTAGGAGCAAATTGAGAGCCTGAATGATATCAAGAAAGAATCAGTTAGAAAAAGAAAGGAAATAAACTGCCTAAATCTTGAGAAGGATTCCCATGTAGGAAATTGAGTGGAGAAACAGGAGGGAATCTTTTGTCCAGGAGTGCAGGAGGCGGGGAAGGGTGGCCACATAGAATCCTCTCCTCTTTCCCCTGTACCAAATGCATTCCAGTCATTTTCTGTAGTGGTTTGGTTAATTGACTGAATATTTGTTTCATTGATAAATAATGGTTTTCTTGTTTAAGGAATATGATCATAAATGTGATCTATAGTTTGAAAGAGTTATTCAAAAAGTTTAATTGATGTTTTTAAGAACTTTTCAGATTCTTTTATGAAAAAAAATGAAGTTTTAATTAACTGTATTGATGCCAATTATTTAAAGGGACTCCAAGGATAATAGTTTTTGCCTTTGTCCTTTTGAAAATGTTTTTGACATGGTCAATATGTAGTTTGGGACTTTCCTGTGTATTGAGTATTTTAAAAGCAAAATGATTGGTATAATATTCAATTTATGGAACATCTACTTGGGTATATAAGAATTGTGTGAACAGTCTGGGATAACTTTCTTACTATTAAAAGTCTTACAATATGTAGATGATCCTCTTGTGGCAGGAAGGAAAACGAGTGACCTTGTCCAAGTTTGTTAAATGATTTAGAAGCACAGGGATTGAGAATTTAAAACAAATTGCAATTTGTGAAACATGAGGTAAAATATTTAGGTCATTGTATAAGTGAAGGGGAAAAGAAATTAGATTCTGTAAATTACTTGAAAGAAGGAATAGAAACAGAAAAGGGAAGGAACTGGCACACAGGGCATTGGTCATTGAAATTTTGACTAATCTTATGTTACCTAAGAACATTGCAGTGATTCATGTGCAGGGTCACCAAAGAAAAGATTCATTTGAGGCAATGGGAAAGTGCTTTGCGGATGAGGAGGCAAAACGGGCTGGAGAAGAGGAATCTGTGAGTCTGGAGAAGATGATGGTGCTAATTCTGGCATTTCTGCCTCCAATGCCTCCACTTTCCCTTATCCCATAAGAGAAGCAGGAAATCCAAAGCCTTGGTGCTCAGGAGGATAAAGAGGGGTACTGACTCTTCCTTGAGAGCAGAGAAGTACTGACCACAGCGAGTATGGGACATGTACTCCAACATTTACATCAGGGCAGTCAACGGGGTGTCCAAAACCTGTGTGATGTGGTGCTAAGTTGGTGGCAACGGGGTTTGTACACAATAACAGGCAACTGGTCAGCAGTGTCCTGTCTGTCAAAGGAGGAATAGGGCGGCCCAATGACAAGTCCAAAAGGAGGAAGGCCCCCTGGTATCAGGCCTTTCCAAAGCATACAGGTGGACTTTACCAAGCTGCCATCAATGGGGCATCTCAAATAACTGTTGGTCATAGCAGACCATCTGACCTCATGGGTGGAGGCCATGGGCCCTTGCCTGGGCAACTGCTTCAGCAGTTGTAAAAGTACTCCTTGAGCATATCATTCCAGGATATGGGTTGGTAGAGCAGGTAGATTTGGACCAAGGCACCCATTTCATGGTTAAAATCTTCCAATCTGTTGCCCAAGCTCTAGAAATATCCTGGGACTTACATATCCCATGACATCTGCCCTCATCAGATAAAAGTGGAAAGGATGAATAAGGAAATTAAACAGCAACTGACTATATTGGTGTTAGAGACACAATTGCCCTGGACCAAGTACCTTCCCCTTACCTAAGAATTAGACCCAAACCCTGAAGGGATGTGGGATTATCACCTTATGAATTATTGTATGGTCACCCTTATCCAAAAGGGATTCAAAATTCTTCCTTGAATCCAATATTTGAAACCAAGGATTTATTTTTAAGAAAATATGTCATGTCTGTACTGCAACATCTGAAAGCATTGCAACTAAAAGGGCTTATTGCTCACACTCCTCCCTCAGGATTCATGGTGCATTAAGTTCTAGCTTGGAGACTGGGTCCTGGTTCAGACGTAGAAGGAGGACAAGCTGATCCCGAGCTGGGAAGGAGTGTTCCAGATATTCCTGACATCAGATACAACAGTGCTACACAGGAAAGAGGGTGGAATCAGCACACCAGAATTAAAGGACTGGTGGATGCTCCAAGGGTGTGGACTTCCAAACTGAGTCCAGAGAAAGAGCTGAGACAAACACTAAAAGGAACTGATGAACTGTGCATGTGAAATCCTGATAGTGATATTGATCTGGGGCACCTTATTGGGGCATTGCCTAAATCAAACAGGGGCAGGGCTATGGATGGGACAGGGTAAGTGTGAATGGACCTTCACTAGTCGACCACAGAGGGTAGATATTATAGATTGTAGTGAATATAGAAACAGATGGAGCAAGTCAAATATTGTTTGTGATGATGGGTCAGTGTTTCATTGTGTCCACCAGCATTCATTGGGGGGTATTGAGGGATGTTTGAAGGAATTTAGTTGAAGCCTATTTGTCAAACACCCCATAATCTATTCAAACCGGTGATGTTAATGGGTGGGGAGATGCCTGGCCCCCAGCACAGATTATCAAGGAATACGGACCGGCGACATGGGCCCAAGATGGTGGTTGGGGGTATTGGACACCAATACATATATTGAACAGATTAATTCAACTGCAAGCAGTCTTAGAGGTAACAACTAACCAAACTGCTCAGGCCCTTAATCTATTAACTGATCAAGCCACCCACACAAGAGCAGTGGTTTTATAACATATTTTAGATTATCTGTTAGCAGAGGAAGGAGGGCTCTGTGAGAAACAAAACCTGTCCACCTGTTGCATGCAAATTGATGACAAAGGACAAGTAGTAAAAGAAATGACTAAGGGCGTTCGCAGGATAGTTTATGTGCCTGTACAGGTTTGGAAACCTCCCTTCACAAATGGCTGGTGCTCTTGGTGTTTGATGGTGGCTGGTGGAAACAGCTCTCATGGTACAGACATGGCAATCGGGTATTATTCTGTCCCCGCTATGTTTACTCTGTATGATTACATTGGTAACGAGTGTAGTTTAAAGCTCACTGTCAAGAATCTTACAGACAGAGGATGCCATTAAAAGGACAGAAAGAGGGATGGAAGACAGTAGCAGGGGATGATCCAGATGAGGAGATTAACAAGCAATGTGTAGAGATCGTAATTGAGTTTAGCCACAATGTTAGTTCTTCATGAGGAAACATACATATATATGTGTGTGTGTGTGTGTGTGTGTGTGTATATTTATGAATAACAGGGGGGATTGTGTGGGAAAAAGGTGAAGAACTTACAGATTAAGCACATATTGATCAGAGACTGTTAAAGTTAAAGTAGATCAGGCCCATCGGCCCCAGTCACGTGATTTTAGATGAGGCCTGATCTGCACTGCACCCCAAAGAAGGGATTACGACAGAAGCTGTTTATCACCTTGTCTGCTGCATCCCACCGACCAAATGGGGGAATAAAGGTTTATGTGACCAAGCACAACATATAGAGGGCGGGATTTGGGGTTTCTTTGTCTGAACCGTATAAGAATTGCGGCGATTTTCAAGAGAGTGGCCCTGCCCCGCTGTGGCTTCGGCCCTGGCCAGGATGGCGTCGGGTTCTCGAGAGCCTAATACATAATTCTGCTTTCTATGAGCGATCTCTGTAGTGGCTACTTGGGGCAGGTCTTTTTGTCCCAGAGAGGAGGTTGCTATGGAAGTTTTCCTAGACTGTACCTGACGGGCTTTTGTGCCCTTCTTGTGGAGACGATGGGGAAAACGTGACCCGATGCTACTGCGGCTTAATGCACCAGGGGGGGGCTAGATTCAAGGTTCACACGGATCTGGCCAAGTCACGTCGTCTCTTTGCCTCAGTTTCCTTATCTGTGAAATGGGGAGATAGCACCCACCTCCACTGTTGTTTGCTGCTCTAGCTCATCTTACAGAGGAGGACATGGAGGCAAACACGCGGCCCGAGGCAGTTGCAAAACCAGCGCCGACCCACGCCCAGGCGCGTGCCTGCGCACACGTGCCCGCACACACGTGCCCGGGTAACTGACCAAAGGCTTCTCCTTCTGGGAGAAGAATCTCGAGGCCGAGAAACAGCTAGCCAATCAGCACATGTTCTCCATCCAGGCCCCGCCCCAAGCATTCGTCATAGCAACACCATCCCGGAAATACTGTTGCCCCGCAGTATTCTGGGAAATGTAGTCCTGCTCCGGCAGCATCCTTGGGGGAGGAGTGAGAGGGAGGTCCCGATAAGTCCAGCCTTCCCGTTTTACGCAGGGCAAGTTGAGGGGCCGGCCGGATGGAGAAAAGAGTAAACTGAGGCCAGGAGTAAAGAAGGAAAGAATGATAGGAGGAGTGTGGGAGGGAGGGGAAGAGAGGAGAGCAAGGAGGCTTGACGTCCACGTAGTCACGTGTCCTGCCCGGACCTCAGTTTCCCCATCTGTAAAGGGGGCCTTCGAGGGCCCCAAACCTACAAGGGAGCGGGACTCTGCTTGACCCCAGCGGCCGGAGGCCACTCGCCCCTCGCCTGACGATGGCGGAGTTCTCCTCCTGATGTGACCCCGGGGAAAGTGAGTGCCCCCTCCGTCGGACCTACTGTGCGCTTGGCGCTGTGCCGAGCCGGTCCCCACCACTTGGGCAGAGATGCTGTGATTCTGCCCACTTGGCGAGGAGCGCCCGCCTCTCTCCCCCCAGCCAGTGAGCGTGGGGGCCTCAGACTTTGTCCCAATGGTGAGATTGGACTTTAAGCGCATGACGGATGGAGGGATGGATGGAGAGCTGGAGAGAGAAAGGCAGAAACAAAGAGATCCGTGGAGCAACAGCAACAAAGGGGAAGCACTGTGGGCTTCTCGTGGGTTAGGCACTGGGTTAAGTTTTGGGGACACGGATTTGAACAAATAAGAAAGACCGTCCCCAGCCTCAAGAAGCTGACATTTCAACGGAGGATCATCGCACAGAGATGCAAGCTGTACAGTGAAGGTCCCGATACTCTCTAGTCAGTGGCTTCCCAGCAGAGAAGGAAGACCTGAGGAAGGGGAAGAGAGAGGAGGAGGTGGGGAGGGCTGGGCGGAAAAATCTTCCCTTCTCTACTTGCAGTCTCAGTGACATGGGCTGAGCTTGCATACAGGAAGCGCTAAATAAATGCATCACCCATTTGCTTTCTTGGTGATCTGTGCTTGAATACCCGTATTACCACAAGAAAGAGCTTCTACTTGCAGTCTGGAGCGGGGCAGAGAGGAGTTAGGGGGGTAATAATGGGGGGGGGGGGAAGACCATCATTAAAACATTTAAGCAATAGGAAAAGGAGTGTGGAAGGGGACCCAGAGCAATTTTATTACTGTTCAACTTTGCAACTCCACCTCCTGCACACTTTATATATACATGCCCAGATCCAGTCCTTTAAAAACGATTATTTTTTCCTTTTTCCTTCGAATGGTTCCGTATTTCTATCTTATGTATATTATCCTCTCCCCGATCTGACGCACACGTGGCTTCCATCCTATACATCCAGTTTCTGAGATCCGCTGTAATGAGGATGACTTGAATGAGCCTTTAACCCTGGAACGTGAGCCAAGGCTTTAGCCCCTGCACGCGCACAAGTGGAGAGCAGAGGAAGGAGAGGAGGAACCATTGCTTTTGGGCTGCTGAGCCCTGACACTCCGGTTTTGCGTTTCGAGGTCCCTTCTAGATGGATTTAATTCAACAGGCACTGATGAAAAGGCTGTTCCTCGGAGGGAGGGGCATCTGGTGGCAAAGTGGATAGAGTGCCGGCTTTGAAATTGAAATCGGGAATCCCACCTCTGACACGGAGTGGGCAAGTTACTTCTTCCCATTGACATCCATTTCCTCAGCTGAGCTGGAGAAGGGAATGGCAAATCATTGCAGTATTTTTGCCAAGAGAACCCTAAATGGGTTCAAATCCTGCTTTGAACACTCCCCCATTGTTTGGCTCTGGGAAAGGCACTTCCACTCTCCCAATCTTTACTTCATCATCTGTGAAATGGGGATATTAATAGCACTTCCCTCCCAGGTTACTGGGAGGCTGGAATTAGAGCATCTGTGAAGGGCTTTGCAGACTTCAAAGCTCCTTTTGCAGATTTCCCACTCCTATGGTGATTCATCTGCGCACATGCTTTCCCAGTCAGTGTGTATTTATGGAGCACCTACTGTGTGCTGGACATTTTGTTCAAGCACTGATCCAAATAAAGGCCCTCATGGAGTTCACAGTGGTCAGCACACCAACAGATGGGTAGAAATAAGCCAGATGTGGGATTAATTGGAAATAAGAGGCAAAGGCTTCCTGAGAAGGTGGAAGGAAGCCAGGGATGAGAGGAGGAGGAAGGGGGAGCACGTCAGGCCTGGGGGATGACCAGAGGGAGGCCAAAGAGAACATGGTGTGGGTGGGGAAGAAGGCAGCAGGGGACCTACCAGAGACAGTTGTTGGAGTGACAAGTCATTAAAACATGGGATGGAAGGCTATAAAAGTTCTGAATGTCAGCAGCCTTTTGGCTGTGGTCCCGGAGATCACGGGGTTGTCGAGGTGGGTGATGATGCCTTTGGCAGCTGAGGAAGACTGGGTGGCTGGAGTGGGGAGCCCAAGGCAGGCAGGCAGACCCCCAGCAGCTGCTGGCCCAACCCAGGCCCAAAGTGCCAAGGGGTGGGAGAGCAGGGCCAGAGGAGAGGATGAGGAGTTTGGGGGGGGGGGTGTGAGGAGGAAGACCTGGGCCCCAGATGGGGCACAAGGCATTGAGGATGTCGCTAGGAGGGCCTGGGACAGTCGAGGGGAAGTCGGAGGGATAGTGGGAGAGCCCCGCTCTGGAAATGCAGTCTGAAATGTTGACCAGGTTAGCTTGTCTGTCAGAGAATTAGAAGGGCCTGCCATCGGCTGGGAGGGAGCCATCAGCTGAGACAATGGCCAGGGCTCTGACTGGAGGTGTAGAAGGTGGAGGATCCTCCCGAAGGGAGGGATCACCTCTCCTGGATCTACCAGATCCCAGGTGCTTCATGATCTCATTGGGCTGAGTTCTCCCGAGTGCTGGCAGTCTGGCTGCGTTGAGGTCGCCCTCCCTCTCTGCCCACCATTTCTCAGCCTCGGCCTCTTCCCAGTGCACCATCCAGAGTCCTTCCTGCTCTTCTTGGGGGGCACTGAAGCCCTCTCTGGGGGCCCCCTAAAGTCCGCAGCTGGATCCTAGAGTCTGAAATGCCTGGAGCCCTGGACCTGGTGCCAGAAGGCCCGGCTTTCAGAGCCCATCTCTGGCTCACGGGTGCACCCCGGAGGTCCCTCAGCCTCTCGGTGCGAGGCCGAAATGGGATGTTCTGGCCCCACACCCGGCTGGGCTGCTCAGGAAGTAGGGATTGGAGGAGCCAGGCAGCGAAACAGAGGAGACGAGGGGGTCTTCACTGGCAGGACCCAGCCTCCAAGCCCACTCCCCAGGCCTTGCTGTCTCCCCACCAATGGGTACTCTTCGATTTCTTCCTCCTTAGATGGACTTGGCCACATGCTCTCTCCCACGGGAAAGCCTGGTGCCTTTGGCCTCTGTCCAGCTGCCCTTGGTGACTAAAGTCACCTGAGTCCCCTCCAGCCCATCACAAGGATGGCGGAGTCCCCGATGTCCTCAGACTGACTCAGGAAGGCTTGCCGTTCCACTGGGACTCCCTCCCTGATGGGGAGATCCCAGAGAGTCCAGGCTTCTGGGATCCTCGCTACAACAGAAACGGGGGGTCCTCTAAGATCCTCCCAGTCCACAGAGGAGTCGACTTCCACAGCTGGAAGGTCACAGGGCATCCCTGGCAGAACCCCCAGATGGGCCAAGAGAAACCTCGAGGGCATCTCCTCCAATCTCTTACACAGTCGAGAGTCCCTTGCATAGGATCAGAAACACTTGGGATTGGCGGCCATCCCAAAGCCCATCTTCTCCCACTTGAGACCCAGGAGGGGGAGGCTCCGTCACTCATGGACTCACATGTGGAAGTGCTGGCCGGGGTTGTCTGGTCAGAAGAGAAAGCTGGGAGAGTTTGGGATGTGCCGCGGGGTCCCAAGGTGAGCTGCGGCCTCCCTGCAGGGCGACGACGAGTCCTGGGCCCGGGAGGCCCCATCCCTGGCCAAGTTCCTCAGGAGCCGATGTCCAGGTGTGGCTTGGCTCCTCGAAGGGCAGCCAGGGCCTGCTGGGTCCCTTCCGTCAGTTCCGTACCAAACAACCTACGGAGACACAAGGAGACGGAGCGTTGGCACCCACCCCACCTGCCTCTGCTTTCAGGGTCCTGGAGACTCGGGCCCGATACCTCTGGAGGACTGTCCTGGAGAAGCTTCCCCTCTGTGTTCTGGAAAAAGAGGGAGCCCAGAGCCGTCTCCTCCAGCCTCGGGGCCAATGTGACTCCCGAGCAGAAAGAAATCCTCGGGGGGCTGCATGTGGCCTGTCTGATTTGATGGCTGTGACCCTCCAGTGGACACCCACGGAGTCTCCCACCCGGGGACAGGCAATCACAGAATCCCCAGGCTAGGTCTCAGCATCTCTTCGGGGGCTCATCACCCAGCTTCCCTTTCCCCTCCACCCTAAACACGGGCGGCGGCAGCAGAAGACCTCTCTCCATTACATAAAAGTAGATTTCTATAATTGGGTGGAGCCTGAAAGGTCACCAAGTCCAAGCGGCATCCCACCCTCTGCAGGAGACCCCTCAACACATTCTGGGATTCTCTGTTCCTGGGTCCTTCCCCCAGACCTGACATCCCATGTTCTAAGGACCCTTGCTACTCCAACGCCCCCTGTCCCAAGGGCCCTCCCTGCTCCAATGCCCCCTGTTCTGAGGGCCCTCCCTCTCTAACTCCCCCTCTTCTGAGGACCCTCCCTCTAACAGCCCCTGTTCGGAGGACGCTCCCCGCTCTAACACTCCATGGATGTCCTAAGCTCTCTTTCTGGAGGCTGAGGAGTCCCCGTCTCTTTCCCCTTTCCAGCCTGTCCCCCCACCCGCTATCCCGGGGGCTCTCACCACAAGGTTCGGAGCCTGCAGTTGGGCTGGCTCAGCCTCTCACACAGCAGTTGCACCCCTGCGTCCCCCAGAGCGTTGTTGGTGAGGTAGAGCTCTCTCAGGGTCTGGTTGATCCCCAGGGCCGCAGCAAGGTCCCCGCAGGCAGCCCCGGACAGGGAACAGCTGTCCAGCCTGGGCAAAGGACAGAGGGAACCTTATTTGTCTGTGAGATTGGATCAGCAAAGACACCCGGCTCTGCTTCCCAGAGTCCCTCGGGCTCTTTATGGCCTTGACCTCAGGTCCCGCTGGCTCCCAAGCCAGGCCTCTCTCTACACAAAATCCAATTTTTTATTTGTCTTGAAAACTCTGAGTTCCAGATTCTCTCCCTTCCTCCCTGCCCCCCCCCCCACTCCCATTGAGAAGGCACATGTGAAATTACCCAAAACATTTCCATACAAGTCCGAGGAGAACGCCCCCCACCAAAGAAAAACCCAAAAGAAAAATAAACTTTAAAAAGTCCGCTTCAATCCGTAATAAAGTGAAAGACCGAAGTGTGAGTGCTTTGTCACAAGGCACACAAGGCCACAATCCTGAGGGTTGAGGCCTTAGCCAAACCCTGTGCCTCCAAGAGATCCTTAGCACAGCACTCAGCAAACAAGACAAGCATTTATGAGGCACCTACTGTATGCGGCATTGCCCCAAGTGCTGGTGAAGAGGGGACCCCGGAACTCGAAGGATTTTCAGAATTCTGGGGTCCCCTCTTCACTGGGAAATCCTAGAAAGGGGACAGGCAGCCCCTCCCTTAAGGAGCTCCTTGGAGGAGACCCCAGGCCCATCACTGTTCCTACTAGATGGGTGGGGTGGGGGAAGGTCCTTTGAGAGGGAAAGGCGTTCACGGGGGGGGGGGGGGGGGGGGGGGGGGGGGGGGGGGGGGGGGGGGGGGGGGGGGGGGGGGGCAGGCGAGGCCTCCTGGAGAAGCTGGAATTTGAGCCCAGTCCAAGGGGGTCAGGCAAACTAAGATCAATAAGTGAGGTGCCGTTGGGGAGGGGGGGGCTCCTGGGAGCCCAGGGAATGTAATGGGGAAAATTAAACTAAAAAAACAACTAAAAACAAAAACAAAAGGAGACAAAGCAGAACAAAAACAAATAAAGGCAGATGAAAATAACTGAAAGAAAAATAAAAGCCCGCCCTTGACTGGCCAGAATTCTGGGTTGGCGCAGCCGTCCCTGCATCGGCCACAAAGTGGCAGCACCATCCCAGAGAGCGGTTAGGGAAGGTAGGAGACAGAGGGGGTGACTCAGGCGCAGGGAGCAAGTGGGTCTGACCAGGAGACAGAATAGTGCCAAGGGGCACCGGAGTAGCCTGGTTGGGAGCCCTGAACAGAGAATAAAACCTCACGAGCCACAGAATATAAGCATCCCAGAGCTGTCCTTAGAGTTCCCCTGAGCCACCTGAGCACTCTGTTTGAAGAGGATCTGGGGGCCGTAGTGAGCCAGTGGGGGGATATGGCAACCCCCACAAAGCCACGTGGCCTCGCTTCCAGGAATAAGGCGCGGAAGGCCCCGGCTCCGAGCTCTGCCCTTGAGGAAAGTAGCCAGTGAAGAGCGGCCAAGGCGGGGAAGAAGGCCAGGCTTTTGCCACCTGAGGATCAGTTGGAGGCACTGGGGATATTTAGCTGGAAGGTAAGACGTCCTCGGTCTGGGGGACTGCAATTTACCGGCAACGCTCTCGGAAGCGCGCCTGGGAGAAGGACCAAATTCTGGGAGAAGGACCCCTGGTGGCAGGGGCAGAGAAATATCTGGGCGCATTGGTCAGGGAGAGTGTCCTTACAACCGCTGGAGGGGCGGAGGAACCAAGCTCTCTTACTGCAGTTAGACAAACTCAGCTGGACAAAGTTGGCTAATTTTGTGCAAAGCATCTTTGAGGAGCATCTTAGGGGAGCACTTTGGGGATCATCTTTTAGGAGCATCTTAGGGGAGCACCTGAGGGAAGCACCTTTGGGGAGCACTTTGGGGAGCACCTTAGGGGAGCACCTTTGGGGAGCATTTTTGGGGAACACCTTTGAAGGGCACCATTGGAGACCATCTATGGGGCAGCTGAGAGAAACCCCAGATGGGTCCTGCCTTCAAGGAGCTCATGTTCCCCAGAATCTTCCGACAAAGCTTGGCTAGCCAGGGGATTTTGTAGAGAGGGTCCTTGTCCTAGCCAGAAGGGTCTAGGATTTGTGAGAAGGGCCCTGCCCAGGTCAAGAGAGGACCGAGCTAAACCTTGGCACCTGATTCCGGAGGCTCTTTTCATCACACCAGGTAAGTTATGGCTTCCGGCTCCAGCCTCCCGACTGAAGTCAGAGACCATTAGTTCAAACTCTACCTCCGATGCTTCCTCTCTATTGGGACCTAGAGGGTACCACTGAAGCTCCCTGTGCCTCAGTTTCCTTCTCTATAGAATATTGAGAATTGGGCCTGTGGCTTAAGGTCCCCTCCAGTTCCTTCCATCCTAAGCCAAGAACTAGGTAGGAGACAGAAGGGCCCCACGGAACTGGGGGGATGATGGCAGCAAAGGATCTCAGGATAGGGGAGGAGACTTCTCGAGTCCAGGCTTGCTAGCCCAATCTCTTCTTATAGAGAAGGAAATGGAGACCCCCAGGGAGTGTTGGGAACTGATGGATGGGGCCCCAGTTTAGGATTTAAAAAGACACTGGACGGGCTCCAGCCGGGCTCCTCACTCCCTCTGCAACCATGGGGATCATTCCTCATCTCTGAGTCTCAGCTTCTACCTCCATGAAATGAGGGACGGAGTAGCTGAATTAAGGTTCCTTCTAAGTCGAAGTGACCTTAGAACTAGAACATTAGCCAAGAGGGGCCTTAGAACATAGGATTCTATGTTCTAGATTAAGGCACCTTAGAACATAAAAAGTAGAAGTTGAATGGGGGTGGATCTCCGACTAGAGTATTTTTGAGCTAGAAAACTCGAGAACACAAGACGTAGAATGTCTGAGGTGGGAGGGACTTGGAAGCTCTTCATTTCAGATGAGGAAATGACCACAGTGAACTCTCCCAGCTATCATTCCAAAGCCAGATGACTCACCACAGCTTGTGAAGCTTACAGTTGGGGTGCTGCAGGCCCTGACACAGCAGGTGCACCCCCAGGTCTTCCAAGTCATTGAAACTCACATCCAGAGCCTTGAGGTGAATGTTGGACTGCAGGGTAGTGGATAAAGCGTCACAGGAGACAAAGGTGAGCCGGCAGATGCCCAACCTGGAAGGTAAGACACCCGGGGAAGGGCAGGATACTGTTACTTATATTAATCCTCTTACTCTGGGCTCCTTTAACATTCTCTTTCTTTGAGGAGTCCATCATCTTCCTCCCACCCCCTCATTGTGTTTGGCCTGTCTCCTTTCTCTTCCTTTTGTCTCCCTTCCTCCCCTCTTGTCTCCCTTTCCCATCTCTCTTCCCCTCCTTCTGTCTTCCTCCCCTCCTGTCTCCCTTTCCCACCTCCCTTCCCCTCCTCCTGCCTCCCTTCCCTTCCTCCAGTTTATCTTCTCTTTTCTCTGTCTTTACCCACCCCAGAGGTTTCAATCATCACCAATAAGACAGACTTCTACATCTGTATCTTCACCTACAAACTCTTCCCTGACTTGGAAAACCCCGTCTCTGAACTCTTGGTGAGTGACCCCTCCCCAGGGAATCAGCATCAGCCTCCCACACTCAACAAGTTCTGAATTAACACTGGCTACTCCACCTTCCTTCCCCAACTCCCCCCCCCCCCTTTGCTGGAACCACTCTCTCCATCTCAAGCCTCAGAGGCTCTTGGGATTCTTTTCTCTTAGTCCTCATGTCAAATCCAGCGGCCAGTCTGCCCAGCCTCATGCTGCAGGTTATCAGGGAGAAAGGTAATCCCTTTTAAAAATAAAACATGGAGGAAAGCTTTCAATATTAAAACAAAGAAGAAAAAGGATCTGTAGAGTCTAGTGGGAATCCATGACCCTGGCAAAGAAGCCTGGGGGCTGGGAGCATGGGATGCAGAAAGGGAAGAAGGTCCCTGCCCCCCCAAAAAAGAGAGCAAGGAGACAGATGTGTACTCTGGGCAGGAAACAGCTCCTTGTCCTCCAAGGAACAATTAGATGCATCTAATGGCACTTCCCAAATCAGCCAAGGAGGGTAGAAGCATAACTAAGCTGGGGTTGCTGACAGTTCCTTTTCAGGTGACAAGAATACTTTTTTCAGCCTGACACCATCAGAAACATCAGCTGTCTCTGGGGGAGGAAGAAGCTTCCCAGGAATCATCAAATCAGACGATTCAACTCATTCTTTGGCCTCGTACCTCAGGCTCGTGGCTTAGTGCCTGCCGCACAGTTGGGGTTCAGCCAGTTTAAAAAATTCAATTTTCATTCCATATCCTTTCTCCCTCCCTCCCATCTCCTCCTCCCTCATTCATTGAGAAAGCAAGAAACATAAGACCCATTACAAACTATATAGTCAGGAAAAATCCATTTCTTCATTGGTCATGTCAAAAGAAATTGGTCTCAAAAATCTGCACCTTATCTTGACTCCATCAGCTCCCAAGTGGACGTGGGTAATATATTTTATCATTAATCCCCTGTACTTGTAATTGTAGGAGCTTAAGTGTTGATTAAGTGATTGGTTCGATTTATCGATTTATTGATTCTATCCAGTTGTGATGATCTGTGTGGACCAAACAGAAAGAATCTAGAAGTCTTTGCTAAGGCTTCTGGAGTCTGGGGCTTAAAAACATATCAGTGGCGTCAGTTACCAAACATAATAAGGCTGGATTTGGCCATATCTAAACTTTGTGCTTCCAGAAGTCCAGAGCATAGCACTCAGGAAGCAGTACACTCCAATGAGGTCACTGGGCCAGACATTGTTCTAAATTCTGGGGATACAAATAAATGGGGAAAAAGGAGAATCCTTACTCACAAGAAGCTCTCAGTCTAACGAGGGAGACAACATGCAAACTATATGTGCAAACAAGATCCGCACAAGGCAAATATCAAGAAGGAAAAACTTGCAGAAGGCAGGATTTCAGATGAAATTTACAGGAAGCCAGAGAGGCTGGGAGGCAGAGTCAAAATGAGAGAGTTCCATCCAATTGAATTAGCCAATAAAAATGCTTGGAATTGTGAGATGGGGTGTCTTTTGTGAGAAATATCAAGGAGCTAGTGCCACCTAATGGCAGAGTATATTAGGAGAATAGCCATGGGGGATATGTGACATAGAAATGTTTAAGAGGGCCAAGTTTTGGAGGAATATTATATTTGCTCTTGGAAGCAATAGGGAAGCACTCAAATTGATAAAATAAGGAAGTGACATGGCAGGACCTCAAATTTAAGAAGATCGATTTGGATTAATATGTTAATATGTTTAAAATGATTGTACATCTAACTTACATTAAATTGCTTGCTATCTTGGGGATAAGGAAGGAGAGAGAAAAAATTTTGGAACTCAAAATTTTACCAAAATGAATGTTGAAAACTACTTTTAAATATAATTGGGAAAAAAGGAGGACGAACCATTGAATTCTGAAAAAAAAAAAATGCAACGATCCAAGACAATTACAAACAAACAAACAAACAAAAAAGATGAAGAAAGTCAATTTGACAGCTATGTGGAGAACAGACAGGAGTGAGGAGACACTTGAGGCAGGGACTCTCACCAGTGGGCTGTAGTCCAGGTGTGAAGTAATGAGGACTTGAACTAGAAAGATGGCAACATCAGAAGAGAGGAGGGAACATACATGAGAGATGTTATAAAAGTAGTAATGGCAGGATTTGACAGTATAAAAGGAAAAGTAGAACAGTCCCTGCTCTCAAAGAGCTCATATTATTTTTCTTTTAAATTAAGTATTTATTTAGTATTTCATTTTCCCATTACATATAAAAAGAATTTTAAACAATCATTTTTAAATTTCTGAGTTCCAAATTCTCTTCCTTCCTCTATGCCCCCTCATTGAGAAGGAAAGCAATTTGATATAAGCTTTACATGTATAGTCACATAAAACACATTTCCATATGTTGTAAATGAAAAGATAGACTAGGAAAAAAAAAAAAACATTTCTTTGATTTGCATTCAGATTCTATCAACGTGGCTCTTTTCAACAATGAGGTGATTCAGGCCAGTTCCGATGATCTTGCGATGGAGAGAACCATCTGTACCCAGAGAGAGGACTATGGGAACTGACTGTGAATCACAACATAGTATTTTCACCTTTTTGAGTTTGGGAAGACATAGACATGCTTGTGGGCAATAGCAAAGAAGCCGGTAGATGGGCAGGGATTGAAGATGAGTGGAAAAGACTGAGGCCACAATCTATGGCTAAATATCAAGAACCACCCACCAAGCAGACTTAAAAGGCGGAGATGTCTTTTATTCTTTTTTTCTTCTTCATCTGTGGCTTGAAAATACAATAACTTGCTCATGGACTTACTTTGGAGAGGGTAGGAAGAATTTCTTCCTCAAAATCCTCTCTGCCCTCCGCTGTATTGGTGACTGCCCATAAATGGCATCGAGCACCGGGGCTGATCATCTAGATGAGCCTGAGATGGGATTTCAAGTCTCTGACTGTCTGTTCTGCTTTGTATTTCTTTCTCTGGACACAGGTGACTGAATTGGGATCCTGGGACAGATGTTCCAAGATTTGATAGGATTTATGAGAAGCTCCTGGATCTGGGTGCTTATTTCCCAGTAGGAGATGATTCTTATGACTACTTTAGTCATTCTCAGGGGAGAAGATGAGATGATCACAGTAGGATGAGCCATATCCCAATGGCCAATAGATGTGGATTTTAAGTAAGTTGTTCAAGAACTGAAGAGATTGCCCAATCTCACTCTTTAAAAAAAAAAAGCCTTAGCAGCTTCCCTCTAACTATGCATTATATATGCATAAATGTTAAGATCGGTCAATGAATCGGCATTTATTAAATGCCCACCATTTTTTCAGGCAAAAATCCCTTGATAGATGCAGCAACAGAGAAAATAAGCATCTAATTATTAATGTCAATCTGCCCATAAAATAGAAATGGGCAACCCAAAGGTGATGGCCAATGCTGGGGAAGAAATGAGGAACCCAAATGCAAGAAGGATTCCGTGTGCATGGGATGCTCATGCTTGTGGATGACACTGAGCTGATTGTGCCACGCCCAGAACACTATAGGGACTCCAGATGAGGATGACAATTACAAAGAGTTCTGCCTCCCTAGCCAAGCACACAGAAGAAACCAAATGCAAGCAGGATGCTCATTTTCCAGACCTCATGGGGAGCATATCTGGTCCTAGATCTTAGTTTTCCTATGTCTAGTGATCTGGGTCCAGAACTGAACTAAGAGGGGCCTCCTGAGATCTTAGACTTAGAACTCAATAGATCGTTCCTGGTCCAATGGAACTAGGACTTTAGTCCATAAGATTAAAGCCAAATAGCTACAAGGAAAGAAACAAGGGCAAGGGCAAACCAAGGCCCTTCGATGCCCGGTCTGGTGTTCTTCCTGTTATACCAGGATGTTTCCTTCGGCTTGTGGAGCGCTCACACAGCTTTCAATACCCCCGAAGTGCCATCTTGTTAACGTTTGTGTTTTTCCCGGTGCACAGTACGGAACAGCACAAGCGCCGAGGAATCAGACTTGCCTATGTGACAATAAGGGGTGGTGGGTGCACAGGGTTTTAGCACATTACCCAGTGGCAGGGTAGCCCAGTGGCTTCATTAATAGATTTGGAGTCAGGAAAACTTGGCTGCTCTGCCCAGTTGTTCTTGAGCCCCACATGGTCTGAATTTGGCCCCTTTTGAGAAGGCAGCGGTGGCCCACAAACCCCGAAGCAAAGCATGATTGTGGACGCCAGAACTTTCGTGACACGGCAGGACATGAGAGGCACTTCAATGACTAGTTCTAAGGCCCTTTCCCTGGGGGAGCAAACGCTCCTGCCTGGAGGGAGGGAGCACTGTCCCTTTCGGCTCCTGGGGTCAGCCACGGGGTGGCCGAGGGGACCTCTCAGAATGAAGGCAGCAGCTACTCACCGAAGCGTCTGCAGCTGGCTCTTGGAATGGCAGAGGCCCTCACAGAGCAATTTCACCCCCTGGTCTCCCAGCTCGTTTAAGCTGAGGTCCAGCTCAGTCAGGTTCTGGTTGATGCTGAGGACGGAGGCCAGATCTTGACAGGCAGAGGGTGGCAGGTGGCAGATCTTTAACCTAGAGGAAACCCCCCAAGTTCAGCTGCCAGCTTCCACCTTGGTCCTCCCCTTCTCTCCACCTGTTGGTGATGGTCCCATTCACTCCCCCTGCCATAGAGGCAGATGGCGCCCATCTCCACATCTCTGACTGCCCCCCAGGACGCACCCTGGAAGCCTCCCCCACCACTTCTCACCTCTGTCGTCACATCCTCCAGATATTGGGAGATGGCTCTGTACTCTACTGGGACCCTCTTGGTTCTGACAGGTAGAGCCCTGACTGGTCTTCCCACCTCCAGCTCTCCATTCTTCACTCCTTCCCAGAATCATCTACTCATGTCCTTCCTCTGGGCAAAGGTCTCCACTAATTTCTCATTTTCTCTTGAGCAAGGTTTCTTTTGCTTGACATTCGAGGCCCTCCCTCCAGTGGGTGCATCTTTTATTTATTTCTGGTTCTCCTAAGTATCTTACACTCCAGCTGCCTTACATTGCACCATTCCCTGCTTTCTACTGCTCCCAGGGCCTGACTAAAACTCTCCTCTGGGCCTGGAAGGTCCTCCTACCCTATCTTCCCCTTTGAATCCTTCGCTCTCTGCAGCATGGTCAGATTTGGAGGGCTCAGGTAATCTTTTTAGATCTGGAAAGAACCTGGAGATCATCCACTGCAGCCTGTTCACTTTATGGCGAAGAAAACCAAGGGTTGGGCCTCTGGACCCACAAATTCTGAATCCAGGGCCTCTGATACTGAATGATGCCACTTCTCTACCTCTGAGTCCCTTCCCCCTCTGTATCTCACTTTCCTTCTCTGCAAAATGAGCAGCCTCGATGACCCCTAAAACCATGAGTCTGGGAGCCTACAGCCTGTGAACAAACCAAGAAAGTGGACACGAGATGGTTCTGACGCAGCTGCAGTCAGAGAAGGCTTCCTGGAGGAGATAGCTCCTAGGCTGAGCTTTGAAGCAAAATGAGGGTCCAGAAAACCAGAAATGAGGAATAAGTATCTCTGGACATGAACACGAATGCCGGGCAGGAGATGGAAGGCAAGGGAAGTGGCTTGTTTCAGGGCAGCAGCACTGGATTATGGGTGAGAGGACCTGGGTGCGAATCCCAGCTCTCTTCTCCCCACATTGGGTTGGTTATTTCCCATCTTTAGGGCTTCAGAGAAGGAAAGCCAGATGAGGTACTTCTAAGCCCCTGCCAGCTCTAAGTCTGTGGTCTGTGACCTAAGGCAGATCTGGAACACCGAGGAGACCAATTTAAATGGAAAGTGGAATTGCAAAGGGGACTTAAAAGTGTTGTACAGGTTTGGAGAGTCAGGGTGTGGAGCCCTTCAGTGCCAGCAGGAGTTTATATTTTACCCCAGACGCAGTTGGGAGCCAGTGAAGATTTTAGAGTAGGGGAGGGAGGAAGGCATCGCTGTCTTAGGAAGAAACAAATGTGTATTTTCATTGGCAGATAGAAAAAAAGCACAGGGTAATTCGGGGGAATGCCCCCCCATATACAAAGCTTGAGTAGAAAGTGGTTAAACACTGGGGGTTCTGAGGGAGGGAAGGGATGGGGGAAGTACATTCTAGGCACAGAGAAAACCAGTGTGTGGAGGTGGGAGATGGAGAGTCCATTTTGCAGGACAAGAAGATGGCCACTTTACTGGGACCATAGAGCTTTGAAGGGGAGTACTGTGCATGTCAATCTGCTCCAAGCAGCAATGGGGAGCCATGGAGATGGTAGAGAGAAGAGCACCGACAGCACTGACGGAAAACTTGCTTTGGCAGCTTGTTGGCAAGAGGGTGGGTTTTTTAAGATCTCGACAAGATGCCCTCTGTGTTCCTTCTGCCTCTCCCAGGCGGTGACTGGTTTACCTCAGAGATCAGCAGATGGGGAAAACCCAAGGGGAGCAGTCACCAGGTTCAACCACTTTCATTACAGCAGAACTGAGTCCCAGGGAGGCAGAGGGATGGCTTAGTCGGGGTCAGAGCAGGCCGGCGAGTCTCAGGCTCTGGACTCCAAAGCCAGAGCCTTTCCACTTCACCATTCCCCCTTCCCCCCCCCAAAAAAAAGCTGCTTCTTTCAAGGTTTTTAATAAACCTTCCCTCCCAGCACTCCCTGCAGATAGCCAGGAAGTCTCCCCATTGTAGAGATGAGGACACTGAGGGGCAGACACGGAGAGTCTTGGTCAGAGCTTCCCCGCTAGTGGGGGCCCCTCAGCGGACTTTGGGGCGCTTTGAGGTTTGCCCAGTTTCCCGTCACCTCAGCTGAGCCTCCTAAGAAGCTGGGAGCGGCCCATTTTACAGACTAGAGGGGGTGAGCGGGTTTGGAACTCGGTCTTCCTGCCCCAAGCCTGGGCTCTCTCCCCTGCCCCCCCGCGCCTGGCGCGCAGCCGGCACCGCCACTGGGGGCGTTTCTGCCCCCATGGCCGGACTTACCACAGTGTCTGCAGCCGACAGGCAGGATGGCTCAGCCCGGCGCACAGCGGCCTCAGCCCCCAGTCCCCCAGGGCGTTGCCCGTCAGATCCAGCTCCGTCAAGTGGCGGCTGGCGCTCAGCACCTCGGAGAGCGCCCGGCACGCTTCCCAGTCCAGCTCGCACCGCCGCAACCTGGCCAGGAGAGCGGCGGTGGGGAGCGGGCACCGGACGGGGAAGGGGCTGCCCCCTCCCTCTCCCTTCCTGCCCCGGGAGGGACTTACTGCAGCATCTGGAGGCGGCACTTGGGGTGCCGGAGACCCTCGGCCAGCAGTTTCACCCCCGCGGCCCCCAGCGAGTTCCTGCTCAGGTCCAGCCGGGTTAAATTCTGGTTGCTCACGAGAGCGGAGGAGAGGTCTTGGCAGGATGCGCTGGAGAGGCGGCATCGCTTGAGCCTGGAGGAGGAAGGGGGGTGGGGTGGGCAGAGGGAACAAGGCAGAGGGAGCGCGCAAGGGACGCTGCCAGCCCCCCTCATCAGCGCCCAGAGGGAGAAGAAGGCCATTCACCCTACTCTCTCCTTCCTTCCAAACAACAAAGAATCTCAGAGCTGGAAATCCCTCCAACTCTCATCCAGTGTAGACGTCCCAGCTATAGTAGAAAGCCCAGAAGGAGAGGGACCATAAAGGCAAAGCATATTTGCCTCAAGCTCCATAAGCAGGTATTAATCGCCTACTGTATGCCGCTCACTCAAGATTCAAAGTCAACTACAAGATAGGAGACCAGACCTAGAGTGTCCTTGACTTTGGAACTCCCAGGAAAAGCAGCTTCCTCTACTAAAGCATGTCAGCGCCTCTCCTGTAACCGAAAGTCTTAAAATCTTACAGGTTGTGCCAGAGACGGAGGGGCTAAGTGACTTGCCCACAAAGACACAGCTGGAAAAATGGCTAGGATTACAGAACACTTTCAGATTTGCAAACCACTTTATATACACAATTTTATTTGACCATCACAACAACCTGGGAGGTAGGCGCTGTTAGGATAATATTTTACAGTTGAGGAAACCGAAGCAGACAGCCCTTTTAGGTGACTTGGCTAGGGTCACCCAGTTAAGGCAGGCTTTGAACTCCGATCTTCCCAACTCCAAGTTCAAACCACTTCACTGCCTTGTTACCACAGCTAGCAGTAGATGTGTCAGAGTTAAAACTCACCTAACTCTTTCTGGCTCCAGGGCCGGTCTCTCTTCACCACCCACTGCCCTGCAACTTGACCCCACTGTGGTGATGTCATTTTGGTGCTCTTCCAACAGACAACAACCAACCAACCAACTCAGCATAAGTGAGATAAGGTAATGCAGGACAGAGAGCACAAGACTGACTGGAAGAAGGGACAGAGGCTCCCCATGTGAGGAAGATAAGAAACCTGAGAGCAGGGTGAAGAGGGAGGGGCCCTCCAGAAGTGGGACAGCCACGAAGACCAAGGCTGAAAGCCAAAGTCAGGCAACATTTCATAGACTGCCTAGGCTGGAACACAGACTGGGCAGGGATGAGGGAGGAGACATAACCAATTGATGAAGATGGGATGGGTACAGTCCCAAGAGTGTGACTTCACTCCTAATAGAGACTGTTTTATTTTAGGGGCTCCAACAGGATTCGGAGCAGGGAAGCGACATGCTCACAGCTGTGCCTTAGACTTGGCTGCCACGTGGAGGATAGAAGGGAGAAGAGAAACTGGAATTAAGGCGAACAGCCAGAAACCTTAAGTAGTAGTGCAGGATGCAAGGAATGAGGGCCTGAAGCAGGGCAGCCTAAGAGTAGAGAGAAGGGGTCACAGCTCCCTTCAGAAGGCAGTAGACCAAGGTAGACCCATTTTCCAGGAGAATCTGAGAGCTACAGAGGGGAAAGGACATGACTTTATCACAGTGGAAGGTGATTCTCAAAACTTCCTCACTGTCAGGGTGTCATCATTTTTTCCAACAGCCCATGCCATTTTCTGTCTGCCACAATTGGAGCTCAGTCACCTTGGTCCTTAGGGACCACTTGACCCGAGGGAGGCCTGATTTATGCCTAACAGATAAGAAATGGGATAAATCCCCTTAAACCTTCTGAGAGCAATGGACTCCAGAGTGCCATCTTTCTTCAACAATCTGTGTCTCATTCTGCTGACCCATTTCCTGTGTGCAGCATCACTGCTCATGCACTTACTGCTTGCCAATGCTCAGAAAGGGGAAGTGATCACCCAAGATGGTGACAGAACAGGGCCTAGAAGCTGGGGCTTGACTACCAGCTCAGTGCTTCTGCTTTTCCCTACAGACCCTTCACCCTGGATACTGGTCAGTTCTGAGCTCTCTCAGTTTCTCAGCCCTCTCCCTCTTGCTTGAAGTTACTCTGTTCAGCTGCCCTAAGCAAAGGAACCAGCCTGTCCTTACCGAAGGTTCTGGAGTTGGCAGTTGGGATGTCTGAGCCCTTGGCACAGCAGTCTCACTCCACGGTTCCCCAGGATGTTCCGGTATAGAACCAGCTCTATAAGATTCCGGTTGGTGCTGAGGGCAGTGGCAAGATGCTCACAGTAGGCCTCTGGAAGGACGTCCTTCTCTGACCTATGGAAGAAGAGACAGACCCAGGAGGAAAGACATAGGCACAGGGGAAGAGTCTGGGCCAAACAGAATGTGCTAATCGGGAAGGTGGTGAGTTTGCCATTGAGGAAGGTCATAAAATAGACCCAAGAGGACCCATTTGCCAGTGCTGATTTAGCAAGGATGTCTATTCAGGGGAGGACTGAGATCTCTCACTTCTAGTCCTGAGTCTCTGTTGGGGAAGAAACTCCAACATTAGGCTTAGCATGGCCTAGTTACTACACATGATAACCATGAATAAATGCTTGCTGACTGAATATCGAATGACTCAACTCTTCCTGTTCTCTGTGATTTATACAAAGTGTGCACTTAATAACTGCAATTGTAGAATTGCACTGTATTGAATTTAAAAATTTTATGCTGTAGAGGGGACATGTGCACCACGATGGGATAACTTCTGAGGTCCTGTGTGATTCTCAGCTTCTTCAGAAAGAGAACTCATTCTGAAGCAAATTAGGGTCACCAAGTGGCAAAACTCTTCAGGGCAGGACCATGGACAGCTTTAGACCCAAAGGGAACGAGAGCCAAATTCATAGGGAGAGTTCTCTCAGCCATCTCCCCGGGAGGACCTGGATTGGGGTTGTGGGGACAACAATTCTGCACCATTTTGTAGAGTTAGGAGGATCCTTACAAATCCCTGAATCCAACCTTCTCATATTCAGTCAACTAGTATTAATCACCTACTCTGTGCTTGACATTGTATTGGAGGCTAAGGAAGGAAACAGACTCAGGGAGAAGGGAGTTAAAGTTGCTTCACTGATCAAAATGTTAATCCAATGTATCTATTCTGTATATACTTATATATGAATTTGTTGTCTCACCCATTAGGCTCCTTGGAAACAGTGTTTTATTCCTTATATTTGTGTGACTTAGGGGCCTAGCTCAACGCCTGGCACAAAGTGCTTACATGTTAACATATATGGGATTATTTGCCATCTAGGGGAGAGGGTGGGAGGAAGGGAGGCTTGAGTAAAGAGAGCAGAACTCAAAGAACATGTAACAGCAAGACTGTGAGATAAGCAACTATGATAGACTTAACTCTTGTCAACAATACAATAATCCAAGGCAATTCCAATAGACTTGGGACGAAAAATGCCATCTGCTTCCAGAGAGAGACCAGAAGGCAGATCAA
This sequence comes from Sarcophilus harrisii, assembly GCF_902635505.1. NCBI lineage: Eukaryota > Metazoa > Chordata > Mammalia > Dasyuromorphia > Dasyuridae > Sarcophilus > Sarcophilus harrisii. The sequence goes on from NC_045428.1 coordinate 604,713,640, forward strand.
AGCATACTATTTTCACTTTTCTTTGGTGTTTTTTGTTTTTTTTTTTTTTTTTTTTTTTTGATTCTCGTTTTTTCCCTTTTGTTCTGACTTTTCTTTCACAATACGACTCGTATGGGAATCATTTAAAATAAATTAAAGTTAAATCAAAATTGTTTAATATTATTGTACATATATAACTTGTATCAGATTGCTTGCAGTTTCGGGGAAGGAGGAGACAAAAGAGGGAGGAAGACAAAATTTGGAACTCACCATCTTACAAAAATGAATGTTGAAAACTATTTTTGCATGTAACGGGAAAAACAAAATACTACTAAAAGAGCAAAATAATTATTTAAGGAAAGTGCTAGGACTGGATACAAATAGAGGAATGAACCGGTCCTTTGAGAAGCTGACCTTTTCATGGAAGTTACATTGTGTCCTCAGAAAATACAAATAGAGTTTGACAAAGTGATTTCAGGAGGAAGTAGTGAAATTGAAACGATCAGAAAGACCCAATGCACAGGGAGTAGGCATGAGGCACTGCTTGGGCAAAGGTATGGGGTAGGAGATTGAGCATCATGCCTAGGCAATAGCTAGGCCTGGAATGGAGACAAAAATACAAGTGATGGTGCTGGGAAGGCCTTCGGAGATCTTGGGAACATGGAATGGAAGGACTTAGTCTGAAGGGCACTGAGAGAATGAGCCCGACCTCCTCATGGTGCAGGTAGGATTGGGCGACTTTGGCAAACAGAAAAGACTTGACTAAATTCTGCTCCTGATGCCTTTGACTTTTAGCAACTGTATGCCCTTCTAAGCCTCAGTTTCCTCCCTCATAAAACAAAGATAAGAATGCCTTTTTTTCACCAGGACAAAATGAGATAAGATGCATAAAGCACCTTGTAGACCTGAAAGTTCTAAGTTCTATTTAACACAAGATTTTCTTGTTATTACAGATGGGGAAACAAACTCAGAGAGAGAGACCGGCTCGGTCAAAGACAGCCAGTCACCTGAAAGAGCAGAATAATCAGAGCTGGAAAGACCTTAGAGATCAAGCAGCTGACTTGGAGACAGGAGGCCTGAGTTCAGATCAGCCTCAGTTCAAACCAATGCAAGTCTAGCCTCATGCTAGCTGTGGAACTTCTGTCTGCCTCAGGCTCCCCATCTGTAAAATGGGGATAATAAAAGCATCTACTTCAAAGGGTCATTGTGAGATATAAATGAGATGATAATTGTACATGCCTTAGCACAGTGATGGGCACTCAGTGGTATCTTAATGTTATCTGTCACCATCATTAGCATTATTGTTATTAGAAATCATCTAGTCTAACTTCTTTGTTTTCTAAAATTGAGGCCCAGGGTGGTGAGATATAGACGAATCTGAACCCAGAAAGAGGAATGGTAAGAGCCTGTTTCTCAGGGCTGTCCCGAGGAACAGATGACATCTTATTTCTCTCTTGGTAGGTTTATGGACAGATAGTTTATGTACAGGATTATATATGCACACACACGTCTACGTGTGTTTTGTATATGAGTATATACACACCTGTGTGTTTATATAGCTACACATTCACACAGACTATATTATATATAGGATATTCACATGTTTATATATACACTGTGTTTATATATGTATACATCTACACAGACTATACTATATATAGGATATTTATATGTGGCTTGGACATTCACACCTGTGTGTTTATATATCTACACATCCACATGGACTATATTATATAGGATATTTACATGTGGCTTGGATATATACACCTGTGTGTTTATATATGTTCACACCCACATGGACTATACTATATATGGGATATTTACATGGGGCTTGCATATATGTGTGTATACATTATAGGTAATTTTTTTTTTCCAATCCAAGCTTCCCGATCCAGATCAGGAAGGCCTAGGTTAATCTTCCAGCACTGCCGCTTACTTGCTAAATCATGTGACCTCACGGGGTCACTAAGGGAGCCCACTGGATTTGGGGATTTCTAAGGCTTCCTCCATTTCTGGGCTCCCTGAAGTCCCAGCCCAGGCCCTGACCCTGCTTCATTAAGGGAACTTGAGGAAGTCTGTCTAGACCTGGGTCTGGACAATGGAGGTATTGCACCAGATGCCTTTTGTGATCTAGCTCTGACATTCTGGGATTTCGTGGCCCAGCCTACCCCTCCATTTCGCAGACGAGAAGCTGAGGACTCACTGCTCCGGAGGCTGGTTCCCGGGCCGCTCCCCGCCCTCGGACACCTCCCCACGGCCGCCTTGGTTCTGGGTGTCTTCTTCACAGTCAGCACTGAACATGGTAGAGCCCAGGTGGACCACCACCGCGCTGCAGCAGTTCCTCACGCAGAAGGAAGAGACCATGTGCTCCATCTTGGTGGCCATGTCGCTGACCACGACCACCTGGAAGTGGTCCAGCGCCCTCTGGATGAAGTCCTCCTCTTGGATCTCGTAGAGGCACTGGAAGAGCTCCAGGGAGCCCCGCTGAAGCGTGGAGCCTTCGCTCAGAGCCTTGACCTGGATCCAGCGCAGCAGCTCCCTCTTGGTGCGAGCCGAGGTCTTCCCGCCCAGCTGCTTCTCCAGGGAGTTCCGCCTCTCATCGTTAAGGAGCCCAAAGAGGAAGCGCACGGTGAGGGTCAGGTAGCTCCTCTCAGACTTGGAGTAGTGCTTGAGAAGCTTCGCCAAGTCTGCCGACGGGGCCCCGGGCTCCTCCTCCAGGACGTAGAACATGGCTCCAAAGAACTCCTGGAAGCTCAAGTGGATGAAGCTGTAGTATCGCTCACACTGGATGTCTTTGTGGAAGATGTTCATGTTGAGGAAGGCCGAAAAGTCGTCTCCCCCCAAGCCGTGCTTCTGCAGGTCCTCCTCCTCGAAGAGGATCCTCTGGGTCCAGAGGCCCCAGGCAGCCAGGGAGCAGAGCCCCCGGAGGTTGGGCGGCGGCTGGGCCCGGGATCGCCCCGGCGTGGGCTGCAGCAGACTCATCAGATAGAACATGTAGACGGCCGTGGTGGTCTTGGAGGTGTGGGGGAAGGGCCAGCCGGCCTCCAGCTGCTGTTTGAGGCAGGTGCAGACTATCCAGCACATCAAGGGCACGAAGCACATGGTAAAGAGCGGCTCGTTGTCCCGCACCAGGCTGAAGCCCTGGCGGGCCTGCTCCTCGTGGCGGAAGAACTTGTAGAAGTACTCCTGGCGCAGTGCCTCCGAGAAGCCCAGGATGGCCACGTGCCGGGGATGCTCCAGCATGTGGTGGAGGGTCTCCAGCGTGGTGGGTCTGGTGGTGATCAGCAAGGACAGCTCCCGAAGCAGCTTCCTACTGAGCAGGCAGCTCAGAAGGGCCTCCACCGGCTTCCTCTCCCCCCACTGGATGCAGCCGCAGTTTCTCGGCTCGTGGAAGGAAGTTCGGAGCTCGTTGAAGCCGTCGATGATGAACAGGAGTCTTTCGGGGACCCGAACTATCTCAGAAATGGGCACGTTCCTCTCGGGCCAGCAGACGGAAATCAGATCGTCCATGCTCCTCTCCTGGAACTGGTTCATCTCTCTGCAATTCATGTAGAAGACGTAGTCAAAACGGTCGGAGTAGAGGAGCCCCTCGGCCCAGTCCAGCATGACCTTCTGGGCCAGAATGGACTTCCCAATCCCAGCAACCCCCTGTAGCACAACTGTGTGGGGTGCGTGCGGGCGCTCCTCGTCAGGCTCAAACAAGGTCTCTATCTGGATGGGGCTGGCCCTCTGGTCCAGACCCAGCGCATGCTGCCGCCCCACAGCCAGGAGTTCATGCTGGGCTCTGGTCAGGGTGGTGTGCTCCTTCACCAGGAGCAGCGGCGTGTATCTCTGGCTGAGGTTCACGAGTTCTCCCAGGCGGGCGTTCCTGTCCTCAATAAAGCGATATTTGCGCCTGACGTGCTCCCGGTACATTTCCTGGGGATCTAACGGAAAGGAACAAAGGGATCATTGGACATTTATTGGGGCACACGTTATTGTTAATTCCGGGGCCTGTGATTTCTCTAAGATGGGAAATGGCCCCAAGAGAAAGCTATCTGTGAGTGTGTGCTGGTCCGGGCCAACTCTCCGCCACTGGAAGTGGCTTGGTCACGATTTGAACTCAGGATTCCAAGTCCCGTGTTCTATCCACTGTCACCTATCTGCTTCCCCCTTTTGGTTTTGGTTTTTTATTTGATTTGATTTTTTTTTTTACTCAATAGTATTTTTCCAATTACATGTAAAGATAGTTTTCAACATTCATTTTTTTCCCTGGGGCAACTGGGGTTAAGTGACTTGCCTAGGGTCATATAGCTAGGAAGTGTTAAGTGTTTGAGACCAAATTTAAACTCAGCTCCTCCTGACTTCAGGGCTGATGCTCTAGCCACTGCCACCTAGTTGGCCCTCAACATCCATTTTTGTAAGATTTTGAGTACCAGATTTTTTTCTCCTTCCCTCCACAAGACAACAAAGCCATTTGATATGTTATACATGTAAGATCATTTAAAATATATTTCCATATCAGTCATGTTGTGAAAGAAAAATCAGAACAAAAGGGAAAAATCACAAGAAAGGGGGAAAAAAGGTGAGAATAGTATGCTTTGATCGGCACTGAGTCTCCAAATCCCCTCTCGGATGGGGATGCAGCTTCCAGCCCAAGGCTCTTGGAATCCTCTTGGATTGCTGCCCTGTGGAGATGAGCTAAGTCTACCATGTCACTTCACTTCTGCAACCACCTTTCCCAACCCAAACCTGAAGCAGAATTTTGGACCTAAGAAATGGTCTTTTGCTTGGAGATTTTCAAGAAAAGGCTGGGTGACCATTTCTTCAATGATAAGGCAGTCTATGGAGCTGGAACTGTAGTCAAGTTCTTCCAAAGAGCCTGCCTCAGTGGGTCTCTCCCATTTCTCCCCTTTGCTCTCCAAGCTGCTGTCTGAAGTTAAACCAAGGCTGGTCTTTTCTCCATGGGAAAGCCCTCAAAATACTCAAGAGCAGTCATAGGGTGCCTCCTGGATCTTTTCCTCTCCAAGATAAACACCCCTAGTTTCCTCAATAGCTAATTCACTGCTGAGTCGGGTAAACCTCTAGCCCATTTCCTGTGCTTATGGAGTCGATCCATTGAATTCAGTTGGCATAAGTCCCTACTAAATGCCCTCTTACAGGAGTCAGCACAGGGCTTGGTAAGTCAAGATTTTGGATTTTGGGGTAGTTGGGGTGTGTGTGTGTGTGTGTGTGTGTGTGTGTATGATAGGAGACAGAAAACACAACTAGCTAAGGATAAACAGGAGCTCTTCCTTAGCTGCCTTTGGTTTCCTGTCTCCCATCAGCCAGCTCCTCCAGGGCAGAGCCAGTCTCTGGTCTCCCTTTTTTTATCCTGAGCCTTATAGTTGTTAATGATCATTAGGAACTCACTGGTCAAATCACTGGTTTCAACTCCAGCAAATCCCAAGTCTAGCTCCGTATTTCCATGAGTTCTGGTGGTACTCTTCTCTCCCGCTTCCCGGCTGCGCACCCTAACCCTGAACCTCTCTCAAGGGTCTCTCTCCTAGACCTTCTTTTCTCCTAGTGACTAGTCAGGCTCATCTCCAGTGGGCAGCCACCAAAAGAAGGGGAAACCATGTTTGGAAAGGAAAGCCCCTATGCCTACTCGGCTTCCTTCCAAGCTCTCTCTGTTCCTGCCATCAGTCCTAAAATGCTAAAATCTCTGCTGTCTGTTCCATGATCTTGTGTGTGTTCTGATCTCAGAAGTTCCTTCTACTTCTTGGAACCCTGTGAGTGGGTCCAGGGAGTTAGAAGGATCTCTCAGAGCTGGATAGGACATTAGACAGCAGCTTATCCATTCTGTCTCTCCCTGTTCGTCATAAATGATATTTTCAAAGTCCTTTAAACCCATTTTGCCACACACTTTGGGGTGCAGCTGGACTCTCCCTTACCCCAAAGTTTCCAAGCCAGGAGGACCTTCAGAGGCTTTGAGACCAATTTGGGCCTCCCAAGAATCCCCTACAAGAGATCTGCTTGAAATCTTCCAGTACCAGAAGTTCCTTGCCACCCCTCAGCTGAGGAGTTGGGGATGAGGTTGGGATAAGGGGAAATGAGATGGTGGGAAGTAGAACACAGCTCTGATTGTGAAGAAATCCACCATTTCCCCAGCTAAGATCTGCCTCTGGCTGCAGAGCCAGCTGCTGTTCCAGCTGTGATGGACAGCTCCATCCCCATCCCCTTCATCTTCTATTCCCATTCTAACCTAGAACTTAGTGCAGGGTTCTATAGGCACTGAACCTGCTCACTGGACTGGACTGAATTGAAAGTGAGTTTTCCATTGCAACATCCCCCTTTCCCATTTCAACAGATGTTACCACCAAATGTTTCAATACTGGCCCTGGAGATGAGTGGCTTCCTGACACCCCTCAGAAAAGAACCTTAGCCTTTTCAGCAATGCATCCTGGGATCAGCTGGAAGGACCCTGGGGTCTCTCCCTTATAGAGGAGGAAGATGAAGCCTAGGAAAGGAGAAGATTTGCTCTGGTGATATAGGGAACAAGAATCAGTTAGAGAAAATGAGAAAACTTCTCCTCCGACTCTTGCCTGACCCTTGGCTCTGCCTGCATCTTTTGACAAGAGAGGAAACTGAGACCTAGAAAGAGGAAGCCTGAAAGGAGGTGGCTCTAAGTCAGGAAAAGGAAGTCATGCAAATTTCTGAGAGATCTGCTTTGCTACCGCCATCCCTGAACTTTAGGGCCACACACGGGGGCCAAGAAAGCCGCAAAATCCCTGTTGTCTTTTGCTCAGTTTTAGAAAAGGGAACTGTTTTCATGAATCATGTATTCTCAGAAGTAGTGAAGCCTAGGAGGCTGGCTGATGTCTCGGCCATCTTTCCATGTCAGGGCCTCCCCCGGGGCAGGAAGGGCCTTGGAGGGCATCCGGCCCTACCTCTTACCCAGAGCAAGGGGCTCCACACCCACCATAAACCTCAGTGCCAGCAGGGCCCAGGCATCCGTGTCTGTCCCTATGGGATGTATCAGATCCCAGGGTCCCAATAACCACGCAAGGGAGGTCCCACAGATGCCCATTTTGCAGATGAGATTTGAATCCAGGACTTCTTGGCCCCACTTACAACATCCCACACTCTGTCCTACAGCATCTCTCTTGTGACCATCCCCAAACCTGAGCAGAAATCTCCTTGACAGCACGTGGGTCAGAATATGTTCCTTTGTAAAGATTTCATTCTGAACTCCTAGCACTTCTGGCCTGTGTGGCCTAGAAAGACTGAATTTGGATCCCCATTTTGTAGATAATCAGAGCCTCTCAGAAGCTAGGTGATTGCCCCCACAGACTTGTGGGGTCTAATGAAATCCAAACCCGTGTCATCTGACACCCAGAGCTGCAGGCTTTCCCAGGGGCCATCTTAAATCTCCTAGCTGAAGGGACTTCCCAGGGTATTGAATTCAGGTCCTCCCTGAACCAAGAACTTCTCTTCACCACCTCCATCAAAGAGGTGGTCCTCCAGCCTGTGTTGACAGGGAGCTCATTACCTCACCCAGCAGACAGTCTGTTCTGGGGTGGGATCAAGCTGATTGGGACCCATTCACTCTTGTTGAGTCCAAATCTGCTGAACCTCAGATTTCCATTCACTCCCTGGTTCAGTTCATTTTTTCCTCTTGGGGATAGTCCTTTACCTATTGGAAGAACTCTCGTGTGCCCCCAAGTCTCCTCCTCCCCAGGCTCATTTCCTTGACATGAGCCTCCATGAGTCCTCATGACATGAGCTCCAAGGGGACACGATTAGTGAAGAAAGGAAGACCCAGTTCAAAGGTCACCTCAGACACTTAGCCATCACCCCATCACTGTCTTCCTCAGTCTACTCATCTATAAAATGGGGACAATGAGCCCTCACTCTCAGGAGGACTGGATGAGCACTCTGAAAAGCACTCTGTTCATGAATGCTAGCTACTGCTATCCTGGCTGCTCTGTCATGGACGTTGTCCAGCTCTTATATGTCATTCCTCAGGGTCTTGACCCTTGTCGGCCTTCTACTTTGGTCTACCCATTTCTCCGATCCAGGCGTTCCCTTACTCCTGGGCTCAACAGATGAAGGGCAAGGTGCCCACAAAGCTGAGACCCATGTCCTAAGATTTCCTGGACACTAACACACAACAGAAGACTGAAACATGGAGGTTTATCAAGAACATGTTGGCCGTTGGGCAGCCCCAGCCTGAGAGAGATGAGTCTGAGACCCAACTGGCTGGCTTGAGGGGAGCAGGGTCGACATGGTTCTGGCTGCTCACCTTTCTTTACCATCCCTGGAGAGTTGTCGGTCAAGCATCCGGGCTCTCTGCCACAGGAATCTAAAGTAGTGACCTCCAAGGAGTGAGGGACATCTGGAAAAGGAAAATGTGGAGGCCACCCATTACTGGAGAAGGCTCAATCTCCTTCCATAGCCTGGTCCTCTAGAGATCAGCTAGGCTTACTCAACTCAACTTGACCTTACCAGACTCATTCATTCATTCATTCACTCATGCATTCAGTCAGTCAGCTAGTTGGTCAGTCGGTCAGTCAATCAGTCAGTCAGTCAGTCAGTCAATTGATCAGTTGATCAGTCAGTCAGTCAGTCAGTCAGATAGTTGGTCAGTTAGTTGATCAGTCAGTCAGTCAGTCAGTCAACCAGCCAGTTAGTCAGTCAGTCAACCAGTTGGTCAATCGGTCAGTCAGCCAGCCAGTAGGTCAGTCAGTTGGTTGGTCAGTCAGCTGATCAGTCATTCAGTCAGTCGATCAGTCAGTCAGTCAGTCGATCAGTCAATTTGTTGGTCAGTCAGTTGGTCAGTCAGCCAGCCAGTCAGTCAGGCAGCCAGTCGGTCAGTCAGTCAGTCGGTCAGCCAGCCAGCCAGTCAGTCAGTCAGTTAGCTAGTTAATCAGTCAGTCGGTCAATCAGTCAATAGATTTTTACTGACTCTCTGAGTAGAGGGGGCCCTCGGGCATGGACGTCTGACCCAGAATTCTCACTACCACATTCTCCCAAGTGATCCTCCCCTCAGCTCAAGGCTCCTGGGGACGGCAGGGCCCACTGCCTCCACAGGTAGCCCATCTTCCTCTTGAATGGCTCTGGTGGCTGGAAGCTCATCCCTTACAAAGAGCCATCTCCCCACCCACGGCTGGACCAGGTTTCCACACAGCTGATGTTGGAGGAGCAGAAGGAACCCCAGAAGACATGGAGTTCAGTCCCTCCTGCCAGGGGGGGGCCTGAAAAGAGGCCTTTTTCGTCCTTACCTCTCACCAGAACCTCTTGGCAGCCTCGTGCCCACAGGTCCTTCCTGTTGATGCGGTTGAAGACCCGGAGAGCCAGCTCCCAGGCCTCAGCTGGGCCCCAGTGGGCCACCAAGATCTGCGCCATGTCCAGGGGTCCCGCCTTCTCCATCCGCCCCCGGGGCACTCTCCCCTCCCCCACCTTCTCGGCCTCCAGGCCCAGGTACATCTTGAACTTGATCAGCTCCACAGACTCCAGCTCCTCCAGATAGGCTGCCAGGCAGCAGAGGATGGCATCCGCCATGCCCATGGCCAAGGCCTCAGCCGAGGGCCCGGAGAAGCCCTCGGGCTCTGCTCCAGGGAAGGGTCCAGAGCCCAGGGACTTGGGCAGGACAAGAGGTTTCCTGCTCAAGCAAGGGAGTGCCCAGTGTCAGCCTCTATCTGGCCTGGCACCGGAGGAGGAGGATGGAGGAGCTGCCACTGTGGACATGGGGAACTGCCCCACAGCCAACAAAGAGGGGGTGGCGTGGGAGGGGGGCTACAGGGAGGGGACAGGGGAAAGGCAGCCGACAGTAGGGGGTACGGAGAAGGCTAGCTGGAGAGAATAGCTAGGCAGGCAGAGTGACAGGGAAAGAAAGAAGGCAACAAACAGGTGAAGAAAGGAAGAGTAGGAAGGTCGGAAGAAACAGATGGAGAGACAAACAGCTGAAGAAACCCAGAGGGAGATTGCAGAGGAGAGAGACGGACATAGCCAGTAAGAGAGAGAGAACTGGAGGGAGAAATAAAGAAAGAGGGGGAGAGACAGAGACAGAGAGAGACAGAGGCAGAGAGAGAGAAAAAAAGAGACAGAAAGAGATAGAGAGACAGAGACAGAGACAGACAGACCGAGACAGAGAGAGACAGAGACAGAGTCTCAGACAGACACAGAGAGACAAAGACACAGAGGCAGAGAAAGAGAAAAAGAGAGACAGACAGAGACAGACAGAGACAGAGAGACAAAGACAGAGTCAGAGACAGAGAAAGACAGATACAGGGAGACAGATTGAGACAAAGACAGACAGAGAGAAAAGGACAGAGATTGCTGGTGATGAGCTCAGGGAGAGACAGGGAAAAGGACCAAAGAAAGGAGGTAGGGAAAAGAGAGGGATGGTGCCCAGGGTCCCAGAAGTTTGGAGATGGGGCAAGGAAAGCCTCCAAGATGCTTCACCCACTCCCAGGCAGTGTCTCCTCCCACAGAGCCCATTCTCAGTCCAACTCCTTTTTAAAAGGGGAAGTTGGGCATTTGTTTGTGTTGGGGGAGGTGTACTGGGAAACAACGTGGCATTTGAGAAATAACCCCCTCCCCCTTCCTTCGTGGCCCTCCCTGCTGTCCCCCCCTCCCATTCTCCTTTGGCTTTTTCCAAAATCTGTTGGTCTTTTCTTGCCCCTTTTCCTTCCCAACCCATCTTTTGCATTGGGCACTGCTGGCCACCCTCTCCTCCTAGATGCTCTCCTTTCTCTCAGCCTTGTTCTCCTCCTCCTCCTCCTCCTCCTCCTCCTCCTCCTCCTCCTCCTCCTCCTCCTCCTCCTCCTTCTTTTCTTTACTTTTAGCATATTTCCATATTATCATATTGTGAAAGAAAAATAAAAACAAAAGGAAAAAAGCAGAGAAAGAAATCCCAAACCCAAACCAACAGTGGCCAATGCCCACTTGGAGCCACAGTCAGTGTCCGTGGTTCTCTGTCTGGATGCAGATGGTATTTCCCACCCCAGGTCTACAAGAATTGTCCAGAATCACGCCATGGCTGAGAAGAGCCCCGTCCATCATAACTGGCGACCGCCTCATCTTGTCTCTAGTGTTCTCCTAGTTCTGCTCCCTTCACTCAGCATCAGTTCATGTATATTTTTCCAGGCTTTTCTAAAATCAGCCTGTTCATCATTTCTTAGAGAACAATAATTTTCTGTGATATTCACATCCTACCCTTTGCTAAGTCATTCCCCAATTGTTGGGCATCCACTCGGTTTCCAGTTCCCTGCCACTGGAGGATGGCTGGGGGCTTCAACAGACACTGGAAAGTCTACAAGAAGGGCTGCTCTGGAGGGAATGCTTTAATTTAACTAGATGAAATTTAATTTCAGATTAATCCAGGACGTTGCTTATAGATCATTGGTGACATAGGACAGAGGCACACAGTTTTGCACCTACAAGCCTTTCCCCTCTGTATGATCTCTTTGAGATACAGACCCCTTAGTGTCACTGCTGGATCAAAGAGCGGGCACAGTTTGAGAGCCCTTTGGGCAGAGTTCGAGATTGCTCTCCAGAATGTTGGATCAGTTCACAACTTCACCAACAATGCATCAGTGTCCCAGTTTTCCCACATCCTCTCCAACATTTAGCATTCTCTTTCCCCATTATTTTAGAATATGGCAATTTTTTCACCATTGCTGGTCATTAAATAGTGGACTAAGAAGGAAAAGATTTGGCATTGAATTGAATATCTGATGGAAGATATTCCATGAAGAGAAGTGAGTTAGATAATAGTGAAATGGGTGAAATGAACTGGTTGATTGTCCAGACCTAGAGAGGAGGTGGTCATGGGGCCATGTCCACTTGGCTCCAGGGGAGTTCCTCAGAGATTACATTTTTATCAATGACCAAGGTATGAATGGCATGCTCACCAAATTTACTGATGACAAAACAAGCATTTATTAAGCACTTGCTGTATGCCAAGCATTATGTTAAGCATTTTACAATATTTCATTTGAAACTCCCAAACTTAGGAGGTAGCTGTCATATTACCCTCATATTACAGTGGAGGAAAAAGCAAACAGCATTATTTACCCAGAGTCACACAATATCTGGGGCTGCATTTAAATTCAAGTCTTTCTGACTGTGGACAACCACTTGTCTCAGTTTCATCATCTGTAAAATGAACTGGAGAAAGGAGATGGCAAACCACTCCAGTATCTTGGCAACAAACCGAATCAAAGAGTCAGACTTTATTAAACAATCTGTATGCTTCCTGACTCCAGACACAGCTCTCTGTGCACTGCAGTACCTCCTTGCAGCCTCTAGCAGCTGATCTCCTTTCTAGAGTTTGAATTTGAACAGATCTTGACAGGCTCAAAAATTGGGTCAAATCAATTAATTTGTTGTAATTTAATGAGTAAAATGTAAATTTTTGCACTTAAGCTAACAAAGGATCATTTCAGAAGGGTAAATTGAGAGGTCAGAAGTTCTGGGGGTTCTAGTGGACAGCAAGTTTAATAATCATGAATCATGTGATTTGGTAGCTAAAAGTGGTAATTCCCTCATGACCTGATTTTCCAGAAAGGAGTTGATCATGTCATGGTCCTAGACCAGCCCTGCTCAGAAAACATCTTCATAATTGTATGTAGTTGTGGTTCCACTCTCTCGGAACATTGAGAACCCAAGGAGAATCCAGAGAAAGACACCCAGGAGGATGAAGAGCTTTGAGATCAATCTGTAGAAGGGTCAGCTAAAGGAGCTAGGGATGTTTAGCCTGAAGAAGGGTGGTGAGGGACACATGGCTTGTCTCCAAGTATTTTAAGGGTTATAATGTGTAACTGAAAGTAGATTTGTCCAGTTTAGACCCCAAAGGGCAAAACCAGCCTAATCTGATCATAGACCTAGAGCTGGAAGGGTCTTGGGAGGCCCCTCATTTTACAGATGAGGAAACTGAGGTATAATAATATAGTAATATAACAAGGGATTTGACCACAGTCATTGTGATGAGAAATGTCTGAGGTAGGATTTCCATTCTGGTCTTCCCCAATTCCAAGCCTGATTTTCTACCCGCTTTGCCACCTAGTGGGTATGAGGGGAAGCACTGAGCAGCAGCTGCAAAGGGACACAGTTAAAGCTTGATGACAATAAAAAACGCCCTGGAAGGATGGTCTGCCTCCAGGACCTCCTCGGCAGGCTCAATGGCCATCCATTGGACATGTTGGAGCAGGGCTTTCTTCTCAGGCTTGGTTTAAAATGTTGGGGTCCTTCCCAAATAGTATTCTGCGATTTGAAGATCTGGAACCAGCTTAAAATCTAGGAATGACACTCCGGCTGGGGGGAAGAGCGCTTCAAGAGGCTGAGAATATATTTATCTGCTGTTTGGCAAAGCCGAGCAGAAGGGAGAGGAGGGCATCCTCTTATCGATCTATTATCTGTCTCCATCCATCTACCTATTGGTCTCCCATCTTTATCACTGATCTATTTTTACATCTGTCGGCTATAGAGGCCGACCACCATGGTCAGCGCCCTGGAGTTCACGGGACTGGAGTTCATGGGACTGGGTGAAGAACCTGGGCAAGTGTAGCGTAGAGACAGAAAACTCAGGGAGGCCATGATGCTCTTCTGGGGCCATTTTAAAGGCTGTGACAGAGAGGAGGAATTGTGAGATTTGTTCTCTTAGTCCAAGAGGCAGAACAAGAACCCAGTATCCTGAAGGTACAAAAGGGGGGGTGGGGCTTGTCTTGAAGGCAGGGGTAACCAGGTAAAACAGAAGCTGTCTAGCAGTGGAATGGGCTGTGCCGGGAGTCAGTGGGTTTCCTCCAACAACAGCTTCACGCAGTGTGGGTGACCTGAGTCAAGAATATTAGAGATAACGGGCTAGTAAAGTAGAAGGAGCCAGGCTAGATCTGCTTTCAGAAAGATTAGTGACTAATACATAGTAGACACTTAATAAATGCTTAATCCATTACATTCTATGTTATAGTAGGGATTGTTTCTTCTGTCATCCATTGGACTGGATAGATGCAAAGTCCCTTCCAGGTCTTGAGTCTCTGTAACTTGGGAAGCCCAGATTCACTCCCCTTCCCTCAGCTGTGAAAACCTAAGTTCTTTCTAGACCAGCTCAAGTAAATAAGCATTTATTAAGTTGGCTGGGGATGGGAGAGGGGAGAAAGGGAGGGAAGAGGAGCTTGCAAAAGAAACCAGAGTCATGGAGGATTTCCTGTATGTCTGTAAACATTAGGGCCATTCATAACAAAACCCAGGAATACTGGTAGCTGTTCTACTTGAATGCAAAATGCATTTATTAAGTGCCTACTGTATACCTGATACTGTGCTGGATAGCAGGGATACAGAAAGAAAAGTGAAATATCCCCTGCCCTCAAAGAGCTTCTACTCTCCTGATAGACGTTTCATGTGGGCAGACTTGTGAATGCTTGATAATTTGAGTTTGGAGAACCCAAGTAACTGGTAGGAGAGTTCAGGGAAGCCTTCTAGGAAGCAGCAGCAGCTGGCTAGAGCTTTAAGCCATAACTACTCCTTCTTTCTGAGATTCGGAGCCCGAAGGTCCAATGCCCCTCTCAAACTTCCATGTCTGGGGCCAGCCGCGGCACTGGATTATTCTTTTAGGATGGGTCATGCTGGTGGGCTGGAGGACAGAAGAGGAATATGGAGGGGGATGGGGACGAAGTGGGAGGGACTCAACTGGATGCTTCCTGCCTAGGCTGTGGTCACCCAAAGTGGAGACACACTCGGGAGGGGAAATTGCATAAGCCCTGGTCTGCTCCTTGTCCGGGCTCTGAGGTGTGTGGCCCTGGACAGGGCTTTTCCCTCTCTGAATCTGCTTCCTCTTGGTAAAATGAAGATAATCCATCCGGCGCCTAAGGGGTGCTAAGAGAACCTGAATTTGAAGTCAGCAGCAGCTAAGTTCTCCTTCTGCTGTGTGAACCTGGGCAAGGCTTCAGTCCCACTGTCTCCTCTCCAAAAAGGGGGTAACAGAACTCCTCCCAGGGTGCAGGAGTCAACGGGGAAGCGTGCGTAAAATACTTAACGAACATTAATATGCCACAGAAACACCGGCTATTACCATTGACTCAATCTATCAGTCAGAGATGGTAATTGTAATAGTAACTTCTTGGGGTCTGTTTCTTCATCTGTGAAACCAAGGGCTTAGATTAAATGCCATCTTGTTCCCTGCCATCTGGTCTTTGGGCTTAGAGAACAACTGATCCAGCCCCTGACTGGAGTGAAGAGCTTTTAAGAAGCTCTCCCCCATCTCCCAGACTCCAGTGGGCTTTGTGCAGACCGGAGACCCATGTTCATGTAGCTTCCCACAGCAGACACATAACTGCCCCTCTCCGGCACAGAGTCCATTTGAACGTTGGGAGTGGACACGGCTCTAAATTGTTTCTTTGGAGTCCCTGAAATTCTGCTTCGCTCGGAGAGCCTTATTTGCCAGTCTGTGTTTCCCATGAATCACTGATTCTTCAGAGACAACCTAAGCATCCTTGAATTGCTTTTCCTGAGCTGAAAAGATCATGCTAAAAAGCATGGGAGCAAGCACACAGCCTTGTGTCTCTCCATTATCCTCTACCTGGGCAACCATAAAACCATAAAAGTCTTTTAGGCAAGTATCCGTTTGATACAGAGTCAGAAGCGTGGTCTCTGCTGCAGTAGGGTTGGAAGGCTGGGCAGTTTAGTTAGAGTTCAGGTCCTCAGTGTCCCGGATCTTATCCTATCAGGCCATCTTCAAAATCTTCCTGAGCCTATTTAAAGGCAGTGATTTGTTTCCTGGCATGGCATGGAACTGCCCAGGTTTCCCAGTCATTCAACAATGAGCTCAGCACAAGGGCTCGGCAGACCTTCCAATTGGTGGGCAGTCTGATCCTTCTCCTCTCCCACACTTTCCTCCCCAGCCTCCCCAACACTGAGCCAACTCTCAGTGAGTGAGTCAATCTCATTATCAGTGTGGACATCCCTGGAAAGCAGACTGCCAAGGTAAATGAACTTATCCACAGCATCCAAAACTTCTCCATTTGGAGACTGACATGAACTGATGCTCCGTGAGGCGAATAGAACCAAGAGAACACTGCATACAGCAACAAGATTATGTGATGGTCCACTCTGATGGCCCGCTCTTTTCAATAATGAGCTGATTCAGGCCAGTTCCAGTGTCCTCGTGATGGAGAGAGCCATTCAGAAAGAGAACTATGGGAACCAAATGTGGATCACAGTAGTATTTTCACCTTTTTTAGTGTTGTTTGCTTGCTTTTTGGTTTCTTTCTCATTTTTCCCCTTTTCGATCTGGTTTTTCTTGTGCAGCACAATAAATGTGGAAATATGTATAGAAAAATGGCACATGTTTAACCTATATTGAATTACAATTACTTGTTTTCTAGGGGAGGGGAGGTGAAAAGGGGATAACTCCTCTTCCGGTGTAACCCTAGGGCAGGTAGGTGGCATAATAGAACTGAAATAAAGACTAAATTTAAATCCAGCCTTAGACATTGTGTGACTTGGCAAGTCACTCAGCCTTGTTTGCCTCAGTTTCCTCACTTGTAAAGTGACCTAGGGGGAGAAATGGCAAGCCACTCCATTACCTTTATTGAGAGCCCCCAATAGAGGGGATATGATTGAAAACGTGAGACAAATTATATTGTTTCTACAGAACAGTTAAAATTCAATTCCTCAGAAACCTTGAGTAGATGAGAAATACTAAAAAGCTGAGTTTCTCCAGAATGCTGTAAGCCTCAAGATCATGTAGGATAATAAGTGTCTCTGACCAAGGAGCTTTCAGAAGAGACTCACTGGGCTCCAAACTTTCCTCTAGGCTAGAAACTGGATTAAATTGACCAGGTTTGATGTGGGGGAAAAGCTTTTCTTTACTACACTTGTTTAATAGGCCTCAGGCCAAAAGCCGACATATCCCGACTGGAGTGAGAACTTCATTGACAGAACATGGGATGTATGACGAGAGGGGAAACATGTTTAGTAGCCTGTAAGAAATAATGTGACCCTAAATTGAATTAGCCAATCTATTCTCTAGGGGGAGGCAACTGTGAGGAACAGCTTAAAGGTGTGTCCTTTTGTACTCAGGGCTCCCTCTTCCCATCAATGGGGCAGAGACTGCTTCTGGCCAGAAATATATGTAATTCCTCTGAATTTCCTCAAAAAAATTTCTTTTTAACCTGACTTTCCAAGTCAGCTTGTTTCTAACCAAAATGACCGAAGAATGGCAGCCATTATTACTAGAGCTGGACTTGATGTCCCACGTGTCTCATCGGACTCCACAACTCTTTATTGGCTACCCGGGTGACTGAGAAATATATTTGATCTCTGTGAGTCCTTGGGTGCTACGTTTGGAAAACAGATAGGACATTAGCAGCCCCTTTCTCTAGGGATTATTGTGAAGAAAGCCTTTGTAAATCTCTAGAAAGAGTTCCCTGATGGCATGGTCAAGACATTTCTACCAGCAGCCTTTGGCTCCTCCACCCCTAGAATGGTAGCCAGCCACCCGAAGGGCTCAATAAAAGCTTGGTGGTTCATTGAAGCTTTAGAGGGAAGGGTTAAGGTCTTCCAGGGAAACCAAAAGTAACAGATTAATCCACAGAGCTGAAGTTCCAGGACAAGACCTGGGAATTTGTCTGAACTGGAAAAGAACTCCTTTATATAGGAAAGGAGAGGGAGGGATGGTCTACTTTGGTACAGGAATCAGAAATTATTTCTTAATCCCCAAAATAGCAGGTCCCTGCCCCCAGAGAGTTGGGTATATGTAGAACTTGGCTTTATCCCTACTCCTAGTCAACCCCCAGAACTTAAGGATGCACCTCTCTCCCTCTAAACCACCCTGCTGGAGGTTCCCAAGCCCAATCAGTCAGTCCAATTTGCTGGGTGACCTCAGAGAAGTCCCTCTTTGTCTAGGACCCTCATTTTCCTCACATGGAAGATAAGTTTGGCCTGGACGGACCTTACATCTTCTTAGCTCTAAATTCTAGGGCCTTTTCCTTTGTAGCTGAGGCTATGAGACAAGGCAAAGTATTTCAGGGTTTGTTTGGTTTTTTTTGGATCATGGGGACCCTCAATCACTCCTGGAGGCCCAGACAAGCTCTGGCTCTGTCCTACTCGGTAGGGATACTACAGGACAGCCTTAGTTTCCAGTTACTCACCTCTTTCCCGGGTCTTAGGACATACAAGACTAAGTAACAGGTGCCAGATGCGCAGTAACCTAGAGATGGTTCTTGGGCAGTTCTTCCTTTGTTAGAGGGCCAAAATTCCCGCGAACTTGGGATGAAAAGTGCCATCTGCCTACGGAGAACTATGCAGACTAAGGGGATCAAACAATGTTCTTTATTTTGTTCGTGGATTTTCCTCTTTTGGTTCTGATTTTCCTTTCACGAGAAGAATAATGTGAAAATGTTTAAAAGTTTGTGCACCATATATTGTATCTAGGATATATTGTAACCTATTTAACATGTATAGGACTGCTTGCCATGGGGAGGGAGGAAGGGGGAAAGTCGGAACAGAAGTGAGTGCAAGGGATAATGTTGTAAAAAATTACCCTGGCATGGGTTCTGGCAATAAAAAAAAAAAAAAAAAAAGATTTGTGCACATATAACTTGTATCACATTGTATGCTGTTTTAGGGAGAAAAAAGTCGTGGTCATAGGACTTACAAAATGATTACAAATAAATGTTACATTTATAATGCTACAAAAAATAAAATACTATTGAGGGGGGAAAGGAGCATATCAGGACTTAAGGACTGATCTCCCTTTTGCCTCCAGCTTTCTTTTTTGGGGGGTCCTAGATAACCCCAACATCCTTAGTCCAGAACCAAGGACTCACAATTTCTAAAAGGTTGGGAGGAGGGTGACAGTCTCCCTTACTGTCCGGCCGCGCACTTTCTTCCTCTGGGTAATTACTGACAAAATGGGGGTGGGGAAAGGCTCCCCATTCATGGAAGTAAGTGCTGGGGCCGAGGAGGCTGGGACGGGGTGCAGGGTCTGGGCTGACATCCCCGTTCTTGCTTTTGAAGAAACAAGTTGCAGTTTCTTTCCCCCGAGGACCCAGAGGAGAGAACACACCGTGTTTGAGGGGGGAGAAAGCCCTTGGGCTGCCACTCTCGCTAGTGGCGCTTCACGGAGGCCGTGGGGGCTCGGGGTCCCACTCCCGGCTCTCTGCTCGGGCCGTTCTCCATCCACCGTGTCCCGTGGCTGCCCCAAAGTCGCGCTTTAAAGCCGTGCCGAGATCGCACTTGGGACCTTGGCCGGGATCGGATCGAAGCCCCCAGGCCGGGCGAAGCGCCCTGTACCCGGTTATAGGCAGCCCCAGCTCCCTGCCCCCGAGCTCGGAAACACTGGGGGCCCGAGAGGGGGAGGGGAGCGGGAGGCCTCTGGGGCGCGCGCGGGGGCCCGGCAGGCTCTGGTCTGGGGCCCAAGGCCCGGACAACCTGCCAGGGAACCTGGGCCACGGGCCGGGGGGCGCAGGAGTCCGGGCCTTGCAGCTGGGGGGCTGTCGGGAGGAAGAGGGTCCGACCTGGGAGCATGAGCGGTGGGCGCGAGGCTGAGGAGGACCCAAGGGAAGAGCCCGGGCAAGAGGCCGGGGGACACCGCGCTTTGGGGGCAGCAGCTCGGACCTGCTGGGGACTTGATAGAGGGGGGGCATTTAGGGTTAGAGTCGGGGGACTGGAGCGCAGAGAGGCCCTTCTCCTGCGGACTCCGTGCCCGCGGGGCCGGGCTGGGGCTGCAGCCCGTGAGGTGGGGGCAGACCCATAGTCCTGGGGCATCAGAACCCCGCTCCCCAACAAAGAGGGGCCCAGCCTGGGGGTCAGTGCGAGCCCAGCGCTGCGGGGGGAGCAGCAGCCGGCGTTCCCGGGCCCGAACCGGCCCGGACCGAGGCTCGGGCTGCAGCGCCGGAGGGTGCGGCGCGGAAGGCGGGCAGCCGCCCCCGCCCTCGGAGGCCGCTCCCAGCTGCAAGGCCGACGCTTAGAGTGGGGGCGTGGAGCGGAGGCTTCTGGGAAATGAAGTCCCGGAACGGGGGCGGGGCGCGCCGCATTATGCACATGCGCAATCGAGGACGAAGCGTTTCAGTGGATAGAGAATTTAGATGACGTAACGACTGAACTAGTCAATCCCCAAAGGTAGTGGAGGGCGTCACCATGGTTACGCGCGAACGCCGGGGACCCGCGGCCTGATGCAGGCTCCGCTGGGAGTTGCCCCGCCCCCCCCTCCCAGCGCAGCATGAGCGGAGCAGCCCCCCAGCCCAGCATGAGTCTGCGCAGGAAGCGAGAGGGCAGGAGTTGGGGGGCGCGCCCTCGTACTGCCCCCCGCCCCCACTGTGCAGACTCCCCAACGGAGAACTAGCACGTGGACACAAGGCTGAGGGGCACCCAGGCTAGCAGCGGTGCAATCCCCGCCCCAGCAGTGACAGCTGCCGTCGGCTTCCCCCAAAATCCCACGCTTAGGTTTGCTTTGTTCCCGCCCCAGCTGCTCAGTGAGGTGCAAGCAAACGGCCCCCAGGGCTGCGTGCGCCCCGCAAACGGGGCACCGGCCCCTGGCCAGGGAGGGACCGAAAGGCCGGGAGCCTGCTTTAGTCGGACGCCCCCACCCTTGCCAAGCTATGTCGGAGGGAAAGGAAAAAGGACACTGAGAAGTCGCAGATCTTGTGTTTTATTAAAAAAAAAAACCAACAACTGCGCTTGTGGCTCTGGGAAATGAGAGCTGTGCGTCCCTTTCAGGACATTGTGGAGGACCTGCCGTCACAACTGGGCAGCCCGATGTAGGTGGGGAGGGCGGCCTCCCAGGGGCAGCCAGGACCTTAGTGAGGGCACGGGAGGAACAAGAGCAGCCCTGCCCCCAAGGGGCCGGGGGACAGTGAGCATCCATCCAGGCTTTGGTTTCAAACAGCAGCTCTTGTAGCTCAGAACCTGGGTCTGTCGCCAGAAGCTTCCCAAACCTTCCAATAAAGGGCTTAAGCAAATTGATCTTTGCAGAAGGTAAGGGGAGGCTCCCAGGGGGAGGGAGGGGTCCCTTCACCAGGCCGGCTCCACAGGTGAATCCCTTTCTCACCCCCCCCCACCCCCCGCGGCAGGATGAGCTCAAACTGTTCCTTCCTCACCAGGAGCACTTTTCCCTCAGCTGGCTGAAAAGTGCCCTTAGTAAGGATGGAACAAATTGAGGTCGCCGTTCACCTCTTTTCTGGGCCTCCCCTCCCCCGCCCGCCCCCAGCTTCAGTCAGACAGGCGTCCCTAAAGCGAAGCACCACAGGCCCATTACTCTGGTTCAGGGGCCAAAGCTCCTCCCCGCCCCCATCAAATAGGAGAAACTTAGAAATTGGGTCAAGTTGGCGCCGATGCATCAGAGAACTTCCTTCCTCCCAACTTTGGAGGGGGGTCCAGCCAGGTGCTCCAAGAAAGAACTTGTCCATGAATGATGCCATCTGTCCCACACAATCACACCCAAAGAAGACGCCTGTCTAGGACCAGAGAGTGCGTCTAGTTTGGATGTGATTGGGTTAGACCAGTTTCCCCAGGTTCAAAAGGCCTCCAAGAAAACCTAACCTAGGCATTAAACCTTGGGAGGAGGGCCCGGGCCCAGGGCAGAGTAAACCTGGCAGCCTCACCCTAAGGCCTCCTGGCAGGGCCAGTCCCCCGGGGCTCATTTCATTCCAGTTCTTCAGGAACTCAGGAATGGTGTGAAAGGGACAGAGCGTCTAAAGTAACCCTTGAGAACATGAGCAAGTCTTTCACAATTTACAGCCCGAGTGCCCGAGGGCACTCCTCCCCCTAAAGTAGTCAGGACCATCGATTTCCAGCTCACTGTGCCATGGCTGATGGCTTTTCCTGCATCCTCTCGGCTTCTAGTCTCTTGAATTAAACTGAGTATTTAGAGACAGCAGAACTAGGTTGATTTTATGCAGTTAAATGACTACACTAGACTATACAGAGTATCTGGGATAGCTCCACCCAATCGGTGCCTTTTCGCAAGGTGTCCATATGGACCCAATGAAAACCGCCCTGAAGCCATCCAAGTTTTCACCCTCCAGCCACAATAAACCCCTTTTCTATAGACAACTAGACTTGATTTTTCTTGTATAAAAAGAAGGACTCAGAGGACCCTTTTCAGTGTTGGAATGGAGCCCTTGCACCCCCAAGTCTTCGCCAATGTCACCCAAACCTTCCTTACTGGACCCTTTACCATGTCAGGACCTGGAAGCCAGAAGCCATCACTGGATGTCTGTCCCATTGCAAACTGCCACATCCAAACAAGCACACCATCTGTCCATCATCACAACAGTGTGCCCAGTTGGGATGTCACAGGTTGAAGGTCATAGGTTGAGAATACTGGAACCGGAATCCCTCCATTCACTGCGTTGCGGGTTGATGAATCCTCAACAGAATCATTCACACCAGGACACCCCATTCTAGATACAGATAAGAATGAGAGTGTGGTATGAATGAGGCAGTTGAGACTGCAAGGGGCACAGGTGGGCACCTCAGACATCACCATGGCAACAGATACTGGCTCAAATGGAGCTTTTGGCAAGGGAGGGTTCAGGCGATCTGAAGTAGTCCCCGAGATCGTGTCCTGAATCACTTGGTTTCCTGACACTAAGGGGAAGGACTCGCTACCATGACCCTTGGAGAACTAAGCAGGATCCAATCCTAAGGGAGTCTGGGAACCAAGAAGCCAGACAAGCCCTTAAGCCCGGCACCTGCCCGCCCTTTGTGACCAACATGACTCGGCCTGTGCTGCTCCTCTACGCAGAACCCAGAGGGAACCAACCAACCGGACTCTCAAATCGGCCCTGAAGCTGGAAGCCACCCCGCTGCTGCGATCAGTTCTCGCCCAACAATATCCAAAGAGGACGCATATCCTGGTCATATGGGACAATGCGTCCTGTTTGGATGAAGCTGGGCTGGACCCCGTCTGCTCCCCAAGCCGCGCAAGGCCACTGGATTTCTCGCACGAGGAGCTAGAAGCGGAGGGTGGTGCGCCTGGCTGCGCCAGTTCCTTCCGGGGCAGGTGGGCGGCTTGAGCCCATGGCTCCAACCTGATCCTAAAGGCAAGACAAAAGCAAGTTGGGCTTTCGGCAGGATGCGTGGATGTTTGCGTTGTCCTTGGCAATGGCCAGTGGGAGATTCCTCAACACAAAAACCTGGGGATGGACATGGGGCAAAACTTAATAAATGAACAGCTACCATTGTCATCCTCTAAAGAGCCTTGGGTTCCTGGCCCAGATATAACGGAATGAGCAAGGAAGGGCTTCCAGGCCAGTACTCTACGCTGGGCCGGGGGTTCCCCATGGATCAATGGGAAAAAGGGGTAACAGCAGTGAGGAACCCCAAGGGGCGAGGGGGGACAGTAGGCAGTCCAGGTGTCCTGGGAGCCTGGGAAACAGATCAGGAAGACCTTCAGCCACCAGCCACCTGAACCCAACAGCTGAGTTGAAGAACCCAGCTGTTGTAATTAAAGGCCTTGGGGTGGGGCAACAATCGGGCAAGAGGTGAAGATTTTGGGAAAACGAGTTCTCAGCACTTACCCAGGAACAACTGAGGGACCAACCTCAAATTATCCATGAGACACCCTGTTGCAAGTTCTTTCCCTCCTTAAAAGCAATGGTGAAGGGGGCTAGAGGTACAGGAAGGATATCCCCCCAAGGCTTGGTGCGGACAAGTATGTTCTAAACAGCCAAATGGCCTTTCCGGGGTGTCCCCATTGGCAAGCCCCCTTGTGGGGGGCGATTGTGATAGGGAGCCAATAGAGATGCGAAGGAATCGTTTCCTCTGGCCCACTGTAGAGTCCTAGTAAAGGTAAACTAGTGAAAGTCCACACTAATTAGGCCATTTAACAGGACCAAGAAATAAAATGCAAGGCAGGGCACTATTTTAGCAGACGAGGGAAGCAGAGGCCAGGAGGTTGGCAAAGGATGTCCAGACATCCCAACCCCTACTTGGTCAAGAGTTTTTAAAAATTCTCAATTTTGAGTTTAGGGATGGGGGGAAATGACAAAATGAGAACTGGAAGACGGGAAGTGCAAGAGAAAGGGATAGACTCACCTAAAGGAGGAAACACACAAGAAGCTCACCTGTCCTGGAAAGTATTCTTGAATGAAATGGCTGGGGAAGAGGGTCTCCTCACCTGCCCTCTCCTTTATATAATCCCACCCCTTCCCCCACCTTCAGTTAAAGCCCCACCTCCTATTACCTCATCCTTCCACCCACAGGGGGAATATTCTCCATAGACTATAGGACTGCTGATTTAATTATAATTTTACGTTTTTCTAGTGGGGAAATTGAGTCCAAGAGGAACTAACTGACCTCTTCAGTTGACAAAAGTCAGGTCCCCCCACTCCCCCTCTTTGCCCTGGTAGCCCCTGGCGGATCAGAGCGGCTGTAACAGATGAGTATGGCTGTGCAGTTCTGACTCGGGGATGGGGATGGGGAGTACGTTACTTATCACACCCCATTCCCTGTGACCCCCAAGTGCTTGTTCCCACATGTTACCTTCCTCTGAGACAACGTTTCTATTCCATTCCTCCCACAGTGATGCTCTGATTAGACAGACTTAGAAACTGAGGCTGGCCCAAGGTCCTTCTCCAAGCAGGGATCAAAGTGAGGCCCCTTCCCCAGACCCCTAAACTTGCAGACAAAAGCCCTGCCCTGGTAGTCTAACTTCCTCCTTAAAATGAAAATTTTACAGCAATGGGGCAGAGGGCACCCGGGACGGCAATGGGGAGGACGACACCCGGGACGGCAATGGGGAGGACGACACCCGGGACGGCAATGGGGAGGACGACACCTGGGACGGCAAAGGGGCGGACGACACCTGGGACGGCAAAGAAGCGGACGGCAATGGGCGGATGGCACCTGGGACAGCAAAGGGGAGGACGACACCCAGGACGGCAATGGGGCAGACGATACCTGGTTCGGGAGAGTTTGGAAATCTCCAAACAAACGCTAGGAAATCGCTCCTTGGCTCTGGCTGGACTTCCCCGGGCTTAGCAGTGCCCAGTTCTCAGTAAGGGCTTCATAAATGCTGGCTCACTTCACTTTTATTTAGCACCTCACATATACCACAAACTGGAGAGCACAAAGGTAAAAGCTGCTGCCCTCCGTGAGCTGACAGTCTAATAATGGGGGAGGCTAGGGGCCCAGCAATCTGCCCCTGGGCAGCTGGATGCTGGCCGAATGGGAAGGCCAGGCTGCTCCCCAGCCAGAGAGGGCCTCCCCCCCACCCGGCAGCCCCCGAGGCAGAGGACCTGGGGGCGCACCTGGCACCCCCAGGGCTCCTTGCCCAGTTCTAAGTCTAGGCCCTAGCCGCCAATGATTGCGGGCCCGGGCCCGGGTTCGGATCCTGTCCCAAACTAGGTGACTGGCCAAGTCCTTCAGCCACAGCGCCCACCTACAGGTGGGAGCCGGGGAGATGTTTGTAAAGCCCGGGACACAGCAGTCGCTTAATCCGCGCTCCCCTCCTGATAGGAAGGGCCACAGCCCCCGGGCCGGAGGACCGGGCACAAGGCTTGGAGCGGGAAAACCTGAACCCAAATGGGGTTTCCTCAGCGGCGAGATGGGCTGGAGAAGGAAGGGGCAACCATCCCGTCCCAGGAGGGGTCACGGTGCAGACAAGGCCGACCCCCTCTTTGGGAACTTGCCTGCAAACCTGCCCCTTTCCAACAATCTGGAAGCTGGAAAGGGCCTCCCTGGCCCCTGTGGGGAACCCAGCCAGGGGAACATCCCTGCCCAAGAGAGGCAGGCCCGAGCCCGAGATAGGAAGCAGCCGCCGGCTCTGGGGGCGCCGGCCCCTGCCCCAGGGAAGCCCACTTTGTAGGTGGCTGCCCTGGGGAGCCAGGGATTGTTCCCTTCCGGGAAGGTGAGGGCCTGGCTTTGGTGAGTGAATTCCTACAACCCCAGACCAGTCCTCGGCTGCTGATTTCTCCCTCCTCCCCCTTCTCCAGAGCCTTAGGCGATGGGTTTGCAGTGAAGCCTTCAGGAGTTGTAAAATGGGGGGGCCTCGGCTAGAGCCGGCGGGGGCGGGGGGGGGGACCCCAGGCCCCACTGGAAGTACCAGCCAGGTCTGGCTCCTAACCAAAGTCGGGTTAAACCGGACCCCCTTTCCCTGGCCCGAGGTCCTGGAGCCTTTTGGGGGTTCCTGTTCCCAGAGGCCCAACAAGGCCAAAGGGCTGAGAAGAGACGGAGGGAGACTGCGGCCCCAGCGCCCACAGGGGGCTGGGCCCGAGAACAGTGGCCGGAAGGCCCCGTGGGAAGGGAGAGGCTCCCCGGCTGGACTCCCAGGCCCAGCTGTTTCTGCCCACGAGGAGGCCCAGCCTCAGCACTGACTGGCCTTGTGGCTCTCTTTTCCCTCTGCTTCTGTGTCCTGGCCCCCAGGGCCCGGAGCCCATGGTAAAAATGAGGTTCTGCTGGCCCCGGGGAGCCTGGGATCTGGGTTCTGGGGACCTGGATGGCTACTGGGAAAACCCTGCGCTCAGCCAGCATCCAGCCCCCAGCACCACAGTCCGGGGTTCTGTGGGGCTCAGTCCTTCCCGCCTGTGGTGGCCAGGGTGCTCACCCTCCTCTCCCCCAGCCCGTGTGTCTCCCACAGTACCAAACTCCCCCACTTAGCAGGGCTGGGCGCGTGAGAGCCCCCCAACTTTATCAGTACAGTTCCCTCATCTCGGCTTGTATTCCTAGTTGCCAGCATCAGTACAGTCCAAGTGCTTTACAAAACAGCTCCTTTGAACCTGGTTAGTAGGTCGTGCAATTGTACCCATTTTACAGATGAAGAAACTGATATAGGACCTAATTGAGCTGAGAGTTCTGGGCAGACTTAGATTTGAAAACCAGAAAAAATTGTGAAACAACCTTTGTCTTCGGCCTCAGGGAAAGGATTTCTGGGAAGAAACAAAGGGGGCCACTGGAGGCTTCCTTCCCTGGCCCCAGGGAGACTCATTTCCATTCAATTCCATTTAATTCTGGATTGGATTAAGTGCCTAGCCTGGAGTCAGGAAATCTCCCCAGCCTCCTACTCTTCCTAGCTGTGTGACCCCGGGCAGGTCTCTGGCCTCTGTTTGCCTCAGTTTCCTCATCTGTCAGAAGAGCTACCGAGGGAAATGGCCAACCCCTTCAGTGTCTGCCGAGAAACTCCCAAATGGGGCATGAAAAGAGAAACAGGGCTGAAATGGCGGAACCGAACCTAAGCTCTAGGCTTCCCGGGCCAGGAGAGGGCTCCCCACCGTCCCAAGAAAAGCCCCTGGAAGGCAGGGCCGGTCCCACTTTAGTGTTTGTGTCTCTGCTGTTTGGAGGAGCTGCTGAGCTTTAAAAAGACTTTTTTCATTCTTCCCTGATTCCTTCTCTTTCTGAGTTTCTTTCACTCAGATGCGGGAAGCCTGCCCTCATTTCTGGGAGGGAGCTCCCCCAGTGTCTCCCCCGGGGGGTGGGATGGTGCCTTTTCTCTTCCCTTCCCTGGCCAAGCTCCCGCCTAAGTGACTCTTGTCTAGCCCACCTCCTCAGTGCCCTCCTTCCAGGGCTACAGACTGGCACATAGTAAGTGCTTAATACACATTTATTAACGTATGTATTAATACGTGCATTATGGTGGGGATTTGACCAGAGAAGACCCAAGAGATCCAAGCAGTGGAGAGAGGCGAATTTCCCTGGACCCAGGCAGGTGACTTGTCCAAGGTCACTCAGGGCTTAGGGGGGTCACACTAAAGTGCTGGTCTTCCTTGAGCATCCTCCTCCCTTCTCCCCCAATAAACTGGGAGAGTCTCCATGGTGGTGGAGACCGGGCCAACTATTTAAAAATCAAATTTGTGTTTCTTGAGGCTTTGTACTTAATAGATACCTTTGCTTTTAGTTGACTATCATTTGCTAAACCAGCCTGAAATCTTTGTAAAAAAGCAAAACACTTGGGGGGGAAAAAACCCCAAAGCAAATCAACCAATGGACCCAGAAGATTATCCGGGGTCGCCTGGGACAAACTGGTGAAGTCCTGCAGGGTGGGTCGGGCAGAGAGAATCAGGACAATTGAGCTCCCTGATCTCACGCTCTGGGGAGGTTGTCCAGTCAGAAATCCCAGTCATGACATTAAGGCTAAATTTTTCCCCTGAGATTTCCTCAATGGCTACCCCTCTTTGGGTCAGTCTGACACAGGAAATAAATCTACCTTTTGCCAAAGAGAAAGACCATTGGGAATGCTTCACGTGACCGAACCCCAACTTTGGGTGCCAGCCCCCCCTCACAGATCACATCACCATCCTCTCTGGGGGCGTATCAGCCGTATCAAAAGCAACAAGGATGGCTGAGTCCGCCTGGCCCAAACCATCCCATCCCATTGCTCCTGTAGGTTTCCTTTCCATGTTTTTCCTTTGAGTGTGTGTGTGTGTTGCTAATCCAGAAATAAATGTAATCAGTCACACTTATTAAATGCCTACTAAGGGCACTACTAAGAGTACCTACTATGTGCACCATGGCACCAGGCCCATAAGCACTAGAGACGAAGTATGAAACAATGCCCAGGTGGAGCGACCTCCCCTTAGAATGAGGGAGACAATCAATTTCATGTTAAAATATAGGCACTAAATGTACCAGGGAGTCCCCGCGTCGAGCCACTTGGGTCACTTTCCCTCCCTGTCCCCCACTTCTCCCACTTCCTGCCTAAATGACCTTGATAAGCCTGACTCAGTTTCCTCATCTGTAAAGCAAGGAACTGGGCAGCTATCGAGTCTGGAATCCAGAAGACTCATCACCCACCAAATTCAAATCCTGCCTCACACACTAGCTATGTGACCCTGGGCAATTCATTAACACTTTGCCTCAGTTTCCTCCTCTGTAAAATGAGCGTGGAGAAGGAAATGGCAAACCAGCCCAGTGTTTTTGTCTTGGAAACCCCAAAATGGGGTCACAAAAAGTCTGGATTCCTCATTCTCCACAGCAGAACAATATTCCCAACTTTCAGCAGAGATTCGAGACGGAAAGGTGGGGCAGCTAAAAGGATTAAATGGAAGAATGGCCAGGAAGTACTTTGTAAAGGCCTGTTTCATGCAGAGCTTTTAGAACCTCCCTATTTTAGCCCCAGGACAAGCCCTTCCCTCCCACCTCATTCCCAAGACCTTTAGTAAAAACCAAGTGGCTTCTCCTGGCCTGAGGGTTGATACCACTGTCCTTGAGTTTGGGAGGCCAGGAAATCAGGTAGGCCTTTCCAAGTCCAATTAATTTTGGAATTCTATTCAATTCTATTGAATTCTATTCAATTTTGTGCTGGGCTGGGGCAAGGAACTAAACTGAAAGCCCTCCTGGTGCTGAAAACAAGAAAGTCCACAAGTGTTTATTAAGAACTTACTATATTTTGTGCTTGAAAAAAGTTCCTAGAGGGCTGCCATCAATTTAGAATTTTTTTCTCGGTATCCCTAACATTTGTCCCAAGATTCTTCTTCCTGATTTTGGATATTGCCTCAGATACTTAACCAGCTGTGTGATCCTGGGCAGGTGACTTCACCCTGTTTGTTTCAGTTTCCCCATCTGTCAAATGAACTAGAAGGAAATGGCAAAGTATTTCAATGCCTTTACCAAGAAAACCCCATATTCAGTCATCAAGAGTCAGGATTAAAGAACACTTGCCTGGCCCCCTGCTAAAAGCCAGGGAAACTGAGGCAGAAACAGTCCCTCAAGAAGCTGACTTTCTAAGGGGAGAAAATGATATATACCCAGCAGATAGAAACTAAGATGGCCTAGAGGATACTTTCTAAGGAGTGCTTCATAAACTTGTTCACAAAAGGAATACAAAGGGATTATCTGTGGATTGCTAGAAAATGGCTCAATAATCCTTTATTTGGGACCTATTGTGCTTCAGGTTCTATACTAAGAGCTAGAGAGGAGTCAAAACGGGAAGCAACCTGTTCTCAAAGAGTATAAGGTGAGTAGGTGGGGAAGAAGAAAGTAAAAAAGGCAGAGAACAAAAGAACAATTTACAAGGATGTAAAGAAAAGATGGACACTCATTATAATTTCTTCTGTTAATATATATACTTTTTTGAACTGGTAATTTGTTATATATTTTGAATCCTTCTTGATGTTCTGCTGGTCACATGGCAATGCTCTCCTTTGTTTTATATTATTTTGCTTTGAATTCCTTTTCTGTTCTTTTTTTCTTTTTCTGTTTTTTTTTTTCAATAAAAACCAGTTTTGTTTTGTTTTTTTAATTTAAAAGAGCAAAAGGTTAGGAAAATAAGCAATTATTAAACACTCACAGTACTACAGATCCCAAGTCATTCGTAACTGGGCCCCCTCCTGATTTTGAATTTGAGAAACCAATGAATCATTCCAGTGTGTTTAAAAAAAACAAAAACAAAAACCCTTTTTAAAGTGGTGTGGATGCCCAGGAGCTGGGGAATGGCTGAATAAGTTATGGTATATGAAAGTAATGGAATATTATTGCTCTATAAGAATTGATGACCAGGAGGATTTCAGAAAAGCCTGGAGAGAACTATATGAACTGATGCTGAGTAAAGTGAGCAGAACCAAGAGAACACCGTACAGGGCAAAAACAAGATTATACAGTGATCCGTTCTGATGGACGTGGCTCTTCTCAACAATGTGGTGATTCAAGGCAATTCCAATAGACTTGGGATGGAGAGAGCCATCTGCTTCCAAAGAGTGAGCTACGGAGACTGAACATGGGTCACAGCATAGTATTTTCACTTTTTTTATCATTTATTTGCTTTTTTTCTTTCCCGTGGTTTTTCCTTCCCTTTCTGTCTGATTTTCTTTGCATGACAAATATGGAACTGGGTTTAAAAGGAGTGCAAATATTGAACCTATATCAGATTCTTTGCTGTCTTGGAGAGGGGGAGGTAAAGAGGAAGAGATAAAAAAATTGGAACTCAAAATCTTACAAGAATGAATGTCGAAAACTATTTTTACATGTAATTGGATAAATAAAAGACTATTTTTAAAAAGTTCCTACTCTGGGTCAGGTACTGTACCAAGTACATGGAGGATAAAGAAAGCCAAAGACCACCCCTTTACTGCTGCCTTCAAACACGTCCAGGTTGCCCCCATCTGTCCTCCAGATTGTACCCATTTGCCCTCTCCCCAGCCTCACTTTATCTGTCAATTCTAGGTATCTCGGGGCCACCCCTAGTCTCACAGTGGATTGGGGTTAGAGGAAAGGGGAATGACAAATAAGACAAGGACATGAGAACGGGAGAGAAAAGTCTGTAGAATGGAGACCAGGAAAGGGAAGAGGGAGTAAACACTTTTTATAAACCCCCCTGCTTTGTGTGGGATACGTCACAAATAAGATCTCAAATATCCTCCCCAAACTGCAAGGTCGGTGCCGAGGTGATGTTGCACACTTTATAGGCGAGATTCACCACAGGCTGAGACTTGACCAGGGTCACCAAGCTAATCAGTGTCCGAGCTGGGCTGGGATTCAGCTCTCTCTGATTCTGGGCTCTATAGACTGTTTTAAAAGTTGGGCTTCCAACTGAGGCTTGAAGGAAGCCACGAGACAGAGGTGAGGAAGGAGAAGATCACAGTGTAGGGCAAGGACCAGGCAGGGGACCTCTGGGACCGAATGGTGGTGAGTGGACTAGAGCAGCAGATGGTGCTGAATGGAGAGCGCACTGAAGCAGGTAACAGAGCCCTCTGGTGGCTGAATGGAGAGTGGACCGGAGCAAGCAGCAGAACCCTCTGGGGCAGTCACTGCGGGCATGAGGAGGTGGTGCCCCGTGTCATGGAGCTGTTGGGCCGTATGAGGAACCTTTATGAGGAATGTTGGGAAAGCCAAATGGCTTAGATGTGGAGAGTGAGAGGGGGAAGTGACTGCTCTGGGGGTTTGGAAGGAGGATGGTTTAAGGAAAAGGGAATGGCTTCGATTCCCCCCTCCCTCCTTTTTAATGGCATGACATAATTTATTTCCCTCTGGTGTGTTGCATCTCGTTTTAAGGACATATGGTCTCAATGGCGTGGGTGCTCCTTCCAGTGACATAGACTTCAACTCTTCAATGTTTCTCAATCCGTTTTGCTGTAGTTAAACATCACGACTTAGCGGAAAAATCTGGTGATGGACCGGTCCAAGCTTAGGCCGGTCCTTGGACAATAAGCACACAATGGATTGCAGGACCAGGCCTGGATTGTCTTTTTCCGGCTTGGTGCGGTTTTCCAGATCATGAAGAGCTGAGATCATCCGTGCACTAGGGGGAAGTATTGAAGGAGGACTTTACTGGAGAGATCTTTCTGACATCAAGTCCAGAAATGTATTCCTCATGCCATTGCCACTTCTCTTTTAGGCACTTCTCCATATTATGACTCACCTCCTAGGTTCTGCAGGAACTTTCACGCTATGTCCCAGAACTCCCCTGACTCATTGATGAAAGCAGAAACGATTTATTTGACACTCTTTTGAGTAACTTTGGAGAGCAGCTTTCAGTTGAACAGGGAACTTGGAAACTGGACTGTGGGGAGCTGACAGACGAGAAGAAGAAGACTTTCTAAAAGAGTTTAGCCACAGAGAGAAGAGGGATGGGAGCTCAGCCATTGGGGGTGCACAGATGGATCAAAGGTGGCTGTGTAACGCTGGGGAGGGGGGGGAAGTGAGTGTGTTTATGAGCAGTAGAGAAACAGCCCAGAGCCTCCTGGGAGCTCTGGGTAATAAGAGGTTGCTGCATAAGAGAATATTTGTGCCTTCTACTTCGCCTTTTATGCATGAATAGTTCAAACACTGGAAAGGGGTAAAAATAAATTTTGAGTGCATAAAATGAGCTATTGTGTAAATATATACATGTGTACAGGATTAATCCTGAGTTCTATGGTGATCTAGGGGGATGTTGACTAATCTGATTCTCATTCATGTGTAATATTCTCTCATTAATCAACTCATTTTCTTGAGCTCCTACTCCACTAAATATTGTTTCATGAATTAGACACTTCTTTTCCTAGTAGCTATTTCTCTTGTCTATAATTAAATATTAAAATTACTAAACATAATTTATAAATAAATGAAAACAATAAACATATAAAAGGTTTTGTTTTTTGTTTTTCTGTTACAATATTTTAGCTCTAATGTCACCACTTTTGTTGAGTCGTGTCCAACTTTTTGTAACCCCATTTGGGGTTTTTTGGCCACAGATACCTGAGTGATTTTGCCATTTCATCCTCCGGTTCATTTTACAGATGAAGAAATCGAGGCAGACAAGATTAAATGACTTGCCCAAGGTCCCAAAGGTGATAAGTATTTGAGGCTGGATTTGAAGTTTTGCTGACTCAGGGGAGTGCGTTGATCAACTGCGCCACCTAACGGTCAGCACCAATTTTACCTTAAATCTTGTTTGAAAACCCAATTTCAAATCATTCAACTTGCTTCACATGATAATTAAAGTTTCTAGGCTTTTCTCTTCATTCTTTCCCTAATGAACACAGGAAATATTCTCCTAAATTCCCTGGACTGCTGTAAGTCATAGATAAAAATGCACATTTTCTCCAGTGCTTTGTAGGGGGAAATAGTTCATTTTAAGACATTTTTCACGCACTTTATGTTGTTACTATATCTTCAAGAGACAAATGGAATTAAAAAAATGTTCTGAACTTATCCACCAATTGAAAGAAGCCATTTTCTGTTTGAGGCAGCCCTTTGTGTAGCGGCTGCCCATCAGTTGGAGAATGGCTAAATAAGTGATGGTGTATGAAGGTTATGAAATATTATTGTTCTATAAGAAACGATCAGCAGGATGATTTCAGAGAGACCCGGAGAGACTTACATGAACTGATGCTAAGTGAAATAAGCAGAACCAGGAGATCATTGTACACGGCAACAGAAAGATTATAGAATGATCAATTCTGATGGCTGAAGAGAGCCATCCACACCCAGAGAGAGGACTGTGGGAACTGAATGTGGATCACAACATAGCATTTCACTCGTTCTGTTGTTTGCTGGCATTTTATTTTCTTTCTTATTTTTTTCTGGTTTGATTTGATTTTTCTTGTGCAGCAAAATAATCGTATAACTATAGATGCATATATTGGATTTAAGATACCATGTTTAACAGATATTGGACTATATACCATCTAGAGGAGGGAGTGGAGAAAGGGGGAGGATTGGAAGGGTTAATGTTGCAGAATTATCCATGCATATGTTTTGAAAAAGAAAAAGTCTTAGTAAAGAAAAAAATTCAATTAAAAACATAAACAAGACATTTTCATATTTATAGAACAAAAAAGAGGGTTGAGCTTGAAATTGAGGATGTTTATTATGTACAGTTTGCTGTCCTTTTAGAGTAATAGATTTGAAGGGGCAGCTAGGTGGCACAGGGAACAGAGTACTGGACCTATAGTTAGGAAGAGTTACACTAGCTATGACCCTGGACAAGCCACTTCACCTGTTTGCTGTTGTTTCCTCATCTGTAAAACAGGGTTTTGTGAAGATCAAATGAAATAAAAATATAAAATGTTTAGTATAGTGTCTGGTACAAAGTAAATGCTATATCAGCACTAGTTATTATTACTGACATAACTTTTAATGTTGTCCTGTTTGTGATTCTTTATGGATTTCCTTCTGTACACTTTAAAAAAACAAAAAGATACTTCAGTGACTCTTTCCTATCTTTTTCTGCTACCTATCCCTATCTACCTTCTCCATATCCACAAGGGAAAAGACAAAAAAAAAAAACAAAAAAAAACTCTGCATCATAAATTAGACAAGGAAACCAAATCCCCACATTAGTAGAGCTGGAAATTTCATTGGCTAGCTTCCCATTCATTATATGTATCTTATTTGGCTCTTGTCTTTCATCTCTGTTTCCACAAGTGGGCAGCATGCTTCATTATCAGTCCTTAGGAACTGAGATTTATCTTTACATTGATTATAGGATTTTTAAACCTTTCAAAGTTATTTTTCTTTCTATTATCATACAGAGTGTCCTTTTCTTTCTGCTCACTTCACTCTATATGTCTTCCCAAGTTTTTGCTTTGTTTTGTTTACAAAACAATCCCTTTTGTCATTTCTTATGGTTCAAAAATATTCAAATACCACCATTTGTTTAGTCATTTTCCAATTGATAGACACCCCTATTTTTGCTAGTTCTTAGGCATTATAAGAGCTCCTAGAAAAATTTTTGTACATATGGCTCCTTTCTCTTTTTTCTTTGAACTTCTTGATATATTATAGATCTTGAAGTGATATCCCTGCATCCGGGTAAGCAATGCAGGGTTTAGTGATTTTTAGGGCAGAATTCCAAATTGCTTTCTAGAATTACTGGAATGATCCACAGCTCCTTTTAAAAAAAAAAGTTACATGTTGAATTTATTGTATTCAAAAGGGAAAGCAAGCTATAAACAACAGAGATTTGTGGTTTCATTTACCATCCTCAACCTATGTCACATTTATTTGGGGCATTGGTGTTTGTCAGGCTCAGGAAAAAAAACAGAAAATATAATTTTTTTAAAAGGAGAGGAGAACCCCAGAAGTTTGCCCATACTGTCAGGTTAGTGTCCTGTCACCTGGGGAATCATCACTGGCTGTTGCCAATAAGACCATCAGAACCTCTTGGCGCTTCTGGCAATGGCCAGATTGTGTACCGGGATCCCTACACAGCATTCCCAGTTCTTATAAAAGCAGAGGTTTGGTTCTAGAAAGGACCTTGGGATATCTAGCCCTCTCATGAAGAAAAGGGCTTAGAAGAGTGGTAGGTAACTGACCCAGGGTGATACAGGTTATGTCAGCCCATGCTCCAATCCAGCAATGCTCTCGGAGGCCACTAGGGGACGCCATTGCACAAAGCAATGAATGGAGTCAGAAGTCCAGAATTCAAATCTATCCTCAGATACTAGCTGTGTGACTCTGGGCAACTCACTTCACCCCTATCTCCTTCAATTTCCTCATCTGTAAAATGGGGATAATAACAGCATTGACCTCTCAAGACTGTTGTGAGAATCAAATGAGATAATATATTAAAAAAAAAAAAACACTCTCAATTTGCTTTCTGGCATACAGTAGGCACTCTGTAAATGCTTCTTACTTTTATGTCTTTACTGGGCTATGCCATTCTCTCTTAGACAGCTTGAGACCAAAGATGGCTATGTGTGCTTTCTTCCCATGTCTGGCTGAACCTTCCAAGCTCTTCTCTCTTTCATGACCTTAGAAAGTCAAAGAAAAAAGGTCATATCCAGGTGATAGATGAGGAAGGACCTCAAAGACCCTATAATCCAACACCCTCATTATACAGATGAAGAAATTGAGGATCAAGAAACTTGCCCAAAGTCACAAAGGTACTAAGCATCCAGAACTGGTTTTGGGGACTGAGTTCTGACTGATGGAGGAAAAGCAAATACAAGTTGAAAAGGCAATTAGACTAAAGGCCTCTGCAGGGAGGCAGGTGAAGGAACAAGAGAAGGGTAAAGATGCTCCTGTGCTCCTGAAATTGCTAAGGGGAAAACAGTTAAGGCAAGGGAAGGGAAAGGAGAAAATGAAAGAGTTGAGCCTCTCCTTCCTCCCAGTCACCTAAACTCATTATGGAAATCCCAATCCCAATAGAGTGTGAGCTCCTTAAAGGCATGAATCAGTTATATGTAGCTTTGATTCCAGCACGTGGGAATTATGAATGAATGTTTGATAAGATGAGAAATGAGGACAAGGGCTGGCACCATCCAAGTGAGAGAAGGGGAAACCCCCGGTAGCAATAACAGAGTCAGGATCTTCTAACTAGCTTATGATAAAGAAAGAGTTGGATGCTTCATGTTCCAGCTTTCCCAGCCCCTATCTTCCTTTAGTTCTTTCTCATTTTTTGAAAAAGAAAATTTCATTCAAAGGGTGGCAGACTGAATAACCAATCTCTTAATATTTCTCTGGAAGAAGGCTCCATGCTTTACTCCCCTTTCGATGAGCAACAATCATCTCCAGAATACCCTACCTAAGACTGAACATCCCTCTGGAAACCTCAGCAGAGTCCAAGGGGTTCACATTAATTAGGATACTTGTTAATTCTGAGTCAGCCTCGGATTTTCCCCTCCCTTTCCCTCATGGAAAGGGACTGGACCAGCTGTCCAGTCTTGTGGATTTGGCTCTTATATACTCTTCCCTTTCTCAATCACATAGCTGTCACCTTAGTTTTCAAGTGAGATAATCTATGTAAAGTGCTTCAAAAACCCTAAACTACATAGAAGTGTTAGCTATTAGTAGTGGAAATCCTAATCACCTCTTATTCAGTCTATCTGTGTCATCTCCCTTCCAACCCATCCTCTACCCAGCTGCCAAGATCACCTTCCTAAGAACGGGTGGGACTATGCCATTTCCTTGCCTGAGATGCTGTCACGCTTCTGGCTCTCTCTGGCCTCTTGTGTACCTGGTACAAGTTACCATGGTAACTGCCCACTCCTCACCATCCAAAGCTCTAACACTCTACTTTCTCTGGCTCTGGCTCCTCAAAGAGAAGCATTTTCCAGCAAGCTCCTTCCAAACACCCGCACCAACTGCCTTTTCTGTCACATGCCATTCAGATTGGCTTTTTAAGAGATTAGGGGGAGGGCAAGACACAGAGAAGATTTCAGCCACAGCCCTGGAAACAAAAACCAAAAGCTAAAAGTAAACAACTAGGAGGAAAATCTCCAAGAATGCATTGCTACTTTGGCCAAAATACAACAGCCCCATCCAGACAGATGGCAGATGTGAAAGATGCTTTCAGGGAAGAATTTCAACATCTTTCTCACAGAAAGGACAACATGCAGGATAATACTGGAGTAAAGACAAAAACAGTCCCCTGTTCTTCCTGTTTCTATTCAGGGCACTGCCCTCACCCCAGTTCCTTCAGCTTACATCCTAGGGGTCATCCTGGACTCTCATTCTGCCATGTTGGAGCTGTTGCCAAGTCTTATACTTTTCGCTCCTGCAGCATCTCTTGTGGATTTCCCTCCTGCAGCATCTCTTGTAGATTTCCCTCCTGCAGCATCTCTTGTTTGTGATTTCC
The DNA here is from genome assembly GCF_902635505.1 of Sarcophilus harrisii. Classification (NCBI taxonomy): domain Eukaryota; kingdom Metazoa; phylum Chordata; class Mammalia; order Dasyuromorphia; family Dasyuridae; genus Sarcophilus; species Sarcophilus harrisii. Next base: position 604,751,516 of record NC_045428.1, read on the forward strand.
CCCTGCACTCTCTTGTGATTTCCCCCTGCACTCTCTTGTGATTTCCCCCTGCAGCATCCTTGTGATTTCCCTGCACCTCTTGTGATTTCCCCCTGCAGCATCTCTTGTGGATTTCCCCCCTGCAGCATCTCTTGTGGATTTCCCCCCTGCACCATCTCTTGTGGATTTCCCTCCTGCAGCATCTCTTGTAGATTTCCCTCCTGCAGCATCTCTTGTAGATTTCCCTCCTGCAGCATCTCTTGTGGATTTCCCTCCTGCAGCATCTCTTGTAGATTTCCCTCCTGCAGCATCTCTTGTAGATTTCCCTCCTGCAGCATCTCTTGTAGATTTCACTTCTGCAGCACCTCTTGTGGATTTCCCCTCTGCAGCATCTCATGTAGATTTCCCTTCTGTAGCATTTCTTGTAGATTTCACTTCTATAATCTCTCTGATAAATACCCCCTTTTCTCCTCTGACATTGCTCACACCCAGTGCAGGCCATCTTCACCTCATGACTGAATCATTGCAGTAACTTCTGCTGGTTCTGCCTACTTTGAGTCTCTCCCCACTCTGATTCCATCCTCCATTCAGCCACCAAAGTGATTTTCCTAAAGTGCAGGTCTGATCATGTCACTCAGTAAATTTCAATGACTCCCTATTACTTCTAGAATGGAAGACAGAATTCTTTGGTGCTTCAAGCTCTTTGTTCTCTGGCCCTCTTTCTTATCTTTTAAGTCTTACATATTACTCCTTAACATATATTCTTTGATACAGTAACACCAGCCTCCTTTCTGTTCCATGAATAAGACCATCCATCTCTTATGTTCTAGGCATTTTCTCTGGCTTTCCCTCATATCCGCAATGCATCCCCTCCTTAATCTAATTCTAATGATTTTTTTATTTATCTACTTATAACTTGTACATAAGTGTTTATTTATTGTTTTCCTCATTAGATTGTGAGTTTCATCACAGATGATACTATCTTTTGCTTCTTTTTGATATTCCTAGTGCTTAGCCCAATGCCTAGCCCATAGTAAGCACTTAATAATGGTTATTGACTAGTGTTATATACAAATTTCAGCAAAGACTGGAAAATAATAACTATAATGATAATCATTAGCATTTATAGAGCATCTATTATGTGTCAGATGTTGCTTTCTTTACAAATATTATGTCATTTAATTCTCATGCCAACTTAGGGTGGGGTTGCTATTATTGTCCCCATTTTACAGATGAGGAAACTAAAGCAAACAGGTTAAGTGACTTAACTAAGGATACACAGCTAATCAGTTTCTGAGGCTGGTTTTGAACTTAGGGCCTCCTAATTCTAGGCCCAGTGACCTAATCACTGAGACACTGACACATTTTATCACAAATGATAAATAATAATAAAAAAAAATGTTGGAAATACAAAAGTCTCAGGAAGTAGACATGGAAACAATGGCCAAAAACTGAAGTATTACCATTTCAAAGATATTGAATTCTCTATTTCTTTTGACCTGGCTAAGTTTTTGATACTTATTCAACCAGTTAATTTTGTGAAGTGCATGCATGAAGGTTTTTTTTTTTTTAATTAAAATGATTTTTTTTTAATGCCCAATAATATTTGGTCCCTAATGCTTTCTCATATGGCTACGTTAGCTTGCTGGAGTCTTTTGCAGTAATCCATGGTTAGCTCTTATTCCATCTGCTCATTATTTGTAAAAACAAAACAAATAAAAAAACCCCAAGATGTATTATAAAAATTTGTGTCAGTTAAAAAAAATGCCAACTAGTCAAAGAAGCAAAATTTTAATGGATTAGTATCACAAAGATCTTTTTAAAAAATTATTTTTTAGCTTTTAAAAGATGAAACATTTCTAAGATGCTTTCAGGTCAAATATTTATGTATATTTTGGTATTTGCTAAAATGGTAAAATTGAAATTGATTCTTGCAAGTTGAGTTTTACAAGAAAACATTTCTAAAACATATAGCTGCAATATATATGTATATATAGCTATGTTGATTTGGGTGAAAATTCTTTCTTACTTCTCAGAGATCTGCAATTTAGTAGATAAATCCTGAGGAGTTATCTGGGGGCAGATAGAAGTTGTGACTTTCCCAGACTTACATAGCTAGTGTTTGAAGAGATTTCTACCTACATCATCTTGATTCTAAGACCAGTAAGTTATGTTGCTTGTAAAATATGGGAAAATGTTGTAGTTCAGTTGCGTGTGACTCTTTGTGACCTCATTGAGGTTTTCTTCACAAAGACACTGGAGTGGTTTGCCATTTCCTTCTCCAGTTCATTTTATAGATGAGAAAACTGAGGCAAAGATGGTTAAGTGACTTGCCTAGTACACACTGTTAGTAAATATCTAAGATCAGATTTGGGCCCAGGAACATGAGTCTGACTCCTGACCCAGAATGCTATCTACTGTGCCACCTAGATGCTCATGCAAAAAAAAGTGAACAAATAATAGGTCAATATCTATCCTAGAAAACGAATTTAGTCTCTTAGGTTAGGAAATATTTCTAAAAATCACAGATTATAGCTTTATTCTTACTGGTCACGACATCCCAGAAGCTAAGACCTAGAATGGACTACTTAACCCTCTGTTCTTGGCAAGTAGCCATCCAACCTTAGCATAAAGGCCTCCAAAAGAAGGGAACACAGAGTTCAATAAATATATTCTACATTAAACCCACACTGGAGCCATTGGTAGTTTTCTAAGAATGCCCAAAAGAAAACTGTTGTGTAGAGACAATTAGGTGGCTGGAAGAGGCCTTGGAGTAAGGAAGGCTTCAGTTCAGATATGGTCTCTGACCTGGAGCAGCTATTTGGAAATCACTCAGCCTCAGTTTCCTCATCTGTAAAGTAGAGATAATAGCACCTGCCTCCTAAGGTTATTATATTAAATGAGATCATACTCATAAAGTGCTTTGCAAAACTTAAAAATTCTATATAAATGCTAATTGTTGTTATTACTGATATTATTATCACTCCAGCCCAAGTCAGGAGTCAAGGCTGAGTCAGGAAGACTGGCTCCAAGGTATGTAATCTAGCTTGGGGGGATTCCCCAGCAATAGACAACAGGGACAGGTTTCTGGCGGTATTGACCACTTAGATGGGGAGAAAGTCTTTGAAATATGGCTCCAGCAAGCCACATACATTTTCCAGTGTGGTAAACATCTGACAGAAAGCTTCATGGATTTACACTTGCTATTTTGGGTAACAACACCTTCCCTCATCCCCCATATTATGTTTATGCTTAGAGGTCTGGGATAGCCAATTGTACTCCTACCAGTAAGAATGAGCCCCCATTGATGTGTTTTCCATTTAAAAATCTGCCAGTAGACACAATGAACATTTCTTCTCTCTCCACTCCCCCAAAATAAAAACCCCATAAATATAAACTTAGGAAACAACAGTAGTAAAGAGGACATGTAGGGCACACACATACTGGGTTAACACACAGATCCAGAACTGGAGGTCCTTTTTTCTTTACGGACTGAGATCCAGCTCTTGGAGCCAAATTTACCTCTCTTGAGTTCAGAGCCAGCTCCCTTCTGTGATGCTCCCTTGGGTAACAGCTTCCCTGTGTTTACTTGCAGTGTGTTTTCTCTGCTCTCTTCTTTGGGCTTCAGACTCTATCAACCCAATGAACTGTCAAAGTGCCCTCTGTGCAAGTCACTGCTATGTGCTACAGCCTGGCTGCAGGAGAAGTTACTCTCTTCCCTTAGTCCTCCTCCTTCTTTGAGACATTAGGCTGTATTCAGGGAGGGATAATGTTCAGAATGAGGCTTGAATAGTGTGGAATTCTGATTTACTTTTAATAGATAGTGGATACCACTACACTATTATGGATTTCTTTTAGGCTCGGTGCAGCCAAAAGCCCAAGTCATCTAGCACTTACTCCCACTGCTCAAGGAATTGGCTGCTGACTGTAAATTGATACCAGTATAACTCTGAGAAGGCTTGGCCATGTTACCTTTGTTCCTAGATGGGTTGAAACTGGACGGACTCGGGGAAAACATGCAGTCCGAACTCGGGGAAAACATGCAGTCCGAACTCGGGGAAAACATGCAGTCCGAACTCCTCATTTGTAGGAGAAAATCGAGGTTGGGTGGCTTGCCTAAAATCACTTGAGGAGCATCAAGGCTAGGATTGGAACTCCTATCTGGCTCCAGAGCTGGTCGTTTGTTCCACAGCAGTTCACTTGACCAGCAATCTAAGCTGGAAGGGGAGTCAGAGACCATGGAATTGATGAGAGAACTAAAGTTTAAGAAGACTGTGATATGATCAGGGTCACCCAGGCAATTAGTGGCAGAGCTCAGAGACTTCAAGACCTTTATTATTATTTTCAATATCCATATGTTATTATTTGTTCTCTTTTCTCATTTTTCTTTATTATTCTGAATAAAATGCCCATAAAATGAGTATTTCAGGGTACATTAGAGAACAGATAGAGAACACAAAGTTAAACATTCTATAGAGTTTGACTTAAATAAGGGGGGCTTGGGATTGACCAAGAAGAGCCTTGTGCTCCACTGATGCAAACCCATGTAGACGTCATAGCCTGGTTAGGAATTGTTTTCTGTCTGTTAACTTCATGGAGAAGTTTTTGGACGAGCTGCCAAGTCAGAACTTGGGATGCTTACAAAAAGCAGTTACTGACATGATTCGGGTGCTCTCTGTTTCCCGGCTGTGTTCACCTGAGGAGTAATGTAAGCCTCCAGATGGGTAGAGAGGCATTGGGCCGATATCTCTCTTCCCAGTCCATCAGCTATGTGAGCTGGTGAGCTTCGAAAGGTCAAGAAGACAATCTGCTAAAGGGCCAGGACCTGGAGTCCAGGAGGAGTGAAGGGCCCATCGAGTCGGTTGCCCTTGCACAGGAATGGATTGAAGGCAGCCAAGAGAGATCCCAGCGACTCCTCCACCAGCTGGGCCACATTTAGAAGTGAGCTCGGGTGGCCAATGCTTCCTCAGAATGGCTCCAAGTTAAAAGAGGAAGACTTCCAGAGAAGAATCACCAACCCGCAGAGATGGAAGCCATGTTACCTTTGTTCTATGGAAGTGGAGGAGCCTTTTATGGAACAGAGGGTTTCCAGGTGTTCTTAAGGAAAAGACCAGACTTGAATAAACCAGTAAAGGGGAAACTCGGGGATTGAGAGAAATATAATAAACATGCATAGATTTACTCACGTGGAAGGCAATTGTTTACATGCTTATAAGAGGAGAAGAAACAAATGTCTTCTTGAAACCCTAATGTCTTCAAGAGTCACAGAGTAAGGTAGATAAAACAGGCAGAGGGCCTGGAAGGATTGCTTTTTTTCTCGGCTGATGGTCTTAGGAGGAGACACAAAAGGGAGGGACAGAATGGAGACTGTACTAGGGGGGAAAGGAGGAGGAAGAGGAAAGACATAATTATTTTGCATAGTAGGGGTAATTGGTGGGGCACTCCATAAATTATTTTCATCTGAACCAAAGGAAGGTTGAACATCACCTCCAGACCCCTCAATATATTCACATACAAAGAGACTTATTTAGAACCATATTAAACTTAACAGGGAAATAGGAAAGGACAGCGAGAGGGGAGGGAGAGATAAGGCTATAAACAGGAGGCCAGGATAGATCAGTGAGTAATTGCAAGCAAAAACAAATTCCAATATCAGAGGGGAAAATATGAATAGAGGATCAAAGGAAAGGATCAGAAATTAAAGGTGGGATCAGAATGGAGTCAAGGGGAAGAGTAGAGGTGTAAAAACAGGTCAATTTATTTAAAGATCAAAAGTGTGGGCTAAACTCATTCTCTTTTACTACCTTCTTATTTATAAAGAAAAGAATAGGAGGCAAGAGAAGAAAAAGAACCACAGGACAGGGTGCAAGAGATACCCAACTGGGGATCACGACTATAAAAGTGAATATAAACTCATTCATAAAGTGGAAAAGGATTCTAGAATAGATAAGAAAGCAGAATCTAATAATATTTGTTTATAAGAAACCTATATGAAATATAAAGATTCACAGAGATTTTGGATTAGGGCTAGAATAAAGCAGAATCTATTACGTTTTGGGTGAGCAAAAAACCTCAGCGTAGCAATCATGATTTCAGATAAAGCTATAGTAAATATAGACATGATATAAAAAGACTTGAAATGCTTAAAAGCACCAGAGATAACAAATGAACGTCAATATTTAACAGATCCGGTCCAAATAATTTACAAAGTATCTGTGTAGTTTTTACAAAGTTAATCTATTTGCAAGGATACATAGAAGACTTATAGGGAGACTTAACACTGCAGGATTTCAATGTACTCCTTTCAGATCTAGGCTAATCTAACAAGCTAAAAGAGAAAGAAGTTAAGAACCCAAATCGGATTTTAGAAAAATTAGAGATTATAGATTTCTGGTGATTATTGAATGGGAAATGAAAGGAGCTTGTTTAGCTCTTCACCATACATGGCACCTTAAAAAAAAAAAAAAAAAAAAAACCAACCACACACATATTGGTACATGAGAGCAGTAGTCCCAAATGTAGAAAAGCAGAAATACTAAACTTTTCATTTCATCATAATATAATAAAATTATTTTCAACAAAGTGCCTTGAAATAAACAATTAAAATTTAACTGAAGACTAAAATGAACTTGATTCTAAAGAACAAATCTTAGAAACACAAGATAATTTTATTATTAAAGAAAATGACTACAATTAAACAATATACCAAAGCTTATGGAACACAACTAAAGTAGTCCTTGGCAGAAAATGTTTATCTCTAAATGCTTTAATCAAAGAAAGATCAAGTCAATGAACTGGTGACACAACTAAAAAAAATCTAATACAACAATAAATCAAAACTCTACAAGTAAACACCGGAGAAGAAATTCTAAAATATGAAAAAAAATTAACAAAACCAAAAGATAAGTCTTTATAATTAAAAGCAGGAACTGTTTTTAAAGAAAAAAGTTAGCTAACCAGATTTTTTAAGAGAAAGGAAAAACAAATTGTACGAAAGATGAAAAAAGGAGAATTCCCCACAATTGAAGATGAAATAAACAAATTTATCAGAAATCACTTTGCTTAATTACATGACAACAGAAGTGAAAATTTAAAGGAAATGGATAAATACATCCAAATACCCAGGTTCACTAAATTAGAAAAAGATTGTTTAAAAACTCAAAGCAAGAAAAGAAATTAAACAAGTCATAAATGAACTTCAAAATAGGAGGGAGGAAAACCTCTCGGATCAGAGAGGTTTACAAGTGAATTCTAACATTCGAAGAAGAATTAATTTCAGTATTACCAAACTGTTTGCAAAAATTGGAAAATAATGGATTCTGCTGATCCCTTTCAGTTATACAAATATGGTTCTGATACTTACACAAGGGAGAGAGAATGAAAAGAAAACTGTAAGCTGGTATCTCTCATTTAGCATATTGATGGAAAATTTTAAACAAAATATTAGTGAGTTAGGCTCTAATAACGTAATAAAAGATTATAGTCTGCAATTGGGAATTCTACAAATAACACAAAATTGGCACAATATAAGGAAAACTATAAATATAATAAATGATATTGATAATAAAGAACAAAAATCACATGATCATATCAGTAAATGTTGAAAAGGCTTTTGACAAAGTCCAACACCTATTTCTGCTAAAAGCCCTACCAAGTATGAGAATAGCTGAAACTTCCCTTAATTGTATAAATAATAACTGTCTAAAACCAAGAACAAGCATCATATTAACAGAAAAAAGTTAGAGGTCTTTCTAATAAGATCAAGGGTAAAGCAAGGATGGAAATTTTTCACATCATTCTAGTATGATACCCACAAAACTCAGCAGAAAGAGATGGTGAAAGAAATCACATTCAAAAACAACTATATAATGTACAAAATCCAGTGACACTGGCCTCCTTGTATTTCCTTAAACAAGACATGCCATCAGCTGACCCTGGGCATTTCTAAAGGCTGGCTGCCCTCCATGACTGGAACTCTCTCCTTTCTCATTGCTACCGCCTGGCTTCACTCAAATCCCACCTTTTACAAGAAGCCTTTCCCTATTCCATTTAATACTACTATTTTTCCTTTAAGAATATTTCCAGGGGCAGCTAGGTGGCCCAGTGGATGGAGTACCAGCCCTGAAAGCAGGAGGACTTGAGTTCAAATTTGGTCTCAAACACTTAATTAACACTTCCTAGCTGTGTGACTCTGGGCAAGTTACTCAATCCCAATTGCCTAAGGAAAAAAAAAGAAAGAAAGAAAAAAAGAAAAAGAAAAAGAATATTTCCAATTTATCTGGACTATATTTTATTTCTATATAGCAGTTTGCATGTTTCCTTGTCCTTTAGATGGAGAGCTTTTTGTCTTTCTTTGTATCTCCATTCCTTAGTACTATGTCTGGTACATAGTAGATGCCTGATAAATATTTATTGACCAACTGAATAAAATATTTGGGAATCTATGTACCAAGATATACCCTGGAATTCTGTGTATCCAACTACAAAATACTCCTTCCTAAAATAAAGATAGACCTAAATAATTAAAGAATTATTACTATTATTATTATTTGCAGAGGTTATTGGAGTTAAGTGACTTGCCCAGGGTCACACAGCTAGGAAGTATTAAGGGTCTGAGGCCAGATTTGGACTCAGGTCCTCCTGACTTCAGGGCTGATGCTCTATCCACTGTGCCCCTTAGCTGCCTCCAATTGGGGAAATATTAATTGCTCACGACTCTATTATGTCACCCTAATAAAAATGACAATGTTGCCTAAATTCATTTGTTTATTCAGTGCCATAGCCATTAAACTAATAAAAGATTATTTTAGGACTAGAAAAATAAATCATCTGGAGACAGAAAAGGCCAAGAATCTCAAGGGAAGTAATGAAATCAATTTTGATGGAAAGGGTTCTAGCAGTACAAGATCTCAAACTATAAAGCAAAGCAATAATTATCACAACTATTCAGCTTTAGTTTAAAAAGAGCAGTTGATTAGTGAAATAGAGTAGGCGAAGGCACCCAGAAGGAAAGGAACACAGCAATCCAAAGACTCCGGCTCCTGTGGAAAGGATTAGATATTTGATTAAAACCTGCTGGAAAAATTGAAAAGGAGTCTGGCAGAAATCAGGTTTGGATCAACCCCTCATCTTGGATATCAAGATAAACTCTAATTGATATGTGATTAAAACACAAAAGTTTACATTATAAGCAAATCAGAGAAACAGATAAATTACCTGGCATATCTGTGGAGCAGGAAGGACTTTGTGACTTGAACAAGACATAGAGAGGATAGTGGAAGGGGGACAGTATTGATCATATGACATTTTTACAAGTTTTGGCAAAAACAAAACTAATGCTTTTAAAATGAGTGGAGGGAAAACTCTCTGCAGCAAGTTTCTCTTCCACATTTCTTAAACTATGTTAAGAAACTTTCATTTAAATTTATAAGAATCAGAACCATTCCCCAATAAAGAAATGATCAAAAAATTGGAACAGGTTGTTTTCGAAAGAAATCTAAGGAATAAAAAAATCATGTGAAAAAAATGGTCCAAATCATAATAATTAGGGAAATGCAAATGGGCATTTGATATTTTGGGGCCCTTTCTTTCCCAATTAATTTCATGATTTCATTGTAGATTCCTGGCCTTTTTTGAAATGTGTGTGTGTGTGTCTATGTGTTGTGTGTGTCTGTGTGTGTGTGTCTGTGTGTGTGTGTGTCTGTATGTGTGTTTGTGTGTGTGTCTCTGTGTGTGTGTTGTGTGACTGTCTGTATGTGTGTGTCTGTGTGTCTGTGTGTTGTGTGTGTGTGTCTGTATGTGTGTTTGTGTGTGTCTGTCTCTGTGTGTGTGTTGTGTGACTGTCTGTATGTGTGTGTTGTGTCTGTGTCTGTGTGTGTGTGTTGTGTGACTGTGTCTGTCTCTGTGTGTGTGTTGCGTGTCTGTGTCTGTGTGTCTGTGTCTGTGTGTGTGTGTGTCTGTATGTGTGTTTGTGTGTGTGTCTCTGTGTGTGTGTTGTGTGACTGTCTGTATCTGTGTGTCTGTGTGTCTGTGTGTTGTGTGTGTGTGTCTGTATGTGTGTTTGTGTGTGTCTGTCTCTGTGTGTGTGTTGTGTGACTGTCTGTATGTGTGTGTTGTGTGTCTGTGTCTGTGTGTGTGTGTTGTGTGACTGTGTCTGTCTCTGTGTGTGTGTGTTGTGTGACTGTGTCTGTCTCTGTGTCTGTGTCTGTGTGTCTGTGTCTGTGTGTCTGTGTCTGTGTGTCTGTGTCTGTGTGTGTGTGTGTGTCTCGTTACCCCACAACCTCCCATTACTTTTTTCTCTGAAGTAATATTTTCCTAGTTTGATTGTTCTGGCACTTTGGGGGTTTGTCTATGGGGGCACATGATGCACGGTGCATCCTCTGACTGTGTGTATGTGCGGGGGGTGTATGTGTGCGATCATTTTTTGCGTTCCCTCCCTGATGAGGCCGGAAGTCTCAGAAACCTGAATCTGCTGGGAGTGGGCTGGAAAGAACATAAGCTCCCCGAGGGCAGGGCAGCTCCCTTTGTTTTTGCCTCCTACACCCACGCTCCGAGGGCAGATCTGAGTGGAACTTACTTGATACAAAAATCGCAATACAGATAAATAGAGGAGGCATATTAACAAGCGGGAGATCTAGTTAGCTCCCGGCCCTCTCTCTCGCTAGATCCGCAGCTACATGTGGAGACATTTTGCCATTAAGAGTTACATGATATTTAGCATTTATAAATGCAACAGCCGCACCGCAGCATGGAAAACCCGCCCGGGGCAGCCAGCTTCGCCCCCTCCCCCCCCCTCGGAGGGGGAACCCCCGGGGGCACACCTAGACGCCCTCCCCCTGACAGGGTCTACGTAAGAGGGGGCGGAGTAGCAGGGACTCCGCCCTACGCGCCCTCATCTCAGCCTCAGTTTCTCCATTTGTAAAATGATCACGTTGCCTCGATGATCTCTAAGCGCCTTAGTCTCCCGCACCGAACCACCTCATTCCGCACTTAGGGGGACTCATCTGGGACACAAGAGTCAGAGGCAGGATTTTCTCAGAGTCCCGCAGCCCCAGGGGGCCGGCGGCCTGGGCCTCATCTGCATGATCACGCCCACTCCCGGGACGTCCTCTTTTCACACATACACCCCTCCCGGAGATTCGGAGGTGAGGGCGGGGCCAGGGCGGCGCAGATTTCATTGGACGGAATCCCCGGAGCCATGGTTACGCCGAGACGAGCCAAGGACATACTCAGACGCAGGCGCGTGGTCCCGGGAAGACGTAGCCACGACAGAGAACTACGTTTCCCAGGAGGCGCTGGGGCGGATTGCTGGAAGCGACCGCCAACCCGAAGCCGCGGCCTGGAGGCACGTGTCGGCGATCGCCCAAGGCGGCTGCGAGCCGCCCCCCCGGGGGGGGGGAAAGGGGCCGGGGGGGGGAAAACCCCCCTTTTCCCCCCCCCCTCTCCCCTCCCTTTTCCCCCTCCCCTCCCCTCGCCCTCCTTCCCTCCTTCCCCCCCCCCTCCCTCCCCCCCTCCTTTTCCTCCCTCCCTTCCCCCCTCCCTCCCCCTTCCCCTCCCCTTCCCTTCCCCTTTCCCTTCCCTTCCCTTCCCCCCCCCCCCCCTTCCCCTCCCTTCCCCCCCCCTCCCCCTTCTCCTCCCTTCCCCTCCCCCTTCCTCCTCTCTCCCTTCCCCTTTCATCTTCCCCCCCTTCCCCTCCCTCCCCTCCCTTCCCCTCCCCCCCCTCCCCTCTCTCTTTCCCCCCTCCACCCACCCCTCCCTCCCCTCCTCCCCCTTCCCCTTCCCCCCCCATCCCCCCCTCTCCCCTTCCCTCCTCCCCCCCCTCCCTCCCCCTCCTTTTCCCCTTAAAAAAAAAAAAAAGGGGGGGGGGGAGGGGAGGGGGAGGGGAAGGAAGGGAGGAGGGGGGGGGGGGGGGAGGGGAGGGGAGGGGAAAGGGAAGGGCCCCCCGGGGGGAAACCCCGGGGGGCCCCCCCTGGCCCCGGGCCGAAAGGGCCCCCGCCCCCGATCCCCCCCCCGCCCGCCACTCCCCCCCCCCCCCCCCGGGGCCCCCCCTCCCCTGGGAACCGCCCCCCCTTCCCTCCTCCTCCGCCCCCTCCCCTCCCCGGGAAGGGGTGGGAATCCCCCGGGCGGGGCGCGCCCCCCGGCGGGGGCCCCACCCCAGAATTCCCGCCCGGGGCCCCACCCGCAAAAGATCGCCCCCCCCCTTCCTCCTGGGGCCCCCCCCCCTTCCGGGGGCCCACCCGGGGAAATCCCCACCCCCCCGGGCCCCCCTCCCCCCGGGACCTTCATCTTCCTCCTCTGCTGGACCTTCCTCTTCCTTTCTTTCCCCTGCCCCCCATCTTCCTCCTTGGGCCTACTTCCTTCCTCCCCCGCCTTCCCCCTCTTTCTCTCCCGGGGCCCACTCCTTCTCTGGCTGGCCCACTTCTTCTCCTCTCCCTGCGGCCCACTTCCTCTTTCTTCCGGGCCCGGGCACTTCCCTTCCTCTCCTGGGGACCTTCTTTCCTTCTCTTGTGGGCGGACCTTCCCTTCTTTCTCCCGGGCGACCTTCATCTTCCTCTTTCTCTGCCCGGCCGGGACCTTCATCTTCCTCTTTCTCTGCCCCCGGGACCTTCCTCTTCCTCCTCCTCTGCCTGGGCCAGGACCTTCATCTTCCTCCTTCTCTGCGCTGGACCTTCATCTTCCTCTTTTTCTTCCAGCCTCAGGGATGCCGGGAGGTCCTTGCGCCTGATGGAGAAGGAAAGAAAGGGGCCCTTTCCGACCCAGAGATGCCCCTCCGCCATGGCCAGGGCCCCCGGAGGCAGCGCCCCTGCCCTGCTGGGTCCTGGCGAGCTGGTGGTGGTGAAGGTGGAGGAGGAGGAAGAGGAGGAGGCTGCCCGTGAGGCGGCGGCACCCGACCCGGAGGCCTGGAGGCAGCGTTTCCGCCTGTTTGGGCACCGAGGGGAGGCCGCGGGGCCCCGGGAGGCCCTGGCCCGGCTCCGGGAGCTCTGCCGCCGGTGGCTGAGGCCAGATCTTCACTCGAAGGAGCAGATGCTGGAGCTGCTGGTCTTGGAGCAGTTCTTGAGCCTCCTGCCCGGGCAGGTGCAGGCCCGCGTGAGGGAGCGGCGGCCCCAGAGGGGCGAGGAGGTGCTGGGCCTGCTGGAGAGGCTGGACCACGGGCTGGAAGAAAATGGTGAGATTGGATCGGCCCGGGGTCGGGGCCCGGGGCTGAGGGTCGGTGATGGGGCATCGAGCACAGGGCGAGCTCCCGGCTCCCGGGAGCCGCCCCCGGCCCTGCTTTTACAGATGAGGAAACTGAGGGCAGAGGATGGAAGGGACCTACCAAAGGGAAGCTCAGCGTCCGCTGGGGCTTTGGGGGGCTCCCGATCCAGCCCAGAGTTGCATGGGATCCCTTCTCCAGCCTCCCTGATGTGGGTTCCTGGAACCTTTGTTCAAAGTCCTGCCCTCAGGGGGAGCCCACTCCCTCCCGTGCACCGTCCCCTCCCGACAGCTGTCCATGGCAGGAGGCCCAATGGCCTCTACCCTCGCTCCTGGGAAGTTCTCCTGGGAGCCCTTTGCTCACCTCGCTGCTGCTTCTGGCCTCTGGAGCCGGGCAGAACCTCCCTTCTCTCCCCCAACAACTCCAGATCCTGGCTCTTCCGGTCCCTAAGTCTTCTCTTTTCCAGGTTCCTTCTCCACACCCTTCGGTGCCATGTTCCCAAGGTCTTTCCCATGCTCCTTGTGTAACCGGCGGGGTCCTGCCATTGACAGGCTCGCAACTGGACCCGGGACTCCGGGGGGCCCAGCCAGGGCAGAGCCCGCACCAGGGCAGAGTGCAGCAGGACCTTGGCTGCTCTGCCTCCCTAAGCTTGTTCTAGATCACACAGCTCTGGACGGCCGCATCTCACTGCAGAAACCTTGCGTTTCGGTCCAGGGGAACCCGGCTTCTTCTTTTTTTTTTTTTTTTTTTTTTACATAAACAACTGTCTCATAGCTGCCTCCTTCCTCGGGTAGAGGAGAACATTAATTACCCCTGGGGGCCTCTGGCTCTGGGCCCCCGTTTCTGAGCATTTGTGGGTGGGAAGCATGGGCCACAGCCCCCACTGCAGTATTTCCACTGGTCAGCCCGGAGGCCAAGCTCAGGAGAGGAGCATTTAAAAGAACCCTGGGGGCACCGCTGTCCCTCTTGTCACGTTGGTGTCCCCCCTCCTGCACGCCCCCCCCCCCCAAATGGGAGGAATAGACTTTGTGGAAGTTCCCGATTGAGCAAACAGAAAGAGTAGGGCCGGTGCATCCCCCTGCAGGGGCAGCTCCGGGGCGAGTCTCAGACGGAGCTACCCGCCCCCCCCCATTCGGGATCCACTTTCCCTGCCGGGCGTTTCTAGTGGGTTTTGAGCCTGATGATGTTTGGGATTGATTAGGGATCCCGCTGATCCCTAATCAATGCCGAGTCACTCGAGGTAGCTCGGCAGCCCAGTGGGGCAGGATCCTTTGAGATCTTGTGGCGATGGTCAGGGAGCTCACGGGGCCCCTTCCTCTGTGTCGTCCGGGGGCGGCTCATGGGGCCCTCTCGTTTTGTACCATCTGAGATGTGGAGGGCCCGGGGCCGGCCATGGGGTCTCCATTAGGGACTTCTTGCCACGGTCACTTGTAAGCACCTGCCGTTTTCTAAACGTTGGAGGCACGAAAGGCACACGGGCCCTGTCTTTCCCTCAGAAGCCACATGTGCATAAATTGGTGCTGCCCAAGCCAGGGCCCGACCCAGAGTTCACCGGGCCAGTGTCACCCTCCCTGTCCCTGCTCTTCACCTGCTTATTGCTGTCTTGTCCAAAGAACAGCATGAATAATTGGGGGCCATCTTGTTAAAAGAGGGGCCCGGCACAGCCTGTTCTGTTGAAGCCACAAGTTCTCTGTCCCTCCCTTTGATTTTTACCCCTGAGGCAACTGGGGTTAAATGACTTGCCCAGGGACACACAGTGAGGAAGTGTTAAGTAAATGAGTCCTGATTTGAACTCAGGTCCTCCTGACGTCAGGTCTGGTGCTCTGTCCGCTGCACCCCCAGCCACCCCAATAATCTCTCTAGAATGCACCTGGAGTGCAGCTCCCTGGCTCCGGCCTCTTGCGGTCCATGGGCCCTCCCCCTCTCTACACTTACAGCTCTTAGATATAACTGGCCAGACCTGCCGATTCTTTCAGGACTCCCAGAATACCGTGCATCGGGGCCTGGCGATTTTATCCCTTTGAAGATGTAGCTCTCGGTACTTGGGATTTGGCCTAAAGTCACAGAGGTCAAAATGGAGTGGGTTCTCTGGGCACAGGTCAGATGCTCCCAGCCGGACACCATGCTAGGGAGCTGGGGGCTAACACTGGTGAAAGCCCTGCTAAAGTGGGAGGAGAAATCCCCATGAGGTACCCCCAAGGCCGCCAGCAATTAGCCCATCAAGCATTTATTAAGCACCTGCTGTGTGCTAGGAGCTGGGACCACAAAGACAAAAGATGAAGCAGTCTCCCCCAGGAAGTTAATGCTCTGATGGAACGGGAGCTGAGAAGTCACTGATAATTCCATCCTTAGATAGATGGAAAGGAATCCAGGGCAACTTTCTTGAGGCGTCGCTTTGGGGATCACAAAAGTCTCATCACTTGGGGCCAGGAGGACATCAGACGGCCCAGAGAAGATGGCCGGTTTGTAGAGTAGAGAGTGAAGGGCATAATGTACGGCTTGGAAATTTAGCTGTAGCTGCATCAGCCAATTTTTCTTTTCTTTTCTTTTTCTTTTTTTTTTTTTTTGCTGAGGCAATTGGGGTTAAGTGACTTGCCCAGGGTCACCCAGCCAGGAAATGTTAAGTGTCTAAGACCAGATTTGAATTCAGGTCCTCCTGACTTCAGGACTGCTGCTCTACCCACTGCGCCACCCAGCCGCCCCCATAAGAACTTTAAATAGGAAATTTTATCCTCATGGCAATAGGGAGCCAATGCAGGCTATGGAGTAAGTGGTGGAGTGACGGGCTTTAGGAAGTCACTTGGCAGTAGTGTTGTGGGTGCATTGGATTGGATGACAGGGAGGGATCTAACTAACTGACACTGTGTACCTTTTGTCAAACAGGTCTCCTGGCTGAGAAAATCGGAAGCCTCCTGGTGGGGGCTCAGGAGCAACAGTACTAGAGGCTATGCTCCCTCAGGCTTACCCCTAGAACCTAAAGAAGTAACAGGTGCCTTTGGAGCTTGGAGCTCCAAAGCCAGCTGGGTCGAGATCCCTGGATCTCCAGTGTCCCGAGACATGAGGGAATTACTCCCCTCAACTCCCCCCTGCATCCCCCCCCCCCCTCCGTTACCCTTGTGGGAGGGGCAGACGTTCCAGCAAGGCCCTGCAAGGCCAAAGCGAGAAGGGCTCGAGGTGGGCAGGATTGGAACCTTGGTCTGTTGGAGGGCTGGGCCAGCTCTGGCCTCAAGGAAGTGGGGGCTCCGTTCCTTTGGAAGGGGAAAGCGTTCAGTTCAGACCCTAAAATAGAGTGGCAGAGACGGGCACCAGGGCCGCCGATCCCAGACACCCCCTGGAACCCTTGTGGCGGGGCTGGCTCCGGATCTCATCGGGCCCCCCTCCAGCTGGGCCCCCTTCACTCTCATTGGCTGCCTAACGGACCACATTAGCCAGGGGCCCTAGGCTGGGGCGCCCCATCTCTGCTGATTCATAGAGATTTTCCTAGAGGAAAAGTTCCCTGGCATTGTGTGACCCATTGGCAGACACTGGGGGTTGGCCGGGTCTTTCTCCAGCCTGTTTTACAGATGAGGAAACTGAGGCAGAGGGAAGTGACTAGGCCAGGGTCTCACAGCTAGGAAGCAATTTGAACTCCAGTCTTGCTGACTGTGCCTTGCGGCCCAAAGCTTAAGTACAAACCCAGGAGTTCAGAGCCCCAGGGTAGGAGCATCCTCACCATCCGGGCCGAGATGGGCCTTTGGTTCTGCTTCAAAATGGTCTCTCCTGGTCTTGGGAGAGTGAGACTGGGGGCAGCTTGTAGGTAATAGAAGCATAATGGCCTGGGCCAAGGGCAGCCCAGGATGTTCTCGGGGCTCCCCTTCCTCAGTTTCTCCTTCTCTTGGGGGTTCCTTTAAGCACTCTGGGGAGCCCCTGTTCCCTCCCCAGGCTGCGCTGGAAGCCCGTTGCAGCGAGACGCTCTGGGCAGGGAGGCCAGGCTTCCCCCAGACGGCCTCCCTGGGGGGGTCCCCAGCAGACTCAGAGATGGCGCCCATCCGGCAAGCCTGGGCGACCGGGGGACGAGAAGAAGCTCAGGGAGCCGGCCTCACTTGTGGACAGGTTACTGGCCAGGAGCTGTCCAGCTTTGGGGGCCTGGGGGGCCACCAGATGGCCCCCGCTGTGCTGAGGACAAGGGCCCTCGGGGTGGGGGAGGGGCCCCTCACAGGAAAGGTGGGCCTTTGGGGGCCCGGGGGGGTCGGGGTGGCAGTTGGGAGAAGGCCCCTCAGTGGCCCTTGTAGACCTGCTCTGGAGGGTCCCGAGGCTGCCTTCCCCCAATAAAGAGGAGGATGCCGGGTTCAGAGTGTGATGGGGAGGGTGGGAGAGGGCAGCAAGGGAAGGCGCCCCAAGCAGGTATCGTGGCTCTGCTGTGTGTGGGACCCTGAGCGGGGCCTCTGGGCTCACCTGCCATCTGTCCTTTAAGGGGAAGGGAGCAAGCATTAAGCTTCTACTGTGTGTCAAGCCCTTTGTAAATATCTCATTTGATCTGGAGATCAGGAAGCTGCAGCAAAAAAGGCTCTTGAACTCAGGGCTTCTCCCCCCTTTTTTGTGTGCTCCGGTTGTTTTTGCTGCTCACACACGTGCCTTCATTTTTAATACACATTTCTTTATGAACCACATTGGGAGAGAAGGAGCAGAACAAAAGGGGAACCATGGGAGAGAAAAGGAAAAGCTGAAGGAGCTCGGGCCCATGTACCCAGGGGCTCCTCCCGGCTTGGGGCTCCAGCCACTGCTCCCCCCCACCTGGGGCTTCAGCCGCTGCCCCCCCCCACCTGGGCCCGGCCAGCTCCAACCCCTGCTGACCTCCGGTGACCATTAGGGCAGAGTCCGCAGTGAGCTCCGGAGGCAGAGGTGGCCTCCGGGAGACGCGGGGTGGGCTGGGGGACGGCTCCCTGCTCAGGCTGCCCGTTCTCCTCCCCCCCAGGTGCCCAGGTGCCCAAAGTCCCCCCGTGGCCCCAGGAGCAGCTGCAGCGAGACCAGGGTGTGGAGGCCCCGCAGGCCAGAGCCGAGTGTCAGGTGAGCGGGGAGGGCTCCGTCATCCCCGGCCGGGCCCTGCCTCAGCCGCCCTGGCCCCGGCCGACCCACCGACCCATCCCGGTTCTCAGCCCGTCCTCTGCCTGCCCGTTGGCCCCATGTCTCTGTCAGTGCCGGCCCTTCCAGCGTCTGCTCCTGGCCCAGCCCAGAGCCGGGGCCCCCGGGGCCTCTGACGGCACTTTCCCTCTGTCAGCCGCCCGCCTTCCAGCCTCAGACAGGATCCGAGCCCCCTGGGGCCGAGCCCGGCCTGACCTTCGCCGACGTGACCGTGAGCTTTTCCTGGGAAGAGTGGGGGCACCTGGGGCCTGGGCAGAAAGAGCTCTACAGGGATGTGCTGTGGGAGAGCTACGGGCACCTGGGTGCCCTCGGTGAGTGCTCGGGCGGTCCCGGGGTCGTCGGCAGCCGGGAACATGTCCCTGGACTTGCGTGTCCCCACCCCCGGCTCTGCTGATCACACCGAGAGCATGGACTCCCGTCCCTTCTCAGCAGAAGCGAGCCCAGCGCTTGGGTCCCTGGCTAGTGGGCATGTGCCCGCCCAAGGCTTGCAGTGACTAGGTGCCCCTCCTCTGCAGCTCGTCCCCTTCCCATCCCCCCTCTGTCTCCTGGGCTCCCCCTTGAGCCCTCCCCTTAGGGCCAGGCTCCTTGCCCCCTGGGCCCCAGGGCCTCCTGGCCCCCTTGGCGCTTTCCCAAGATCCCAGGCCGAGGCTGGGCCGGGGGCTGGAAGAAGGCTGTGGCAGGAGAACAGGGGCTGCCTTAGTATAGCTGGGAGGAAGGTCAGACCCAAGGGCCGGGTGTGAGGGCAGGGAGCGCGGCCTGACCGCCCCCGGCTCAGGAGCCCTCCCATGGACCCCGAGCGGCTCAGGCAGAGAATGGGCATAAGGGAAAATGGGCTGGAGACCGGGTAAGACAGGCGGAGAGTGGGGACAAGTGTGGGCAGACAGGCCCTGGGCAGAAAGGGCTCCCGTTCCCCTTGGCTGCCAGAGCTCCCTCAGGGGGTCCCGGGCCATTCAGTTTCCCTCTTTCCTGACCAGGAATCCCTGTCCCCAAACCAGACCTGATTGCCTTGATTGATGGAGAGGAGGAGGCCAGAGAAGGGCGGCTCTGCTCGGCTGGACAGCAGCCCCTGCCGGAAGGGGCCCCCGCCGGTGAGGAGGCTGGCCCGCTCATTCCGCAGGACCTAGGCCTGGGAGAGGCCCCAGGAGGGGCACAAGCCAGCGTCCTCTCCCCCAGGCCATGTGGCCCTTGAGGCAGACCACCCTGAATGGTCGTTGGGTGGAGGCCCTGGAGCCTTATGGCTCCTCCACATTCCCCTCCTGCTTCCCATTTGGCCCCTGCTGGCCCTGCCAGCCAATCAGTGCTGACCTTCCTCCGTGGGATGCGTGGGTCCTTCTGGGGGGGGGGGGGTGTTGTTGCAACTCTTGGCCAGCGATCCAGCCCGAGTCTGCGGTGCCGTGGCCACGAGCTCACTCCCTC
Organism: Sarcophilus harrisii; assembly: GCF_902635505.1. Taxonomy (NCBI): domain Eukaryota; kingdom Metazoa; phylum Chordata; class Mammalia; order Dasyuromorphia; family Dasyuridae; genus Sarcophilus; species Sarcophilus harrisii. The sequence goes on from NC_045428.1 coordinate 604,771,224, forward strand.
CTTCCTCAGGAAGCGCATCCTAAAGGGAGGCTGCTTTCCCGGAGCCACTGGGAGCCGGGCCACGGGTGCCAGACAACCCCAGGATTTCCCTGGGGGGCACTTGACCCACAACAAACCCGCTCTGACGCCCCCCTAGGGGGACGGCCCTGGCTCACTCTGTCCTCTGAGCCTCCAGTTTTGGCAAAATGAGCTGCTTGGCCTCCCTGATAGGGTTTGCAAAGCACTTGGGATACCCCCCTTCCCTGGAGCCTCTCCAGCCTGGGAGGCAGTTACAGCAGGAATTACCAAAAAGCAAACTGAGTCACTATTCAGTCACTTGCCCAGGATCACGTAGCTAGTTGATGGCAGAGGCAGAATTTGAATCCAGGCCTTGTGGGGCAGATCCAGCTTTCTTATCTGCTCCAGTTTGCTCTCTGAGGTTTTTTATGACTTTGGAAAAGTCACTGAAAAAACAAGCCCGGAGTTTTCGCAAGCTTTGGCCCCAGTGGTGCTCCCGGGAGCACTCCAAAGGGATGGGCTGGGAGCTCCCGTTGGCCTTGTTACCCCAGGTACCTCTTGTTACCTTGTTACCTCTCTCCCTGCAGGTTATGGGAAGAGGCCCCGTGAGGGGAATCCCCAGGAGAAAGGGCCCCAGCACAGAGCCCCGCAAGCTGCCACCTCCCCACAGGACCCGGCAAAGTCACCGGGGCAGGACGCCAGAAGGGCTTCTCCACAAGGGCCAGGGAGTCCTTGGGTGCCCCCTGTGCCTCAGAGAGATCTCGTGGCCGCGAGCGTCCCCGCTGTGCAGCTCCAAGTCCCCCATGTAAAAGGGGGCAAAGGGAAGCTGTCGGTCCAGCAGAGACCTCTCCCGAGTGAGGGAGGGTCTTCTCCATGCCTAGAAGAGAAGATTCCCTGGAAAGACCTCCCGGCACTGACCAAAGGGCCCAAACAATACAGGTGTAGGGACTGTGGGAAAAGCTTCCACTGCAAGTCTCCGCTCGTCCGCCACCAGAGGACACACACAGGAGAAAAACCATTTAAATGTCCCGACTGTGGCAAAGACTTCAGCCAGAGATCCAATCTGAATATCCACCAGAGAGTGCACACGGGCGAGAAGCCCTACACCTGTGCTGACTGTGGGAAGGGCTTTAGCCACCAGACCACGCTTCGGATCCACAGGCGCACCCACATGAAGGAGAAGCCCTACACATGCTCTGAGTGTGGGAAAGGCTTCAGCCAGACCTCCCACCTGCACGTCCATCAGCGCGTCCACACGGGTGAAAAGCCCTACAAGTGTCTCGTGTGTGGGAAGGGCTTCAAGCAGAGCTCCAACCTGCAGGTCCATCAGAGAGTCCATCGGGGGACGGCGTCCTCCAGCCGCCCGGAGTGATGTCCCCGGGCCCTCTCGCTCACTCATTCATCCATTTATCCTGCATCCCTAAATAAATGTACAGTCTAAGGGGGAGGGGGAAAAAGGCACATGGAACAGAGGCCATGCAGCAAAGACTGTTGTATTTTGACAGGAGGACCCAGCTTTGAAACCCAGCTCGGCCACATCCTTCCTATTCCATACAATTTTGGGGGGCTCCCTCAGTCTCCTCTACAAGAACAGTGTTTTAAAGTCAAAGAACCTCAATTAAAATTAAAATCCCAACCCTGCTGGCCCTCAGGGTCTCCTCTGTAAGAAGCAGTTCCGGGTTAAGTTCTCGTCCACCAAAATGGCTTCAAAAATCAGAACGCAATCTGGCAGAAAATAGGTGTAGACCAACATCTCACACCCCATAGCAAGATAAGCTCCAAATAAATCATAGTGGAGACAGAAAAATGACAATAATCAAACTAGGGATTCAACAGAGAAATTCTACACATAGGAGAAAGTGCTCATGACCCAACGAAGGAGATGAGCGCAGAAGACAAAACGGACAATTTGGACAAAATATCTTTGTATAAAGAAAATCCACCTACTTCAAATTAGACGAGAATCAGGCAACTGGGGGGAAATCTCTGCAGCAATTTCCTCTGATAAAGGTCTCATTTCCAAGAAATATAAGGAACTTGTTCAAATTTATATAAACAAGAGTCCTTTCTTAAACTGATCAATGGTTTAAAAAAAATACAAGCTGTCCACAATGATGTAAAAAACTTTAAATCACTAATATTTAGAGAAATACAAATTAAAGCAACTTGTTTCTTTACCTCATGCCCATCAAAAGTGACAGACAAAAGAGGAAAATGACAAATGTTTGAGAGGCTGGGGAAACGTAGTGCAGTGTAGATGCTGTGAATGAGTTTGGCCATTCTGGAAAGCAACTTGAACTTTTGCCCACCCACCAGTCACCAGGTCCTTCGTCAACAGTACCACAAACTTATCGTATGTCCTCCACAGAGATCAAAGGAAAAAGATATATATGTATGTGTGTGTGTGTGTGTGTGTGTGTGTGTGTGTGTGTATGTATATATCCATACATAAAAAAAATAGCTGTTTCTATAGTGGCAAAACTGGAAACTGAGGTGGTGGCCCCCCGTGGGGAATGGCTAAAAATATGTGAAGTAATGCAATATTATTTTGCCACATGAAATGCTTAAATGGCCAATTTTACAGGAAACTGTGATCTTTAGGAACTGATGTACTCCATAGTGAAGTGAGCAATTTACAAAACAATGGGACTATAAAGAGGGACAACTTAAGTGGAATTCTGAGGCAGCAGCAAAGTCCAGTCCAGATGCCAGTAAGGAAGCATGTTTCTTATTTCTTGGCAGAGGAGTAATGGACTCAAAATGTAGAATGACAAATGCATTTTGAATGCAGACGATAAGAGTTTACTTTGCTTGACTATGCATATTTTCCACAAGGATTCTGGTTTTCTTGGTTCAGTTGGGAATGGAAGAAAAAGAAAATAAATGCTTTAAACTGGAAAAAAAAAAAATTTAAAAAAATATTGGACTCCAGTCTCTAAGATCTTTTATCACATGATTAAGAGTTCTGTCATGTCCCTTCCTGCTATTAATCTTACATGTTATGAAATATGGGAGAGTGAGGTAAATGCAAATGTGAGGTTTAGATGGTCTGTGCTATGAGAAAGGGGATGGGGAATCAAGGAAGATTTCAAGGAGGAGGCAGCTCCTCAGCAAGGCTCAGAAGAGAGGGACTTTACCAAGTGAACATGGACAAAAAGCTTTTGAGGCATGGGAAAGGAATAAAGGCGACATAAAGGTGGGAGAAATTAGGTTTGAAGGTTAGTCTACTTAGAACGTAGAATGTGTAAATAGGAGAAGGACGAGATGGGACTAGAAAACCTGGGTTAAGCCAATATGGAAGGCCTTGAATTCCAGGATGAAAAGTTGAGACTTTATATTATGGGCAACCAAAGACTTCAAAGATCATAGAGAACAAGTAGGATCCCATTGTGTGACATGCTCCAAAGGAATTCCAGATCGGAGGCCAGGAAGATGCTTGAGAATTATATCCTCAAGATAAAAAAGGGAAAAAAAATCCAGTGAGGAGAAAAATGGAACTTGTCTGAAGATGCTGGTGAGTGTGAATTTATCAGGAGCTTACTAACCAATATAGACAATAAGAAATTTATAGAAAATGGGAGCACGATTAGATAGCCAAGAGCAAGAAAAAGATTATGGAACAATCTCACATACAGAGTTTGAGCAACATGAAAGATTAGAATTAGCATGAGATGATGAGGGAAGCCAAGGACATCAAAAAGCACTTTTAAAGCTATATTCTTGGAGTGGAGAAGGGGTAGATGAGACCTTTGGGGAACATGAGATGAAGAGGTCTTAGAGAAAGTAGAGCTCAATTCTTTTGTTCCTATTTTTTTCTGCCTGGGAGAATTATCTTGACAATCAGTTGATCAGTAAACATTTATTCTAGCAATGATCATTTACACTGGAAATAAAACAAAAATGACCCATGGGGAGTTGACAGCCAAGCTACATAAAAAAACAGAACACCTTGAAAGCCGTAATTGAATTCAATCCATCTGATCCCGGTGGACTTCATCCTTGGGTCCTGAAAGAACGGAAAAATGTATTGACTGAACCACTACAGGTATTAATTTAAAAGATCATGGAAATTGAGAAAGACACTACAAGATTGGAGAAGGTTGAATGATCCTATTTTCACAAAAGGGAAGGGAATAGTCTGCCAATGTGCTCGATCTTGACTGGAAATCCTGGGAAGATTCAAGAATAAATCATTGGATAGTTGGTAAGCATCAAGAAAGAGTATTAGGGGAGGCAGATGAGACTATAAATAAAGGAACAAATTCTGGCCTTCCTAGACAGGAGGTAAAGAGCTACTCGGAGAACAGTAGAAGTTGCTGGTGGTTATTCCCGCTTTGCTGGACTTGGATGTGAGTCCTATTTAATGAAATATAAATCAAGAAAGAGTTCAGGGGAGACAGATGAGAGTATATAAATAAATGAATAAATCCTGATCTACCCTTTCTAGACAGGCGCTAAAAAGCTACTCAGAACAGCAGCAGAAGTTGCCAGTGGGTATTACTGTTTTTCTGGACTGGGATGTGAGTCGTATTTAATGAAACATAAATCTAATTGTTCATATTTTGAAAACAAGAATGGCAAGCAGAATCAGTCTAGCTTCGTCAAGAACATTTGGAAATTCACTTTTTCCCCTTTTGTAACAACGTTATTAGACTAATAAGAAAAAAAGAAATGTTGTAGATGGATTTTCCTGGGTTTTAGCAAAGTTTTTGCTAAAGGGAATATACTGATGCTATTCTTGTGGAGAAGAAGGCAGAGTGTGGATTAGGCAATAATCTAATCAGATGCATTCAAACTCTGTTGGGTGGTTGGACTTGAGTAGCTAATGCTTAGCAGGAAGTTCACAATGCAGTGCTTTGGGAACCTGTGCTTGGCATTTTAGTATTTTTATCAATATTTTAGGATGCATACATACAGGATGTGCTCCCCAATTTTGCAGGTGACAAGCAGAGGACGGCTGACGTACCCAGCGACAATTAGGAGCCAAAAGGATCTTTGACAAGATATAGCACGAGGTCAAATCTTTTAAGATGAAATTCAATAGGATTTCATGTAAAATTTGGTACCCGGGGACTAAATCAACATCACAAACCCACAATAGGGAGCCATGGAAAGATGACTGGAGTTCCAAAGAGGATTTGGGAGGTTTGTTGAGTGTCCTGAAAATTCAACCTGAGTTTGCAGGAAGCTGCAGCCAAGGAGACTCAGCAATCTAAAGCTTTGTCTGTGGGGATGACTCCCCTCTGCTTTTTGACCCAGTAACCCGGCATCCCTGCTCCTCCTCTCTTTTCTCTTGCTCTCCGTGTCTATCTCTCCACTGCTGGGATTTCTGGCTCCCCTCCGGTCTCACCTAACAGCCCAACTGCTCCTGGAAGCTTCCCGGAAGCCCCTCTTACTGCTCTGCCTTCCCTCCGAGTTTCTCTCCAATTTATCCCTTCTCTTTCTCATCTTTGTATATCTTTGTGCATGTTTCCTCCTCCATGGGACTGTGAACTTCCGGAGGTGGGGACAGTTTTTATGCCTTTCTGGCACTTGACGCGTAGTGATCATGATTGTTGATGTGGATGAAGAAAGGAGCACCATTCAGAGCCTTTTTTTGGAGTGGTATATTCTGTGCTGGGCACTAGAGTAGGAGAGTATCCTTGCTGAACGCCACAGAGAGCAACCATGGTGGCTTAGGGCTCACGGTCCGGCCCCTCGGGAGGACACTGAGGGGCTGGTGATGTTCAGCCCAGGGAAGAGGAGACTCCTTCGTGATTGTCTCCAGGAGTCTGAGGGACCATCTCACGAAGGAGGGGTCAGGCTGTTCTTTTGGGGTCCAGGATCAGACCAGGAGCCATGGGAGAAGCTGCAGACATAGGCTCAATGTCCCAAACGACTTACTCAGAGTTGGAGGTTTCTTGGAATAAAACGAGTTGCCTCCAGAGGTTCCTTGGAAGCCTTTAAGGGGAGGGTGGAGGACCTCACTTGTTGGGTGTGCTGTAGTGGGGCTTGGACAGGACCCAAGGGCTGCTAGGGGCCAGAGCTAGGTAACAGGAAGGTGCAGGGGACGGCGAATGAGGGACGCAATGTGGAAGCTGGTGCTGAGTATGAGGCGTGAGCTCACCTGCAGGAAGTGGAAATGGAGAGTTCAGAGGATTATTGGTTCTCCAACATCCCTCTTCTTAGTGGGCCCGGGAGCCCAGAGCCCTGGAAGATGGACTGACCATCTCAGAGCTCGAGGAGGAGGATCAATAGGCTGCCTTTTGCTCCCACATGAGTTTGCATTGAAGATCTGCAATGAAACCCTGAGGTCGGGGACCTTTGGAGGCTGCTTTCTGGCTTTTCCCATAGTCCAGGGCAGTCTCCCCCTTGTTGTGAGGAAATAAACAAAGAGCCATGATTGGCAGCATGTGGACTTGGAGTCCCAAGATCCTTAGAGTTTGTCTAGGAGCCCTATCATTTTATCACTGAGGTGACTAAAACCTAGTTGAGTGATTTACTTAGAGTCACATAGGTGACAAGAGTTAGTGTTTAGTAATTAATGACAGAGGGGCAGCTTGGTGTAGTGGATAGAGCACCAGCCCTGAAGTTAGGAGGACCTGAGTTCCAATCTTGGAAGAAGATATTCCAGAAGGCAAAAAATATAGGTTTACTATCAAGAAGAATGGATCCAGCAAAGCCAGACATATATGGCTACAGAGGGGAGGAGGGACCTTTCATAGAATAGACTTCCCAGCCTTTCTGATGCAAATCCATAGTTACATAAACCTTTGGAGCAGAAACACAGGAGTGAAGAGGAACGTACAAAGGTAACCGTGAAAGAACAAAGAAAAGGCCTAAGGAAGGATGGACTGTCGCTTGTGCCCCAACAGGACCAACCCGTCATCTTCACGGGTCTGGGATCTCGGCTCTTTCCCACACCCACCTGGGATCTTGGGCTCCCTCCCTCTCAGGCAGGGTCCTCGGGGCTGTCCCCTCTCAGCAGGAGGTGACCTCGGGTCTGATTGACCTCACCAGGCTTCAGAACCCCACCATCCGGGCGCTCCCAGTCCCACACGGGTCTTGTCCATCCCGATGCTGACGACAGTTTGCCGTCAAATGTGGACGTGAGCCTGGCGTTCTCGGCCTGATGGGCTGCGGGGAAAGGCTGTGGAAGCTCTGGCCGTTCAGCCTCAGGGCCCCTTGGGGACTGCTCAGCTATGGTGCTCTGGGATGAAAGCATCGCAGTGAAGAACCAAGGGGAGAGAAGGACCTTGGGAGCTTCCCCTGGGGAAGAGAGTCCTCAGGGATGCTAGGGGGGAAGTGTTCTTAAGCCTTGATTGGGTCCCTCCATTGCACTTCATCTGAAAAAGATCTGGGGATCTTGGCGGGCTAAATGTCACCATGCATCAACAGGGTCATATGACCATTAAAAGGTTACCACGGAAGCACTTCACAGCAGTGCCTGGGGCCAGGACCTCTGCCCGCAGCCGCAGTGTGAGTATTAGCTGGACGGTGTCCAGAGGGTGATCAGGTGGCCTTGGATTCTTGCCAAAAGAAAAAGACCATCAGAAACCGGCACTCCAGATTGTGCAACATCTAACAAATAAAACATGCTTATGTCAACCAAATTAAGTTAAATATAGTTTTATTTTATATTTGTATTTATATTTAATTTTTTCAACAATTTTTAAAAGTTATAAAATTTGCAAATCAGACACAAAACACCCCAAAAGTAGTGCAAAGGGAGAAACTTCATCAGAAAGAACAAACAAAGGACTAAATAAGGATAAACTGCTTACATACAACACGCGGAGACGATATCTGTGTATCTCCCCCAATCCCTGTCATCATCATGGTCACAGTCTATGACCTGGAACAGAATTGAAAACAAAACCTCAAGCAAGTGGAATTAAGGATTTCTAGTGGTTAGAGCCCCAGGCTGAGTCAAGAAGACCCAAGTTCAAATCTAGGTGCAGATACCAGCTATGTAACTCTAGGAAAGTCATTTCACCAGTTTGCCTGAATCCACGGTGGAAGGAAAGGGTAAAGCACTCCGGTCCCTTTGGCAAGAAAATCCCAAATGGCCAAACAAATCAAGCTCCCGGCTCTACCATCCTCTAAGAAGAACAACTTCCAACGTTTCACAGAAATCTTGGGGTCCCTCGGCCCAGGAAGAGCCGCTGGACCGTAGGGCCACGGCTCGGAGCTTGTTCCTGCCCGTCTCAGGGCCTCGCCTATAGACATGGAGGTCAGCCTGACCCGAGAAGCTTGGGTTGCCTTGGTGCCTGCAAGGGTCTTCAAGAAGAAGCCGCAGAATCGTGTGTGGGGAATGTTCTGGGGGGGCTGGGCGCGATGACTGCCTTTGGACGTCCCAGTCTCAGAATCTCACGTCCCATCCCACGTCGCTTCTGTTCTGGGACATGGTCCCTGCTCTAAGGAAACAGGAAGGCCTGATCGGGGGTCATCTTCCTCTCCACCTGTCTCCTTTGGTGCCGCCATCATGCACTGCCCCGGGCTCCAGTTTAAATACTGGGGCACAGACGTCTGGGCTCCTGGGGGCTTTCTTTTAGTTGTTACTGGCGGCTCCCAAGAGTCTTTTCATTTAAACTCAGCCGAGAGTCTCTGGGAGCCACAGTCTGCAGAGCGAGGTGAAGGGATGAAGCAGGAGATGTGACTCCTCCCCATGGCGAGGGGGCAGCGGCGGGGGGTCAGTGTGGAGCAGGGGGGACCAGGAGGCAGGAGCACAGAACATAAAGCCGTGGCTCTGGGGGCTCCGAGGTTGAGGGAGAGCTCCCAGGCAGACCCCGCAGACGTAGATGGGCCGCCCAGGGCCCCGGGGGGAGGTCTGGCAGGGGGGCGATCCCAGAACCCCAAGCATGGTCCCCCGGGTCCCCGCCTGCCTCCGGCTGCCGCCTCCTCGGCAGGTCTCATGGGCTCTGACTGGACTTTTCACATTATCTAAGACTGAAAAACAAGCTTTCTGGGAGAACTTCTGGCTCTGGTGAGATCAGCCCGAGAGGGGGTCCCTCGTGGAATGACATTCAGGCCGGCTTCATAATCACTTTTGGAGGAAACAAGCAGGGAGCTGATAAATCTGAAAGGAAGAAAAGGCCATTAATTCCTAGAGGTTACTTCTTGCTGGGTCTCGGCCCTTTGGTTGCAGGGCTTGCTCGGATGGGAGGGCAGCCATCCCCTTTGGGATCTGAGGGACAGCTTCGGTGCTGGGATCTTGGGATTCCTTGGGATCTTAGAGATCCCCCCCCCAGGAATCCTCTGCAGAACAGAGCCATGGACTTTCAGAGAGGCCGGCCGGCTCCCCCTCCCCTGCAATCCTCCTCTAGAACTGGGTCCTGGGACCCCAAGCGCTCAGTCGACCGGGGAGCCAGCCCGCAGCCAGCTGAGCCTGTCGGAATCTTTCCGGGTCCCTGTTCTGACACGCTTTGCAGAACCGCAACATCTCTGGCTGTGTCCCAGCTATATCCAGGGGTCCTGGACGGGACTGACCCAAGCCCTGCCCGAGGCAGGTGTCCCCCATGAGAGCCGAGGGGTGTCCGGGCCCCTTCCCTGTCTTCACAACACCAGACAAAACCAGACAGCCCCGAGCGGCCGCCTCCATCCCCGAACTTCCCGCACCTTCCCTGGTTCTATGACTGCTCCCCCCACCCCCTGTGCCGGGGCACCAAGCCCCAGGGTCACCTGCCGAACACACATCCACTGCGGGCCAGCTGTGGCCCCTGCTCCCGGAAAGTCTCCCTGCAATGGGCTTTCCCAGATCCCAGGCTCCTGCACAGCTCTTTGACATCAGCCCCCTGCCCTCCTCTCAGATGCCTGACTCAGCTACTATCTCCTTTCCCAGTGGTTCCGGCCCAGATCCTTCCAGAACCTCCGCGGCCTCTGGCTGCTCGGCGGAGTATGGGTGGGCAGGGGTCGCACAGGGACCCTGTGGGGGAGGGGGCTCTTTCTGCCCAGCATCTCCTGCTTCTCTGACCAGGTCACAGACGTGCCCCTGAGTCCCAGCTGTTGGGGACCCAGGACCGGCGAGCCCCCCACCCCGTCGCTCCCGCTCTAGAGCCCGGCACTCGGCCACGCTGTTCTCCCTGTTCCTCACACCGTGACCGGCGGCGTCCCCTGGGCCGAGGATTCGTTTCTTATGTTCTCTGGGGGGAGCGACGGCCCCACCTGTGTTTACTGTGTACTTGGTCCCGACCGAACGGGAGCTCCCTGGGGCAGGGACGACTCCTTTTTTGTGTCCCCGACCCCAGCCCGGCCTAACCGCAGAAAGTCTCGTCTGACCGCGTGGAGCCGGAGCTATGGCACCAGCACCGCGGGCCCCTGGGCTGACTGGGCCTGGCCCAGGCTCCAGGCTGGAACTGGCGCCTCCGAGCTGGGAGGGCACCGGGACCCCCAGTCCTGGCCCTGCCGAGCTGGCTGGTCCCTCCAGGTCAAGGGTGGCCTCCCGCGGGCTGAGCGCGGGCCGGCCGGACGTTTGCTCCGGGGCCAGCACGTTCCCGGGCACCGCGCCGGGCGCCTTACCTGTGGGTCGGCTAGAAGGAGATGGGGCTGTAGGGCATGAGGTGGTACTGTTCCAGGGCCGGCGCCAAGACCGTCTGTAGCATGCGGTAGTCGGGCTTCTCCTCGTACTGCAGCGCCATCACCGCCTTCAGGAAGGCCTTCAGCGCTTCTGAAACACAGCAGCCCCCGAAGCCCGCCCGCAAGCCGGGGTCAGGCCCGAGACCTCCCGTCCTCTCTGACCTTGAACCCCACAGTCGGGTGCCCAAGGACATCTGGTCCCACAGCCCAGGCGGGGGTGGCTGAGGGCGGGGACCTCTCTGAGGAGCTGGGCTCCCCAACACCTTCCCAACCCACCTGAGGGCTTCCTTTGGCCACAAGACCGCCTCACGAGCTCCGCCACGTTGTACAGGAACCTGCCGGAGCAGAAAGACAAGGTCTGTCCACAGCAGAAACAAAAGCTCGGTCAGCTCTCGCACCGCTGACGCCCGGTGTCCGGGCCCGCCCATCCCCCAGCTCCCCGCGTCCGCCATTTCTGCAAGACGCGCCTCCCACGGGCGGAAGGGCACGCGCTTGTAAACTCAGGGCGAGGACAAAGGAGCTGCCCCGGCCGAGGGGGGGCCCAGGCCGGGAGGGACCGAGCCACCGCAGGAGTCCAAGGGCATAAACAAGTGCAACATTCGGGCGCACCAAGTGAACAACGCTGGATAAACAAGATGCCGAGGGCCCTGTGGGCAAGCCCTGACCAGGGAAAGCGCCCCCAAAGTCCCCCGGAAAACCAGCGCCTCCTGGTGGGAGAGCCCACCCAATGCCCCCCTCCCTCACAAACGTCCCCGGCTCGAAGGGCTTCTGTTTCCTTGCTGAGCAACGACCCCGTGGCTTCGCTCTCCAGCGGTCCTAAAACTACCTAAGTGGCGACTGAATCTCACAAACGGGCAGGACCCCCCGACCCGGCCCATCCGAAGTCATCCCCAGCCCCTCCCGGCCCCGTCCGGGGCTGCCCTGGCTTTGCGCGCTCTGGGCCGCCCAAGGTTGGATGGTTTTAGGTTCTTTGCCTTTGTTTCCGGGCCCACCCAGTGCCCGCCCGCCCGCCGCGGGCCCATCCCCCTGGGCTCACCTCTCCTTCTGCCCCATGACCGCCTGAGCGTCGGGAAGCTGCCCGGTCCACGGCAGGGCCCCATAGAGCCACTTCAGAAGGCAATAGCCGAGGGCCTGCAGGTCACTGCGGCGGGAGGGGTCTGGGGAGAGCCGACACAGCCCATCTTGGCTCAGTGCGGTGGCCGGAAGAGCCGCAGAGGCCTAGGAGGACGAGCCTGGCCCTGCTCTACAGGGGAGGAGCCTGGGCAGCAGAGCAGGGAGGCCGGCACGGCCCCGGTGTGGCCGCTTCGTGTGGGGGGATGCTCTCCAGCCCCCTCGGGCGGCGGCTCACACTGGGAGCGCGGCTCCTGTGGCCTCCTCCCCATCCAAGCCCGAGGCCTCCGACAATGCAGAGGCACCAGAAGGGTCCTGTCAGGACCCCGTCTCAGCAGGCCCAGGGAGGAAGGGGCCCTGAGCCTGTACCTCCCTCCTGGGGCACGGCGGCCGACCCGGGTCTGCCCCCGGGGCTGGGCGTGGCGAGGTGGCCCGGCAGGGGTTCCCCCCCTTACCTGTGCCCCTGTGCAGATCCAGGCTGATGAATTCGAGCGTCCCCTGGTGAGGGTCTCTTTTCTTCTCCACGCACGGCACGTGCTTCCCCCCAGGGCAGTAGCGGAACACAAAGCTGTAGCCAGCCAGGGTGACCTGGAGAGAAGGGACAGAGGCCACAGGCACTCGGGGCCCATCCGGTGGAGTCAGGGATGCCCAACCCCTCCCTCTGCCCTCGGGGCGTCTTCTCCAACCCTGCCCGGGGCCCTGGAGAGAGCAGAACAAGGACACAGGGCCCTCGGTGTAAGAGCTGCTCCTTCGGTTCCTTTGCTGAAGCCCCCGCTCTGGGCCCCGTCCCCGTCTCCTGGGGCCCGTCCCCAGCTGTGCCCCCGCCACGAGGCAGGTCCGAGAGCCCGGGAGAGATTCTGCCCGCCGCCGAGCCCTGGTGCTCAGTTCCCAAAGGAGCCCAGAGAAGGTGTAAAGCCACAGCCGGACCACGGCCCCTGGACACGGTCTGAGAAACGAGGCTGCAGGAGGCTGTGTCCCACTGCACCGAGGAGAGCAGACTCCTCACCGGGGAGTGCCAGGCCCGGGGCCACGAGGCAGACTGGTTCCAGGTGCCCATCGGCAAAGCTTCGAGGAAAAGCCCCGGAGGGTGCCGAGATCCGCCACAAGTGCCCAAGTCCCAAGGGGCCGCAGAGGAGGCGAACGAGGAGACGAGCACGCAGGCCGGGGACGCCGGCAGGGAGGCGCCCCGGAGGGCGTCACGGACTCCGCACGGACAGAAAAGCAGAGCGAGCCAAAAAGTGACTCCAGGGGACGAGGAACACACAGACCAAACGGAAAGGAGAAAACCGGGGAAGGAAACAGACAGCATTTCATAGCGAATCAAGCCAGAAAACCGCTGGGGGCACAGCGGGCAGAGCTCCGGCCCCAAAGTCAGGAGGACCGGGGCAAGTCCCTGGCCCCCAACTGCCTCAGGAAAACCCTCCGGCCAAGAAGAGGGGACTGCAGAGCCGCTGGACGCAGGGTCTGAATCCCCTGTGAGCATTTATTAAGCACCTGCTGAGGTCCGGCTCCGTGCTAAGGGCCCAGGAGGCCCCGAGGAGAGGAGTCCAATAGAAAAGACGAAGCACGAAGAAGAGGGACTCAAGAGGGGGAGAAATGAGACTGAGACTTCGGCAGGGACTACAAGGGAGCCAGGGAGTCAGTGGTCAGCGCCGAGCAGGGAGAGCAGAGAGCCACGAGCCCCTCCCCCAGGAGCCTCTCCCCACAAAGGCGTCTGCCCGCTTGCGGTGGGTCACTCATTTATCAGTCGGGCTGCTCTCCCCGAGATCCTGGGGCTTTTCTTGGCCATTCCCCTCTCCGGCTCATTTTACAGATAAGGAAACTGAGGCAAGCGGGCCAAGTGACCTGCCTGGGGTCCAGGGCCAGGCAGTGGCTAAGGCCGCGCTCGCGCTTGTGAAGATGAGCGGTTCCAAGCCTGGTGCTCTAACCATCGGGCCCCCGGGCTGCTCCCGGCCAACCCTCACAAAAGGCTTGTGCCTTCCCGGACGTTGGCGGGCGCCGGCACACGGCAGGTGCCACATGATTGCCTGTGGACTGCTGGGTGCCTGAACCCCAACTTTTGGCTCTGGCCCGGCCCCACCGCCGAGCCAAGTCTAGAAGGGGGAAGACGCACATTCGGACCCCGTGTTTGGGCAGCCGTGGCCCCGGGACATGTACGGCTGGGGCAGCTGAAGAGTTCGGGGGTCGCCATTGGCCCCAGGGCCGGGCGCTTCCTAAGTGCTGAACGGCCAACGGATCTCAGCATGAGCAAGAGAACCCAACTGCTCGGAATCAGGAGCCTAACCGCCGGCACGCCTGGGGCACGGGGCACTGCCTTTCAGCAAGGGCACCCGAGGGCCACAGACGAGGGGGTCTGGGCGGGCGCCCTCGGGTCCGGACCCCACCGGCCTTCCAGGGGAGGACCGGGAGGGAAGCTCCTCGTCCAGGACCACTCGGCTCCCAAGTCTCAGAAGGAAGATGTGAAAGCAGGTCCCTGGGGAACGACCCAAGGCCCTGGGAGACCAGGCTGGCTGCCAGCCCGAGAAGGGTCTCCAAGGACTGCCAGGGCTCTCCCGTTACACAGGCTGGTGCCTCCGCCCCCTGCGCCCAGAGGTCGGCCGGGCCGGGGCCGCTACACCCAGGAAAGCCCAAGTTCAGCTCCAACCTTGGCCCCTTGGGGGCTGGTGACCCCAGGCAAGTCACTGACCCCCATTTCCCTCAATTTCCTCATCTGAAAAATAATCAGATGAAGAATATACAGACCACGTCTCTTTGTCCAGAAAAACCCCAAAGGGGGTCACAGAGTCAGACGGGCCTGAGACCCCCAGCCCAGACTGGGAGCCATGGGGGAGGCGGAAGAAGGGAGGACCAAAGGAGCCAGGCCAAAAAGGAGGCCGGCCACGTCCTCAGGAGTTAATGCTTGCCGGCCCGGGGCGAGCGAGCGGCTCCGGGTCCCCATGACCCGCAGACGGACTCCCGGGCTGGGCCGGACCCACCTGGCCAGGCGTGTCCGGATTCACAAAGATATTCTCTGCCGAGATGTTTCCGTGAACATACTCGTTCTCATGGATGAATTCCAGGGCATCCACCTGGGGGAAGAGAAGCAGGAGCCTGCTCACTCTGGCCGCCGCGGGGCCGGTCCTTCCTCCTGTCGTCGCCCCGGCGGGACCCGCTCGGACCCCTCGCCTCGGCCGGTCGCCCCAAGGAACCCCGGGCCATCGGTCTGGGCACGCCGGCCCCTCCCCCAAACCTCGGGAACCTCCTGGCCGGGGGCGGCCTCCAAGCTCGGTGCCCGTTGGGCCCGCGAGGCCCTTCTCTGCGGATGGCCCTCGCCTTTCCGGCCGAACCCCTCACGTGCGGGCGGTGGCCCCGCCCCAGCGCCTCCTATCTCCGGGCTACCTTAGAGAGGAGCGAGCTCCTCGCCACCGAGGTCTCCGGGGCCTACATGACCCCCGGGGTCCCTTCCAACCCCGAGATTCTGGCATTCTTGGCTGAGGGAGCCATTCTGGGTCACAGAAAGGACCCCCCATTAGAAGGTCAGACAAGGGGCCCCCAAGACCATGGAATCCTGGAAGGGACCTTGGCGTCCCCTCCTCCGACCGCCCGGAGGCCCCCGGGACCCCCCCAAGGGAGGAAAGAGCGCGTGAGACTCAGGGCCCACTTGAGAGCTCCCCAAACGCACCAGTCTGAACAAGAGATGGAACACGGTCAGCTCTGCCAGCATGTTCCTGGGGCGCTCGTCCAGAACCGACTGAAGGCTTCTCCCCAGGCCAGGGAACACCATGAACCTGAGGGGCAGAGGGCGGTCCGGGGTTGGGACCTCCCAGCAGAGCCACAGGCCTCGGGCCACGCAGGGTCTCCGGCCAGCCCGCCAGGGCCACACGCAGGGGGGACCCGGAGCCGTCTCTGAGGCCGGTGCCCCCTTCCCAGAGCCCCCCACTCACCTGTAGGTGTCCTGGTGCAGGCCAAAGGTGATGCAAGCCGGGATGGCCAAGAAGGGGAGGGAGCGGGCCTTCTTCCATCTGTCCACTGTGGGAGAGAAAGAGGGTGGGAGGTGGGCGGCAGCCGCTTGGGCCCCCCTCACAGCCCTGGGGGGTGGGACCGAGCCTGGCAGAGCAGCCCAGGGGAGCCCCGGGGCCGGTTGTGAGCCTCAGTCTTCTCCTTTGCAAAATGGGAACAACAGAAGCCCCGCCGCCCGCCCGGCCAGCTGGGGGCCAAAGGCAAGAGCCCGGCCCGCGGACAGACCGGCCCCAAACCCTCGCCAAGGGGCTTCGGGGAAGCGGAGTCGCCCCCTCTGGTGAGGGGCTTCCCGGCTGCAGCCGGACTGATGACCGGACCCCTTCCAGGTCCGGCCCGCGGACAGAAGGCCTCGGGCCTGGGCGGCTCTGGGCCAGGAGAGGCCCTGTCTGTGGCTAGATCTCCTTTCTCTGACTCCGTGTCCTCAGTCGTGTCATTTCTTCCTCACAATAAAGCGCTGGATTGTCACTGTCTGCCTGGGAGTGTGGGAGGCCGGCCTCCAGGGCCGGGCCCCTCTGGGGCCTTGGGGAGCCCCGGCACCTGCCGAGGGAGAGGTGGGAGCCCATGGGGCCGCGGGGAGGGGGGGGCAGGTCTGTGGGGCGGGCTCCCTTCTCGGGCCCCCACAGAACGAGCTCTCCCTGAGCTGCCACGGAGAAGCTTCCGCAAGCAAGCAAACATTAGCTCAGCGTGAGCTCCCGGGGGGCGGGGACGGGCGAGGAACCCCCTCTTCTCCCTCCAGGGCACCTTCTTTCCCTTTGGCCGCCCTCTGGAAGAAGTTCTGCTCATGGAAGAGGCGTCCGTTTTTCAAGTCCTGGAGTGAGGGGGGGGAGGAGGAGGGAGGGAGAGAGGGGGAGAGGCAGAAGATGGAGCTCGCCAGCCGGAGGAGCCCGGGCACCCTGCCTGGCCTGGAGAAGAGAAGGCTCGGGCACCGGGGGGCTCTCATCAAGAACCCCAAAATGGGCACCGAAGGAATAGGACCTGTGGGGCTCTCCCCCCCCAGCAGGGCAAAAGGTCCCAGGGCCCCGGGCCTGCCAGGGGTGGGGTCCCGGCTCTGCCTAAGTCCCAGGCCTTTGGGCCTTGGGACATCTCAAGCCCGGGGACATCTTGGGCCCATCCGGGGCCCACAGCCCCTAGTTTGAGAGAAAATCGCCGATTTGGGAGCACAGAGTCGGAGGCCGGGAAGGCTGGGGAGGGAGGGAGAGGCCGGTTTCAGAGGCTAGCCCGCCTCGGCCTTCCCCAGGAAGTCCCTCCCAGTGGTGGGTTCCAGGGGCCCCGCTCTCCCCACCCCCACACTGAGGCCCTGACCCTCCCTAACGCCCCAGGGCTGGCCCCGGACAAACAGCTGTGGGCCCCCCCCCAGGCTGGGAGTCTGGGGCTGTGAGGCCCCCCCACCACCTTAAGGCAGGGCCCTCGGCCCTGGTCCCTCCCACCTCCAGCCCCTCCCCTCAGGGACCTAACCCCCCAAACCCTGGGGACACTCCCCTCACCTCACCCCCTTTGGGAACAAAAATTTCCAAAACCACAAAGGGGGAAACCCCTAACCCCTGGGGACAAACACATTCTTTTAAACATACAAACAGGGCCTTCCCTTTCCCTAGGGAAACCCCCCAAACCCCTTCTCTCTCCCCCAACCGGAAAGTGGTCACTCCCAGGGTCACCCCCCCCTGCCCTCCCCTCCCCTCCATCCTCCCTCTCTTTGTCCCCCTCCTCCCCATTTTCCCCCCTTTTCCCCCCCTTCCTCCCCTTTCTTTTCCCCAAACCCCCCACCCCACCCCAAAATACTCCCTCCTCTTAAAAACTTTAAACCCTGCTTACCTTTCCCCCCCCCCCTCCTCCTTACCCGCCCCCAGTCTTTTTTGTCTTCAAAATCCTCCCCTCCCCCTCCCGGGATCCCAACCACATCCCCCTGGTAAACTTCCCAACCCCCCCCTCCCCTAGGATCCTCCCCCCCCCTTTCCCCTCCCTTTCCCCCACACCCCCAACCATCCCCGGGAGCGGAGGACAAAACTGCGGAGCTCAGAAAGGGCAGTTCCAACCAAATTCATCCAATCCAAAAAATTCCCCCCTCCCCCCATGCCCCAGGGCTCCGTGGGGCGGGGAGGGGATGGGGGCCCCGCCGGGGATCCAGCAGGCCAGAAGGGTCACTCCCAGAGGAAGGCACGGAGGCGGGGTCCCTTGTGGCCGGCCCGGGGACCTCGGAGGGTGGGCGCTTCCCGCTTCTGGCTCCTTCCCCTGGGAGAGCGAGGGCAGAGGCTGGGGGGCCGGGGGGCCGGGGCCCTTCCCTCCTGCAGCCCGCGTGGCTGCAGCTGGGCTGGCTCTCACCTTTGGCCTTTCCCAGCGGGCTGGGGGTGGCAGTGACCCCCTGGGGTCTGGGGGGGGGGTGGGAGGCGAGGTGCAGGGTGAGGTCCCCTTCACTCTCTTCCTCTGGACCCCTTGGCCTTGGGCCTCTCTCTTCCTGGAGGCTGGAACAGCGAACAGAGGGCGAGTGTAAGTGCGCCCCTGGCCCGGGGCCCTGGCTACAGCCCCTAACCACGCTGTCCTGCCCCAGGCCCCGAGCGGCCCCTGGAGCCTTCTCCAAGCCCGGCCCTTCCCACAGGAACCCTGCTGCGTCCCTGGGGGGGGGGGCAGCTGCCCGCCCACCGTGCCCTCACCTCCCTCCCCCCCCCCCCGGTACCTTCTCTGGCGGCCCCGAGCGCCTGGGGAGAGCCTCGGCTCCCCGCGTCATCCTTGTGTGGCAGGGGGTCCCCGCAGTAGGGACAGAAGGTGAAGGTGGGCTTCACCTCCTCCCCACACTCCGGGCAGAAGCAAATGGGCCTGTGGGGGAGCGGGTGCGTCAGTCAGCGGCGGGGGGAGGGGGGAGGGCCCCTGAGGCCGGGCCGGCGCACATCCTGCTCCCTCTGGCACCAGTGGGCACGGGCTCTGAGCCTCCTGTCGGTAACAGGCAGAGCTGGCACAGGTGGGCCCCAGAGCCTGGCAGATGCCACGTCGCAGAGCCTGGCCCGTCCCTACCCTCGGGCATCGCCTGCCCACCCGGTGCCCTTTCCTCCCATTCCCGGAGCTTCCTGAAGGCAGGGCAGGGCCTAAACCAGCCTAAACATGGCTGGCCTAGGGAAGGGCTCGGAGGTGGCCTCGGTTATCGGAGCCCTTCCTGGGAACGGCCCGGGGCCGGGGGAGGGCCAGAGCCGAGGCTTCAGAACCCCCCACCCCCACCCCTCCCCACCCCGATACTTGGTGGGCGCCCAGCAGTGCCCCCAGCGCCTCCTGGAACCACCCTGAGGGGAAAGCGTTGGGGAACAGATGGGGCCAGGTGAGACCCCCTGAAGCAAGCAAGAGGCCCCTGTCTGTCCTTCCCCGCCTGGGCCAGCGTTCTTGGACCAGCCTATCCCCCCTCACTCTCAGACAAGGCAGCTGAGGGCCAGAGGGAAGCTGGCTGCCCACACCCAGGAGGGGTAGCGGACCACAGAAGCCCCCCCCCCCAGGTCAGGAAGCCCCCCCAGGCCACGAAGCCCCCAGACCTCCCCAGAGGCACAGCCGAGTACCTGCGCTCAGGGGTGCCCCATGGGCCTTTTGCAAGCCCAGCTGCCATCTTCCTGCTGCATGCAGGGAGAGCCTCCAGCTGGGATGCCCTACGGTCAGGGAGCAGATGGGAGCAGCTGCAGACTTTGGCCAGGAAGTCAATGTTTCCTCCTAATTAGGGCGGGGAAAGGGGAGACGAAGGAGGGAACCCGGGACCTGGGGACCTGGGGCGCGCACCCAGTCCCAGTCCGGCCTCTCCGCTCCCTTGGGGGTCTGGGGCCACTCCCTCCAGAGGGGCCCCGAGAAGGCAGAGCAGGAAGTGATAGAGCCAGGACTCCAGAGGGACCTCCAGGAAGTGCTGCCGAGGGCCCACTGGGCCTGTGCCCTGGAAATGCCCTCCTCCGGGCCCGGGTCTCCCGGCCCCTCCCATTCCTTCCTCCTGCTAACAGCCAGCACAGAGCGACGCCCTTGACCAACATGATCTCACCCGAGCTAGCAGGCTCAGACTCCGTGACACCCTGTGCCAGCTGCCTGGGCCACCCTGACAGAAGGGGCTCGCGATGCCCCACAGCCCCAGGCAAGCTGCCGCAAGCTAACGGGAAGGGTGTGCCGCCAGCAGAGCGGCCCCGATCCCCAGACCCGCTCTGGGAGCCGAGCGGAAGTTGTGCCGTCCTCTCTGAGCTGAGCCCTCAGCAGACTGAGCTGGGGGACCCTCGTTGCCTCAGTTTGCTTGTCTGTAAAATGACTGCAGACCACCCATCTCTTTGCCCAAAACCCCTCAAACTGGACATGACAGAACAACAAGCCTTTCCCATTTCTGCCTTTGTGAGATTTTTATGCCCAAATACATGGTCACCTTTTGTGTAGGCGCCATATACTCCTGAGGAAAAGGCGTATTCCTTTCTGTCCCCATTCAGTTTTCTGCCGAGCTCCATCACACCTAAGTTTTCTAGGATCCTATTCCCGCGCCCCCCAGCTGCTGCTTAGTTTGTGCTTCCACTTCTCTAATTCTGAGAGGGGGAGGTTGAGGTCCTCCCCGAGTAGCCAGGCTGGCTGCTTCTTCCTGTAAGCGGCTTTCCTTGGCCAAGGGTCTGGATGCTCTCGCAGGCAGCGCACACGTTTAGTGTCATTATTTATGATGCCTTTTAACTAGGCGCGCCCCTCTCCTCTTTCCCTCAGATCTTTTTGCTTTTGCTCTACCTGAGATCAAAATGGTGACCTCCGCTTTTTTTGCTTCAGCTCCAGCCTTTTGCCCTCTCTCAGTACCCGTTTCAAATGTGTTCAAGAGGCCTTCCCAGTGAGAGAACCGGGTCTCAGTTTACCTTAATTCAATTCCAACACCTTTGCCCGAGGGAAGCAATGGGAAGCAATGGGAAGCGGGAAAGGAAGACCAGGGAGCCCGGCTTCCCAGCCAGGAGGAGGAACTGTTGGATTCCAGGGGGAAATTTGGAGGAGATGGTCATGGGCCCGAGGGAGCATGGGAGGGACTTGAGGCCCTGAGGAGGTCACTTCAACAGCCTGGGCAGGAGAGACTAAATCAGGGAAGTGGAGAGAAAAGATGCCCAGGGGGACACTGAGGCAGAAGGGACCGCCGGCTCCCAGGCTGTGGATGGGCTAGCGCTAAGTGGTGGGGGTGTCCCAAATAAGGAAGTCTGGCGGGCCCCAGGGAGCCGATAATGCTGCAGGAGGCCTCTCCAGGGCTGCTCAGGGGACTTCCTCTCTCAGACTCCCCCTCCCCCCGGGGCCTTCCTCTCTGAGGCCCCCTCCCCCACAGGGTCCTCTCAGGGGCCTTCCTCTCTGAGGCCCCCTCCCCCACAGGGTCCTCTCAGGGACCTTCCTCTCAGACTCCCCCTCCCCCCGGGACCTTCCTCTCAGACTCCCCCTCCCCCCGGGGCCTTCCTCTCTGAGGCCCCCTCCCCCACAGGGTCCTCTCAGGGACCTTCCTCTCTCAGGCCCCCTCCCCCACAGGGTCCTCTCAGGGACCTTCCTCTCTCAGGCCCCTCCCCCGGGACCTTCCTCTCAGACTCCCCTCCCCAGGGCCTTCCTCTCTCAGGCCCCCTCCCCAGGACCTTCCTCTCAGACTCCCCTCCCCAGGGCCTTCCTCTCTCAGGCCCCCTCCCCCCAGGACCTTCCTCTCAGACTCCCCTCCCCGGACCTTCCTCTCAGACTCCCCTCCCCCAGGGCCTTCCTCTCAGACTCCCCTTCCCCGGCCTTCCTCTCTGGGGCGGGGGCCTCTCCAGGACCCGGTGCGGCTCCCTTTAGCGGGCAGGTCCCCGCAGGCAGGGCTGGTTGGCTGACAGAGTAGCTTAGGAGGAGGGGCGCACAATGACCCAGACTGCATTTGCTCCACGTTTATTAAACGCCTACTGGCAGCGTGAAGGAGACCCTCAAAGCCCCGCCCCATTTCTCGCTTTCCAGACCCAGACCCGCCAGGAGGGGGCGAAGAGCGCCTCTGCTCCCCACTCCTCGGCAGATCCGAGGAACGGGGGTGTCGGCGTACGTGGACTCCCTCCCTCCCAGCAGCCCCACAGAGAGGGCTCAGGGTCCCCAACGGTAAAAGGGCCTCCCCGATAAAAGGGGCGGGTTTGAGTGCGGAAGGTGGTGACGTCACGGAGGAGGCGGGGAGGTTGCCATGGTGACCCCGGGCAGGCCGGCAGTGACGCCACGGGGCGGGCTCGGCGGTTCCCAGGGAGCACTCGCGACCCTCCTCCCTCCGCCGCCGCTTATTCGCTCACCTTTCTGGAAGAGTCGCCGCTACTTCGGAGGGCGGGGCTGCGCGCGCTACGCCAGCCCCTCCGCGGCACTGCGCACGTGCGGGCGTTCTTCCGGACCTCCGCGTTCGGGAGCCCTCGGCGGGCTCCATTTCCCGCGGGCCCCGGCGGCGCCGGGCTTCCCACGGGCCGGGCTCCGGGCCCGTAGTCGCCTCCCGCGTCCCGCAGAGGCCCCGGTGGCGTAGCTCGGAGAGGCGACGAGGAGAAAGCCCACGGCGGCTCTGAGCATGCGCCGCCTCGAGCGTTCACGTGCGGTCCGCCAATCGGAGGCCGCTGCCCTGTTTTCCTCCCCGCCCCTCTGCACGTGCTCGGTTCCCCCACAACCGGCGGCGTCTTCCGCCCGGCCGCGCGAGAGGCTTCTGGGCAACGTAGTCTCCGAAGGGGGCTCGTGCCCTGGATGGAGGGAAGGGCTGCGGGCGGGCCTCTGCTTCTCCAACTCTGGCAGGACGTCATCTCGGAAGTTCGCCTGCTGCGACCGCGCTCCTTCCCCGCTCCCATTTTACAGATGGGGAAACCGAGGCCCCAGAATGCTCCCTTCCGCCTCCACGCGTGCTCAAACGCGCTCTCAGCGCTCACCTCCGGCCTAGTTCCGCGGCCGACGCCGGGGCTCCCCGCGGCCGGATGCGCTGCAGGGACGCCCCCTCCCCCGCAGCCAGACAGCAGCAAGTCGCATTTAGCTGTGGCCTGAAGGTTTGCAAAGGGCTTCTCGAATGTTCTCGCCAGCACCTGCTCCTGTTGCCCCCCCTTTGCCCACCCCCTCCCCCAGATGGCAAGTAGTCCAGTATATGTTGAACATGGCAGACCTATATGTTAAACCCAATGTATGTATCTATGTTTATACGATTATCGCGCTGCACAAGGGGAAAAAAGAGAAACAAAATGCAAGCAGCAAGAAGCGCGAGAACGCTGTTGTGATCGCCCCTCAGCTCCCACAGGCCTCTTCTGGGGGCAGCTGGCCTCAGTATCTCATCATTGACAAGAGCCGCGTCCATCGGGTCTGATCACTGTATAGTCTTGTTGTTGCCGTGTGCAGTGATCTCCTGCTCGTTTCCCTCAGCATCGGCTCCCGTCAGTCTCCCCAGGCCTCTCTGAGACCCTCCTGCTGCTCATCGGCTCCCGTCAGTCTCCCCAGGCCTCTCCGAGACCCTCCTGCTGCTCATCGGCTCCCGTCAGTCTCCCCAGGCCTCTCTGAGACCCTCCTGCTGCTCATCGGCTCCCGTCAGTCTCCCCAGGCCTCTCTGAGACCCTCCTGCTGCTCATCGGCTCCCGACAGTCTCCCCAGGCCTCTCTGAGGACCCTCCTGCTGCTCATCGGCTCCCGTCAGTCTCCCCAGGCCTCTCTGAGACCCTCCTGCTGCTCATCGGCTCCCGTCAGTCTCCCCAGGCCTCTCTGAGACCCTCCTGCTGCTCATCGGCTCCCGACAGTCTCCCCAGGCCTCTCTGAGACCCTCCTGCTGCTCATCGGCTCCCGTCAGTCTCCCCAGGCCTCTCTGAGACCCTCCTGCTGCTCATCGGCTCCCGTCAGTCTCCCCAGGCCTCTCTGAGACCCTCCTGCTGCTCATTTCTTACAGAAGAATAATATTCCCTAACGTTCATATACCAGAACTTGTTCAGCTGTTCTCCAACTGATGGGCACCCACCCGTTTCCAGTTTCCGGCCACTATGGAAAAGGCTGTGGAGCTTCACCTCTACCCCTCTCAAGTGTGCATCCAGTCACGAATTCTGCGGGTCTCGAAGCCAGGCTTCTGCCGCCTTAGAATCACGGGAGAAGGGCAGGATGGGAGAGACATCAGCGGCCACTAATCCGGCCTGGACTTGACTAGAAGGTCCTCCCTGACAGAGCCAGTGGTCAGGGGCCCCTCCAAGAAGTCCTGGAAGCAGTTCATTCCACTCCTGGGAAGCTCAGAAACTTAATCAGGTTTTTCCTCTGTGAGCCAAGATTGGCTTCTTGGCCATCCCCCCAAAAGACAAAACTTCTCAGGACCTGCCCCCCCCCCCATCCCTACCTAAGGCATTGAAAACACGAATCTCTGTTAGCCCTTTCTTCCCCTCAGAATGTGAGCACAATGAGAGCAGGGGCCGTCAGATTGGCCATGATATACCTGCAGCACTTAGCACTGTGTTTGTTTGTTTGTTTACATTTACTCACACACTCATTCATTCACTCACTCCTTCACTGATTTTCTCTCTGCTGTGTCCAAGTCTTTGCTCACCAGAGGATGAGATAAACTATTACCAGATAACTGAGCACAAATTTGGGGGGAAAGGCCTGAGTTAGGGACTTGGATGGCTTTGCTCACTCCGGGAACTTCAGGCACTTGTCACTTCCCTTCCCCCCTCTCAGACCTGTTTCTTCCTCTGAACAAAAAGATGGGGGGCTTTGACTAGAGAATCTTTTCAAGCTCTCCTAGCACTGACATTTGATGCTCCCTTGGAGGCTGGGAAGTCAAGATAGAAAATGTGCCTCCTCCACCTGGGAGCCAGGCGGGGCTACACGGCCAGTTTCCAGCTTGGCCACAGCAGGTCTGTAGCTGTAGGGAACTTCCAGGAAGCTGGAAACTTCGGTAACTAGAATGTCCACCTCCTCCTAAGATTAATCAATAGTTCATTTAAGCTTGAAATCATGAGAAAACACAAGGTCCGGGCACAATAACTAGGACATTGTCAACTTTAAATAAGATTGAGCTCCTTAGAAATTAATAACATGCTTCAGAGAATTAGCTCATAGAAAACAGAGCCAGAGTTGGCTACAGAACAATGTTTTTAATAGTAACATATGGTTTTAAGAGCAGCAGGATTTCTCTCAATAAAAGCCTCTGGTGAATTATCAGTAACCTCATCTGCTTATTTTGAATGAGCACTAGTGTATTTGTGTCATGCAAGTCACACCATGTAGCCTTCTTTTAAAAAAAAATTTATTTATGTTTTATTTTAACACACATTTTGAATGATGTTGGGAGAGAAAAATCAGAGCAAAAAGGAAAAACCATGGGAGAGGGAAAAATTTTTTAAAAAGAAGTGAACATGGCATGTGTCGATTTACAATCAATCTCTTTTTCTGGATGCAGACAGCATTTTCTGTCCAAAGTCTATGGGGATTGCCTTGGATCACTAAACCACTGAAAAGAACCAAGTTTTTCATAGTAGATTGTGACACAATCTTGCTGTCACTGTGTACAATGTATTCCTGGTTCTGCTTGTTTTGCTCAGCATCAGTTCATGTAAATCTTTCCAGGCCTTCCTAAAATCAGCTTGTTCATCACTTTTTGTAGAACAATAATAATCCATTACTTTCATGGACCACAACTTGTTCAGCCATTCCCCAATTGATGGGTGTCCATTCATTTTCCAATTCTTTGCTACCACGAAAAGAGCCACTGCAAACATTTTTGCACATATGGGTCCATTTCCCTCATTTTCCTGTGATATTCTGTGCTCTGTGCCTTAAGGCAGTCTCTGGCCCTGATATCCTATGCTCTGTGTTCTAAGTTAGACTCCAGCCCTGATATCCTGTGCTCTGTGTTCTAGGGTACTCTCTGGCCCTCATATCCTGTGCTCTGTGTGCTAAGGCAGTCTCTGGCCCTCATATCCTGTGCTCTGAGTTCTAATGTAGTCTCTATCCTTCATGTCCTGTGCTCTGTGTTCTAGGGTCGTCTCTGGTCCTGATATCCAATGCTCTGTGTTCTAAAGTAGTCTCTATCCCTCATGTCCTGTGCTCTGTGTTCTAAGTTAGTCTCTGATCCTCATATCCTATGCTCTGTATTCTAGGGTATTCTCCGGCACTGATATCCTGTGCTCTGTGTCCTAAGGCCATCTCTGGCCCTGATATCCTGTGCTCTGTGTTCTAGTGTAGTCTCTGTGTCTGATAGCCTGTACTTTATTTTGAGGGTAGTCTCTGGCCCTGATATCCTGTTCCTTATTTCTATGTGTCCCCTCTAGCCTTTATGTCCTGTTTTGCATTTTTTATTTTTTATTAAACTTGTTATTTATAAAACATAAGCCTGGTAATTTTTCAATCTTGCAAAACCTTTCATGCCAAATTTTCCCCTCCTTCCCTCCATCTCCTCCCCCAGATGGCAGGTAGTCCAATACATGCGAAATATGTTAAAATATATGTTAAATCCAATATATGTGTACATATTTATACAGTTATCTTGCTTATGCCAGCTATGCTTATGCTTATGTTTTAAGTCTCCCTTCCACCTGGATATCCTGTACTCTATGTTCTCGAGTAGTCTGCAGCCTCACTATCCTCTGCCCTATGTCCTGTCCTACGTTCCCTCCATTCCTGATATCCTACGATATCCTAGGGGATATCTGACCTCAATGTCCAAAGTTTCCTCCCGCCTTAGTTTCTATAATTGTATAAGTAAAGTGATACAGTTTGAACTTCTTTTGCTCAGGGGAATGGATGGAGCAGAATAATAGGCAACAAAATCCCTGTACTCAGCCCTCCCAGAGCTACAGTTATTGCGTCACTAATTGGAGGAAAAACACTTCATGCAAAGGGAATGGGGATGTCTCAGGAGAGGGAGCAAACTTTCATCCTATGAGCCAATAATTTCCATCAATAATCCCTGATCAATAATTAAGCCAAACTGAGCAGCAGCTGGAGTCCATCATCTTTTTATCAACAAACACTGGTTAAAAGTACAACTTTCCTGTGCTCTCTGGGAGTGGGAGGGGAAGGTCAGATGCAGAGAAGCAGGTGGGGGAAAGGCAAGAGGGGCAGCTTCGGGACCCATTAGGCTCCTCCTGGGGCTCCTGGCTGGTTCTTACCTGCCGCTTGTCAAGGTCAGAAGCTGAGATCACACAGCCCACAACACAACTCCAGAAACAGTTGTTAAAAGTTTACTTTGTTCAAAGCCTAGGGTTTCCAAAGTTAACAATGGTACATCCCAAAATGACATGAATAATATACATTATAGATCCTTTCTATATAATTACGCAATGCAGAGAAGTCAGGAAAGAGAGCTAGAAGGCCATTACCACACCAGTGTTTACTCATTGTTATTCAGTCACTTCCGTCCTGAGCCCATTTGCGTTTTTTCTAGGCAAAGAAACTGTACCCTTTGCCATTTCCTCCCCCAGCTCATTTTTCAGATGGGGAAAGGGGGTTAAGTGATCTGTCTAGGTGTCCGAGGCCAGACTGAAACTCAGGAAAATGAGCCTTCCTGCCTCCAATTCTGGTTCTGTATCCACTGCACCCACTTAGCTGCCAGGATTTACTACAAATATACAATACACCCATATATTGTGAGAATACAAGAATATTTGATTTTCATTTCTTTCTTTAAACCCAAACCCAGCACAATAAGGTCAAGAGAAGTCAATACAAAATGTGACATTTCCTATGGAAGCAGTTTAGGCTCCTGATGATTTTACCTGACCTTTAATTTATTTTCTACTTTCCTAAATAGAACTAGATTTGGCTTTCATGGTAAAGAGGCAGCCGGTAACAAAATATCTCAGCGGTTGCCTGGGTGTGGATGGCCTCTGGTTGGGTGGCTCCATTGTGAAACATACTAAGAGGTATCTCCTCATGGAGCTTTCTCCAATTATACTTTTTTCTTTTCCCTAGTTACATGTAAAACAACATTGGGGGGGGGGGGGCTTATGCAAATAAGTTTTTTTTTTTTTTTTACATATTTCCACATGAATCATGTTGGGAGAGACAAATTAGAACAAAAGGGGAAAACTCCAAGAGGGAAAAAAACTGAAAAAAAAAGTTAACATAACATGCATTAATTTATATTCGGTCTCCATACTGATGAATGTGGACGGCATTTTCCATCCAAAGTTTATTGGGATTTCTTTGGATCACTCTGAGAAGAACCAAGCATAGTATAGATGATTATCGCACAATTTTGCTGTTGCTGTATACAATGTTTTTCTAGTTCTTGTTTCACTCAGCATCAGTTAGTATAAATTTTTCCAGGACTTTCTAAAATCAGCCTGTTCATCATCTTTTATAGAATAATAATATCCCATCACTTTCATATACCATTGTAGTGTTCTCTCTAAAATGTAATGTTCTCTGTTGAGGTTTTCTTGGGGTCTCTGGGAACAGCCTTTGTTTCAGTTCAGTAATCATCACAAGTTCAGCGAGAGGTTAAAGTCCAAATCCTTTATTATCTCCTTCACTTGGGGCTGGGCTAGTTTTCTGGAGGCCTTCCGGGGTCTTGGTTTCAGTGGAAAAGCGAAGGAGGGGAGCCTGCCACCAAGGGGGTGTGAGATGGGATGAATCTGTCTGAGTCCAAGGGCTTGTGCTCCTGCCTTCAACCTCCGGCCTTCTGTCCGCTTGTCTCTGAATCTGTGAATCTCCCTGGCTGAGGCTTCTAGCTCATATGCTACACACTGAGTACAAACCAATCATTATATCACTAGGAAACCATTATTTGTTGTAGGATTAAATCCATGCTAAACTAGATTTAACCATTGTCTCAATTCCACTGAGTACGTTGTTTCAAGTTCTGGCCCATAACATCTCCTTGTAGGATTAAATCAATCATACTGAACTATGCTAAATTAAACAACTAATGTCTCTATCAATTCCACTGACTTAGTCCCTTGTAAAAATCCTTTGTTTCAAGTTTAGAGTTCTGGCCCATAACATGCCATCATTATTCAGCCATTCCCCAATTGATGGACATTTACTCATTTTCCAATTCTTTGTCACCACAAAAAGAGCTGCTACAAACATTTTTGCACATGTGGTCCCTTTCCCTCCTTTATGATTTCTTTCGGATACAGATCCGATAATGGCACTGCTGGGTCAAAGGGTATGCACGATTTGATAGCCCTTTGGGCATAATTCCAGATTGCTCTTTAAATGTGCTCCATTCACAACTCAACCAACAGTATATTAATGTCCCAGTTTTCCCCTCCAATATTTATCATTATCTTTTCCTGTCATTTTAGCTAATCTGAGAGGTGTGAGGTGGCCCCTCTGAACTGTTTTAATTTGCATTTCTCTAATTAATAATAATGTAAAACATTTTTTTAACATGACTATAGATGGCTTTAATTTCTTCACTTGAAAATTGTTTCTTTATATCCTTTGACCGTTTATCAATTGGGGAATGCATGTCTCATTGATTAAAGAAATTAATTTGTACTATTCATTGGAAAGTAAAATATTGAAGCTGAAGCTTAAATACTTTGGCCACATAAGGAGAAGACAGAATTCATTGGAAAAGATCCTGATATTGGCAAATGTGGAAGACAAAAAGAAAGGGCTGGCAGAGGATAAAATCACGATAGCAATGAACATGAGCTTGGACAGACTTCAGGTGATAGTGGAGGGTAGAAGGGCCTGCAATGCTGGGATCCATGGGGTTATGAAGAGTCGGATATTAGTAAAAGACCAAACAACAACAACATAGACATGTCAGGTGGACTTAAGAGGGGAACATTTTTTTTTTTTTATTTAATAGCCTTTTATTTACAGGATATATACATGGGTAACTTTACAGCATTAACAATTGCCAAACCTCTTGTTCCAATTTTTTCACCTCTTACCCCCCCCCTCCCCTAAATGGCAGGATGACCAGTAGATGTTAAATATATTAAAATATAACTTAGATACACAATAAGTATACATGACCAAAACATTATTTTGCTGTACAAAAAGAATCAGACTCTGAATTATTGTACAATTACCTTGTGAAGGAAATCAAAAATGCAGGTGTGCATAAATATAGGGATTGGGAATTCAATGTAATGGTTTTTAGTCATCTCCCAGAGTTCTTTTTCTGGGCATAGCTAGTTCAGTTCATTACTGCTCTATTAGAAATGATTTGGTTGATCTCGTTGCTGAGGATGGCCTGATCCATCAGAACTGGTCATCATATAGTATTGTTGTTGAAGTATATAATGATCTCCTGGTCCTGCTCATTTCACTCAGCATCAGTTCGTGTAAGTCTCTCCAGGCCTTTCTGAAATCATCCTGTTGGTCATTTCTTACAGAACAATAATATTCCATAATATTCATAGACCACAATTTATTCAGCCATTCTCCAACTGATGGACATCCATTCAGTTTCCAGTTTCTAGCCACTACAAAAAGGGCTGCCACAAACATTCGTGCACATACAGGTCCCTTTCCCTTCTTTATAATCTCTTTGGGATATAATCCCAGTAGTAACACTGCTGGATCAAAGGGTATGCACAGTTTGATAACTTTTTGAGCATAGTTCCAAACTACTCTCCAAAATGGTTGGATTCGTTCACAACTCCACCAACAATGAATCAATGTCCCAGTTTTCCCACATCCCCTCCAACAATCATCATTATTTTTTCCTGTCATCTTAGCCAACCTGACAGGTGTGTAGTGGTATCTTAGAGTTGTCTTAATTTGCATTTCTCTGATTAATAATGACTTGGAGCATCTTTTCATATGACTAGAAATAGTTTCAATTTCTTCATCTGAGAATTGTCTGTTCATATCCTTTGACCATTTTTCAATTGGAGAATGGCTTGATTTTTTATAAATTAGAGTTAATTCTCTATATATTTTGGAAATGAGGCCTTTATCAGAACCTTTGACTGTAAAAATATTTTCCCAGTTTATTGCTTCCCTTCTAATCTTGTCTGCATTAGTTTTGTTTGTACAAAAACTTTTCAGTTTGGTATAATCGAAATTTTCTATTTTGTGATCAGTAATGATCTCTAGTTCTGCTTTGGTCATAAAGACCTTCAAGAGGGGAACATTTTTAATGTATGCCAGTGAAGGTGAAGGCTTTGGCACTTAAATCTAGAGACACATGAAACCAATGGATAAAGTATTAAAAATGAGGAACTACCTTGGTCTCTTCTAGCCAGAAGCTATTCCAGAGAAGGCTGGGATCCATTTGGTCATTTGGGTTTGTCCCTTAGAGAAATGAGAACAAGACATTTAAAGGAATTAATGCGCATGTAATACCAGTATTAACTGGTACTGTGTGGGACCATTGGAACTGTGTGATCAACAATAAGAGATTTGGAAAAAAAATTTCTTCACATAAATCTGTGTAATATATATTTTTAATTTTTAAAAAATTTTAAATTTATTTTATTTACAAAGCATATGCATGGGTGATTTTTCCAACATTGATCCTTGCAAAACCTTTTGTTCCAATTTTTTTCCCTCCTCCCCCCCCACCCCCTCCCCTACCTGGCAGGTAGTCCAATACATGTTAAATATGTTGAAATATGTGTTAAATCCAATATATGTATACATATTTATACAGTTATCTTGCTGCACAAGAAAAATCAGATTAAGAAGGAAGGAAAAGAAAAAGAGAAAGAAAACAAAATGCAAGCGATTAACAGCAGAGAGAGTGAGAATGCTATGTTGTGTCCCATACTCTGTTCCCAGTGTTCTCTCTCTGGGCGTAGATGGCTCTCTTCATTACTGAACAATTAGAACTGGTTTGAATCCTCTCATTGTTGAAGAAAGCCATAACCATCTGAATTGATTGTTGTATTGTCTTGTTGTTGCCGTGTATAATGATCTCCTGGTTCTGCTCATTTCACTTTGCATCAATTCATGTCTCTCCAGGCCTCTGTGAAATCATCCTGCTGGTCATTTCTTATTGAACAATAATATTCATAACATTCGTATACCACAATTTATTCAGCCATTCTCCAATTGATGGACATCCACTCAGTGTCTAGTTTCTTGCCATTATAAAGAGGGCTGCCACATTTTTGCACATGTGGGTTCCAGGCCCTTTCCCTCCTTTAAGATGTCTTTGGGATATAATCCTAGTAGAAACACTGCTGGATCACAGTTTGATAACTTTTTGAGCATAGTTCCAAACTGCTCTCTAGAATGGGTGGATCCATTCACAGTTCTACCAACAATGTCTCAATATCCCAGTTTTCCCACATCCCCTCCAACATTCGTCATTATCTTTTCCTGACATCTTAGCCAATCTGACAGGTGTGTAGTGGCATCTCAGAGTGGTCTTGATTTACATTTCCGTGATCAATAGTGATTCGAAGGATCTTTTCATCTGACTACAAATCCTTTCAATTTCTTCATCTGAAAATTGTCTGTTCATATCTTTTGACCATTTATCAATTGGAGAATGTTTTGAACTATTATAAATTTGAGTCAATTCTCTATATATTCTAGAAATGAGGCCTTTATCAGATCCTTTGGATGTAAAAATGTTTTTCCTGTTTATTGCTTCCCTTCTAATTAGTTTTGTTTGTACAAAACCTTTTTAATATGATCAAAATGATCTATTTTATGATCAATAATGATTTCTAGTTCTTCTTTGGTCACTAATTCCTTCCTCCTTCATAAATCTGAGAGGCAACCTATCCTATGTTCTTCTAATTTGTTCATAAACTCATTCTTTATATCCAGATTATGAACCCATTTTGACCTTATCTTGGTATACGGTATTAGCTGTGGGTCTATGTCTACTTTCTGCCATAAAACCTATGTATTATTAATAAAACACAGGGCTCTAAGGCAGCTCTAGAAAGATGACTATTCTTTGACTAGATAGGAGGAAGAGGATTGATAGATCTTCTGAGGGCATGTAACTAACCCAAAAGGATAATTTTTCAGGATGTCACTCAGGTCAATACGCCCCTTACTTGGTCAGATGTCACCAAAAGTGGTTCACCTATTTACAGAATCATGAAACAGCTGGCGTCTAAAAGTTCTTCCTTGGGCAGAATCCCCATGACCAGGGGGTCAACAATATGGAGACAAAGGAGTAATATGATACATCTGCGTCTTGTGGATTTACTAATGGAGACAGAAATGTTAGCTATGGCAGTTCAGGACCTGAGATTCACTAGCCGAGAAAGGTTACCCTGAAGGATCTGGGACTTCAAGGATCAAGGCAGGTTGAACAGAACAATAATGAGGGTTTGCCAAGCGTGTCATTTCCTTTCTTTCCTTTGATCTTCACAATGACCTTGTGAGGTGGATGCTACTAGATTACTATTACACCCATTTTACTAATGGAGACAAAAGCCTTGGCCATGGCAGTTCAGGACTTGGGAGTCACTACCAGGGAAGGATTCCTCTGAAGGAGCTGGGACTTCCAAGATCAACGCAGGTTATGCAAGGAAACAGTCATCAGTGCAACTCAGAACTGCAGGCTGCACACATCATTCAATCATGGGGGACTCTCAGTGACCCCGTTTGGAGTTTTTTCCACCAAGAGACACTTTGCCATTTCCTTCTCCAGCTCAATTTATGGAGAAACTGAGGCAGAGTTAAATGACCTGTTCAGGGTCACACAGCCAGGCTATATCTGAGTACATATTGGAACTTAGTTTCTTCTGACTCCAGGCCTAGTTCCCTATCCTCCGCGGCATCCAGCTGCCCTACACACATATAGCTCCTATGGAAAACCCTGTGGCTTGAGGCAATCAGGCAGAATTTATTAAACACTTACCCTGCGCCAGACTCTGTAAAGTTTTGCGGATGCGAGTACAAAGGACAAAGACTCGCAAGAAGCTCATATTCCCCCGGGGAAAGCGTGTGTGTATAAATATTTATATGAAAATGTATGTTCCATACCTATATATACATTCAGACACATCCACAGCAAATATAAAGTGGCAAAATTCAAATACACGCCAAGTTAGCTACAAGGGGGAGAGAAAAGTTGGCTCACTTTCATCTTCCAAATCACTTTCTTTGAAAGACAGGCCTCAAAGTGTCCCGAGAATTCCACAGATACAGCACTTCTGACGTCACTTCTGGTAGAACCATTGCCCGCACTTACTCATGTCCGACATGGCTGCATGAAAACGCAGAACAAGACTTTTCCTATTTCCCACTATGGCAAACCTAGGGCCACCTGGCCTGGAGATGCCTCAGACCCAGATGTGTGTCTGTGGTTAAGTCACTATATTCTGCCTCAGTTTCCCCATCTGTAAAATGAGCTGGAGAAGGAATGGCCAACCCCTCCAGTGTCTCTGCCAAGAAAACCCAAACGGGGTCATGGAGAGTCAGATATATATGAACCTCCTGAACAGTAATGAGGGTTTGCAAGACATGTCATTTCCTTTTTCTCCTTTAATCTCAGCAATTACCTTGTGAGGTGGGTGTACTAGGCTACTATTATATCTATTTTACAGATGACTCTGAGTCTCAGAGAGCAGCCAATTGCCCAGAATCTGAGGAACAATCCCCCCCAGGGAGGAAAGAACAGAACTCTGTTAGGTTGGTCAGGGTCTATGTGGGCAGCCCACAAGGCAGCCTTAAAGGGGCAGAGACAAGGAGGAAGGCCTCCCAAGCTGGCTGGAGAAGTGAAAGGCCCGTGGGGGACAGGGCACAGATAGAGAAGGAAGGCTCCCAGTCTGGGAGTGCTCCCTCTCCGCATCACTGTGCCCAGCCTCCCAGCAAGGCAGATTCTGGACAGGGGACACAATGGAGGGGAGGCCATTGTCACATGAATCCCCCCCCTCCAAGCCCAGGCCAGGCCAGCTGATTCCCTACCAAAAAACCCAATCTGTGGGATCTTCGTATTTGCTGGGGCCCAGCTTTGGGCCTCCTGGAACCTCTGCACAAAGACAAAGCAGCATCCAGGAGCCCAGGACCGGCTCTGTGCTGATCCCAGGACCCTGAGGATCATAGCCAGTAGCCTGGCTCTGCCTTCTGGGTAGCACCAATGGTCTGGCTAGCCATAGCTAACATGGCTTGCCAGCCTGGCTGGCAAGGGTTGGCCAGCACCCGGACCCCAAGCTGTGGGGGCCCCCTTTGAGCTGGGTCCCAGAAGTGGGCAGAGAGCACGGCCACCATCCGGGACAGTCCAACTGAAGGGCCACTTTCTTGTAGCTGGGTCCCCTGCTCTTTGAAGGGACAGAGAGGATCAGGGGAGGGGGCCAAGGGAGGAGCATGGGCTGGGCCCTTAAGGCTTCATGGGGCCATGAGCCTAGATGCTCCTACCAAGAGGGGACAGAGTGCAGAACTGGCTCTGGCCCATCTGGGCCAGGACCAGCAGGGAGCTTCGAAGGATGGAATACAAAGGATGGAAGACCAGGCCAGAGGAGACCTAGGAGGCCTCGGCCTGGGTCTGCTTCAAGCTCAGAGGCCACAGGAGCAGGTCCCTTCTTCTGCGGGGTCCTTGGTTTCTCCATCAGAAAAGTAATGGCGACTGGAGAAGGCAAGAGTTGGGGACTCCTTAGGTGAGCTGAGTCTAGGACCCGGCAAAGCTCCCCGTGCTGCGGGGGCAGCAGCTGCAATTCTTGTCAGTGAGCTTGAGGCTGCTGGAAGCCCGGGCCCCTCTTCAGGGGGAGTTGTTCAGGAAGTTAAAATACAGGGGGCGGCTGGACAGTGGATGAAACCTCAGCCCTGGAGGCAGGAGGGGGGTTGAGTTCCAATGTGGTCTCAGACACTGAACACGGCCTCCTGTGTCATCCTGGGCAAGTCAGTTAACCCCCATACCCCCCCCAAAAAAAACAGGTTAAAAACATACATGGGATAACAAGAGACCAGGGAGTTATATGGAAACTTTGCTGCCTCAATATTAAACATACTCAAGAGCCCCTGACCAGAGACCAGAGGCTCCTGGGCCTCTGACGGTACCAGAGTGCTGAGGATGGGGCTGCCTTCTGATGCCACCAATCCTGGGCTCCATGCCAACTTCTCTGGCAGCCCCATCCCTTCATTTTGGGCCAAGCCACTTTTCCAGACTGATTTCTCATGACTCCATCACAGGCTGTCTGTAATAGAGTGAGCTTTACTCACACAGGCTGTTGTAAGACTCCCTCCCTCCCTCCCTTATTTCCTTCCTCCCTCCCTCCCTTCCTTCCTTCCCTCCCTTCCTCCCTCTCTCTCTTCCTTCCCTCCCTTCCTCCCTCCCTCTCTTCCTTCCCTCCTTCTCTCCCTCCCTTTCTTCCTTCCTTCCTTCCTTCCTTCCTTCCTTCCTTCCTTCTCTTCCTTTCCCTCCCTCCCTCTCCCTCCCTCCCTCCTCTTCCTCCCTCCTCCTTCCTTCCCTCCCTCTCCTTCCTTCCTCCCTCCTCTCCTCTCTTCCTTCCCTCCCTTCCCTCCCTTTCTTCCTTCCTTCCTTCCTTCCTTCCTTCCTTCCTTCTCCCTCCTCCCTCTCTTCCTTCCCTCCCTCCTCCTCTCTTCCTTCCCTCCCTTCCTCCCTCTCTTCCTTCCCTCCCTCCCTCCTCCTCTCTTCCTCCTCCATCTCTCTCCTCTTCCTTCCTCTCCCTCCCTCCTCTTCTTCCTTCCTTCCTCCCTTCCCTCCCTCTCTTCCTTCCTTCCCTCCTCCTTCCCTCCTCTCTTCCTTCTTCCTCTCTCTCCCTCTCTCTTCTTCCTTTCCATCTCTCTCTCCACTCCCTCCTCTATCTTCCTTCCTGCCTTCTCCCTCCTTCTCCTTCCCTCCTTCCCTCCTCCCTCCCTGCTTCTTCCTCTCCTCTTCGCCTCCCTCCTTCCTCTCTTCCTTCCTTCCTTTCTTCGCTTCCTTCCTGTCTTGTCTTCCGTCCCTCCTCTCAGTGCTCCTTCCTTCCCCCTTCCTATCCTTCTTCCTATCCTCCTTCTCTTCCTTCCTTGCCTTTCTGAGTCCCCTCATCCCTCTGTCCACAGGCCTTTACCTACTGATGCTCTTACAGATTCTTCTCCTTTTGACCTCAGACTCCTCCCAGTGTCTTGGAGCTTTCCTGTTCCCAGTACTTCTCTTGCCACAGAGTAAGCTACTCGCAACTTTGCTTTAATCTCATTTGACCTGCAGATGGCCTCCATTAGTCATTGTTGAGTTTCTGACATTTTAAGGTGCATCCTTTCTCTTTTCAAGACTTGCTCAGGTCTTCCCTTCCCAACATCCATTTCATTCATTCATTTGACTTTCTGGACAGGTGAGGGCTCTTTCCACGGTCCCTGGCTTAACATAATGAAGGATGTTGCTCATCAGCTAGTTTAAGTCTTACTTCTAAAAGCTTTCATCCAGAGCCATCCCAGAGATCCTATCCCTCTGCATGGACTCAAACACTCTGAGGGAGGTGAGGCCTTTTTCTCCAACAAGAGCCATAGGCCGTGTACTGTGTCTCTGTCTTGGCGTACCTGGGTGTTTGGGGAACCTCAGCTGCCATTCCCACTCTGGCTGCCGTCCTCTAGGAAGTGCTTCTCCAGAGAATCTTTCCCGCAGGAGTGGGACAGCTAGCTCCTCCTATGCCCTGATATTACTTGGTTTTTTTTTTCAGGTGTTTACTGTGGAATTTAAAATCTTTTTTCCTCACTAGTATTTTATTTTTCCAAATACACGTAAAGATCGTTTGCAGCTTCATTTTTATAAGACTTTGTGCTCCAGACTTTTCTCCTTCCTTCCCTTCCCTTCCCTGTCTCCGAGACAGCCCCAATCTGATATAGGTTAGACAGGTGCGCTCCTTTTAGACATAATGAAATTACTTCTGGTTTTCTTTTCTATATTTGTCTTTCATCCTCGAGGTCACAGGGAGTCACAGAAAGAGGCTCTCCCCGAGTTCTCGAGCTCCACCAGCGAGGGAGGGTGATGATGCTGCCTTTTTGTGCCTGAGGAAGAGCCGAAGGCAGGTATCCCCCTGAGCCCCCGGCAGTGATGGAGGCTGCTCTCTGAGACTAGACAGCCGGCAAGGTGCCCACCTGGTGTTGGCGAAGGGAGTCTGCTCATGTGGGAGTTACCGATATCAATGACTCTCCCAGGAACTTTGGTTTGTACGCAGCAGTGGGTGATCATATAGGAGCATCCTGCTAGTGCTCCCACAGGGCTTTGCATACAGAAAGGGCCTAATAGGTGCTTGTTGACTCCTACTGCCTGTGGGACTTCTCCCCTTAAACCTACCCCTAACCCCATTCCTTTCATTTTACTGAGAGCAGGTTGCCTATCCCTTCATCTCTCACCACCTGCTCCTTCCTCATCCTTTTTCCCATCTCCAACCTCTCTCTTTTGGTGCCTTCTTCCCCTCCCTCCTTCCCTGCATCATCCCCACTAGCAATCTTGGAGCATGTCCTACTCCAAAGGGATGAGTGCATTTCTTGGCATACAGTAGGCACTTAACACATCTTTTTTTTTGAAGGCAATTGGGGTTAGGTGACTTGCCTGGGATCACACAGCTAGTAAATGTTAAGTGTCTGAGGCTGGATTTGAACTCAGGACCTCCTGACTCCAGACATGGAATTCTCTCTAGCTGCCCTACTGGTTCTCAGTACTCAGCATCTTTTCCCACCTTCCATTCCACCCAACTTGGCCTTCTTGCTGTTTCTCCTGCTCCCCAGCCTCTGCAGAGGATACCTCCCCTTCCTGGAGGGGGTTCCCGAGTCTCACCATCGCCTTTTGGAATCTCTGCTCTGCAAAATGCCCCTGGTTATCGTGGGCTGCCAAGTGGTGCCATAGTGCAGAGAATGTCAGATGTGAGTCAGGAATTCAAACGTGGCCTCGGACACTCATGAGCTGTGTGACGTGGGTGGCTCACTTACCCATATTTGCCTCAGTTTCCCCAATTGTAAAGTGAGCTGGAGAAGGAAATGGCAACCATTCCAATATCTCTGCCAAGACAACCCAAACAGGGTCACAAAGAGTCAGATGAATGACAACAGCCAGTTGTTAATGTTCCCACCACTCAAAATTGCTTTGTATGTTCTGCATATTTTTTAATTCTGCTTTTCCCCAACAAAATGAGGGCAAAGACCATTTCATCCCTGACCCTGGATCCCCAACTCCTAGACCAGCCTGCTCCATGTGAGCATTTCACAAAAACTTACTGGATCTGATTGAATTAAAAGTTTCTTTTATTCAAATTTCTTCTGCTTCTGGCTGTCCCTGAAGACCAGGGCTTGGAGCATCTCAGGGCTTCTGGGACATGGCCCTCTCGTGTACCTCCTCAGCTGAGGGATGCTTTGCCAGCTTGTCCCCGGGGCCCGGGACTGTGTGAAGCAGCCTTCCCTGGCCTGGAGGGGAGGAATTTTCCCACAAGACCAATTAAAGATGCTTCCTCTAATGAGGAACTGTGGGAAGCTCAGCTGGGGCTCCATCATCCCTATGGCTGCTGGCAGCAGCGGAGGAGATAGGTTTGGACTCAACTGATTCTTCCCAGTTGGCTCACTGCTCTCTCTCCCCTATCCGCCAGCCCCAACTCTCCCTCCCTGCCTCCCCTGGTCACTCCACAGCACGCTACTGAGGAGGACACACTCACATGAGAAATGGCTTATAGGGTGACCTCAAAGGTTCTTTTAAGTTTAATCTGAACCGTTAATAATTTCTCCATCCCTTTCTTAAACTTAGTCAACAAAAGTATAAATCTAGGTCTGATTTATAGTGTTTTTGATTTAACAATCAGCTCTCTGGAGGTGGTTTGGGCTGGCTTCCACACACTTCTGCTGAATGGCCAATCATCACATAGTTGACATCCCATTTCCCATTTCCATGCTTCTTCCCTGACCACGTTCTTCCTTCCTCACCTCTGCCTCTTAAAATCTCCAGTTTCCTTCAAGATGATCCCAGTTCGAATCTCTGCCTCTTTACCACATATTCCCCGAGTATATGCTCCCCTCCCAAATGACTTTCTATCATTTTTCTATTTAATATGCATATGTATATGTTGTTACCCCACTAGAACACAAACACAAAAGTAGGATTGTTCACTTTTGTCTTTGTATCACCAGGCTACACAAGGCTTGGTCCATATTACCTGCATCAACATCATATTATCATTATCAACATCAACATAATCATTACCATCATCATAATCACCATTATCACCATTATCATTATGATGATCATCATCACCATTATCATCACCATCACCATCATCCCATTATCACCATCATCATCATCATCATCATCATCATTATCTTCATCATCATCATCACTATTATCAATCATTATCATCACCATTATCATTATGATCATCATCATTACTATTATCACCATCATCACCATCATCATAATCATCATTGTCATCATTATAATCATATCCCCATCCCCATCATCATCATCATCCCCATCATCATCATCATCATCACCATCATAACATTATTACCATCATCATCATCATGAGCATTACCATTATCATCATCATCACCATCATCATCATCATCACCATCACCATCATTACATTATTACCATCATCATCAACATTAGCATTATCATCATCATCATTATCATTATCAATCATCACCATCATCATCCTTATCATTATCAATCATCATTGTCATAATCACCACCATCATTATCATCACCATCATCATCACCCATCATCATCATGGTTATCACCATCATCACTATCAATATCATCACCATTATATCATTATCAACATCATCATCATCATCATTATCAATCATTATCATCATCACCACCATCGTTATCATCACCATTATCAACATCATCACCATCATCATCATCACCATCATCATCATCATCACTATTATCATCATCATCACCATCATAACATTATTACCATCATCATCAATATTAGCATTATCATCATCATCATCATCATTATCATCACCATTATATTATTATCATCATCATCATCATCATTATCATCACCATCATCATCATCCATCATCATCATGATTATCACCATCATCACCATCAATATCATCACCATTATATCATTATCGTCATCATCACCATCATATCATCATCATCATCATCCTCACCATTATCATCATCATCATCATCATAATTACCATCATCACTGTCATCATCATCATCATCATCATCATCATTGGGATCCTCTCCAGTGGATCACCTCCTTCCAATAACTGGGATAGGGATATGTGTGTTTGGGTAACTACCAGGGGATGTGAGGGGAGGCAATGTCATCAGACTATGAGTAGAGAGGAAGGATGGTGCCACATTATGGAACAGTGGGACTTGAGCATTGGGTGAGAAAGATGTCCGGCAATAGTGTGAAGGAGGGACTTGGGACTAGGCTAATAGTTTAATCAGATGGCTGTGTAGACCATTGTAATGGGCTAAGGCTTGAGTTGGGACTGAGGTCCCAAGCACATGAGGCTAAATAGTAATTGGACTATACTTTATTAATATACATGCTTGGATAAAGAATGGCCCCTGCCCACTCTCCGTGCAAGTCCTGATGTGGTGTATAGGAAATGACGATTTTGGTCGGTGGAGGCAGAGAGACAGGAAGAGAGGCTGGGAGAGAATGGGCCTGGGTTCTACTCTGGTGGTGCTGATCTCGTGGCTGCTGGTCTGGCTAACTTCTTGACTCAGCTGCCCACACTGTTATTGCCTATTCTCTTCCACCTCCGATCTTTCTTCACTGAGAATAAAGATTGACAATTTCCCCCTAACCTGAATTCCTGAATTCCTTCACAGGCTAATTGTACAATATTTCAGAGTCTGATTCTTTTTGTACAGCAAAATAACGGTTTGGTCATGTAGACTTATTGTGTATCTAATTTATATTTTAATATATTTAACATCTACTGGTCATCCTGCCATCTGGGGGAGGGGGTGAGGGGAAGGAGGGGAAAAATTGGAACAAGAGGTTTGACAATTGTTAATGCTGTAAAATTACCCATACATATAACCTGTAAATAAAAGGCTATTAAATAAAAAATAAATAAATAAATAAAAAGAAGAGTCTCAAGGATGGCAGGTGGGCTAAAAACTAGGGACTTTGTGGCTGAGGGAACTAGGGGCATTTGGTCTAGGGGGACTTGGGAGTGATGTCGTGGTTGTCTCCAAGTATCTGAGTCTGCCCCAGGGAGCAGATGGGGTGTGAGGTGAATGGGAAGGGCCTAACGGAAAGGCTGATCTCCCCTTGGAGGCAGGAGCAATGGAGGGCAGCTGCAGGCCACACACAGATTATTTGCAGATTCCCCCTACACTGACGTTCTGTGCCCTCTATCCCAATCTCGTCAGACTGCCTCTTCCAACCAGATCTTCCCAACTTCGTTCATTCTCTGATCCGTTCATTTCAGACCATCCCGCCACTCTCAGCCACATCCAGTTTGAACCCTGTCTCTCCCTGCTCCTCAGCAATCTTTGGTCATTCTCTACTAGTCAGGTGCAGGGATGGCAGGGATATGGAGGTGTCTGAAGTCAGGGGCCCCAGGTCCAGCTTCAGAGTTGTGGGATTGACCTGATGAAGCTTCCTCATCTGTCAGATGAGAAGAATGAGCTGAACCCTGAGGAGCTCCCAGAGCCACTGGCGTTAATAACAGGACCGTGTTCTGGGCCTCCGGCACCCCCCGGGTTGTGGCTCCAAACTTACAAAGCCCCGCCTCCGTTGCCCAAAGTCTGGATTCCGTGCAAGCTGTCCATCTTTCCTGAGACAAAGAAAAGGAGGGAAGAGGAGAGGAAAAGGTGGGTCAGTGACACACTGAGTCACGCGGACCCTCCCCCACGGCCCTCCCTGCCTCCTGGGCAGCCCCTCTAAACTTGATCTCCGCCCCCCAGGGCTCCCAAGGGTCAAAGCCAGCCTTTGGACAGGGCCTTCCCGAGGCCAGGATCAGGGCCTCTGCCCTGTCCCCCAAATCTGCTCCTTGGGGCTCAGGAAAAGGCTCCCAGAGGACGGGAGCTGCAGCCCAGCAGCCAGGGGGGACTTGAGGAGAGCATGATCACTAGGCAGAGGCTCCCCTTTGCGGAGATGGGGGCCCAGGGCCAGGAGAGGCTGAGTCCCAGCTCCCTTTTAGCTTCCCTGAAGCAGCAGCCCCTCTACAATGGCCAGCACCCACTGAGTGCCAGGCTCTGCTTAAATATCTCCAGTGACAGGGAACTCACTACTCAGGCAACTTTTTTCACTGTCAGACTGTTCAAGCTATCAGAAGATTCCTTGTGACATCAGGTCCCCTGCCAAGGGCCTGGGTTTGGGGCCAGAGAGGACAGATCTCATCTTTCTCCCACAGGGAGCTCCTTAGACACAAGAGCAGCCATCAGCCCTCCTGATGCCGATCCTCCTCCCGCTGAACCCCGGAGATCCTTTTGCCCCTCAGCTAAACAAGGACTCTCCTAAAAAGGGGGCTCCTGCTGTGAACAAGACATTCTGGGGGGCTTGGCTGGGGCGGGGGCCTCTGGGACTGTGACCTCTCCAAGAAGAGCCAGACCCCAAGCTTCTGTTAGCGCAGCTTCGGAGTGTGTTGGCGCTCTTGGGAGTCATATTGCACTCGGTAAATTCAAGCTGGGCTGGTGGTCCACGAACCTCTCCGGGTCTTTGCCATAGGATCCGTTTGCCTGTTTCTCCTCCCCCTGCCCCACTCTGAGCCGGCACAATTAACTCAAAGCACCCCATTTCACTCTTTCCTATTCGATGTCATTTTTTGGCTCGAGCTCCTTGGATCTCAGCCCCATCGCCCACCACACGCCGTCCCTCCTCGCTTCCTTTTTAAAAGGAACTTGAACTTGGTGAGCAGATGGGGTGACTCCCAAGCAAACTTAGGGTTTCTCCCTTTGGGGCTTCTATAGTTGCATGCTGAGAGTCAGCAGCCTCTTTCTCCTGGCTCCCCCCAGCCCACCCTGAAGCAGAGCCATTTCTCTCCAGTGTGGGGGCTCATTTCCCACTGGGTCAGTGATATAAGGCTGCCTGGCCCGGTAGGAGGTGCGGGGTCACTTCCAGGATGCTCAGCATCTATAATGTAAATTCAAAGCCTCTGATTTAAGTCCTTTCCAAATTTGGTGTGTTGTTGCCCTTTCTTCTCCGTAGGGGCTTTGGTTTGATCAACTTATAATTTCCTGAAACCTTTTCTCTCCCAGGAAAGAGATTCTTTCTGACTCTGACCTACTGGATCTCTTTCCTGACTCTCTAATGTGGCGCCGATGTCCCCACATCCGTGGGCCCAGAGGACGCGCCTGGCCCGTCTTTCCGAGATTATTCCCTGGGATCCAACTTCAGAAAAATTGGGCTTTGGAGAAGCTGCATTTGCCTCCATATCAACCTTCTGGGCTAAATGAGAATGAAAAGCAAAATGTCACCAAAAATATCTTTGGTCCAAGAATACAAAAATAGGAGAACGGGGGAACAAGTTGGAACAGAAAGGGGAACTAGGGTCCTAGAGCAAGCTGCCCCGCTAACATGCATGGATGACCTCCTCATTGGGCCTTGGCTTGTTCCTCTGCAAAAGGAGCAGATCTCGGAAGTCCATCCCAGCTGGGATTTTCCCTGGGTCCTGTGTGATGATTGGAAAGGCGATTCTTCTGGGCAGATGAGCTTCTGGGGAGATGACCTCTTTCATGGAGCTCTGGTCCCTAGCATGGGGCTTTAATTAACCCATGAATGCCAGGCAGTGGTGATGAACTTGACCTGACTCAGTTGCTAGCTAGACCCCATTCTTAATTTTCAAGGTGATGCTTCTTTGCAAAGTGGATAGGCGCTTTCCTATCCAAATTCTGCCTCACCCTTGTTACAGTTTCCTACATGCTTTGCACAGCTGCTCCTAATGCGTTGTCTTATCTCGGGCTTCTTCCCTAATTGCAATTCCATCAAACCAGACGACTTGTTGCCAGCTCCCGCCACCCCGACCCCTTTCCTTGCTGGGGTCCCTCTGACTGCTGCAATGGGAGGAGCATCCTACTCAGTGGGGGAGGAATCTGGGTTCAAATCCTGACTTTGACACTTACTGACTTTGTGACTTTGGTTAAGTCACTTCTTTCAAACTCAGAGTCAGGAGATGGGCTCAACCTTGGCTAATGTCCACCAGCTGTACGAAGGAAGGGCGTTGGAAGGAAGCCAGAGATTGTGAATCACCAGCCCCTGAGAGCCCAGACTAAAACATGTTGAACTGAGAGAAGCCGTAGGCATTGAATGTCAGAGGTGGGAGGGAGGACGGGAGGATACGGACCATCAGAGGTGGGAGAGGCCGTAGCCCGTGGAGCATGAAGCATCAGAACTTATTAAGGAGAACATGGACACGGAACACAGAAGGGGGCCCA
Organism: Sarcophilus harrisii; assembly: GCF_902635505.1. Taxonomy (NCBI): domain Eukaryota; kingdom Metazoa; phylum Chordata; class Mammalia; order Dasyuromorphia; family Dasyuridae; genus Sarcophilus; species Sarcophilus harrisii. Next base: position 604,816,003 of record NC_045428.1, read on the forward strand.
GAATTGCCTCAGACACAGGACGTGGGGTTTGGGTGGGCAGGCTGTCCCAGAGAAAAGATCCTTGGGTCCCCCTCAATGCCCCATGCATCCTCAGGCAAGGGGAGCCTTCACCCCGTGCCCATTCTGTGCCAGGCTCAGTATGATCACACGCCTGGGAGTGAGGTGCTTATCCCTGTGTTACAGATGAGGAAACTGAGGCAGGCAGTGGAGCTGAGGCCAGACCTGGCACCCTCTGAGATTTACACTGCATCAGTCTGACACGGATGTCTGCGACATTTCAGGGGAGCCACTGTGGTCACCTGATCTAGCCCGCTGGAATCATGCTGAACCCTGACCTTGTCTCCTGGGGGGGGCGGGGGAGGGGGGAACTGCCCGGAAAGTCTGCGAAGAGCGCGCTGGCCCCCAGGAACCTCCGGGACCCTCCATGTCTGCTCTTTGGGCCTGGCTATTCAGATGGGCCTGAATCGGGCACCTGGACCAGCCAGACCATGCAGCTACAGCACGGTGGCCGGCAGGCCTTGGGAGCTTTGCCCGGCCCTAGGCACCTGTGTGGGGAGCCCTGCCCTGCCCTCCAGCTGCCCGGTCCTAGGAAGAAAGGGGGGAGCTTGTCCGGTGAGATGGCTCTGAGGAAGCCACATGTCCCCTTCCTTATCTCGGGGGGGCCCCTAAGAAGGTCCCCACTGGCCTGGAGAAGGCAGACCACATGTCCCCTCCCTCTGGGGGTGTCTCTGGTCCTGGGGGACCATCAGTCCAAGGCTTTCTGCCCTCGGGGTCAGCGGCCCAGCTGCCATCCCAGAGGCCCAGCGGGCGGGGGGCACGCAGGCAAACTCACCGGGAGAGGCCACAGGCTGCCCCAGGGCCCTCGGCCCAGAACTTGGGCAATCTGGGAGACTCTGGCAAGGGGAAGAGGAGGCGCTGTCCGGAGTCTTGAACCAGGAGCCTGGGATGCTGATCCAAAAGGGGGAGGGGTGCACTGCCCGGAGGGGACACAGCCCAATCCTGAGGCATCATGGGCCAGGCCGGCTTCCTTCGGGGTGGGCAGAGCGCTCCATGGCGGGAGATCTGGAATCTCCCATCACCAGCCCAAGTCGGGCCCCAGGGACCCGCTGCTGGGAGCCCTGGGGCCAAATCCAATAAGCGATCCCCGAGGACAGTGACGGGGTCACCCCCATAGCTGCTGGCTCCAGGGCATCAGGGGCACTGGGGAGGTCTGGGTTCCCCTCATCAGGGCCTCCACCCTCGGGAAAGGGCCTCCTAAGTGAGGCTGGCAGTGTGGGTGTCAGAGGTCAGAGGGGTCCAAGGAGGGGGGAAGGCAAGAGTGGGGATGGGGAGGGGAAAGGGGGCCGGCCCGGACCCAGTGGGGACTGGCGGTGAACCCCCCATGGGGAAACTGGGTCCTTGTAAAATAAGAGAGTGGAGGGGCTCTCTCCCCACAGGGATCTCCGAGCATCTCTCACTCTCTCCCCGCAGGGATCTCCGAGCATCTCTCACTCTCTCCCCGCAGGGATCTCCGAGCATCTCTCACTCTCTCCCCGCAGGGATCTCTGAGCCATCTCTCGCTCTCCCCCCGCAGGGATCTCCGAGCATCTCTCACTCTCTCCCCGCAGGGATCTCCGAGCATCTCTCACTCTCTCCCCGCAGGGATCTCCGAGCATCTCTCGCTCTCCCCCCGCAGGGATCTCCGAGCATCTCTCACTCTCTCCCCGCAGGGATCTCCGAGCATCTCTCTCTCCCCCGCAGGGATCTCCTGGAGTCCCACTGCTCCTCTTTCTCCCCGCAAGGGATCTCGAGCATCTCTGCTCTCCCCTGGGATCTCCGAGCATCTCTCACTCTCTCCCCGCAGGGATCTCCGAGCATCTCTCGCTCTCCCCCCGCAGGGATCTCCGAGCATCTCTCACTCTCTCCCCGCAGGGATCTCCGAGCATCTCTCACTCTCTCCCCGCAGGGATCTCCGAGCATCTCTCGCTCTCCCCCCAGGGGATCTCCGAGCATCTCTCACTCTCTCCCCAGGGGATCTCCGAGCATCTCTCACTCTCTCCCGCAGGGATCTCCGAGCATCTCTCGCTCTCCCCATGGGGATCTCCGAGGCATCTCTCCTCTCTCCCCGCAGGGGATCTCCGAGCATCTCTCCTCCCCCATGGGATCTCCAAGACGCCTTCGGCTCTCTTTCTCCCCGCAGGGATCTCCGAGCATCTCTCGCTCTCCCCCCGCAGGGATCTCCGAGCATCTCTCACTCTCTCCCTTGGGGATCTCCGAGCATCTCTCGCTCTCCCCGCAGGGATCTCCGAGCATCTCCTCCTCTCCCCACAGGGATCTCCGAGCATCTCTCACTCTCTCCCCGCAGGGATCTCCGAGCATCTCTCACTCTCTCCCCGCAGGGATCTCCGAGCATCTCTCACTCTCTCCCCGCAGGGATCTCTGAGCCATCTCTCGCTCTCCCCCCGCAGGGATCTCCGAGCATCTCTCACTCTCTCCCCGCAGGGATCTCCGAGCATCTCTCACTCTCTCCCCGCAGGGATCTCCGAGCATCTCTCGCTCTCCCCCCGCAGGGATCTCCGAGCATCTCTCACTCTCTCCCTTTGGGATCTCTGAGCGCCCCCGGGTCTCTCTCCCTTTGGGATCTCTGAGCGCCCCCGGCTCTCTTTCTCCCCGCAGGGATCCTCCAGGCTTCTCCCCCTTCCCCACACTCAGGGCGGGGCGCTCTGGGGTCTCTGGGCTTGGGTCTGGGGCCAAACCCGCGGACAGCCGCTCACCCTCTGCACCTGCCAGGGGCTGTAGCCCGCCGGGCTCCCCGTGACCTGGCGCGGGGCTCAGACTTTCTCTGACACTCAGTTTCTCCGCCTGTCACCCGGCTGGGATCCGGGGCTGCTGGGTCCTAAGCTCCCTGCCTTCAGAGGATGAGGTTATCAGAGCGGGGAGGGGGGGGGAGGGGGGAGAGGGGGACTGGGAGGGGCTTGCCCAGGGAGGGGTCTCCCCGTGTGACGTCACCAGACCACGCTCTCTTTTTTTACGAGGGTTACATCTGGTCCTGATTGGTTGTTTTCGGCGCGGGGCTGAGCGTAGCGCATAAAGGGCGGGACTAAAGTAGATCCTCACCTTTGATAGGTCCTTCTTCGTCTCCAGGGCGCCGCCTCCGAGAGCGCGGGATAGGCAGAGTTGCCAATGCGCTTGCGCATCCCGCCCACACTCCTCCCCTCCCCTCCCTCCGACTCCTCCCGTTTTCGGGCGTGCACTTGCGCATGGGCACCTCTGGACTGAAACGCTTGGCGTCATCTCCAGGGCAACCGGGGGGAAGGCCGTCTCCATGGCAACTGAGGGAGCCCCAACCTTCCCTCACCCACCGCGCCCGTCGATAGATTGGCCCGCTCGTGATCTTGGGACCTCCGGAGGTGTCTCCATGGCAACCAGTGAGGACGTTGCCAAGGAGAAGCCGCCCAAGCCGGTTCCGACTCCTGCAGGCCCGTGGGGCCGCCCCTCCGATGGTCACGCTCCCGTCGGGGTCTCACTTTCCCTGTCTGCCAGAGGACTCCGGGGCTTCCTCCCTGGGCCTCTAACGAGGGGCCGGGGCAGCTCGGGTCGCCCTTGTGTGCTTCCCTGCGAAGGCCGGGCGTGCGCCCGAGGCCTGGGCCTGGGCCTGCTGCGGGGTATTCGGCGAGGCGGCCGGGGCTCCTCACTCCCGCCCCTGGGCCTCGCGGAGCCAGTCCGAGGGCCCACAGGCCCTGCCGGGCCGGAGCCCAGCCCCGAAGCGCCCTGGGCTGGCCCGAGGTACCTGGGAAGGCATACAGCAGGCGCTTAATAAGTGTCCGCTCTACTCGGCGTCTGGTGGAGTCTGCCCTGGGGGACGGGAGGGCAGTGAACCGGGGCAGAGCTCAGGGGGGGCGGGGGGGGGGGGGGAAGAGCAGGTGACTTGGGGGAAGGCCCAAGACTCTTGTCCCAGACAGCCAAGGGCCCTCTCTCCAGCACCAGCGGCCGGCCCTGTCCTTGCAGGAGAGATGAGCCTCCCACAGGGCAGAGGAGAGGCCTCAGCCCCAAGCCCCGATTAATGCGGGCACCGACTCACCCCGGGGGCTCTTGGAATCTTGGGAGGAGGCCGGAGACCGGGGAAGGGCCAGCTCCTGTCCGATATTTTGGGAGTTCATGGAGAGCTGCACATGGGCAGCCGTGGATGGGGTGCCGTGCATTCTGGCTTGGATCTCGCAAGTCAGTGAAGTCACAGAAGTATTTCCGTATTTAGAAAGGGACAGAACATGCGTTAGGCCCTCACAACACTTCCCGGAGGGAGGTGCTATCGTCAACCCCATTGCATAGATGAGGAAACTGAGGCAGGCAGAGGCGAGGTGACTTGTCCAGGGTAATACAGCTAGAACGTGAGGCTAGGTTTGATTTTAAGACCCTGGGTTTTCCTTATGCTATCAACTTTTTTTTTTTAAATAGCTTTTTATTTTCAAAATACATGCAAAGATCGTTTTCAACTCGCAAACCTTTTGTTCCAAAATTTTCCCTTTCTTCCTCCCACCCGCTCCCCTAGATGGCAAGTAATCCAGTATAATAGGATAACCTTGCGCATTTCCACATTTATTGTGTTGCAGAAGAAAATCAGATCAAAAAATGAAAAAATGAGAAAAAAAAAAGCAAACGACAACAACAAAAAAAGTGAAACTACAATGTTGTGATCTACATTCAGTCCCCACAGTCCTCTCTGGATGCAGTGGCTCTATCACAAGTCTGTTGGAATTGGTCTGAATCTTCTCATTCCTGAGAAGGGCGATGTACATCAGAATTGATCATCATATGATCTTGTTGCCATGTACAAGGATCTCTTGGTTCTGATCCCTTCACTCAGCATCAGTTCATGTAAGTGTCTCCAGGTCACTCTGAAATCCTCCTCCTGATCATTTCTTGTAGAACAATATTTTGTAACATCCATATGCCATGAGTTATTCAGCCATTCTCCAACCGATGGGCATCCACTCAGTTTCCAGGTTCTTACCACTACGAAAAGAGCTGCCACAAAGTTTTTTGAGGGGCCTTTCCCCTCCTTTAAGATTTATAAGCCCAGTAGAAGCACTCCTGGATCAAAGGAGATGCAGAGTTTGATTGCCTTTTGGACATAGTTCCAGATTGCTCTCCAGGATGGCTGGATCAGCTGAAGCAGGCCGACTTTGTGGGAGCCATCTGTTTTACAGAGATGTAGCCCATACTTAAAATCCCCTGTGCTTTAGCTAGAGCTCCAAGCAGCCCCTACGAGTTTTCCCCAAGAACTGGACTGGGGTAGTTGAAATAAAGGGCAAGAATAGGACCCTTCACAGGAAGATGAACTATCTCAGGTTCCATCTATCACAAAGTCAACTTTCTAAACACAACTGTGACCATTGGAAACTATATATGCTTTGATGCTGTATGCACGATGGTGGGACTCCAACATGGAGTCACTTAGGCTAAGGAGCTCTTGACCTGCGGCAGGGCCTGAGTCATTCTCCTGCCTTGAATAGTCTGTGATCCTGATAAATTGCCTGAACCCAAGCTTCCCCTGAGCCTGTGTTTAAACTCCCAATTCTGTCATCCTTCCTGTGCCATGGGCTCCATTTCGCAGATGGAAAAACTGAGGCAAAGAGCGTTCAGTGAGTTGCCGGGCCAGCCCAAGTCACACAGCCAGGGAGTGTCTGAAGCCAGATTTGAAATCAGAAATACGAGTCTTCCTGACTCCAGTCCTGGCACAGCGCCATCTGCCTGCCTAAGGTAGGAATGAAACAGTGATCTAGCTTGAGAAGTGGAAAGGATCTTAGAAGTTCTCTCCTTCTACTCCCTCCATTTACAGATGAAGAAACTGAGGCATAAAGAGGGGCAGTTACTGGCCCACGGCCACAGTAAGTTGGCAGAACCAGGATTCAAACTCAGGTCTATAACTGAGTCCTGCACACTGGGGCACGGATGCTGCCTTTCCCAGGATCAAATGGTAATTAGTCTGAGAGAAAAGGACTCAGGATTCCACTAGCAGTAAAAATGGGGAGTGGGAAATTCTCCAGAAAAAAGATCCGAAGAGATAGAGGGGGAAAAGCTATCTCAGAAAGTTGGACGATGGAAAATGCCACAGAGGAAGTCGGGGGATGAGGTACTGCGCGAACTAAACAAATCTGAGACTTCTTGAAGAAAAAGGAGTAGGTACTTTGAGAGATCTACTTTCTTCCAGTCTCCCAAGACTTGTTAAAATGTATTGTTCCCCTCTGGTAATTCAGGTGGGCACATCAAAACTTAGAAAGCACTGCCTTCCTAGCTGTGTGACCCTGGGGAAGTCATATAACCCCAATCACCTCAGAAAAAAAAAAAAAAAGCACTCCCATTCTTGACCTAGAAATTTATTGTTATATATTTTGAATCCTCCCTATGTTCTGCTGTGCACATGACAATGGGTATTTGGGTTTTTTTTTTCTATTTAAGTTTTAAATTTTAAAAAATTAAAATGAAAGATTTTAAAAGAAGAAAAAAAGCACTGCCAAGTAAAGGACAAATTTTGGGCAAGAAACCGAAGACTACAGGGCACAGGTAGCGCTTTCATCAGTGATACCCTCTGAAGACAAACAGAGAAAAGTATGTTAGGAAGGAGAACAGCTATGGAGACTGAGAATGGGATCTGGATTTCTGGATCCACATAAAACACAAAATGGCAGGTTCCTGGTCAAGAATGCATTTGCCTGGTGACTTGTTCATTGAATTTTTTAAACAGCTTATTTTCAAAATACATGCAAAGATAATTTTCAACATTCGCCCCTGTGAAACCCTCCCCCTCTGGTTCCAAAATTTTCTCCCTCCTTTCCCTCCACTCCTCCCCTAGGCAGTAAGTAATCCTATATAGGTTAAACCTGTGCAATTCTTCTATACGTATTTCTCAATTATCATCTTGCACAAGAAAAAACTCAAAAAGGAAAAAAAAAATGATAAAAAGCATTACTCATTGATTCTAAAAGGAATTGAACTAAAAACAAAGAGCAAAGGAGAAAACTTTCATTATGCATCCACTAAAATCATGTATCCACCAAATCCAATAAAAACAACGTAATTGAGAGAAACAATCAAATTTATACCAGTTGACATATGTAGAGATTCAAGGAAATCAATATCCAAGAAATAAGCAATAACAAAACCCATGGAATTGGAGGGATGAAACTCATCCTTGGAATATGGCTCTTTATGGATAAGCCTTCTTCAAAGGAAACACAATAGATAACAGGTATTAGGGATTGCATATTAAAAAGGGCCAAGTGAAATAGCATGTTAAGCATTAAGTGCTGGCTACTATTCATGAGAGAAAATCCAGGAACTGGAGAGGAGAAAGTGTGGTGGAGAGTTTAAATGAAAATCCAGAGGAACAAACAAGTGATTTAGCCACCAGAGTATACCACAGACCATTTGGGCAGAAAGAGGAAATTCCTGAAAACTTTGAAAAACCACAAACCTGGCAGAGAGGAATAATATAGTAGAAATAGGGAGCTACAGACAAGACATTGGCCAGAGTTCTCTGCCAAGTGCAGAGAAGCTAATGACTTTAATTTCACTCTTCAGAAGAGAGAGAGGAATTCTATTCTAGATCTAAATTCTTATAAAAAGAAATTAATAGTAGATTGCCTGAAGGTAGAGATGATGTCTTCCACAAATTTATGATTAGAGAAGGTGGAACATCCCATGACAGACTCCCAAGACTTTTTGAAACTAGATTTAAGTGGTTTAAGGAGGAGACAGATCTGGTGCATTAAAATTCTATCAGGGAAGTCAAGAGAGAGGACAAACTCAAATGAAAATTTGAAAATAATAAGTTATGATGAATAAAAGTTTTCTGAAGCATCTAAATGCACAAGGGACTACTAGTCCACTTGCATTTTAAATATATGAGACTGTGTGTATATAAGAAAGAAGGGCATATATCAAAGGAAGTGTGGCAAAGTCCTGTAAGAATTTTGTCATTGATCCTAAGGCTCAGAATGGGCTGAAGTTGGCAGGAGAGTCTGAGGACAGCTAAAAGATGAGTGAAAGTTGCTTGGCGATGATAACTGGTGATAGAAGGCTGATTGATTTTTTTTTAATAGTTTATTTTCAAAATGTTTTTACAAATATTTTTGCTGCTGTTCGTTGGCTTGGAGAGGACAGAAGAAAAATGGCTAATATCAGGACACATTGCCATTTGCTCTTGATAAATTCAAGTCACTTGATCCAGATGACTGGAGGATTAGACTGAGGACTAAGGTTCAAATCCCAGCTCTGCCATTTGCTAGCTGTGTGATTTTGAGTAATTCCTTTTTTTTTTTTTCAGGCTCAGTTCCTAATAAAATAAGGGACTTGGACTTCATGGTCTCTAAAATCCCATTCAGTGACCAATTGTGATGGACTTGGCTCTTTTCAACAATGAGGTGATTCAGGCCAATTCCAATAAACTTGTGATGGACAGAGCCATCTGCATCCAGAGGGAGGACTGTGGGAACTGAGTATGAATCACAACATAATTATTTTCACCTTTTTTTGTTGCCTTTTTTTCCTCCCCCCCTTTGTGATCTGATTTTTCTTGTGCAAATTGATAAATATGGAAATACGTTTAGAACAATCGCACATATTTAACCTATATTGAATTACTTGCTATCTAGGGATAGCCAGATAGGGGAGGGGAGTTAAGGAGGGAGGGTCAGAGATTTGGAACAAAGGTTTTGCAAGGGTGAATGTTGAAAACAATCTGTGCATTTATTTGGAAAATAAGAAGCTATTATTTTTAAAAATCCTATCCATATCTAAATCTATAATCCCTATATGATTGCTGTAGATGATAGCTGAAAGATTATGGAGAATAGAAGAAATATAAGCTACGTGGTTCAAGTGGAATGAGGAAGACCTGAGTTCAGATCCAATCTCTGTACCACCCGTGTGATTCTGAACAAGTCATTTAACCTCTGTCTCATCACTAGAAAACAGAATAGAATAGAAGACAGTAACAACATGTGCTTCCCAGGGTGGTGAGAATAAAATGAGGTATTTATAAGGAATTTTCCAAACTTTAAAGTGCTGGATAAATTATATAGCTAGAAATATATTTTTATTAAATATATATTTCTTATATCTCTATATAAATAAATATATATTAAATATAAATATAAATTAAGTTGTTACTACTCCAGGATTGGAAGAGGGCAGAATATTGTCCTAGTTTTCAAAGAAGATAAGAGAATGGAATCCATAAGCTATTAGCACAATTTTATATCTTTGAAGATTTGACCTATTCTGCTTTTTCAGGAAGCCTTCAGTGGATTTTTGAGCACAAAAATAGGCTAGAACATTGGACTGAGTCTAATAAAGCTGAAATTTAGAGATGTATTTAAAGTATATTTGGGTCCCTAAAATTTTCACAAATACAGGATGGCCCAAATACGATTAGATAGTTGTCTAGAAAAAAAATTGGGGGTTTTTTTGGACTACAAGCTCACTAAGAGTAGCAGTGTGATAAGGGGGCCAGAATAACTAATGCAGTTTAGGGCCACGTTACAAGAGGTGTAGCATCCAGGAATTCTGAGGAGAGAGTTCCACTCCACTCTGGTCTGGCCAAGTCACACCTGGAGAAATGGTCAGTTCCAAACCCCAGAGTTTAGGAAGGCTATCGATCAACGGGAGTGTCAGAGGTCAGTGGCTAGAACAATGGGGGACCTAGAGCGTATATCACATGCTGATCAATCGGAGAACCTGGGGATGTTAAACTGGAGAAGAGAAGGCTCAGGAAGGGGGTAATGGCCACTTCCAAATATCTGAAGGGTTTTCATATGGCATAGGGATCAGCTGTTCTGCTTGGCCACAGACAAGGCCAAGGTCCCAAGGGCCATGGGGGGAAAAGTCACAAAGATATAAGAGCTTCCAAACAATCATCCCAAGGTGGAATGGGAGGGGGCCTTGAGACCCGTCCCGGGATGGAACCAGTAGACCAGTAGAACAGGTAGCTTGAAGACCCGTCCCAGAGTGGAACCGGTAGCCTCAAGACCTGTCCCGGGGGTGGAATGGGGAGCCTCGAAACCCATCCCAAAGTGGAATGGGCGGAGACCCTCCCGGAGTGGAATGGGAGGCCTCAAGACCCATTCTGGAGTGGAACAGGCAGCCTTGAGACCCCTCCTGGAGTAGAACTACAGTGTAGCCTGGAGACTCCTCCCAGAATGGAACCAGCAGCCTTGAAGCGGAATGGGAGGCCTCAAGACCCATTCTGCAGTGGAACCGGAGGCCTTGAGAAGGATCTGCTCCCTTTCATTGGACCTTTTTAAGGGAAATCTCTCTGGCCACCTGTCAGAGTCCTGCTCAAGGATCCATTGGGTTAATTGGCCACTGAGGTCCTTTCCGACGCTGAATTTTGTAGTTAGTGACTAAATTACCTTTAGGGCCGCCATGTGATCTTGGGTTTGTCCCTTCTCTGGACCTCAGTTTCCCCAGCTACAGAGGACCCTGGTGGGGAAGAGGGTGGAATTGGACTGAAGATCTTGGAAGCTCAGTTCAGACATTCTGTGGCAGAAATCTGTGCAGGGCCAGGGAGGGCAAAGGCCAGGGTTGGGGTGCCAAGGCACGGGCCTGAGCGTGCCAGGATACGTGGCAGTCCAGGCTCACAGGGACTTGGACTTGAAAGGGCTTTCGGCCTTTACTGTTTGTGGTTTTGCCCCAAGTCATGGGATGACCACTGGCAGGGCCCCGTCCTTTTTGAACCTCAGTTTTTTCCTCTGTAAAATGATGTTGGTTCAGACTATAGCGCCTGCATGGAGCTATGGGGCCTCGCCACCTATTCCTGAGTCTCAGTTTTCTTACCTGTAAAATGGAATGAAATTAATTTAGTGATCTCTAAAGTCCCTTCCATTTCTAATATGAATAGAGATCTTAAAGCCTGTATCACACAAAGTTCCAGAGATATTTCTATAATATCTATATTAATAATAGTTGGCTTAGTCCTGGAAAAGGAAAGATTGGAAGCCAGCAAACACAAGTTCAAGGTCATCCCTTGAGCTGAATCCTGTCCCCTTCTGCAAGGAGATCTGCCATCTACCAGGACGCAAACTCATTAGCCAATAAGCTGACCCCTTGGCGGCCCTGAATTAGTCACTTTTCTTTCTCTGAAAAATGAGGGAGAACATTAAAAAATATACACAAAAAAGAGGTAACATAAATATGGCAGTGTTGTTGCTACCATGTTCGTTTAATATGCTTTTTGAAACCCCATACTATATGTAACAAGTTCATACTTTAATTACATTTCTCTTTTTTGTTCTTTATACTTTGAAATGTGCTTTAAAAATAAATTTAGGATAATTATATTTTGCTATTGTGCAGTCATTTTCAGTCACAACTGACTCTTTGTGATCCATGTGAGAGTTTCCTGGCAGAGACACTGGAGTGTTTTGCCATTTCCTTCTCCAGCTTATTTTACAGATGAGGAAACTGAGGCAAGTGGGGTTAAATGACTTGCCCAAAGTCACAAAACTAGTGTCATAATGAAAAAGCTGGTTCTGGGCTCAGCATTCTCTCCACTGTGCTACTTGTTACACACACATATATATGTACATATAGACATTTAATATACATATATAATTTATATATGATTTAATATATACATATATTTATAATTAATATATATATATACATATACATATACATATGTGTGTGTCTACAGATAGGATTGGGTTCCATACACCATGAAGATCCCGTTAGCATTCTGTGTTCTGCTGTCCCTGCTCTTGACATCTTGTGGCTTTGGTTCAAAAGGTCTTCCTGATTCTGGCATTCTGGGTACGCGTGTCTTACAATCAGTTCCCATATACCTTCATCTCTGGCACCAGAAGGAAGCCATGGTGAGTTCATTAAGGTGACCATTGCCTGTTTATCTAAGGATCCTCCCAGCTCCTCTTCCGGACACAAAGCAGAGGCTTTGGAGGCTTCTTGTTCTTCACCTTGAGCACCAAACAAAGCTGCGCCATCTTCCCAACCTGGGGACACAGGAGAACCCTGGAACACAGGACTCTAGAAAACATAATGCACAGCGTTCGACCGTCCTGGGAGTTCAGAATGAAGAGTATCTGAGCAGAAAAGGCCGTGGCCCACGACTGTGAGGGGAGGGTTGTCTCTGAAGCAATTTAAAGCAGGCCGGTGTTTTCAGACATTGTCTCATTTTAGGCTCAGGGCAGTCCAGGAGATGGGTGTTTCAGCCACTGCCTCTAGAGATGAGGAAACGGGCTTACGGAGGACAGCTCGGAGGAACCAGCACAGTACACTGCTCTCACCTGACAGGAAGTGAAATGACTTCTCCGTAGTCACACCTGTAATAAGGGTTGCAGGCAAGGCTTGAAGCCCTCCGACCCCCCCCCCACACCCAGATCACCCCTCCCACAATTAGTGCCAGTGCCAGACCCCACACTCCCACTGCCTTCAGACACAGGAGGAGGCTCAGAGCCACAGGAGCCTCGGCAAGTACAATCCAGGAGGTCAGAGCTCAAAGGGGCCCGAGTACCGAGACTGTTGGTGTCTCCCGGGCCCTGCACGCTCATGTGACAAGTGAGGAAGCAGAGCCGCAAGCCTGCCTGGGGCACGCGGCCAGAGCCCTCCGGAGGTCACGGGCCAGAGCCCTCGGAGGTCACGGGCCAGAGCCCTCGGAGGTTATGTGCTTGGTTGATAGCGGAGTCCCGCGCTTGCCCGAGGTCACGCGCCCTGTTGGCAGCAGGGCCCAAAGGATAGTCAAAGAGGACCTGTCGCTGGCTTCCATTGTCATCCTAACCCCGCGTGTCAGAGGTGAGATATCCCTGGGGTCTAAGCCTGATCTCCAGCGGTTACTGGACCTGGACACCAAAGGCAGCGTCCTCCTTGGGAGGCTGCTGAGCTCCGAATCAGTACGGGGTGGGGGGGGAGGGGAGGCAGGGGAGAGCCTCCGAGTGCAGAGGCCACACTTGGTGCTCCCGAGGGGTTGCGGAGCCTTCTCCGCCTGGTTCTTTGCCAGAAGCAAAGGGATGCCCGTGGGCTGGCCAAGTCGTGCCTGGAGAGGGCGGCTGAGGCCGGATCGCTTCTGCTGCTGACAAGAACCTTGGGGGGACCTGGGCAGGAGAAAGACAAGATGACTTTGCTGTGCTGTGACCTACCCTGACAAAAGCGCCCACATGGGAGAGAACCTGGATCGACTGAAAGAAGATGCAAACAATATCATAGAGTGATGCAAGGTTGCAATAATTTTAGATGCTGCAAAATTTCGGGTCCCCAAAAGGATTCAAGAATAATTAAACGTACATAATTCTTTGTGGTTATAAAGCATTTTACACACATCATTTTACTTGAGCCTTTTAACAACCTTGTGAGGTAGGTAATATAAACATTATCTTCATTTGACAATGGAGGAAACTTAGTCTCACCATGGAAATAAGGGAATTGTCCAAAGTCTTTAAAGCTAGCAAAAAATATTAATAGCCAACATTTATACTGCATCTACTATGTGCCAGACACAGCTAAGCGCTTTATAAATATCTCCTTTTATCCTTATAACTATCCTGGGAGTTGGGTATTGTTACCCATCTTTTTTAATAAATGAGGAAACTGAGGTAAACAGGATTAAGTGACTTGCCAAGGGTTTCACAGCTAGCAAAGTTGGGGCAATCAGATCTTCCTGATTGCTATTCAGTGTGCCATCCAGCTGCCCCTGATAAGGGAAGGAGCCAGAATCTGACCTTAAGTTGTTCAAGAGGCAACATGGCAGCATGTAAAAGCAGCGGGGTGAAATTCAAGACCAGGTTCTCACTCTAGCTTTGCCACCCACTAGCTCTGTGACCTGAAGCAAATCCCTTCCCCTCTCTGAGCCCGTTTCTCCCTCTGTAAAATGAGAATCTCAGACTGAGAATCTCTAGAATCTTGCCTAGCTCTGACCTCCAATGTCCCATCTCCATCTTCTCCACTGGGTGCATGATACTTCCACTGGTAAAGATTCCAAGCCTCCTGGGCCTGAGCTGTTGATTCCTAAGCTGTTGAAACTGAAAAATCCCCATCCCTCTATGGCCAACTTAGTGGTGAGCCTCTCTGAATATATTTGAGGCTTCAGCCCTCCATGACAAACATCCAGATCATTGCTAGATGGCTCATATTCCAAAGCTTTCCAGCCCGGGAGAACTTGCCAGAGCTGCTTGGCCACTGTCAAAGTCTCTGGGAGCCCAAGGTCACCTCCATGTCCCAGAGAGACATCAAGGCAGGTCTTTGTGACCCTGTGACATAAACCTAGCAGATACAAACAAGGTTTTTACAACAAAAAGAATAATGCATGAAACTATGCAGAAGATGCAACCGGAAGGAAGATTCTACTAGTAAGAAGGCGATCCCCATCCACCAATCCAGCATGACTCTAAATCTCTCAATATAAATATCCGGCCCAATTGCAGGAGACACGGCAAAATGAAAGCTTGCTTCTCATTTGCTATGTGATTGGGAGGGTATATTCTGAAAACTTGGCCAGAAGGAACACGGCTCAGAGGCTGAGTGCTGGGTCTGGAGTCTGGAGGCCTGGATTAGAAGCCCAGATCTGCTGCTTACTAAGATATTGGACAAAATACTTCATTTCTATTGGCCTCGATTCCATCATCTGTAAGATGGGGGATGAGGGCTAGATGATCTCTTAGGGGCCTTCTGGCTCTAAATCTAAATCTTACAAACTTATGGAAGAAAAGAAATGTAACTGGAATGTTGGCCTGGACCTTAAACGGTCAACATGGACTCCAGAATCTCAAAGCTCAAGAGCCAGAGCCTCAGAGATCAACTCTAGACCTATCAGGAAATGCCGTGGTAAAAAACTAGGGACATCCTGCTTCTTGCTTGAAGGAGGCCAGGATTTCTATTGCCTGACTCTAAATGTCCAATTCCAGGGAACTGACCATTTGTTGGGAGGATGTCTGGTGATCTGGACAGGGATGGAAGCATCTTGTGTGGGCATTCCATAGGCTGGGTTGAGTCCCGACAGGCACATACGTGAATGAATTACGTGGCATTTCAGATGGAGAGGCGGCCCGCTGGCTGTCAAGGGCATGACAAATGATGATTTTCAATTACCAAGGTGCAATTGGTTATAATCAATAAGATTATATGAATCAGACATGGGAAAAACCAAAAGAGGAGGAACAATAACAGCATCAAAAATATGGCAATGAGCACTGTCCATGCTCAAACATTTATGAGAACTCCCCTTCCCTGACACGACACAAACCAGGAAAACACTGGAAAAGGATGTTAAGAAAGAAATACACAACAAGAGGAGAGGAGTACACAAGACAGCAGAGAGAGATTCAAGTACCAGAAACATAAATGGATGACACAGAAAACTTTCCCTGGCACAGACACTCGTCGGGCTTGCTGTTCAAGCCCGACGCACCATCTGTTTCACTCAAAAATTCACTTTTTGGTAGAGATAAAATTAAACGTGAGACTCTGGAGAGATCATTCGCTGCTGGTTCTGATGTTTAGCATATTCATTAGTGCTAAAAGGCCCGTTTGTTTTCCACAATGCTCTCACTGTTGTGGGCTCAACACATGGTTTTCTATTTTTGGCCTATAAGAGCTCAGGAGCATGAGCTACTTGGATCACAGTTTGGCAGCAGACCGATGTGGAGGGAGTGAAGCTGGATGAAGGATTTTATTATGTCACGGTAACAAGCTTTGGAGGGGAGAAAGGACTTATCAAAGTGAATGGTCAGAAACAAACTTTTCCCCAAATTCATCCCATGGACTACTCTCCAGGACAGAATCTCTGATGTTTGCTCAGGTTTTCTTTTAGCCCACTGTGCGATGGCGGTTAATTATATGGAAAAGCCTTTGTAAAGACTCCTAAGATTTTGATTTAATGTTTAGTCTGTTGTGCATTTAGCTGAAGACCTTCCCACACTCAGGACATTCATAGGAGGTCTCCGGCATGAATCTTCTGGTGTTGAAGAAGGTGGGAGATCTGGGTATAGGCTTTCCCACATTCGTTACATTCATAGGGTTTCTCCCCAGTGTGAATTCGCTGATGCTGAATAAGGTGTATACTCTGGCTGAAGGTTTTCCCACAGTCATCACATTCATAAGGCTTCTCTCCAGTATGAATTCTCTGATGTTGATTAAGAGAGGAGCTGTGGCTAAAAGATTTCCCACATTCGTTACATTTATAGGGCTTTTCTCCAGTATGAATTTTCTGATGTTCATTAAGGTGGGTGCTCCGGCTGAAGGCCTTGCCACACTCGCCACAGCGGTAAGGTTTCTCTCCAGTGTGAATTCTCTTGTGCTGAATAAGATGGGAGACCTGAGTGTAACGCTTCCCACACTCCTTGCACACGTAGGGCTTCTCTCCGGTGTGAATCCTCAAGTGCCGCGTAAGGGAAGAATTCTGGCTGAAAGTCTTCCCACACTCGTTGCACTTGTAGGGCTTCTCTCCGGTGTGGACGGTCAGGTGCTGCGTGAAGGACGAGGTGTGGCTGAAGGCTTTCCCACACTCATTGCAGATATAGGGCTTTTCCCCCATGTGGACAGTCTGGTGGCGCATGAGGTGCGAGATCTGGGTGTAGGCCTTCCCGCACTCGTTGCACCCGTAGGGCTTCTCCCCGGTGTGGATGCGCTGGTGCTGGGTGAGAGAGGAGCTGTGGCTGAAGGACTTGCCGCAGTCGCCGCACTCGTAGGGCTTCTCGCCGGTGTGCACTCGCTGGTGCTGAGTCAGGGACGAGCTGTGGCTGAAGGTTTTCCCACACTCGTTGCACTTGTAGGGCTTCTCCCCAGTGTGAATTGCCTGGTGTTGCGTAAGGGAGGCGGTGTGAAAGAAGGCTTTCCCACACTCGTTACATTTATAGGGTCTCTCTCCAGTGTGGATTTTTCTGTGTCGGGCAACGTGGGACACCTGGGTATAAGCTTTGCCACATTCCTTACACTTAAAGGGCTTTTCTCCAGTGTGGCAGCGCTGGTGCTTGATCAGGGACGAGCTCTGTGTGAAGGCCTTCCCGCACTCTTTACACGAGTAGGGCTTCTCCCCGGTGTGAATGCGCTGATGTTCAGTGAGGGATGAGCTCTGGCTGAAGGTTTTCCCACATATATTACACGCGTAAGGCTTCTCTCCAGTATGAATGATATGATGCTGAATAAAGTAGGAACTATTACTGAAGGCTTTACCACAGTCATTACATTTGTAGGGTTTCTCTCCAGTGTGAATTCTCTGGTGTATAATAAGATCCGACTGATAGAGAAAGGTCCTTTCACACTCCGTACACTGAAAAGGTCTCTTCTCTCCACTGGTTCTGGGAAGTTTAACCGTGACCGAGTTTTGTTGGAAGCTCTCTCTGTCGTCATGACTGAGGAGAGTCTTTTCGGATGGGGTCTCTCCCTGGGCTGTGGAAAGGTTTCTCAGGCCCAGATTTCTAATAAATTTGTTACATTCGTAGCCTCTGTCCCCAGAAGGCAGGTCTTTGTGGGAGGTAGGCAGGGAGGTCCAGGGGGGCTCCTGGCTACTCTGCTGTGGAGCTCCTGGACCCTCATGTTCTGAGACTTCTCTCAGCGTGAAGGCCCCTGAGTCGTCTCTTCTTAGCCCTTCAAGTTTTTCTTCCTGAGAGGGAGATTTTTCAGAGACATCCCGGGGTGGCGCTGAATCCAGAGTCCTGGGCCGCCCATCTGAAAAAACATTAAGAACAATGATTCCTACTCCTTGTGCGGGGGAGGATTTAGTTCTCTCTGCAGTTATTGGGTGCCAAGTTATGGGCAGGGCCGATATTCAGTGCCAGGTGTTCTCTGGTGGCTCCGAGTTAGAAGACAAATGAAGAGCAAACAAGATGGAGTCAAATAAGATGAATGGAGGGGCCCAGTCCCTCTGAAGTGAGGAGGAGCCTCTGGGAAAGAAGACAGCAGAGCTGTTTCCAGACAGAGAGATGATGAGGTAAGTGCATCAAGGCACAGAGCATGGCCCCCCACCAGGACAGAGCGAAGGTGAAACCCCATCTCGTGTCTTTTCACTGTCTCCCTGGCCACGGGCCCCTTCCCTTGTTCTTACAACCCTGCCCTCAGCTGATCTGTCCATTCCTGATAACCAGGATCCTGCCCTTTGTAGCTGACCCCCAAAGCCACCTACAACAGGCACCCCCACTTCCTCTCCTTTGTCTTCTCACCCCTCCCAACCCAGCTTCCGCTCTAATGATTGCACCCGACCGCTCTCCCTAGTGTCCCATACTCTCTAGGGGCCCATCGAATGGCCTTTCCTCAGTTCTGAGGCCTCTTCCTGTGGCCTTGGCCCTGCTGGTCACTCTCTTTTCTCTAGTTTTAGGGCAGCCCTCCTCCTCCCTAGCTGACCTCTCCCCTGCTGGAGCCAGGTCTCCTCCGTAAGTCTAGCTGTCCCTCGGGGTTCTTCCTGAGCCCCCTGCTCTTCCCTCTTCACTTGGGCCCTTACCAGCTTTCTGGGATTAATCCCCCCATCCCTAAGCTCTCAGCACTCACACCCACCTGTCTTGCCGCCGCCGGCCTCTCTCCTGGCCACTCGTCTTGCACCTCTGACGGCCTCTGAGACATCTCAAGCTCACAATGGCTAAAGCGGAGCTCATTCTCTTCCCACTTTCCCTGTCAAGTGGCCAGTCATCCTGGGACTCCCAGCCTCCCCAGGTTTCCCATGTCTCACTCTCTGTACCCGTCGCCCTCAAGCACTTCCCTCTCTCCCCAAGGCTCATCCCTCTGGTGCGGACCCTCATCGCCTCAGGCCTGGATGACACCATAGCCTCCTGGGGGAGGGTCTGCTTAACTCAACCCCCCCCAAATCCCATCCTCCACTTCTAAGTACAGCATGCGGCAGTCTGGGAGTTCCCCATCGCCCCCAAGAATAGATATAAATGCTCTCTGGCATTCAAAGGCTCCTGGAGCCCCCCATCCCCCCAACCTCACAGCCTCCCATGTAGTCTTGGGCACAGGAAGCCGGGCCCGGCCGTCCCTCCAACAAGGCTCCGAGCCAAGCATTGCCCCCAGGCCTGGAGCAGAGTTCTCCTTCCTCTGCTCTGACCACTGACCTCCCTGTCTTCCTCTAGGATCCCAGCTAAAAGCCTCCTCCTCCAGGAAGCCTGCAAGCCTTCATCGCTTCCCATTTATCCCGCAATAGCTCGTGCCTCTGGATCTGTTGCCGGCCGGCTGCCATAGACTGGCAGCTCCTTGAGGGCAGGACTCTCCTACCCAAGGCTTCCTGCCTCAGGCTGGCTGGGCACCCGCTTCTTCAATAGCGCCCACCACGTGCCAGGCTCGGGGCTAAGCCCTGGATAAAAAGCGGCGCGGGCTCCCCGGCTCCGGGCCTCCCTCGGCTCACCTGGGCAGGGGTCCCCCGGGGGTCCTCCCTGTGGCCGAGGCTCTCCTCCACTTTGTTCCAGCTGGGAGATGAGCTCAGGTTTGGCGCTGGGGAATTCGGCTCCTGGGGAGAGAGGGGGGATGGGGAGGAGGGCTTTGAGGGGAGGGGGCAGGGGGGTCCTGCCCACTACTCCACCTTCAGAAAGAGAGAAGGGGCACAGGACGCAGACTTGGTGTGTGTGGGGGCCGAGGCTGCAGAGCAGGCGGGGCCCGGGAAGCTCCCAGCTGGCGGGTGTCTGCGTCCAAGGGTGGGGAGAGCAGGGCCGGCTCTGGTTCGGGGCTCCCCCCATCTGAGGCCCTGGAGGAAGGCCTCCCTACCTAGTGAGACCAGGTTCCTGTAGTTCTCCAGCATCACGTCCCTGTAGAGCTCCCTCTGGTCAGGGCCCAGACACCCCCACTCGGCCAGGCTGAAGTCCACGTACACGTCTTTGAATGTCACCGCTTCCTGAAAGACCAAGGGGGCAGGGGCCCCTCTCAGGGGCAAGGCAGTAGGACCCTGCCCTCCCTCCCCAGCACCTCATACAAACAGGGGCTCAACCCATATTTAGGAGATAGACGGAATCCTGGGATGAGGCCCCTTGGGCCTGAGCTGGAGGTCAGATCGCCCAGCAAACCCACCTCCTTCTCACAGATGCCTCCTGCCCGCTCTGGTCTCCCTGCCCGGCTCGCACCTCCCTCGGCTCGGGGCTCCCTGCCCGGCTCGGGTCCTGTGTCATTAGAGAGCTCTTCCTGGAGAAGCGTTCTTCCCTTCTTATGGCCAAGACCCCTGGGGCCGTGAGGGGACTCCCCCACCAGTCCCCAAATCTCCCCATCGCACGCGACAGAACCAAACCATGTCTTTTTCGGACAAGTGACTCGCCAATAAGAGATAAGTGTACAGCCCATCTCGTACCTGTGGGCTGGCCCAGTGTCCCCCACTTAGAGGCTCCCAGGATTCAATCTGAGACGCTGGGGGACCCCTGCTGTGGTCAACTGGAGAGGTGCTAAGTGTGCATGTGTGTGAGCTCACTCTCATCTCTCCCAGACTAAGGAGACTTGTGTGTGTGTGTGCGTGCACATGTGGGGGGGGGGCACATGTGTGTGCATGCATGTGTGCATGTGTGAGCTCGCTCTCCAGGCCAATCCCAGACTAAGGAGACTTTCCCTGTGTGCGCCTTTCTGTTCTGACCCCCAAGCCCCGAGCTGATTCTCCAGGGAAGAACCCAAGAACATCTGCCTTCCTTCCACCTATGACCTTCCCACTGAGCCCAAATCTCCTCAAGCCAAGCCAAGCCAGCCGGCCGTCGTCCTCGTTCCCCCCCTCTGCCCTTGCCTCTGGAACCCTGCAGCCCATCTTTCCACTGCGTGTGCAGGCTGGCCCTCCTGCTGGGCCCGCTCTTCCTCTCCTCTCTATCTCAAACTGCACAGGCCAGTTCGGTCCCACACCGTTCTCTGCCCCCAGACCCCTCACCAGCTGGAGCAGAGGCTGGAGCCAGCCAGAGCTGACGGGCATGTTTTCAGTGCGAGCCCTAATGTCGCAGTTTATTCTTTCGTGGACTGTCCGCCGCAGAGAGGACTGTCTGTTCAGTGTTCACGAGCACGCTCCCAACCTCACCCTCTTGCCACAAGCCCCCGCTGAGGGCTGCCCCTGCCTCCTCTTCCTTCACCCCTGAAGTGGAGCGGAACACAGCCGGGCAAGGCCGTGTGCTTGGACCTGTCCATTTCGCGAGCTGGCCCCTCCCAGCTGCCCTTTGGCTCCCAACTCGGGATTTCTGTTCCATCCATTGTGGCGGCTCCGAATCTTCTCAATCTTCCCCGCCCCCTCCTGGCCCTTCTGCTGAGCATCCTCTTTTCTTTTCTCTTCATTTCTTGTCCCCCGACATGATTCCTCGAGGACCTCCCCTATTCCTCCTGATGAGGACTCCCCAGCATGCTCCCCTGGCCCCGTTCTCCAGCCCTTCATCCCCACCACTGGCCAGCTCCTTCTCTGCTGCCCTTGTCCCTGTAAGCCTTAAGCGCCTCCCTGGAACCCTCACCCTACTGACGACCGACCACCATCTGTGCTTCCTTTCCCAGCCAAGCTCCCTGTTGGGCCCTGGACCCCCTTCCTCCCTCTCCTCCTGCGCACTTATGGCCTGATGAGCCGCCTCCTGACCTCGCCATCCCACTGAAACCGCCCTCTGCAAAGTCACCTTCTCCTGGCAGAGACTTTCTCCTTTTCCAGTTTTCGGGCCACTCTCTCACGCTTCCCCCCCTTTCTGTTCAATCGTCTCCTTTGCTGGATCCTCATCATTACCACAGACACTCACGGAAGTGCTTCTTTCATTCCCCTCCTCCCACTAAGAACTTTTCTTCAGTCTGACAAAACCCCCAGACCCCAAGGCTGATGCAGCTCGGGGATGAGCTTCTCCTGTTCCGTTCCCTTTACAAATGAGCTCTTCTCGAGCCATACCCCTCATTTCCCGCACGTCTCCCGACAGCACGAGGCCGAGGACCCTTTCCAGGGTTCCTGGGAGGGGCGTAGCGGTTCAGAGGGTTCCGAGGCTCAGAAGTTAGAATGGCAACAGTCGCCGCTGTCTGCAAGGGGAAAGGAGACCCTGTTGCTTTAGGACAATGAGACATTTGGTCTCATTGCAGCTCTTGGAGGCCCTGCCTCAGCCAAATCCTCCTTCCCTCGGGGGCTCCTCCTGCGGACGCCCCAGCTCCTGCCCGTGCTCCCTGTGGATTGCCGGGCGCTCAGCTGCCACAGGAGACCATCGCTTTAGCACGTCCCCCCTGAATTCCTTCTCTGAAAAGCTGGACTCCCCGGCAGCCCCTTCTCCTCTCAGGCCGGGCCGGGATCTCTTGCCAAGGGCAGGCGGCATCTGCTGGGATCTCCTGGCTCTGCGGAGCCGCCTTTGGCCGAACCCCGACCTCAGCCAGATTCCCGAGGCTTCTGCAGCTGCTGCTCTACAGGAGGTCTGTCCTATTCCAGGCCACGTGGCCCGGAAAGCGGCACCTGCAAGTGACATCCACGCTCTGTCCCGGGCTCCTCCTCTCCAGTCCTCTCCCCCTTGGTCTTCCCCAACCTCTCCATGCCAGTTCCTTCGCTCTGGTAATGATTTCCTATTTATCCTGCGAGGGAATGCCGCTGGGCACCATCTCGCATTGGCCGGACCATGGAAAGTGGGGGTCAGAGGCAGGGCCTGAATCTGGGTCCTCAATGCCGTGAGGCTCTCTTGTCGGCAGGAAATGGGATGATCTTCCAGGATGTCCCCCATTCTTCCGAGAAAGACCCCAAGGCCCCAAAGGATCAATGATTGGTCCAGAGTGGCAGAGAGATCCCAATGGTGCAGCTCCGGCCTCCAAAGAAGCCAGGGGAGGGGGTCGGTGTGGGAGGAGGGACTGGGAACCACTGAGGGCCACGGCTAGTTTTGCACCCAGAAGTCCCAGCTGCAGGAGCAGAGAGTTGGGGCCACGCCCCCTAGCCCCGGTATCCCAACAGAGCAAGAGCTCCGAGGGCAGGAACTCCTCCCTTTTGTCTCTGCCCCCCCCCCCCCCGCAGTGCCCAGGACAGCGCTGGGCACCAAGGAGGTACTTCTGCTTGGCCAAGTTATAGTCAGAGCGAATGAAAGAGTTGGTACCTGGTCCTTCAGCAGGACCCTTGGGGCGGGAAGGGACCTCGGGGCTGTCTCACCCTCCAGCCTGGTCTGCACCCACCAGCGATGGGGGCCTGCCACAGACCCTGTGCTTCTGATTCTGAGGATATTCTGACTCTAGACTCGGAGCCGGAGACCCCAAAGACACTGAGCTAGTTCTCTCTGAGCTGCCCTTCCTTCTGACCTCCCCAGGAAGAGGCCTCTCGGGTCAGCACAGCCTCCTGACTCCTGGCCCTGAGCCTCTCCATCTCTAGCCCACCACCGCCCCTGAAATATTGGGGTTTGGGTCCCGTCACCCAGCCTCCAAGTGACAGAGATAGAGCTGCTGGCCCTGAGATAGAGCAACCACCAAATGGTCATGGCAGAGAGGCCCCAGGGAGCAGAGGGGCCCCAGACAGGGAGACCCAGGAGAGCCGTATGGAGAGGAGAGCCTCTAGAGCCGGGGACCAGCTGCCTGGGAGGCCCAGGAAAGCAGAGGGCAAGTCGGGGGCCTCACCTACCTGCACCCTGCGTGGAAGGGGCCTGCTCGCTGCCTTGGGCTCCTCAGCGGGCTCGGGGCAGCCTGGAGGTGGGAGAGCTGTGGAAAGAGAGCAGGCCGTCAGAGGGGCGGGGCCGGCCTTTGGGCCTCCCTTTCCAGGGCTGGACGCAGCGGGCAGCGGAGGAGGTTCCAGGCCCAGGGAAGGGCGCTCTGGGACTGGATCCCTTCGGGGAATGAGGGGCCCTTGGTTGGCCGCCCGAAAGAAGGGACCATTAGTCAAGGGAGACAGGGAAGCCGGGAGCTGGAGATGGATGGACCAGCCGGGCAAGGCCCACCGAGTGCTCAAGGAGGTGGCCAGAGGTCCCTCGAACCCGGCAGACCCTCATTTGCTTTCTCCAAGAGTCAAGGCAAGGGCCTCCCTCCTGACCAAGACAGAATCCGCAGCCTCCCAGCCAGACCTCTGGGACACTGCATGTGGGGGAGCCGCCCACCTGCACTGGGAGAGGGGCTCGTCTTCCTGGGAGTTACTGCAGCCTCAGAGCAAAGGGCCGGTCCTCATCTTACACCATCTGTCCCCCAAGTCCAGTCCTCCCTAAGGTCTGTCCCACCAAATTCACGCCCTTGACCTTGTGTCCTCACTGTCCCTCGTTACTGGGCAGCCAGGGGATGCCCCGGAGCATCAGCCATAAGTCAGGAAGGCTCGTCCCTGAGTTCTACTCCAGCCTCAGACACTGCCAGCAGCCTCCCGCGGCCTCCACTTCAGAAGGAAATCCCAGGAAAACTCCAAGGGGGCTCGTGGGAGCTGGACACGCCTAAGCAAGGCGCCAAGCCCTTCTCCCCACATCCTGGCCGTGGCTGAGGGGAGCCCCGCCCCTCCCCTTCTTCCCCTCGCAGCACAGGCTTTGTCGCCTCCCCAACCCCTGGGGTCCCTCCTAGCTGCTCTCCTGCCTCCCCTTCTGCCCCCACGCCCCCTCCTCCCCAGCCGCTAAAGGCCCAGGCAGGAAGGCCCCACTGGGTCACTCCTCTGCTGGAGGAGGTTCAATGGCTCCCTGTGGCCTGTGGGACCTGGGGGTGAATAAGCACAGCACAGGTGGGCTCTGGCTCCGCTTTCCAGGGTCAGACCGGCCTCCTTATCCAGGCCTCTGGAGCAGCTCCAGCGCAGCTTTTTGGGGACCCTGGTGGGTTTAAGTGCTGTCCCTTCATCAGGCCTTTCTGCCCCCCCCCCCCGCCATGTTCTGTTCCCTCTCCATCCCTGCCTTGCTGGGGCACAGGGTCCGGCTGGTACTTCTGTGAACACACTGAATCCCGGGGAGGATATAAGCTCCCTGAGGGCGGGGACGGGCTCCCTCTTCTCTCCTGGTCCCCACAGTGCTTAGAACTGTGTGGCTGCAGTGCAGCTGCCGAGAGAAGGCTCGCTGACCAGAGCGGGAGAAAGTGGGGCCTCAAGTGGCGCTTACTGATGACAGATTTAGGGGCCTCGGAGGTCACCGAGGCAACACCCCCCAATTTCCCGAGGAGGGACGATTCCCAAAGAGGGGAAGCCAATTCCGAGGTCACACACACACACATACACACACACACACACACACACACACACACACACACACGCCGAGACCTGACCTCGGGGTGTCCGGGATCAGAGGTGGGACTTGCAGCCGCCCCGCCCCGCGTTCCAGAGACAGAGAAACACTGAGAGGCAGGAGGAGGGAGATGGGGACGGGGACGGAGGCAGACCCGCTGTCTCAAACACGGGAGAGAAAGCTCCCAAGCAGCAGGTCTGTGCAGAGAGGGGGGCATGGGCACGTTAGGGGACACGGGGGGGGGGGTCTCACACACACACACACACACACAGGTTACACAGAGACAGAAGCAGGGAGAAAATCATCAGAGAAAAGAGACAGACAGAAAGAGACAGATATGGAGAGATAGAGACAAAGTGAGACAGAGAAACAAATGGAAAGATCATCAGAGAGAAGAGCAAAAAAGAGAAACGGAAATGAGAAAAAGAGAGATGGAGAGACAGAAAGAGACGAATATGGAGAGACAGAGACAAAGACAGATAGAGAGAGACAGAGATGGAGACAAAGAGAGATAATGAGACAGAGACACAGTGAGTGTGAGGGCCCTTCCCAGAGAATCTCTGAGATTCTGAGTCATAGACAGAAAAATGAGGAAACACACGAGAGATGCTCACTGGATGAGAGGCAGCCTCAGAAACCGACCCTTCCTTGGAATGCCGGCCAGAGGGGGCAGGGGGGCGCAGGGCAGGCCGCAGTGAAGCCGGGGCAGAGCCCGGCTCTTCCTCCTTTGCCCCCCACCGGCCTCCACCGCTCACTCACCCTGGTCCCCTAGAACAAGGAGTCCGGCCGCCTTGATGCTGTCCAGTCCTCCTCCACCACAGCCGCTTTTCAGGCGGGAGCAGGGGGGCTCACAGGGGGGAAGTGACTTATCCAAGTTCACGCAGCGAGTCAGAGGGGGATCCCAGGGGCCCCAGCTTCCGGCCCAGAGCTCTCTCCTCTGTCCCCGGGCGTCCAGAGTCACTGGCTGGGAGCTGCCGCAGCCCGGAGCTGGGGAGAGGAGAGAGGACAAGATGGGAGAGGAGGAGGGCCTGCCATCGGCCCAGGGCTGCCCGGCCTGGCCTCCGGGGCCTGCAGGGAGGAGGGCCAGGCGAACGCCAGCCTCCGAGCTGCCCCAGCCTCTGAGCAGCCCCATCTCAGGCCAGGTAACGGGCGCATCTCTGGGCCTGTCGGCAGGGAAGGGCCGTCAGTCTGGCCAGACCCGCTCTGGTGCCACAGCGGTGGGTGTGGGAGCTCCCAGGAGAGCCCTCCTCTCTCACCTCTCTCCTCCCGCACTTGAGTCCAAGGGCCTTCCATGGTTATTCCCCTCCTGGTGCCCCCCGAGGGTCCCGTGCTGACCTCCCAGAGGCCTCTGGGGGGCCGCGGTCTCGGCGCCTCTGGTTGGCTCCGGAGCCCTAGGAAGGAGGCAGAAGTCGGGTCACAGAAGAACCTGGCTGGGGAGGCTCCGAGCGCCGCTGTCAGAAGCGGGGCGGCCCCCACGCTGTCTAAGGCCCGCCCAGCTCGGGGTCTCTGCCGCCCGGGCTGAGCCTGCCCCTCAAGGGCACCTGGGAAAGGCAGCTCGGGGAAGGCCGAGGAACCAAGAAGAACCTCCGGGGGCGGCGGGGGGGGGGGGGGGCAGGCCTGGGGGGGCAGAGTTTGCCACTGCCCCGGACAGCGGGGCCGCCAGCCTGTGGCAGGGCCAGGTCCCTCCCTGCCCTTCGTTCCCGGCGCCCTGTGCACGGCAGGAGAAGGAGCGGGCGACAATGGCTCCCATTTCCACACGTGTGACGGTAACGGCTGGCGCCCCGCCAGCCCGGCGGGCAGGGGGAAGACCACACCGTTACTGGCAAGGAGGGGGCTGCGGCCGAACCGCCGCTGGCTTCTCCGCGTACTCAGGAGACACGGCTGTGGGATCGTGGGCCCGGGAACCGAGGGAGCCCTAGAGGGCAGGGCCCTGACTCGGCCGGACGGGGAAACTGAGGCACGGAGCGCAGGCTCCCGCAGCTCCCGCCAGTCTCACTGAGCCTCCGGCAGGAGGGACACGCGCACTGCACAGACGGGCGGCACGTGGGAGCACAGCGGCCGGGCGCACCCCCCCCCCCCCCCGGAGCCGCGGCCCCCGAGCGCCCCCCGTCACATTCGCACCCGCTTCTCCGCCAGGCCCGGGCCCCCGCCCGGCCCTTCTGTGAATGACTGAAAGTGACTAAGTAACTGACGAGCGGGTGAATTTCAGACCACACTGGGGTAGAGTTTTGGTGGGGAGGAGGGAGGGCAGAAGGGGCGGGACCAGCGTCTCACTTAGCCCCGCCCTCACGAAGGGGGAGGACTCCGCTCCCGCTCTTCTCCTGAGCCAGCGGCCCCTTGGCCCCGCCCCTCCCCACCCCCGCCCAATCTCCGCCCCCTGGGCCCGGCCTCCTCAGCTTCCCTCCCCCGCCACTCAGGTCCCCCTCCCCTGGCTCCCCTCGGCTTCTCTCTCCCTCTTACATCCCCTCCCCCTGGGGTCCCCCGGGAAGGACTCACCCCCCGCCCGCGCTCGCGGCGTCCGGGCCGGGACAAAGGCCGCTTCCTTCCTTCGCTCCCTCCCTCTGGGCCCGGGCCGGGTTCCCACTACGCCTGCGCGCACCCAGCGCTCGGACTCCGCTACCCGGAGGCCTTCGCGGCGCCGCCTGGGCTCTCCGAGGGATACAGAGCTTTCTACGGATTGTGGGAAATGAAGTCCAGCGTCCTTCAATTGGGCCCAGGGGCGGGGCGGAGGGAGGGACGTGGAAAGCGGGGCGGAGCCAGAGATGCGCAGGCGGTTAGGGCCGGGAGAGAGGGAAGCCCAGCGCGTGTGTGACGTCACAGGCGGGCTCCCAGACCCGGAGAAGATCCGCAGCGGAAAGGAGGGAGACCCCCGATTAAGCCCCCACTGTGTGCCAGGCCCGGCGCTAAGGGGAGATGTCAGTACGCGACTGTCTCTCAGGGGCGCGGTTGTGTCTGTGTATTTGTGGTGTCGTTAGCATCCGTGTCCCTGCGACTATGTCTGGTTCTGAGCCTTTACTACGTCGCGTAGTTCGTGTCTGGCACCGGCTGTTTCTTTTATTTGCGTCTTGTGTGTGTCTGCGTTTCTGGGTCCTTGTGTTTCTGTCTGCACGTCTGTGTCCTTGCGCCTGCACGTCTGTGTCCTTGCGTCTGCACGTCTTTGTGTCCTTGCGCCTGCACGTCTGTGTCCTTGCGCCTGCACGTCTGTGTGTCCTTGCGCCTGCACGTCTGTGTGTCCTTGCGTCTGCACGTCTGTGTGTCCTTGCGTCTGCACGTCTGTGTCCTTGCGCCTGCACGTCTGTGTGTCCTTGCGCCTGCACGTCTGTGTCCTTGCGTCTGCACGTCTGTGTGTCCTTGCGCCTGCACGTCTGTGTCCTTGCGCCTGCACGTCTGTGTCCTTGCGCCTGCACGTCTGTGTGTCCTTGCGCCTGCACGTCTGTGTGTCCTTGCGTCTGCACGTCTGTGTCCTTGCGCCTGCGTCTGTGTCCTTGCGCCTGCACGTCTGTGTGTCCTTGCGCCTGCCGTCTGTGTGTCCTTGCGCCTGCACGCCTGTGTCCTTGCGTCTGCACGTCTGTGTCCTTGCGCCTGCACGCCTGTGTGTCCTTGCGCCTGCACGTCTGTGTGTCCTTGCGCCTGCACGTCTGTGTCCTTGCGCCTGCACGTCTGTGTCCTTGCGTCTGCACGTCTGTGTGTCCTTGCGCCTGCACGTCTGTGTCCTTGCGCCTGCACGTCTGTGTCCTTGCGCCTGCACGTCTGTGTCCTTGCGCCTGCACGTCTGTGTGTCCTTGCGTCTGCACGTCTGTGTCCTTGCGCCTGCACGTCTGTGTGTCCTTGCGCCTGCACGTCTGTGTCCTTGCGTCTGCACGTCTGTGTGTCCTTGCGCCTGCACGTCTGTGTCCTTGCGCCTGCACGTCTGTGTCCTTGCGCCTGCACGTCTGTGTGTCCTTGCGCCTGCACGTCTGTGTCCTTGCGTCTGCACGTCTGTGTGTCCTTGCGTTTGCGTGTCCACGTTTGTGTCTTGTTTGTGTGACCACATTTGTGTCCTTGTATTTGCTTGTCTGCATTTGCATGTCCACATTTGTGTGTCCTTGTGTTTCTGTGTCCTTGTCTTTGCATGCCCACGTTTGTGTGTCCATTTTACGTCCTTGCCTCTGGGGCATCCTCTGTGTCGGGGCTGCCCACGGGGGGGCGGGGGAGGGCAAGGGGATCGTGACTGGGGGCTCCCAGAGAGGTGGGGCCGGGAGGGCTGGGAAGGGAGCCAGGGACAGTCCCAAGCCAAGCCTTCACCTGAGAGGGCGGGGGGAGGCAGTAACACTAGCCCCGCAGCAGGCAGGGCTTGCCATCAACTGCAGAGGTCTGTCCTAAAGTCATTGATGTCAACTGCTAATTGGGATTTCTTGGAGGGAGTCCTGGAGAATCTAGGTCACGGGTGGTTCCACATCCTGGGACTGCCTGTGACCCACGTGGGGTTTCCTTGGCAGAAATATCGCATTTCTTTCTCCAGCTCATTTTGCAGGTGAAGAAACTAAGGCAAACTGAAGTAGGTAACTTGGCCAGGGTCACACAGTGAGATTCTGAGGCTGCACCTAGCTGTCCAAAAGCACCTCCCCCCCCCCCCCCCCCATTAAGCACCGTCTCAGGCTCAGTGGTTCTGTCTTTAGATTCAGCCTTCAGAAGAATGACGTGTAAGCATGAAGTGGAATTATGGATCCTTAACATTCTAGAAGTAGAGGTGGAGCTCAGGGTTCCACTCCTCTCTCGGGGTGATGATGGCCATATCAGAGAGTGAGATTTAGATTTCTGCATGTGATGCATAAAAACTTCCCCCCCCCACCAGCTGCTCATTTGTATTCTGGGTTTTGTTTTGTTTTTAATGCATTTCTTGTATTTGGAAGTTTGGTTTTCAAATCTAATCTTTTACCTTTTTAGTTTTATTGGATTGTTTAATCCATTCACATTTAAGGTTATAAAAGTTAGAGTTATATATCTCTCCGTTTGCCTCCGTTAAACCTTAAACCCTTAAAGTATTATACAAATGATAGCTATTGTTATTATTTGTTCATTTTCTTCCTCTCTTGTTGGACAATTCATCAGCCTCTGTCTCTGTCCCAGGTGACCTTTGAGGGAACAAGAATAACTCCAAATGGATTCTGGACTCTTTCAGGGTTGGAGCAGTGTCCCGTCCCATCCATGTGTTGGCTCAATTCTTTCTGTTCTTCATGTCCCTTTTCTCTTTCTTTCCTTTCTTTCTCTTCTTTCCTTTCCTTTTTTATCTCTTTCCCTTCTTCTTCCCTTCTTTTGAAAAAGTTTTACCAATTTGTTTTGAATTTATATGACAAACATTTGTAAATTGCTTCCACTTTGTGCAATAACTCATTAACTTCATCTGAAAATGCATGAAGTATTTCAAATCTTTCTTCTCCCTTTCCATTTTTAAGTGAATAATTATCTCTACTTTCTTCACAAATCAAAAAAAGAAAAGATCCAAAGTAATCCCAGTATACTTTGGACAGAAAATGTCATCTGCATCTAGAAAAAGAACTAAGGAAAATGAATGAACACACACTATGTTCACTGTTTTTTCTGGTTTTTTAATCTCTCTCGTTTTTCCCTTTTGCTCTGATTTTTCTCTCTCAACATAATTTATAAAGCGATGTGTATCAAAAATAAATAAAAATTTAAAAATAAAGTCAAGTTTCTTACTATAAAAAAGAAAAAATTTCTTGTAACAAATATGCAATCAAGCAAAACAAATTTCAATTACACTATATACTAAAAGTCTCATTTTTCCACCCAAAATCCATCAACTTTGCCATTACCAGATAGCATGTCTCATTTTTAGTCCTTGAGTATCATTCATTATCATTGTATTATTTCTAACAGGTTGTTCTTACATTGTTGTTATTGTATAAATTATCTGTAGAGGGCAGAACTTTGGAGAAGTAACTTAAAAGTATACTTGAAATAAGGTGGAATTGATGAGATAATGGTTTTCTAGTTCACATATATCTAGTATGACATAATGATATAATCACTTTAGATTGGCTCATACTCAGTATACTGTGATGATGTAATTGTAATAGGGTATTTAAACTGGGGACAAAGTCAGACTCAGGGGGAGACTGGTTGAGACCGGCAGATTGGCAGACTGCTGGAGGAGACCGAGTCAGACTGAGACAGACACAGACTGTGTAAGAGACAATAAAGACTTTGGACTCTATTCTTGTCCATTCTCGTGGTGTCTGTTCTGCTGAGACCAAGGCTCTTCTGGAGGACCTCCAGAAAGCTAACCTGAACATTACAATTATCTTCCTAGTTCTGGTCATTTCATTTATCAATTTATAAAAGTCTTCCAAATTTTTCATTTTTAAACTGATGTTATCATATAAATTGTTCTTTTGCATCTGTTTACTTCACTCTGTATAAGTTCATGGAAGTTTTTCCATGTCTTTTTGAAATAATCTATTTCTTCTCTTTTTTTATTTAACAGCACAAAAATATCTATCATGTTTCATAAACCACTACATCTAATATTCTACTTTTAAAGGGAAGCAGATGGTGCAGTGGATAGAGAGCATTGGACTTGGGCCAACCTGGATTCCAATGCCAGCTTGGGAAAAATCACTTAATATCTGACTCAGTTTCCCATCTGTAAGATGGGGATGGAGGCAGCTGGGAGGTTACAGTGGATAAAGCGCTAGGCCTAGAGTTAAAAGAATTTAAACAGTGACTCTGAGCAATCCGTTAATTTTTATTGGCCTTAGTTCCTCATCTTTACGATTGGGACCCCCTGGAGAAGGAAATGGCAAACCACCTTGGGATCTTTGCCAAAAAAAAAAAAAAAAAATCCTGTGGACATGTCCATAAGGTCACATAGACTCAAAACATGACTGAAAAACTTCAAAAAGTGGGATAATAACCGCAGCAATTCCTAGGATGGTTAGATGGTCATATGAGATAATATCGCTAAATGCTTGCTAAACTTTAAAGACTACTAGAAATGTTATGAACAATAAGACCATGATCAATCCTAACAGACATGGCTCTTTTCAACAATGAGATGATCCAGGCCAGTTCCCATCTGTACCCAGAGAGAGGACTGTGGGAACTGAGTGTGGATCACAACATAACATTTTCACTCTTTTTGTTTGCTTGCATTTTATTTTCTTTCTCTTTTTTTTGATTTGATTTTTCTGGTGCAGCAAGATAATTGTATAAATATGTATGCATATATTGGATTTAACATATATTTCTACCATGTTTAAACTATATTGGATTACTTGCCATCTGGAGGAGGGGAAAAAGGAGGGGAACTGGAACACAAGATTTTGAAAGGGTTAATGTTGAAACATTATCCATGCATACGTTTTGAGAATTAAAAAGCTTTAATAATTTTTTTTAAAATTAGCTCAAAAAAAAAAAAAAAAGTTCCTGTCCTCAAGAAGCTTACAGTCTACAAGGGAAGACAATATACAAACAATTATATATAAACAAGATACAGACAGGATAATTTGGGGATTTTCCACAGAAGCAAAGAAGTAGTGTTAAAGGGCATCAGGACATTACAGAAAGTAGAATTTTAGGAGATTTATCTGATGGAAGCAGGGAAGCCTGGAGATGGCAAGAATGGTCTCAGCATAAGAGGAGTTACAGAAAATGGGCGGGGGAAGGGGGTGGGAGGGGAAAGGATGGCTTGTTGGAGGAGGCTGGTGGATCACAGAATATGTAGGAGGGGACAAGGTGTTAAGAAGATTGGAAAAGTTATGAATCTCTTACTATAGTCTTGGAGTTTAATATAATTTGTCAAGTAAAATCAGCTTTTGTACCTACTTCACTATGTTAAGACAAAAACAAAGGTTGGGTGACCAGAGTTCAAATCCCTACCCCATTTGCAAACTTTGTAATCATGAGACAGCCATGTGTGGATATGTGGATATGTATTATATATACATATATAGGTATATTATTTAGTTGTTTTCAGTCATGTCCAAATCTTTGTGACCCCTTTTGGGATTTTCTTGGCAAAAACACTGTAATAGTTTGCCATTTCCTTTTCCAGCTCATTTTACAGATGAGAAAACTGAAGTAAACAGGGTGAGAAATATACAGATCCATAAATGTTAGGATTCTTACAAGGTGCTAAGTCACTGGCATTGATAGAGACAATGATTATGTACTTAGTACTTACTAGAGTTCTACAAGATTCACACCTTTGAGAGAACATATATAAACTAGGAGGCTCAACCAGAATTGACTCCAGGAGATTCAGAAAAA
This sequence comes from Sarcophilus harrisii, assembly GCF_902635505.1. Classification (NCBI taxonomy): domain Eukaryota; kingdom Metazoa; phylum Chordata; class Mammalia; order Dasyuromorphia; family Dasyuridae; genus Sarcophilus; species Sarcophilus harrisii. The sequence goes on from NC_045428.1 coordinate 604,849,305, forward strand.
CATACACATACACACACACATACACTTAAGCTTATTATAATAAATTATATCTAATATAAAGGAAGCATAGCACACAATTTACAATTCTTGCTGAAATATACAATATTCTTTATTGTAAATTCCATGGAGCCAATGGATTTTTACAAAATGTTCTTGATGACTTTTGCCGAACTCTTGTATCCGTAGCCAGCCTATGGTTGCAATTTAACCATGATTTGACAAATGGAGTTGCATCCCAATCTGCTAATTCTTTTCCTAATAAATTTATTGTCACTAAATCAGATACATAATTTACTGTTAGACTATTTCTCACCCTCGTACAAATTATATTCATTAAACGGAAACCTCTTTCAGTTTCAGCTGTACTGATGGCAATAGTACTTACAATCTTTTTAGCTTTCTGTATGGTTACAGGTATTGGAACATTGTTTGCTTCTATATTATTATCCACAAAATCATGAAAATTATTTAAATCAATTTCATGTTTTAAAATTTCATTTAAGTGATGTACATTTTTTTCACCAGTTCTCCATGGTGAAGTTAGTTCTTCAAAAGGCCAAGGAGATGGCTCTAATAAATCAAGATAATGAAAAGTAGCTTCATCACTTCTATCAGATAAGAGACGTAAGTTCATGTGTTGAATTATATTTTCTAGAAGCATATTCCTAGGAAGAGCATTAAATGTGTTATGTTTACCAAATGGAATATCTTTAAACTTGTCCGACTTCATTAAATCTTCAACTTGAGATTCATGCTTTCCAGTACTAGTCTTCAATCTTTCCAAAGCTCTTATGGTGCATTTGATTAATTTTTGTGCCTTCTGAATGTTGGTCGATCTTGACTGCAAATGCAATGCAACTGAAAGCAATGAAAGTTCTTCAAGAATGTCAATCATTAGAGCAAGGTCTTGCAAGAAATTAATGTCAGCCAATCTCTTTGCCAAACCAGAGTAAGAAGAAGAAGAATGAGAAAAATGCATATATAATGTAGGATATGCATGCCATACAGCAGTGGCAACTCGTAAACTACATGCAGCCCATCTTGGACCCAAAACTTGACCAATTTGAATAATTTCAGTTTCAAGTTCTTTAGCTACAGTTTCTAGCTCAGTTTGATTTTTATTAGATTGGTGATAAATAGAATACATTTTATCCAGAAATATTTTAAAATAATTAACTTGTTTTATTTCAGATATTGAATCATCAAGCGATAACTGTAGTCGGTGATTTAAGCAGGGCCAAAAGATGATTTTAGGAAAATTTTCTAACAGCTTTGTAGCTACTCCAGACTTTCTTCCCAGAATTTTATTAGCCCCATCAGAACAAAACGCAACTAAGTTTGCTTTCAAATATTCATTATTGAAGCCGTAATTGTCTAACGTAGACAACAACATATTGAAGATGCACTCTGTTGTGGTCCACACCAATTCTTTTAAAGCAACAAATAACATGATGGGGGCAGGTGTGGACTGAACCGCACACTGAAGATAAATCACTAGGGTGCTCTTCTTTGAAACTGTCGATATCTCGTCAATGATGATGCAGATTTTGGCATTCTCTTCTATGATATTCTTAAATATCTTCATCTTGATTTCTTTTGCAATGTGTTCTGCTATTCTTGTTGCACTATATCGTGTCCGCAAACAATTGCCTATATCTATTCCATTTTTCTCTTGTAATTCTATTGCCCTCTCAATATCAGATAAAGGCCTATTACATTTGATTAAACTGTAAACTGTTTTGAAAACTCTTACAGTAGCATCAATATTTTTATTATTTAGTCTATGTATTATATTTGAAATTGAGTCATTTGCCGATTCTTTTAACAAATCCTGAATTTTACTATGAGCTTTAGAAACATCATGTTCCCTAATTTTTTTTCTCAGAGAAGCTTGCCTTGTAATTTTATTACTGCCATTTGGAGTTATTAAATATGCACTCCATTCCTTGGACACATGGATGTGCTTTTCTGCTGTCACTCCTAAATGCCGAACTGTTGAACAATCCTTACAGCCTAATTTCCCCTCTTTTATTTCAAGCCATTTGTACTGTTCTGTAAACAGAAATGCTTGTTTTTTGTTCCAACAATCTGGGAGAATAAGATTATCTATTTTTTCCTTTTGGGAACATGATGATTGCTCTTCAATGACTAGTTGTTCAAGAGATTCAAAATTGGGTTCGACTGGTTCCAGCACTTCATAATGATCCTCATTCCTATGATCATTTTCTGTGTCTGTCTTCACCTTCTTCACATTAAAAAAAATCAGTAGATCACTTTGTCGTTTAGATATTTTAGGGAACATAATCTGAAAAATAATTTTAAGTTAGTAAAATTCACGATACTGTTTGAATATTATTATTAAAATTATCATAAACATTCTGGCAATTTCTCTACATAATTTTTGATATAGCATGTATTTTAAGCTAACAAACTTGTATTTGAGTGTTTTCACGTATACTTTGAGTAAGTCTGGCGATTTCTTGTAAAATTCACTGTCAGTTTTTATCGTTCTATCACCAACAATAATGCCACAAAGAAATGCTTAATTATTATCTGATTCAGCAAAGAAATCCCTCATGTCATTGGCAAATGGAAGAATGTAGTTGCAACACAACATTCATTGACATTTTCGTCTAAATTAATGAGAAAGATTAAAGTGAAATAATTTGTTCCTCAACTGGTCCATGATGCACATGACTTCTTTGCTGAACTGACCAATCATTTTCAAGGAGTGAAACACTCAAGTGTAATCTGCTTTGTTCAGGTATTCTCTGTTGCTCTTGTAAGTCCTAGAGGGAAGGTGGATCTGGGACTGAGATATCTCATCCAGGCCTCACTTGGGGGATGCTCACCTCACTAAAAGTGTTCTGCAGAGGGCCTAGGGCCTCAGGAGCCTGTGCTTCCTGGCTGCCCTCCTGTGTCCCTGCCTCGATCTCCCATTCTCCACACTCTCCTCTGCTGGGGTACCAGGGATTGTGCTTTGGATCTTTCTCCTTGGCAGCCATGCCCAGGAAGATACTCTGTGTCACAGTCAAGTCTGTGGCTTCATCCCAAGGCTCCTGATGGAGGGAATCTGAAGGAACAGGTAAGAATGTACCATCAACCACTCTCCCCTTTGCCATCTAAGTTCTAAGCTCTGTAGTTTCCATCAGAGAGGAAGAACCTCAGTTTGGACCAGGGCACATGGAGATAGTCAAGGGGGAACCAGAAGAGATGGCAGGTGAAAAAATAGTAAATGGTAACAGTAAATAATAACAGATCCCCACAATAAAATCATTTACGTGCCAGGGTCCTGTAAGGACTTACGAATTTCAGTGAAAACAATATGCTCAACAGCAAACATATAACTCCTGATGGACACAATGACAGTCCCACAGAGAGAATCTCAGAAAATCATTCAAATGAAAAACAACTTGACATCTCAGCTCCCAATACAAACCTTGGCAGAATAATATTTCTTGAAACAAAACAAAACCTGCTATCAGTGACCCAGAATAAGAATGATACTGGTCCATAACAATAAGAATGAGGCATACTTGTATGGGAAGACTTGAAATGAGTGAGGCCTCAGGGTAAGGCAGAACTTGAGAAGCAAAGGCATTAAGGGAGCATCACCATGTTAACGGCACAGTTAACAGTCCAGATGCATGGAAGTTTACAGGCACATGGGCAATCACTGACAGCCTCAGGCTGATTTTGTGCTCTGTATTTGTTTTCTCATTGTCTTTTCCAATTATACACATGTCTATTCCATTATACACATGTACAATTAACTGAGAGACTCGGGCCGATTACATATTCTGTACTTGTTTTCTCCTTTTCTTTTCCATGTTCCATTATACACACACACACACACACACAATCACTGACAGCCTTGGGCTGATTGCATGCTCTGTACTCATTTTCTCCTTTTCTTTTCCACGTTCTGTTGTACACACACACGTACAATTACTGACAGCCTCGGGCTGATTACGTGCTCTTTACTTGTTTTCTCCTTTTCTTTTCCACGTTCCATTGTGCACACACACACACACACACACACACACACATGTGTAATCACTGATAGCCTCAGACCAATTGCGTGCTCTGTACTTGTTTTCTCCTTTTCTTTTCCATGTTCCATTGTGTGCACACACACACACATGTAATCACTGACAGCCTCAGGCCGATTACGCGCTCTGTACTCATTTTCTCCTTTTCTTTTCCACGTTCTATGTACACACTTGAACACCTGTAGTTGTTCAAGTACAAGTGATTATCCACAACAGTTTACTCCGAGGCTGAATAAGAGAGTGCTCCTCTTGGCCAATGTCCTCATTCACAGAAGAGGAACTGGAGCCCAGAAAATCCAGGTATCTGTGGCAGGCCAAGAGCCCCAGATTCCTGACTCCCAATGCTACTGCTGCCTTCTTTGGGTACACTGTTTACTGATTCTTCACCCTGACTCTAAAGTGAATCCATCATCCTGATAAAGAGTTTAACCCAACAGTCCAACAGGCCCTATGCACGCCATGTTTGTCTTTGATAGTTTTTTAGTCATGACCAACTCTTCAATACCCCACTTGGGATTTTCTTGGCAAAGACCATTTCCTTTTTCACCAAACTGAGGCACCCAGGGTGAAGTGACTTGCCCAGGGTCTCACAGCTAGTGTCTGAGGTCAGATTTGAATTGAAGTCTTCCTGACTCCAGGCCCAGTGCTCTAGCCACTGCACTATCCAGCTGCCCTTATTCTGCACCCCTAATCCTTTACCTCTCTATTGGGAAAGAGATGGGGGAGAACACAGAGAAGAAATGTTATCCAATACCAAGGCTGATGCACAGCACTCCCGAGAACCTGAGAGTTGATGAGAATGCAGTTACTGTATATGCTGGGGGCTGACAAACACCAACCGACTGCCCAATCTGACCCACCGTCTTTTCCCTTACGGCCTTCTGAGCAAAGAATGGTTTTTTACATTTTATAATACTTTACTTAAATATTTTATTTAATAGTGTAAGAACCATTCGTAGCTCATGAGCATCCAAAATAAAGCATACCGGCCCAGAAGCCATAGTTTGCCACTCCCAAGCCCCCCTCCACCCCCTGTATTCTGTTCTCCGGATCCTGCACGGCCTGAAGCAAGCTGTTCTGTTTCTCTGCATTTTTCATATTTGCCACTCCTGAAAATGAAAGGTTGCTCCACTGCATCCAGGGACCATAATTTATTCAGATGGCCCCTAATTAATGAGCAACCATTTATTGTCAGAAGCCTGAAGGAGGAGTTGCACCTTGTAATGTCCCGACTTCTTTATACTCAGAGGCCCAGGGAAAAGCAGGCCAAGGGCCCTGGCCCTTATTTGTCTCAACTAATTAAGTCTCAAGGCCCATTTCAATGCCCGTTAAGCCAATACTAGCATGGCCTACGTGTGGTAGGGCCTTAGGAAAGGCTTGCTCAGCCTACACAGCAGGGCCCTGTGAAATACTGTGAAAACCAGCTAGGTGGGTTGTTTTGTCTAATTCCCCCTTTCAGTTTTCTTCTTTCTTTGAAGTGATGGCTCTCTGGCTGGAGAAGGGAAAAGCGACAGGTTGGGAAATTAAAGTGAAGTATAAATAAAATACAGCAATACAATTTTTTAAAACAAGACATCTCTCCTAATGACAGAGTTGAAAGGTTTCGGCAAGGTTCGGCAAGTGAACCTCGGCAAGTCACAATTAAGCAAATGATGCAGGCTATTAAGGAAAGAAGACTTTCTTCGATGAGAGAGGTTAGTTTGGATCATCATTTATATCATACGACTATAAGAATTTTCACATAAACATGACCCGTACATTTTCTATAAAAAATAAAACAAATTCTCCCTCAGGAAGAAAATCATCTTAGCAGGCTATTTAAAAAGGCTATTCAAAAGCTATGATTAATACTTCCTAGTTGTGTGACCCTGGGCAAGTCACATAACCCCATTTGCCTCAGCAAAAAAAAAAAAAAAAAAAAAAAAGCTATAATGAATTATCACAAATTCATTACATGAAGAAGTACAAAGGGCAAGGAGAAGGTGCAGTGCAGCCAGTGCAGCCCCTCAGGAAGATTCATCTGCCTGAGTTCAAATCCAGCCTCGGACACTTATTAGCTGTATGACCCCAGGTAAATCAGTTGACCTTGCTTACCTAAGTTTCCTCATCTGTAACATGAGCTAGAGAAGGAAATGGCAAATGGCTCCAGGACCTTTGCCAAGAAAAATCTCCTGGGGGAGATCATTATATACTTCAACAACAATACTAGATGATGACCAGTTCTGATGGACCAGGCCATCCTCAGCAACGAGATCAACCAAATCATTTCTAATGGAGCAGTAATGAACTGAACTAGCTATATCCAGAAAAAGAACTCTGGGAGATGACTAAAAACCATTACATTGAATTCCCAATCCCTATATTTATGCACACCTGCATCTTTGATTTCCTTCACAAGCTAATTGTACAATAATTCAGAGTCTGATTCTTTTTGTACAGCAAAATAATGTTTTGGTCATGTATACTTATTGTGTATCTAAGTTATATTTTAATATATTTAACATCTACTGGTCATCCTGCCATTTAGGGGAGGGGGTGGGGGGGGTAAGAGGTGAAAAATTGGAACAAGAGGTTTGGCAATTGTTAATGCTGTAAAGTTACCCATGTATATATCCTGTAAATTAAAGGCTATTAAATAAAAAAAAAAAAAAAGAAAAAAAAAAAAAAAAAGAAAAATCTCCTGGGGGAAGGGGATCACTGGAAATGACATTAGTAAGTCACATTTACTTTACTTATTCACAAGTAGGAAGGCGGCATTCTCGATGGAAAAATCAGAAATGACTGATTTCTGTTCATTATAAAATATAAAAACAACTCTGAGAAGTTATACCTTATTATGTTAGATGATTATCATACCCATTAAATTGGCAAAAATGGTCTTCATTGCTGAAGGGGTTCCGATGAAATGGACACCTAATCCCCCTGCTGAAGGAGTTGGGAATTGTTAGGAACTTATTGGAAAAGATGGTGCCAGCGTACGACGTACCAGTGTATGGTAAGAATTAGCAAGTGTCCGTGCGGCTGCACCCGGGGAGCCCTCGGGCAAAAGCACGGCCTCCGGAGGCTCCCCAAAGGAGGGCAAAGGCCTTTATACCGAAGTACTCACAACAGCAAACTCTGGGGGGAACCTCGGCCTGATGACGGCCAAAACCCAGGGAAGGGAGTCTGGCGGAGTCCCTCAGGCCTCAGAGGGGGCCAACGCCAGCCTGAGAGTGTCCCCAAGGAAGCATCTCCTGGTGGGGATGTGGGCACTAAGCGGGCATCTCAGTGAATACTCATAACATGTATGAGCAGGGCAACACCAGCCTGAGTGCCCCCTGAGGCTGCATCTCCTGGCGGGGATGTGGGCACTAAGTGGGCGTTATCTCAGAAGATGGGCACTTTGTGCCGCCCTCTCTGGACGCTTCCTTGGGCCGCTCATCTGCCAGGGACTAGAACTCACTCGGGGACCCCAGAATCAAGTCCAAATCACCATAACTGGTGGTACCAAAGCCAAGAGCTCCCCTCCCCCTCCCCGAAGGCTAAGCCAGGGCCACCACCTCAGGACACAAAAGGGGGGGCCCCAGAGAGGCCAGGGCAGACCCCCCTCAGGACACCTGCTGCCCCCACTCACCTGCACCAGAGGGGCTGGGGACGCCCGCCTTGGGCCTCCATGGTGCAGCTCCCCTCTCCAGCTGGGAGATCACCTCAGGCTTGGATGGCGGAAGCCCTGCTCCTGGGGATGGAAACCAGGGAAAGAAAAAGGGCCTCCAGAGGGTCCCTGGGGCCTAGGCCGGGCCGGGGCCTCCAAAGCAGAGGCAGCTCAGGAGGAAAGCGCGCTCCCCTGCCCCTGCCACAGGGGAGGGTCCCTCGTCATCTGCTTGCGACTTTGCCAAGCCAAGGCCAAGCCTGGGATGGCACCTGGCGGGCAGGGAGCGCCCACTGGTGGGCACAGGCTCTTGACCGGTCTTGCCCAGTAAGCAGAACTTGGGCAGACCCTGGGGGGCCATGGGGGGGGGCCCAGAGGCCCAGGGGTCATCGATGAGGAGGCTGAGGGCCGCACTTACCCACGGACACCAGGTTCTCGTAGGTCTCCAGCATCACGTCCCTGTACAGGGCCCTCTGGGCCGGGCTCAGGCGCCGCCACTCCTCCCGGGAGAAGGCCACGGCCACGTCGCCGAAGGTCATGGGGGGGCTGAAACATGGAGCACAGCCCTGCTCGGGGGCCCGGGGCTGGGAGGGGTCCCAAAAGCCGAGAGTGCTGGCTAAGGCGAGCGGCGGCGATCCCCTTTGTGGGGGCAAAGCTCGGGCTGGCCGGGGCATGGGCCGCCCCATCTCTCCCTTCTCCCACCTTGAGTCCCTCGGGAGATGAGGAGCCTCCCCTAGACTCCCTCCACCTGGGCTGGGTGCAGACGTGGGTCTCGGGAGCTGGTGCCCGGGGCTCCAGGCCTAGCACTGGCACGGGGAGACCCCCTCTTGGGTCCCACATGTCTCATCGGGGAGATGAGGGCACGGGCCCCTCCAGGCTGCCCTTCCCAGGCACCCCAGCCCTCATGGCCGGCGGTCACCTCCTGCCTTTCTGTGGGGGCCGACCTGTGCCCTCTGGTACCGGGGCTTCCCCGGGGTGAGCCAGAGGAGGGTGGTGGGACCGAGTGGGGAAGGGAGCCCTGAGAGAGGGAGGGGGAGGGAGGAGGGAGAGGGCCTGTGTCCTTTGGAGCCTGGGGGGTGGGGCAGGGCCCGTCCTGCTCAGCCCCAGCCGAGCCTTTGCCCCTCCAGCCCCAGGGTGTTCTGGGCCCGGCTGTCTGCACCGTGTTTCAGGCCCCCTGGGTCTGGGGGCCCGGTTCTCCTGAGGTTCCGGTCCCTGGTGAGCCAAGCAGGGGAGGTCGCTCTCCTCTGGCCAAGGGGGGAAAGGGGAGGCTACAGCGCTCGGGCCGGAGGGGCTTCGGGGTCAGGCGTGGGCACTGAGGGGCCAGGCAGGAGCCTCGCCCGAGGCTGGACTCTGGGGAAGGCCTGATCCCGCCAGGAGGCACCAGCCCCAACGGGAAAAGTCAGCGGGGTCCCGGGGCCCCCACGGGAGGGGGCTTGGCGGAGGCCCCGGGCAGAGCCAGGCCACAACCGCAGAGCGGGGGGGCAAGCGGCCGGCGCCAGAGGGAGCCCCGAGGGGGACGGGGGGGCCAGGCAAGAGTGGAGATGAGGGAGGGGGTGGGGACAGAGGCCTGCCCCCCCCCAGTGCGCACAAAAGCCGCTTGGACGCCCCCGGGCAGGTGGCGCAGGGCGGGGACCAGGCCTGGCCAGGGGTGCGCCCGGAGCCCCTCCCGCGGGTGAGTGCGCGCCCCAACTCTCAGAGAAGGACCTGAAGGCTCAAAGCCTCCACACGGGCCCGTGGCCGGGAGGGGGCCGACAGGTCACCCCCCTGGTCCCCCAGGCTGGCGGGGAGCAAGGCGAAAGCGCGGCCGGACCCAGGGGGAAGGGGGCAGACTCCCCGCGGGGGCTGCCCCCAACGGGGAAGGTGAAGCCTGGGGGCGTGTCCCGGCCTCTGAAGGGCTGGCGCAGCGGCCCGCCAGGAACGAGGCGCTTTGTCTGGGGGGCCCCGTGCCTGGGGGGGAGGGGCTGGACGGCTTGGGAGGGTGCTTAGCACGTGTCTGCATGCAGTAGGGGCTTAATAAATGCTGGCTGCTTACCCCGGGCCTTGTGTGGGCCCAGCCTCGCCCGCAGGCTCTCCCCAAGGGGCCCCACAAGCATCAGGGGGCAGGGGCTTGAAAAGGCCCAGGGAGCCCCAACTCCGAGGAGCCACGCCCCCAGGCTCTGGGGCTCCGCCCCCCGGGACCAGACTCTGGGGGGAGGGGAGGAGGTGACTCACCCGGAGCCGGGCCGGCCCTGACGTCATTCCTCCCTCGTTGCCTGGGGGAGGAGAGCAGAAGGGCGGGGCCGTCACCCTGGAGGCCCCAGCGGCCCATCCCAGGGGCCCAGAGCTCCGGCCAGACGCTCCCTCCCCCAGGGCCTCCCCCCTCCCCCCCTCACACTCGGCCCCCCTGGGGCGTTCCCCAGGAATCCCCGCCTGGCCCAGGGTTCAAGTTCAGCCTCCGATCCTTTAGTCAGAACCGTTCAGCTCTGGCTGCCTCATCTCCCTCATCTGTACAATGGGGATGCCGGGCTCTCGGGAGGGGCCGAGCCTCCCTTCCCCCCACCCCGGGCCGGGGACCGGACTAAGGGAGATCCCGGGGACCGGAAGGACAAGGGCTGGAGGGCGCGGCGTCAGCAACAGAAACCGACTGCGAGGGGGCGCACACGGCAAACCGGGGCCCGGGCCAGGCCCGAGTCCCCAGCACACAGTAGGCTCTCAGAGAACGGGGATGAAAGCGCCCAAACCCTGCCCGCCTTGGACTTATGCGAGCCTGGCACCAGGGGAGCCGGGAAGCCCAGCTCCGCCTTGTCCCTGCAGAGATGCTCCCACAGAGGAGCGCCACAGAGGTACTCCCACAGAGGTGCTCCCACAGAGTGTCCCCACAGAGGTGCTCCCACAGAGTGTCCCCACAGAGGTGCTCCCACAGAGGTGCTCCCACAGAGTGTCCCCACAGAGGTGCTCCCACAGAGGTGCTCTCACAGTGTCCCCACAGAGGTGCTCCTGCAGAGGTGCTCCCACAGAGGTGCTCTCACAGAGTGTCCCCGCAGAGGTGCTCCCAGAGTGTCCCCACAGAGGTGCTCCTGCAGAGATGCTCCCACAGAGGTGCTCTCACAGAGTGTCCCCACAGAGGTGCTCCTGCAGAGGTGCTCCCACAGAGGTGCTCTCACAGAGTGTCCCCACAGAGATGCTCCCACAGAGTGTCCCCACAGAGGTGCTCCCACAGAGGTGCTCTCACAGAGTGTCCCCGCAGAGGTGCTCCCAGAGTGTCCCCACAGAGGTGCTCCTGCAGAGATGCTCCCACAGAGGTGCTCTCACAGAGTGTCCCCACATAGGTGCTCCCACAGAGGTGCTCTCACAGAGGTATCCCACTGGGTGTGGAGGACTTGGTCCCTCTCACTCCCTCCTTTGTCTGGGGGCCTCTGGTGGGGGGATCTCTGGGAACAAGGGGATTGAAGCAGAGATGTTCTCTTAAAGCTTGGATGGATATCCAAGATGGCAGCCAGAGCACAAGGGCCCAGCGAGGCAGGGGGGCCTTCAGGAGGACCCAGGACCGAAGTCGGACAGCAGGACCATCCTCCTGGTGCGAAATCTCTCCCAGGGCCTGGCGCATAGTGCCTAATGTCAATTGGCCCGTGTGTGTGCTTCTGCTTTCTTTGAGAAGATGGTGGTGGCTGAAGGGGAGGGAATAAACACTTCTGAAGCACCTACTAAGCTAAGCACTTTACAGACTTTCCTGTTTGACCCTCCCAATAGCCTCCGTAAGGAGGGTGCTGAGGAAATTGAGGCAAAAAGGGTCAGCACACAGTGGGTGGTTTTCACTCTTTCTTCCACTCACTGACAGAAGCTGGTCATTTCCCAGCAGTTTCATCAGAGGCGGCCGAGGGCGCCTCCCCCATCCTTCCCTGGGCATCCCCCAGCTTCCTCAGCTGGGAAACGGGGCTGTGAATGGCTCCCACCTCCCAGGGTTGTCATGAGGGCCATGGCTGTAAAGTGCTGGGCACACAGGAGGTGTTTAACAAATGCCGCTTCCCACACACACACACACTTCCTGGAACTTGGTGACGCCGCGTCCTCCAGCCCTTGACCTTTGTGTCCACTGGGATCTCCTACAGTCCCGTCCCTGGCCTGGGGTGGGCGGAAGGGAGGCTCAGAGAGAGCCCCTCCCGATATGGAGACAGGAAAAATAGAAGCACTGGGCCATGGTCCCAGACCTTTTAACGGGCTTCCCTGTCCGGGCACCCCAAGCCCGCGCCACCTGCTGAGGACTTGGTCAGGTGCTTCTGTTTATGTCTTTCCTGTCACCCCCCCAGTAACAGGGGGACTGGGGGTGCAGGGGACACGTCCTGCCAAGGATGGAAGCGTCTACACTAAGCTAGGTGCTGAGGGACCCAGGATGCCACCTGCGGGGCCGGCCTGAGGCTGGAGTTGGAACGCAGGGGCTCGACGTGCCAAGGAGGCCTGATGCTCAACGCTGTCCAGGCCCCTGAACCGCGGCTTGGAGAAGCCACATGACACTGGGCTCACTGTCAGGGGAGAGGGTCCTGCCAAGCAGTGTTGGGGGCACCTGAGAGAGCAGGAGCAAATACGGGGTCTCCCATCAAGCACCCAAAGGGCCACACGGCTAGAGTGCATGAGGACGAGGGGACCCTCCGGGGGGGTGGGGGACGCATCTTGCCTCTCCGCATTCTGTTCAAGCAGCCGAATGTCTGCCCCGGTTGCCCACCGCGCCCGGCTCGAACCCCAGTCTCCCTGGCCTTTCCTCAGAGACTCCTCTCTGCCTCCTACCAGTCTCTTGGACAATCAGTCATGCCGTGTGCCCGGCCCCATTAGAGGCCCAGGAAGGCTGTCCGGGCTTGGCGTCCTGGGTTTGGCCCACCCCCGGCCCGCCCTCATCCTCCCACGGTCCCGCCTCTCTTCTGCTTCTGCGCTTCCTGTCTCCTGGTCTGGGTCTCCCTCAGGATCAGGCCCAGCCCAGTCTGAGACCCCCTCCCCAAATGACCTCAGGAGGTGACCTCATCAGGCCCCCCCCATTCAGGACTCCCACCTCTATAAACAGAGCCCTACAGACACCGCTCCGGCTGTCATTCCCTCCCTCCCCATTGCTCCTGGATTTGTGACCAGCAGTGGCCAGAGAGTGACCCGTCTGCGGGGCCCGGCCTGCCCTAGCCCACAGCCACCAGGGAGGCCAGATTTGGCCCCAGGGCCCAGGCCGGAACCCCCCAAAGGCTCTCTGGCTCGGCAGCCCCTGCCAGCGCATGGTGAGGACCGGGGCTTCCGGCTGCCCCACAGGGGACCCGGGGGGGGTCACTTGGAAGCCTGGCTAGGTGGGCGTGTACGTGTGTAAGTGTAGACAGACCCCACCGAACAATCCGGAAATCCATGCCGATTATACTTCCATGCGGACAGATCCCCAGATGTGCACGTGCCTGTGAGTGCGTTTGTGTGGCTCCATAAATGTGCGTGCACCGCGCGGACTCATGCACACGAGCACACACGTGTGCACAATGCATATCTGCGTGCACACACACCCCCACCTCTGTGCGTGCGCACACACACGTGTGCACAATGCATGCCCACGTGCACACACACACCCACCTCTGCACAGACACATCGGCATGTACACACACACCCCTGTGCACACACACACACCCCTGTGCACACACACACCCCTGTGCGCACACACACGTGTGCACAATGCATGTCCACGTGCACACACACACACCCCTGTGCGCACACACACGTGTGCACACACACGTGTGCACAATGCATGTCCACGTGCACACACACACCCCTGTGCGCGCACACACGTGTGCACACACACGTGTGCACAATGCATGTCCACGTGCACACACACCCCACCTCTGTGCACACACACACCCCTGTGCGCACACACATGTGTGCACAATGCATGTCCACGTGCAAACACACACCCACCTCTGTGCACGCACACACCCCTGTGCGCACACACATGTGTGCACAATGCATGTCCACGTGCACACACACACACACCTCTGTGCGTGCGCACACACACGTGTGCACAATGCATGCCCACGTGCACATACACACCCACCTCTGCACAGACACATCGGCATGTACACACTCACACCCCTGTGCACACACACACCCCTGTGCACACACACCCCTGTGCGCACACACACGTGTGCACAATGCATGTCCACGTGCACACACACACCCACCTCTGCACAGACACATCGGCATGTACACACTCACACCCCTGTGCACACACACACCCCTGTGCGCACACACACGTGTGCACAATGCATGTCCGCGTGCACATACACACCCACCTCTGCACAGACACATCGGCATGTACACACTCACACCCCTGTGCAGATCCGCCCCCTGAGGCGCACTCCCAGACCCACGCATCTGCGCACTGTGCACCCAGCCACTTGCGCAGCGCCCCCCCCCCCCACGCAGGCACTACAGGACCCGCTACTCCGGGGTCCCCCGATGCTATTAAGCGCCTGCTGTGCGCCTGGCACTTGGGGAGAGCCCAGGGGTCCGGAGGCGGGTAATAGGGAGCCACAGGGGCAAAAGAGCAGGGCAGTGAGCGGAGCCAAATGGTGCCGAGGCCCAGCCCCTCTCGCGGCAGATGCAGAGTGAAAAAGGCTAACCCCGAACCTAACGGGGCACGGCGTCCTCCCCCTCTCTCCTTCCTTGCCCTCCCCGCGACCCCCACACTCTGTCCCTCAGACGGAGGAGCCCCTGCGCACGCTCACTCTGACCCCCTCCGGGAGCCGCCGCAGTGCCGGGCCTCGAAGCGCCGAGTTTCTGCGCATGCTGGCCCTCCGCCCTCACCTCCCGGCACTGCGCAGGGCCTGGGAGCCTCTGCGCATGCTCAGGGTCAGCGCCTTCCGCGACGCCGCTCCCGTCCCGCAGTGGGGCCGGCTGCGGGGCCTCCGCGCATGCCCAGTCTGCGCCCAAGGCTTCCCTAGGCCCCTCTGGTGGGCGGTCCCCTCCCACTCAGGCCTCCCCGCCCCGGCCCCGCCCCGGCCCCGCCCCGGGCCCCGCCCTCTCCCCCCCCCCCCAGGGGCTCTGAGCTGGCTCCCGGGCTGCGTCTGCCCATCGCGGGCCGAGCCCCTGGTTAAGCGTCCGCGGCGGCCCCTTGGAGGCCGCGAGCCAGAGCCTGGTTCGTGGCTCAGCGTCTGGCCCCGACTTTCGGGAGCAGCGGGGAGAGCGTGGGCGCCGCAGCCCTGGGTCGGTGCGGGGGACGCGAGGTCCTCGGTGCCGGCGCGGGCCAGTGGAGGAACTGGGGAAGATTTGGGGAAGAAGGGTTCCGAGGCGGGCAGGGGGGGCTCTCCATCAGGAGCCCAGGGCGCAGCGAGCCCGAGACCCCCCTCTGCGGGGGCCCTCAGAGATGGCAGCCGTGGCCCCGGGGAGGCCCTCCGGTACAAGGCCCACTTTTCCTCCTCGCAGCCCGGCCTCGTGGCTTTCCCTTTCTCCGGCAAACGCAGGTTCCACCAGGAAAGTGCCCCTCCCGTCCTTAGTTATTAGCTCTCCCGCCTGCTTCATGGCCGCCGTGCCCAGTGATGACCCGTGTGACTGATTCCCCCAATAAATGTGCCTTTTGCCAAAGAGAATGGCCATGGCGAGCGCTTCCCGTGACCAAGCCCCGCTTTTGGTGCCCCCATCGCCTGGTGCCCGTCACATGGGGGACGCCATGGGGGCAGGGCGAAGGGAAGGTCACCCCGGGGCAGGAGGCTGGTGGGCTGACTCAGAAGGGGTTCAGCAAGAGGCCGTGGGCCCTCTGAGGGGAAGCAGCCTCAGTGCTTCGGCATAACTCAGCTTTCTGGCTGGACCTCCTCCACCGACGCCCCTCAGTGCCCTTCCTTGCTTGCCTCAGGAAGTGGTTTTATCAGCATTTCAGGCTCTCCTTGCCAAGCCCGCCTAGTGACCCAGGACCTCATCACTTCCAAGTCCCTCTTGGAATTAAAGCTTCAAAGTTCCCTAGCTTGGGTTCCCTCCTCTAAAGAATCTCTAGGTTAGTCTTGTGGGCTGTCCCCCCATCTCTACCCCTTTCTCCTGTTGTTCTCACTCTTAGAAATACCAACTTCTGAAGGTGATAAGGGGGAATGTTGACTAGTGAGCGTCTAAAGTTGAATTTGAATTCAGGTTTTCCTGATCTCAGATCTAACATCCACCCTTCCACCGGCCGCCTCTGACTTTTCCTTTAATCATTTGGATATTTCATTATGAGCGCACATCCTTGATATTATTTGTCTCTGGGCACTCTTAAGCTAGTCCCCAAATACCTTTTTAAACAATATCCGTCATTTACTGTTGCTTTTTGAGATCTTGGTGACCTGATTTTTTTTTTAATTCAATGAAGCACAACCAATTCCACTCCCATTTCATCATTGTGAACTCCGCAAACTTTTGTTTCAAGTTGCTTGAAAACAGCGTTGCATGTTATTTTAGAATGGATGCTCTCGTTTTCTTCTAAATTCATACCCTTCATTATTGCTGATTTTTAATTTTCCTCCATCTTATCTCCCTTCCTGTTATGGGCCAGAACTCTGAACTTGAAAGGAGGATTCTTACAAGGTGCTAATTAAGTGGAATTGATGAGACAATGGTTATCTAGTTTAGCATGGTGCTTAATAGTTCTCTAAATTCAGTATGATAGATTTAATCTTACAACAAATATGGTTTCCTGGTGATAGAATGATTGGTTTATACTCAGGGTAGAGCATATAAGCAAGGAGCCTCAGCTAGATTCATTTGGAGCTAGAGAAGACAAGTGGACTGGAGGCTGAAGCCCAAGTCCTTGGATTCTTCTTATTCATTCATCCCATCTCACACCACCTTGGTGGCAGGCTCTCCTCCTTAGTTTCTCCACTGAAACCAAGACTCCAAAAGGCCTTTAAGAAAGCTAACCAGCCATAGGAAAGGAGACAAGACCTTGAAAGAGATAATAAAGGATTTGGACTTTAACCCCTGACTACTCTCATGGAGATTACTGAACTGAAACAAAGGCTGCTCCCAGAGACCACCAAGAAAACTGAACCAAAGAACATTACACCTTCCTCTCCATCTCTTTTTACACAAATGAATGACTGATGTTAGTGATATGCAATTGCATCAAACTGCCTCCCCTCAACCAGTACCCAGTCACTCACATTTACATTTTCATTTTCCCCCTTCCTTTAGGAAACATCCTTAGAAGTTGAAGTTTGTTTTCATCAGACTACTATTCCATCAATGCTAAGCTCCCTCTTAAATCCCAACTTATTTTCCACTCTTTTTTTCTGTTGGGTTTAATATCTTTTCACACCATCCTCTTTATTAAAACTCTTTTTGGGGGGAGGCTCAGAGGAAAATGGGGTTCATGCTATGCCTGCTTCCTTGACACTTGAAAACATTGGAGTTCTGATGGGAAATTTCCCTCTCCCCAAAGCAAGTCATAATAGCCATTTTCAATTGCTTAAATGAATCAGCCCATCTAGATTTTTCCAATATTTGCATTGTTTTCTTGGTTCTGTTTTTACAGGGAATGCTTTTAAATCTTCCACTAGAAATCAATTTCTCCTCTAGGATCATGCTGACTAAAAGGCTATTATTGTTCTTTAGTCTCACCCATGTGGAGGTCTTGGGTAACCCCATCTTACTGTATCCAATCAGTCAAGTTCCCTCAAACCCTGGGGGTTAAATTTCCCCTGAAAATCTATAGCCCACAGCATCTTTGCTAAACCCCTTTTGGATCAGTCTTTCCCTGCGTTCTACCTTGTCTTTTCCCCTTCATGTTTTTCCTTATAGCTACCTCTTTTAGGGTGTCAACTATAATTTTAGCCTCCAAGTTAAAGGCTTACTTTCACCTCATGGTATATTCCTTTTCTCTTTCTCACTTATATGCTCTCCCAAGTGTCTCTTCTTTGGCCAAGAGAATGGCCGAACCCCAATTATTTGGCACTGAATCTCAAACACGTCATCTGTGTGTGAATGGTAAACTTTGGGATCACATAGAACCCCTCACTCATTTCTACACTTCCAGATCTCACCGCCACCCATCAGCTGGCAGAAGCAGACGTGGACATTTGCCCATCTGTTTGAGGGTCTACTTGTGTGAGCCGGAGCTTGTGGCTCAACACGCTGACCCGCTCAGACCTGTACAACAGCATGGCTGCATGTGGATAGTGTAAAAACAAATTTTACTGAGAAATTCAGACTCGCTGATCAATCCTGGAAGGATTTTATTTTACATTCTTGCAAGAGCAGGTACCTAGGCCAGTAAACATATTTGAAATTGCAAAGGCATTCTTTTCCAGAGAGCAAATCCCTCCCAATTCCCAACCAGCCAGCCAAGCATGTTGTCAAACCAACCCTGGGAACACCAGTAAAAACAAGAAGAAAGCCAGTCCCTGCCCTCAAAGAGCTTACATTCTTATGAGGGAAGATGACAAAACAAGAGGGAAGGTAGCAAAGTCCAGAGGATTCCTTTTCAAATTTAATCATCCCCAATTACATCTTATTCCAGGTCCCAGCCTCCTATTTCTTAAATTTCAATTTTCTAATTTGTTTCATTTCTCTTGTCCAATTCGATTTTTGTAATTGTGGAAATTAAATTCCCATCCAATTCTCACAATGAGACTCCTAGAAGTTGAGACCTTGTGTTCCTGCCACAGAATGGTGACCGTCTTAAATCAAACATAGTTGCTCTGTAAAGCACTGGAGTTCCATAAATTAGTTTGCAAGTATCTTAATTTTATTCCCAAAACGCTGGGAGTTAAGTGCTATTATCATCCTTATTTTGCAAATAGAATGGAAGCCCTGCGGATTTCTCTGGAGTGATACAGCTAGTAAATTATGTGACACAGTGTATGGGTTGTACTACCAAACTGCCCCAAGGGAAACTTCAGGATTCTTCCATCTTAAGAGGATCAGTTAGTGCATTATGATCAATTTTATTCTTTTGAGGGAAGGCTCTTTTGGTTTTATACATTTCTCTTGATTGTCTTGGATATCAAACGCTTACTCTGGAAATCTGATGCAAAGATAAGTTTCCTCCCTTTTTGACCAATTATCTCTGGGCAACTGATAAAAGCTAATTCTATGAGCTCATTATGTCTGATAAAATTTATATGCCACAAAGGCAGAACTCTCTTTTCTTCATCTGTGTACTTTTCTGATGAGCAGCTTGGTAGGTTATGATTGATGCAACCTCAAATAATGTAAAATTTGATATGATACAAATTGCAAAATACCAACTGCATTTAGTGGATCAAAATCCAACTAACAAGACACATGAGCTTGTCAAGGAATTTTAGCAGGCAGTCTTCATTTTCCTAAAATTGTGTGGGGATATGTGCTGCTGCAAACCACATTACCAACAGTTGCACTGATTTTCTATTTTAGAAAGCCTTTAACGAAATGGGCAAAAGGGAGAATACTTCAGATGGAAACAATGCTAGCACACAATGAAGAGGCTTGTTCTTACAGCAGAACAAAAATTTGATGTAGCTGAATAGCAATTAACAGTCATAGTAAATCTAAATAAGATGCAGATAATAAAGCATACATACATGAAATGAAAGAAAATAGTAATGAAATAAAAAAGGTCAAGATTTTGTGGGTTTTAAAAAATTCTTGATAACTGCCAAGAATGTAACTGCTGGAGGGATAGAAATGGATTTCATTCTGGATGTATGAAGACTGCAATAAAAAGCACATCCTCAGCAGAGCAGCCTTTCAGATCAAAGCCTTTTTAAGACAGTGACAGAAAGTGGAATTGCCCAAAGAAACTTTTTACTGCAGGTTCCAATTGGAGTGCTTTAAGATTAAGTTCAACTCAATGTTAAATGATTAGTGTGGTGGCTGGTGCAGACAAGGATGCTGAAGCTAAAAATTCTGGTGTTCTGAAAAAATTCATTGAAGGTGCCGTTTGCACTGATCCACAACATATTAATGTGGATGAAACAGGCTTACTCTGGAAAAGGATATGGGTATTTTTCCAAGACAGGGAAAAAAACCCTAGATTAAAAGTATCTAAGGATCACCTAACCCTTCTGTTGAGAGATAATGCAGACAGGGACATATAATCAAAACCAATCCTTGTGCTGTGAGAGGCTTCCAGTTCATTGCCAGTGAAATAAGAAATCCTGGGTGACTACAGCTGTTTCCAAAGACTGTTTTTGAAGTTAGGAGGGCCTATCGGTTGTAAAATATTGCAAGGACCACACCATTTCACTTAAAACATCAGTGATTTTAGATAATGCCCCAAGTTATCCAACTCCACTTGGTGTTCATTATATGAGAAAGCAAGCATGCAAATTCTCCAAATGAGATGTGGAAAAAGCTCTTTGCTTTTATCAGCATTTGCATGAAGAGTTAAAGAGAAGGTAGATCAATCTATGCTGGCAAAATATTTTTAAAATGACATTTTTGTCATATCCTGAGCATAAGCTTGCCTTTAGGTATATTTAGTAATATTTAAAATTTATTTTCTATAATCTATTACTTTGTAATTAAAGAATCCAAAATACATTTTTCCTTGCTATATTACATTAATAAAAAGATCAAAACTTATTAAATTTTTTTTCATTGCTTATTTCCATTGCGTTGGAACCAATGAATATATTTTATACATCTCTTTTAATAGTGTGAATCTGAAGCATGTGATGACTACATGGGATTCATTATTTGCACTAATCAGGATCTAGCTATACTCTAGTATGGTGAGTAATCGAGTAGCATGTGGTAGAGGCACTTAAGAAATGCCTGATACAAAGCAATGGTAACATTCACTCCCACAATGGAGGCCTTCTGGTTAAATGTGGAAGCACTTCTCTCATTGCTAGAAAATACACTGTTAGCTTTTGATACTGGCTGAATTTTCATATGAACGTAGCTCAAACGCTGGAAGGGACCTCAGAACATGTAAGAACATGGACCACCACCCACTCCTTTTTTACATTTGATAAAAGGAAGTCCCAACAAGGTCACACTTGTGATAACTGGGTGATATGATTAGATGTTGGGTCTCCATACTTCAAATCTAGCACCACATTACCTACTACATTGGATAAAAGGAAGTCCCAACAAGGTCCACTTGTGATAACTGGGTGACATGATTAGATGTTGGGTCTCCATACTTCAAATCTAGCACCACATTACCTACCTCTCTGATCCACAGAATCCCTCTAGTTCAAGTACAAGACAAGAAGGAATTAATTAGGTTCAGCACCTCCATCTCACCTTAGAAAGAAGTTTCCTTTCCGACCCATATCATTGTCCTTCCTAAGTACCACCATTTTTACTATATTCATTTTGTTCCAAGGGATTATCATCGCATAGCAGATGGGCTCTTCTTGGAGCTCATTTAGCTGAATTTCCATCATTAATCTCTCTCATCAAGGAGTCTGCTTTGTTTGCCTACAGGCAATAGTGCTTACTCTCTAGAAAAATATTCAACGTGTATAGCTTATGCTTCCATAATAGTCCGACAACATGGTTACCTGGACGATGACCTGTCACTATTTGAATACATTTTTTTCTACCTCCTTTCAGAAAGAAAAAAGTCTATACACAAAAGTTCCAAAGGCTTATGATGGTACTTTGAAAGCTGGTTATACATTTCTTTAAGGACACTGAGCAAAACTCAGCTTTCCATCAGCAACATCAGCTGTTCTTTTGGGCTATTAGGATGCTTGCCTCAGTTTAGAGTTCTCTCGATCAAAGTATTAACCCCCCCTCTCCCTGGTATCATTTAGTGCTTTTATAGTGAAAGAGAACAATGCCTTCAGTAGCTGTCACTTAGCACTTAGGTCCCAGCACTTTGATGCATTGCACAGTTCCAACTCCTGCCATTTGGGTCCACAGAGTTCAGTTCTGAGCTTTTGAACTAATAACACTTTGCACAGAGCCTCATCATACAAGTGCTTCCACCAACGTGTCATCCAAGGAAAACCCTAGTCAAGGACAATTAGCTGTTCAGTTGTTTCAATCATCTTCAACTCTTCATGACACATTTGGGTTTTCTTGGCAGAAATACTAAAATACTAAGGCAAACAGGTTTAAGTGATTTGCCCGGGGTCACATAGCTAATAAGTATCTGGGACTGGATTTGAATTCCAGTCTTCCCAAACCCAATCTATCACTGCCATCACTTGGCTACTAGAATTTGTGTACTGCATTCAACTATCGCATATTCTCTGGGGGAAAACTCAGAACCACAGCTTCACTGAGGTGGTGCTTATTCTTTACGTATTGATTCAATGGGTTTTGGGTCAACTTTAGTCTGAAAAGGGCTCTCTACCAGCTGTTATATTAAAGGGCTTTCCTGCAGCCTGAATTTCTGATCATGACGCTTTCTATCAAAAGTTTCCCCCATTCACTGGATTTTAAAAGGCATTCTCTCCATTTGAGTTCTTGGATAGCCCATGAGGACTCTCCAGGATCTGAGTTTTTTCCCATCCGCTGCATGTTCTGCTCTGGCACACATGCACTCCCTATGACTACAACCTCTCCCTGATGGCTTCCTCACTCTTGGTACACTCACTTCAGCAGAGTGATTGGATGACATCCAATAATGGTCTTAGGGCAATTTCCCACATTTGTTGCATACCTGGGTTTCTGATAATAAGGCCTCCCAGGTGGCTAATGACACCTCTACGTTAAACAGATCTCACTTCAATGTGAGTGCTGAAGGCTTTTAAGGTGTTGCTTAAGCCTGGAGACTTTTCCAAATCCCTTCTATTCAAAGGGCTACATTCCAGTATGAGTTCTCTGATGTCTATTGAGGCTTCCTCTCTGGCTAAAGGCCTTCCCACATTCGTTACATTCAAAGGCTCTTGCTCCAGTATGAATTGTCTGATGACTGATAAGGTGTCCTTTCTGACTGAAGCTTTTGCCACATTCATTGCATTCAAATGGTTTCCCTACAGTATGAATTCTCTGATGTCTTATAAGGTTCTGACTAGCACTGAAGGCTTTCCCACATTCATTACATTCAAAGGGCTTCCCCCCAGTATGAATTCTATGATGTCTAATAAGGTTCTGCCTGTCATTGAAAGCTCTTCCACATTCATTACATTCAAAGGGTTTCACTCCGGTGTGAGTCCTCAGATGTCTAATGAGATTCTGCCTGTCATTGAAGGCTTTCCCACAGTCATTGCACTTGAAGGGTTTCACTCCAGTGTGGGTTCTCTGATGTCTGATAAGGGACTGCCTGTCATTGAAGGCTTTGCCACATTCACTACATTTAAAGGGTTTCACTCCAGTGTGAGTTCTCTGATGGATAATAAAGTGTCCCTTCTGACTGAAGGCTTTCCCACATTCATTACATTCAAAGGGTTTCACTCCAGTATGAGTTCTCTGATGGCTTTTAAGACAATCCTTCCGCATAAAAGCCTTTTCACATTCATTACATTCAAAAGGTTTCACACCAGTATGAGTTCTCTCATGTCTATTCAGGGTCTGCCTCTCATTGAAGGCTTTCCCACACACATTGCATTCATAAGGCTTCACTCCAGTATGAATTTTCTGATGTCTAATAAGATTGCGACTATCATTGAAGGCTTTTCCACATTCGCTACATTCAAAAGGCTTTATTCCAATATGAGTTCTCTGATGGCTTTTAAGATAGTGCTTCCGTCTGAAACCTTTCCCACATTCATTACATTCAAAGGGTTTGATCCCAGTATGAGTTCCTTGATGGCTAACTAGATTTTCCCTCCAGCCAAAGACTTTTTCACACTCGTTACATTTAAAGGGTTTCACTCCCGAATGTGTTCTCTCATGTCTAATGAGGGATTGCCTTTCATTGAAGGCTTTCCCACATTCGTTACATTCAAAGGGTTTCACTCCAGTATGAATTTTCTGATGTCTAATTAGGTTCCGACTGTCATTGAAGGCTTTCCCACATTCATTACACTCAAAGGGTTTCATTCCAGTGTGAGTTCTCTGATGGCTTTTAAGGTAATGCATTCTTCTGAAGCCTTTCCCACATTCATCACATTCAAAGAGTTTCTCTCTAATGTGATGTTTCTCTCTAATCTGAAGTTCAGTAACATCTACTCTTTTATCAAAGGCTTTTCCACCGTTGTTATATTGATACAAGTTTTCACTAGCACACACTCTATGACATTTGATGAGGTCTGAATGGTAACTGAAAGTTTTCCTGTCTGAATTATGCGTATCAAGTTTCTTCCCTGAGGTAACTGCATTACGCTGAATTCTGTCAGAAAACTGCCTGAAATTCTTTCCAAGAGTATTATATTTATGAAGACTTTTTCCAATAGCAGCTCTCCATTGTGGAAAAAAATTGGGCCCCAGACTAAAATGTCTCACAAAGGAATTACAATCAAGGACATTTGCCTTACAAAACGCTCCTTTGTGAGTGGCTGTTAACTCCTGGGACTCTCCCTTATAGGGACACTTTTGGCTCTCAAAGTTGACCTCACATCCCTCAGAGTCTCTTATGTTGAGGTACCAGGGATTGCCCTGTGGCCCTCTCTCCTTGGCCAATGCTTCCAGGCAAATGTCCTCAGTCAGAATTGTCGTCTTGTTTTCATAGTTAGTCTCCTGATTAAAAGAATCTGAAAGAAATAAAAATGTGTCAGAGGACATTCTCTTCTCTCCTTTACAACTTCTAAATTCTGTCTCTTCCATCAAGGAGAAAAATATTCAATATGAATTAGGTGGAATGAACATTGTAAAAGGGGAACTGAAGTGAAAGTCAGGTGAGGAGAATAACAAGAAGCCTATAGCTATGAACAAAACAAATCACAGTCTGGACTTGGCTCTTTTCAACAATGAGGTGATTCAAGGCAATTCCAAAAGATTTGTGATGGAGAAAGCCATCCGTATTCAGAGAGGAGGCTTTGGGGACTGAATGTACATCAAAGCACAGTATTTTCACATTTGTTGTTATTTGCTTATTTTTTTTTCTCACTTTTCCCCCCTTTTGATCTGATTTTTCTCATGCAGATATGAAAAAACATTTAGAATTGCCCATGTTTAACCTATACTGGATTACTTGCTAGGGAAGGGGGGAGGTGGGAAGTAAGGGAGAAATGGGAGAAATATTTGGAACACAAGGTTTTACAAGGATGAATGTTGAAAACTGTCTTTGCATGTAGTTTGAAAAATAAAAAGCTATTATCTAAAAAAATAATAAATCACACTCCAATGTACTGAAAGCACTTATATGCAGTACTAAAAACAATGAGCTCGATGAAAAAGAGATTATCTTTGGATGGACACAATCACGGAAGCAAAATCGACTCAGAGAATCACTGAAGTGGAAATCAATTCGGAATCTATGACTCCTGGAAGAATCATCTGCTTGTTTGAAAACAACAAAAACGTATGCATTGACTAGGGAATGTCTGAATAATATATAGTATATGAATTTAATTGTCAGGGATCTTATGCCATTAAAAACAAAAATGAAGCATTCAGAAAATATGGAAGGATTGAAATGAAGTGATGCAGAAGGAAGAAAGCAGAATAGTCCACAGTGACTGTGACACTGTGTCTAAAGGTAATATTGACAGCTACAGACAGAAAAGAAAGTAACAAAGGTTGTTGAAAGCAAAGATGCGGTTCTGGGATGGGCTTAACAGTCAGCAAATAATGGAAGCTGTTCAAGTGTTCAATCGTTTATTAACCTCTTGGACTTTTCTTTTTCTGGGTTTCTTTCCTACACTTTATGTATATATTGAATAGCTATAAATCATCACTTTTAGTTTTATTATTCCCTCTTGCTTGTTCATCAACAATCAATTTCCTTAATCCTGCCCCTCCTTACTTCTGCTGTCTCACCCAGCCACTTTCCCAATTAACATTTCCTTGTGATAGTAAATAGTGACTGTTAACAAGAGGGAAAAGGAGGGAAGAAACATTAAGTGCTTACTAAGAGCTAAGCATTTTACAAGTATTTCCTCATTTGATACAACAATGTGGGAGGGTAGTTGTTATCCTTATTATACAGTTGAGGAAATTGAGGCAGGCAGGGGTTCAGTGACTTGCCCAGCATCATACAGCTAGTAAGCGTCAGAGGCCAGATCTGAACTAGGTCTTCTGAATCCAGCCCAGTGTTTTCCCGCTGTACCACTTAGCTGCACACCACGCACTGAATCCTGCATCTTTCTTCCAAGAGGGAGGATTTAGGTTCCCTCATCAGTTATCTCACGCTAACATCTTTCATTATAATTCATTAGGGTTTGACATTCTTGAAATATGCTTACAATTTACAAGAGTACAGTCACTGTGTGTCTTATTTTCTTGGCCCTTTTTTCCTTCTGCAATAATTCTTAAGTCACTCCCCTTTTCTCTGATTTCTGTGTATTTGCCTTTCCTTGGAACAAAACAATACCAGATAGCATCCCTATACCATAGCTGGTTCAGTCATTCTCTCACCAATGGGCTTCCCAGCACTTTGTTACCCAAAAGTGTGCCAGCACTATTCTATTACATAGAAGACACCTGTCTTTTGGTCTGGGTTGAGAGTTGCCATTGGTTTAGTGAATTTCCTCAAATAATTCCAGAATATGTAGAACATCTCACCAACCACCTATTAGTATTCCTATCTGTCTATCGTCCCTTTAACATTGACTGTTTTTACCACCTTTATTATCTTTGTCAACTGTTTCAACTGTTGGGTGCGAGATGAAACTTTGTAGATTTCTCTTATTGGTGACTGGGAAAGTTTTGGCAAGGTAGTTGATCATTTGTATTTCTTCAGTAAACTAGAAATCACGTGACTGCTTTTGAGAAATGGTTTTCTGTCTCCCACACACATATACACACGTATATATTGACAGGAGATTTTTATCAGAGTATTATCTTATTCATTTTTCCCAGTAAGAATCTCTTCTCTCCCAGTTGTGTTAATTTTTTATTTTTTGTTTTTAATTTTTAAAAGCTTTTAAATTTTATATAATCTAAAACTCACTCTTATAATTTTATGATACCCTCTACTTGCTTAAAAATTATTGCCCTAGGGGCAGCTAGTTAGTGTGGTGGATAGAGCACCAGCACATCTTACTCGACATATCATAATGAGGTACAAAATATAGGAGGAAAATAAAAAGATAAGTGACCTCAACATTAAAGATTACATCATAGAATATTTAGAAGAGAATTAGATCAGCTAAGTTTTATTACTATAACCAAGAAGAGGATTCTCAGTAAAAAGCAGTCATAAAGTTAGTTAGATAATTTTGATTTCAAGAAATTAAAAAGCATTTTTTACTAACTAAACTCAACAAAGGAAATTCTGGAAGAAAGTCAACTGGGGGAAAAACCCTTTGCATTAAGTATTTCTGATAATAGTTTGGTACCCAATATATGGAGTACTAACAAAAACAAATGATTAATGGCAAGAATAAGTCCCCCAAAGATAAGCAGTCAAAAGAGAAGACGATTGTAAACAAGTAACAATCATGAAAGGCTTATCCAAATCACTAATGGTGATTCAAAACAAATCTGAGGTTTTTCCCTCACCTTTGGCAGACTGGCAGAGAGAACAAAAGGTAAAAATAATCAGTGGTGGAAAAGCTGTGAAATTTTAAGTACACTGGGGGTGGAGCTGCAACTCTGAGGAACAATCTCAGTTACCCTCAAAATGCAACTAAAATGTCCATCGTAGAGATCTCAATAAGCAAACACGCCAAGGAGCTCAAAGACAGAAACTATATTTGACTATAAAGTAAAAGGAAAAAAACGACACAAGTCAAAATTGCCTCAGGTGTAACAGACGAGGCTGAGAAAGGGGACCATGGAGATGGACCGTGGCAGACACTGCCTGCTGCTTCAGTAGACTGTGTTTCAGACCAGGAGGAAATAAGAGGACAAGGCTATTCAGCAAGGAAAAAGGAGTGCAGGGGAGCACTCCAGAGGTGCTCTGCCAGGCAGAGAGGGAGGAGCCTGCCTTTCTGTCAAGCTCGTTTGTTTTGGAAGCCAGGGCTCCATGATCAAAGTCTTTACTTTTTCCCTATCCAATTTGGTCCCAATGCCTGTTTTAATAACACATGAGGAAAATCTAGTCCAGCTTAAGCTCTGAGGTTCTCCCAAAGTCGGTGTGAGCGTCAAATCAGATAAAATGCTTTGCAAACTTAAAAGTGTTACATAAAAGTTAGCCACTGTTGCTGCTTTTATTGTCATTGTCCCATAAGCCCCTGTCGCTCACTCACCTGGGGAAGGGCCATTTGGGAATTCTCCCTCAGGTATCCACGGCACTTCTTTCTCCAACTGGGAAATGACGTCTGGTTTGGAAATAGAAAGCCCTGATTATGGAGAGAGAAATGGGAAGGACTGGGTCAGCGGGCCATCTCCAAGTTTGGTTTTAGCCTTTCCGACTTTAGGGAAAAGGTAATGCTAGAAGGGACAGGGGATGGAAGAAAAGACCTCAGTTTTTTCTCATCCCAGAGTGGATCGCTAATCTGATTTGGACTCAGAAGGAAACCATTTGACCCAAAGCCTGCTAAGAGAGCTAGATCTTTTCATGTCTCCTGTCAGGTGGCGTTACCAAGTTTTTCTTTTCACGTGAAGGAAGCCAAAGCCTCAGGGCCAGTACTAACTTTGGGATTTCTGCCTGGAGAAAGCAGAGACTTTGCCCCTGGGAACAATGACAAAAAATGTTTCAAGACTCCTGTGAGTTTTGGCCTGCCTGCCTGTCCCACCATAGCTATCATATGGGGGCAGCCCTCCGAGCACTGGCAATCGGCCGGTGAGTCACGGAACTGTCCTTCCTTACCCACAGACACCAGGTTCTCGTAGGTCTCCAGCGTCACCTCTCTGTACAGCTCCCTCTGAGCAGAGGTCAGCCGGCTCCACTCCTCCGACGAGAAGTCCACGGCCACGTCTCTGAATGTCACCGGACGCTGAAACGGCAAATAATTTCCTGCTCATCTGGAGACGGGCCCCTCACGGTCCAGGAGGCCACAGAAGGAGCTCTGCCCGTGCTGGGTATTCCAGGCCGACTCTCAGAGAGATGGGAGAGGGCAAGAGAAGAGGGAGGGGCTTGGGCAGACTGAAACGGCAACTACGAAACTGCTCTGGAGACGAGAAAGCCCGGCTGACGGATGGAGGGGGTAGCAGTGAGATGGGGCGAGCAGAGAGCCAGCGCAGCCGACTGATGGAAGCGGGGCTGGCTGAGGCCCTTGGCTGGGCAGGGCCCCGGAAGGACTGCCACACTCCAGAGCTCCAGAGAGAGACCCAATCTTTGGAGAGAGCCCGCCCAGGCTGTGGCCTGCAGCCTAGGCATAGGCCCAGGAGGACTGCCGCACTCTGGAGTTCCGGAGGAAGGCTCAAGCCTTCAGGGAGAGCCAGCCAGATTGTGGCCCTCAGGGTAGGCAGGGGCCCAGAAGGACCGTCGGTGCTCCAAAGCTCTAGAGGAAAACCCAAGGCTTCAGGGAGAGCCAGCCAGGCTGCGGCAGATCTCCAGCACTAGGGGAGCAGGGGTGGCTGTTGTCCTTGGGCTGGGCAGGGGGTCAGAAGGACCACCACGCTCCAGAGCTCTGGAGGGAGACCCAGAGGTACAGAGAAAGAGAAATGTCCCCAAAAGGAACATCATCAAAGTGGGGATAAAAGACCTGGAATGGCCAGAAACTGGACCCTGGTTAGGAAGGTGGCGAGTGGAGGATGTCCCCTTGAAAAGAAGGGGAAAAACAAGGAAGAAACTTCACCTGGGAATGGCACGGCTCCTCAAGGAGAGGCCAAACAAGAGCAGCATTGTAGGGGGTGGGAATGACTGGCTCTCAAGAGGCAGTCCAGTAACGGATGAGTGGGGTCTCTAGTCTTGCTAGGGCAGCCATCAAACACCCAGATGAATCCCAGAGAATCCCCCTCTAGGACTCCCATGTGCACCCCCATGGAAAGAGACTCAAGGGGACGGCCCAGTCTGGACCAGAGGGAGCCGGCAGGGTGCTCCTCCTGGCTGCCCACCAAAGGCTGGGGATGGAGGGATGGAAGTTATCAGTTCTCTGGGAAGATGGCACCAGAGAAGGGGACCCCGGCCAAAGGAGGTGACAGATCTCCGGCTAGGGATGAGGTGGGAGACCTCCCAATGACTGGCATGAATATGGTTATTAAGCTTACAGTAACGCTAAAGGTGTCAGAGGTCACCAAGAAGCCAACCTCTTCTACAAAAAGCCCTAAAAGCATCAGAAAGTTGTCCCCCCAAAATCAAAGCAATATAGAAAGCCTGTGCACTAAGCCTTCCGTCAAGACCAGCAATGCCCCAAAATGGGGCCACGAGGAGATGGGGGGCAGGTATGGAACCAGCCATGTCAGGGAGAGCAGGAGGACCGGGGCTGGTCGGTGCCAGGAAAGCTAGCTCCCCTAGCTTGGGACTGGAAGCCGGGTTCTGGCCCCTCTGGGTCAATGTCCATGGGGACTGGACCTAGTCACGTCCTCCTCTGAGTCACAACAGGAGATAGGGCCAATTCATCAGCTGGGCACAGAGACCAGGGAAGACCCCCGAAATCCTCCTGGGGCCCAGAGAAGCAGGCAAACCCTCTGACTGGAGGAGCTTATCCAGAGAATGGGTCTGAGCCCACCACGGACCATGGATAGCAAGCTGTAAAGGAGAATAAGCTCAGAGGCAGACTGCAGGAGTCAGTCTCAAACAAAGGCTGATTAACAAAAGAAAATGCCCAACACAAATATCAGAGGCTAAGAAAGGTCCAAGAAGGGATCACAGAAGGGAGGGACCCAGCAGCAGCTACAACAGAAGTCATGGCACAGCCACAAGGGTGACTGGAGCAGCTGGAAGAAATCGCACCACGGAGAAAGCAATGAATCACAAATGAAATGAGTTTGGGAGAAAAAAAGGAGAATCAATGGGATAAAAAAAGTGGTGGATGGCCTTACCAAGGAGTCAGCCCCCTGAGAAAGGACAACAAATAACTGAAGGATTCCATAGGGCAATAAGAAAGATTGAAGATTGAAAGATTGGACAATAAAGCAGAAGAAAAGGTAAGATGTTTACTATCAAAAACAAGAGCCGGAAAAATAGCTGGAGAGAGATCATTTAAGAATTATCGAACTTGATCGTCTTGATAAAGAGTGTGAGGTTTTCCTTCTTTTTAAAATATAATTTCTTTTTCTAAATAGTATTTTATTTTTTCCAATTATATGTACAATTAATTTCAACTTTCATTTTTTTGGGGGGGACAAGGCAATTGGGGTTAAGTGACTTGCCCAGCATCACACAGCTAGGTGGTGTTAAGTGTCTGAGACTGGATTTGAACTCAAGTCCTCCTGACTTGCTATCTAGCTGCTCCTTAACATTCATTTGTTATAAGATTTGGAGTTGCAAATTTTCCCCTTCCACTCTTCTCTCCCCCCCCCCAGGATAGAAAGCAATCTGATAAGAGATCTACATGTGTAAACAGGTTAACCACGTTCCCACATTAGTCATATTGAGAAGGAAAAAAACAAACAAAAGGAGGGAAAATGAAAAAGCAAAGTGAAAATAGCATTCTTCGATCTGCACAGTTCTTTCTCTGGATGTGGTCAGCAGTTTCCATCTTTTGGCATTGTCTTGGATCATTGGATTACTGAGAGAAGCTTAGTCTATCAAAGCTGTGGACAGTGTTCTCCTGGTTCTGGTAGCCTCCCTTAGCACCGATTCACATAAAGTCTGTCCAGGCTTTTCTGAAATCAGCCTGTTTACCATTTCTTCCATTACACTCATATACCACAACTTGCTCAGCCATTCCCCAACTGATGAACATCCCCTCAATTTCCAATTCTTTGCCATCACAAAAAGAGTTGCTAGACATATTTTTCTACATGGACGTCCTTTTCCCTTTTTTTAAATCAATCTCTTTGGAATACAAACCTAGTAGTAATATTGCTGGATCAACGGGTATGCAGTGATTTCAACTTTGGACAGAGTCCAAATTGTTCTCCTGGACGGTTAGGTCAGTTCACAACTCCCCAGTTTTCCCACATCTTCTCCAACATTATCATTTTCCTTTTCTGTCATATTGGAAAATCTGATAGCTATGGTACCTTAAAGAGTTGTTTTTCATTTGCATTTCTCTAATCAATAGTGACTTAGGCTAATTTTTAATATCACTATAGTTTTAACTTATTTTATCTGAAAAATCCCTGTTTATATCTTTCAACCATTTATAATTATAGAGAATGACTTGTAGTCTTATACATTTGACTCATTTCTCTGTTTATGAGAGACGAAGCCTTTATCAGAGACACTTGTAAAAATTGTTCCCGGCTTTCTGTTTTCCTTTTAATCTTAGTCAAGTTGGTTCTGTTTGTGCCAATTTTAAAAACTTTAACGTAATAAAAATTATCCTAAATGTAATTTTTTCAACATTAAGTATTTTTTTCTCTTGAGGTACTAGATGTACAAAAATACTTCTATCAATTATTTCCTCAGAAGCCCCAAAATAGAAAGAAAGGAGTGCTCTATTATCGGGGAATGGTGAAACATGATGGTACATAAAACATAAATCGATGTGGGGAATCATAAAAACATGATGGAATAAGCAGTTTTAAGAGGAGATAAGGAAGTCCTCTATAAAGTGATAGAGTGAAACGAGCAGAAGTAAGAGAACAATTTATAAAATAACCACCACATTATAAAGGAAAACAGTTTGGAAAGACTTCAGAGCTCTGATTAGCCAAGCCCACAAGAAGTCATGTTTCCAGACAGAGGATGAAGCATGCTCTCTGTCTCCTGCTGCTGTAATTGTGGCCAAAGGGAGAATTTTTGTTGGACTGTGCATTTTTATCGTATGTCATATTTATATATTTTCTTTTTCATTCTTCAACTGGCTAAAAGTTGGAGGAAGTGATGATAAATTCACATTTGAAAAAAAGAAAAAGAACTGGCCAAACTCTCTGAATGCCATGGCTAAATCAAAAACCTGGAAACCACTCAACAATGACCATTAATGAACATTTATGAAGCTTTGTGGCACTGAGTCTTGGGGGCTTTGGAAGTCTGCTAGCTCAGGGGTCAGGGTGGTCTGGCAACCCCCAAAGCTAATGCCCCCTTGGAACGCATGGGACCCAGTGTTCCTGGATTGTGGGGCGCTGGATTTGCTGAAATAATGACAACCAGAATGTCCCAAGGAAAGTGACCAGGATGCTCAGGGGCTCTGAGTCCGTGGCCCACAAGGATCCTCTGAAAGGAAGGACTAGGGTCTGCTGGAAAGAGGGCCTGGGAGCACGCGCCAGCCATGCTCAAGTGCTGGAAGTTGTCCCACGGAAAAGGTTAATTGATTAAACGAGTCCTCTCTGGTCCTGCTCAAAAGCGCTGAATGAGTTGCACAATATATAGGGAAGCTTCCTGAACAACCAGAGGCCTCTGGCAGCCTCTCCTCCCAGGGGAGGCCGGGAGTTCTCCTTCCCAGGGGCCATCAAACAGAGGAGAGTTGGAAGTGGGTCCAGTATTTAACTGGTTATCCCTGTCCTTCTGCCCCCAGGGGTTCCTTTCAAGGAGAAGCCTTCGCTCTGTGCTTCCTCACCTGCCGGGCTCTCTACCATGAGGAGGTGGTCACTACTGATCACATTCCCACTTGGAAATGACCCCCAAGAAACCGGTTCAAGCATAGATGCCTGGGGATCAGACTCAGTGCAGAGACCTCTCATCGGGCTAAATGCAAGCCAGCTGCAGGGGGGGGGGGGGGGGCACCCTCTGGTGCCCACCACAATGGTAGAGTTGGGCCCACATGTGGGGGGGGGGGGGCAGGCTGGGAGGAGGGAAGGGAAAGAGCTCTAACTTACCTGAAAGGGGGCCATCCGCAGCCTAGAAGTTGCTTCTCCTTCCATGTTCCTGCCCCAAGGAGCGCACGGTCCTGGGAAGCACAGGCTGCGAGACGAAAACCAGGGTGAGACACACAGGCTCCCAAACAGGGTCCCCCTGACCCCCTCCAGGTGGTGCCCTGGCCACCCTCACCAGCTGTCCTCCTCCGCCTGGCTGCTGGCCTTCCTCAAGGCCCCATTTGATCCTCTTCTGCCTCCCCCGGGAATCCCCCCAGCCCAAACCCGCTCTTCACTCACCCCACAAGATGAAATCAGGCAGGTAGTACCCATGGGGGCCGCCTCGGCCTCCCTCCGTGTCTTTCCTGTCCCACTCTCCCTTCCCCACCTCCGGGCTTCTGCCTCCTCCCACCCTCCGCGCAGAATGGCCTGGGGAGGAAGCCACTGAACCCTGAACGCCCCCAGCCCCCAAGGGGCCGTTTTGGGCCCACCATTACAAGCCAGCTTCTCCTTCGGGGGAATGGGAGCTCCACTCATCTCTGGGTCCTAAACACTTAATATGGCACAGAGGAGTGACGAGTGTTGGTCCAAGCTCCTCCACAGCCACGTTTGTCCTTGGGCCCGTTCCTTCATCTCTACCCTTAGTTTGGAACAAAGAACACCCATCACTTTGCTGAAGGAACACGGCTGGGATCCCGCTCTACCAGAACAGCGGGCCCAAGGCCAAAGCAGGGAGCAGCTCCGTGGGAGGCCCGAGCATGGGACCGAGAGTCAGTGTGTCCAGAGACTCAGCAGCTGGAACACTTCACGGGGCAATGGAGAAGCTGACCCCGGCAGCAGTGGGCCTCCAGAGCCCAGCGTGGAGGTGTGTGTGTGTGTGGGGGGTTACCACAGCCCAGCATGGAGGCAGGAAGAGAGCTCAGCATGATGGTGTGGAGGGGCTACAAGAGTTCAGCACCCCCAGAAGGCAGGAGCAGCTTACTATGTGCCACAATTGTGCTGAGGACACAAAGGCGAACGTGTGGTCCCTGCCTCGAGGAGCCCCCATTCCCTGAGGACATACACAAATCCACAGCATAGGCTCAGAGGGAATGTGCTGGCAGCAGGGAGGGAGCCAAGAACGCTGCTGGAGTGAGCGAAGTCAGGTGGAAGTGAGGAGGGAAGGCAATGTGGATGAGGACGGACTTAGAAGAGGGACGAGGGAGGAGGGGAGCAGGCGGGCAGGGGGAAAGGGGGTAGGACCGGGCCGGGAAGGGCTTTCAGGGGTAAGCCTTCTGCCGGAGCCGCTCCTATTCTCAGAGCATGCTGCCTCCACTCTTTCCTGCCTTGTCAGGCTTGGCTCTAGGGATTCTGGGAGGACGGGAGTAAGCATCTATGCAGCGCTGACTCTGGGCAGGCACTGTGCTGAGCACTTGGGACTCCCAGCCCTGGCAGGGAATTTGGTGCGAAGCAGGGTTCTGCACTGGACCCGGGGCAATTTCACCCTTAAGTGATTTGGATAAAGGTTCTTCAAATACAAATGTGATGAAAAGGGAGAAAGAAGAGCTAATGCAGAAGCAAAGGAGTGTGGATGGGCCTCAGGTTTGACAGGTTCAGATGCAGAGTCTTGTCCCTGGGTAGGAAAGCCCCAGTTTCCCAAGGAGACAGTCAGACAGAAAGGCTCAGCGGGGTGCGGGACCCCAGCAAGTCCCACCGAGGTTCTTGGGCAGCATGCAGAGGGAACAGGGAGGTGAGAGCCTCTGACTTCATTGGGAGCACTGGGTCCACCCTGAACTGAAGCATGTCTAGAAGAGAAAACCAGGCTGTTGACAGGCCCTGGATTTCACAGGAAGATGGGCTGAAAGACCTGGGAATGTTTAGCCTGGAACTGCTAAGAGCCAGGAGAAACCCGAGAGAGGCAGCCTCTCCAAAATGCTCTTTCCTATCCTCCACAAGTCCCAAACCACCCTGATTTCATCTCCATTCTCTCCTCCTGGAGAAGGACCTCCACCCTAGGGGCCTCCCTTCCTCTCCATCCCCGCCACGTGGCCCCAAGCCCATCATCCCACCCAAAGTGCTCACCAAATTGCCAGTGGTGTCTCAGCTGGCAAAGCCAATGGCCTGTATCCAGTCCTCATCCTCCTCGGCCTCCCTGCAGCCGGGGACCTTTGGGTCACTCTCTCCCCATGTTTTCAGGCCCCTTCTCGCCCATAGTTCTCCTGCCTGTCAGAGCTGGGGATTCAGCCAGGTTTTCACCCTCTGACCATGGCTGGTCTCCCTCTGGACTACTTCACTCGATCATCTCATCGGCTCCCGTGGATGCCACTGTCTCCCCTAGACAGATCCACTCAGATCCCGTTTCCGGCTGGACCACCTCCCTGACCCCAAGCTCACATCTCCAGTTCACTTCAAAGTTCTACAACTGGACACCTCTTGGGCAACCTGACTCCCCGAGCCCCAAACTCTGCCCTCCACACCCATGACTTCTTCCAACTTCTCCAGGACGGTCCAAGACCCAGGCTCCCAGCCAGCCGTCACCCCCAACTTCTTCCTCCTTCTCAGCCCTCTACTACCAATATGGGACCAAGGCCTGTCCCTGGGTCTTCCAGACCCCACTTCGCTTTCAAACTGGTCTTCCTCAATCACAGATCTTACTACATCATTCCCACCTTACCCCTAATTCAATGAATTCTAGTGTCTCCTTATCACATCCAAGATCAAACAGGAAATCCTCTTCCTGGCATTCAAAGCCCTGTACAACCTGGCTCCTGCCACCTTTCCAGCCTCTGCACACCTTCTTTACGTCCTCATTTTGTTTTACAGATGAGAAAACTGAGTCCCAGGGTGATCTAAGGGACAGAAAGGCGTAGCCTGATCCCACAGGCACAGATCCTTCCCCACTGACACCGACCAGGATGAAGGAGACAAGCCCCCCAGTCCTGGCCTTGAGGCTGGTGGTCAAAGGGGCAGGCAAGGGGGAGGCAGGGCAGACTGTCAGACTGGGTCCTTCCAGGCCCCGGCCAGCCCTGAAGGGGCTGCACGTATACGAGTCAGATAGTGCACAGAGGGAGGTCGTTTCAGGAAAAGTCAGTGACGAAGAAAATGACGATGACCCACTCGGGAACATGCTTTCAAGGGGCCACGGAGACCAGGCAAGTGGTTTCTCCTGGGCACCCCAGCTGCTACAGTCAGAAGGACAAGGGTGGGGGGACCAGGCCCAGGAGGCTGATGGGAGTCAAGAGATGGGACCGTGATGAGCTGTCAGGGTGAGACAGACACAGAATGAGCTCATATGGTTCTTGTTTCTTAAAATAAAAGCTTCTTTTGCATTACTGGGGTAAAGGTTGGGGGTTACTGGTGGCAACACAGAAAACAAAGGAAAGGGGAGAAGAGCGATTTGGTGAATCTCTATAAGAAGGTAGAAAGGAGGCAGTGGAGGCAGATTTGGCCAAGAGTGATGGTATTACCATGTTATAATTAATTATACAGAAAGAGAACCAAAATGTACAAAGTAAAAAAAAAGAAAAAACTCAGAGAGTAAGAGTTTCGTGCTTTCATATACTGTCTCTTTTTCATTACTCTTTGCACCTTGAACTATTCAAGTTTCTTGACTATATAAATGAACATATAAAAAGAGAATATTTGTATAACAACTAGAAAAAGAAGGAACTCTATGTCAGCAGCAGCATCATGGAGTCTCCAGAGGCCCCACCCATGGGAGTTGGCCAGAAGGAAGGAGAACCAAAGGAGCCCAATCCAGTGTGCCAAGAGGAGCAGGGCCCCCAAACCGGATGCTGGGCAGCCGGTCCTTTCCAGAATGGCCCCATGTGGGGCAGAGCAGGTCCAGAGCAACACCGGCAGACAGCCTGCATCTGCTCCCCAGACCTTTGCCAGCTGGAGCCTGGGCCCCCATTATCTCAGGGGCACCTGCCACTCCTCAGTGGCATCTGGACAAAAGGAAGACCCTGGGAAGTGTGGCTGTATCTGGAGGGTCTCAACAACTGTGGGCAGAGGTCAGCAGAGTTCGAGAAAAGGCAAAGGGCCCAGTTAACAAAGGCCAATTCTCGGGATCTGCCAAATACGTGGGTCCCCTAGGGTCTCAACAGGAGGAATACCTAAGGAAGGAAGGGGAGAGGGGCTTCTCAGCCAGCCCAGCCAGAGAAAATTTGTGGGCTAAGACTTTCCTGGCATTTGTTCACCAAAATGGACAATGGGGGAAGAATCATCCCTGTGGAGATCACTGAGGTGTCCAGTGACCGACCTCATGGGAACATGGTTTAGAAGACTTAAAAGCAACTCATTTACAGCTGAGGAAACTTAAGACCCAGAGCGGGTGAAGGACTAGACCGAGGTCCCAAGAGCAGCAGACCCAGGGCTTACCCAGGTTTGCTGCTTTCAAAGCTCCTTTCTCCAGGATGTCTCCGTTCTCCAGGGAGACGGTGGAGCCTGAAGTGGGAGAACAGGCAGGGGAGCGGGAGCAGAGGTTTCTGTCTGGGAAGAGCCACAGGCGCGCTCATTCAGGGGGTGGCTTAGAGATAATGGAAGTGCGGGCCAGGGAAGGCCGGCAGGGCCAGGAAGCGAGGGCAGGGAGCCTGGGAGGGCACAGCTTCATAGTGCAGACAAGAAGTCAGGGAGAGGGAGGGAGGGCGGATTGCAGAGATGGCAGAACTGATCTAACCGGGCCGAGAGAGGCCCCTCCGAGTCCGAGGGAGGGCGCAACACGTGAGAGTTCACAGAGCAAGAGATCGAGCCTCACAGTAGAGCTGGGACACAGGGAATGTTCAGAGGAACAGACTAGACTGAGCTCCTGCTCCTTGGGATAAAACTGGGGCGCAGGGATTCCGTCTGGAAAGGTACACTCCAGGCTTAGAGAAGCTCCATCGACTCTAGAATAGGATTGGAGAACAGAAAGAAAGGAAACTGACTCACCCTGTCCCTGTGAGTGAGGAACTCATCAGGAGCTCGTTCCTCCTCTCTGTTCGCCTGGGAGGGCCCCACAATATCCCAGAATGCAAAGCTCGGAGAAAGGAAGTCCGGAGGAGGATCCCAGAATTCCAGTGTTCAGGAGGCTGGAAATCCTTCCTCCCACTCCCTCCTCCACCCAAACATATGTGGCGTGGGGGTGTCTCCCATCTTCTTTATAGGACAAGGAGCAGCAAAAAAAGACCCCCGTTCTCCCAGGAACGGGATAAGGGGCCTTCGCATCTTCCTGGAGCCCTGTTGGCAGAGCAGGATTCAAGAGCCAGGGCTGAGAACCCAGAGCCTGCTTCTTGGCACCTATATCTTCCTCAAATTAGGACATAAAGACATAGAGAGGTACAGGGAAATCCCAGGTGAGGAAAGGCCCTCTAGCAATGCAGGTCTACACCTCCTCTCTAACGTCTATTTTTAGAAACCAGCCGGAACACTGGAGAGCTGCCTATGTTACAAAGCCAGTATGGGGCCGCTAAGGGGCACAGTGGAGAGTACAGGATCTTGGATCAGAAAGCCCAGACTTCAAATCTAGCCTCTGGCACTTCCTCCTGTGTGACCCTGGGCAAGTCACATAACCTGTTCCACCAAAGCTGGAGACAACAGCACTTCCACTGAAGGATCGTTATGAAGATACATTTGCAAACCTTAACCATAAATGCTGCCTGTTTATAATAACAACCGATGCACGGATGATATAACCTCTGATCGCGTCACATACTCCCCGTAACGACGCTTGTCATCGTTATTATTGTGACTGCTAGTTTAATCAGTCTTTTGTGTCTTGTTATCCAGATTCCTGGAGCCCTCCCCGTCTTCCCTCCAACAAGCTGTGGAGAACTTGGGGATCCAGGACATCAGCCAGTTCCAAGGCACTGAAAGAAACCCGTCTTAGCAGCCCCTCTGGCGTCTTTTTTTCACTTTCTGCAAGAGCTCGAGACGCTGGCGAACGCTGAGATCTAGGAAAAGGACTCCCAGACTATCGGCAAGAAGCCAAACAAGGGAACTTAGTGTGGCATCACCTCTTCGTGAGAAGCGACGCCAGGGGCCTCGCCCGACGATCGCCAGCGGCTTCCAAGTGCTTACTTTCTGCCAGCAGCTATTGGGGCGCCGAGGCTACACAGAAAGGTGGAAATGCAGCCTCCAACGCGGAGGGGGCCGAGGGAGAAAGGGGGAGAACGACCTCCAGGGCGGACCGCTAGGTGGCGCCGCAGTACACAGAGCATCAAGAAGACAATTTCCTGAGTTCAAATCGGGCATCAGATACCACGTGACTTTGGGCAAGTCATCTAACCATATTTGCCTCCGTTCCTTCATCCGTGAAAAGCTCAAAGCAGGAAACCATGACCGCCTTTGCCACCAAACCTCAAAAGGAGTCACAAAGAGTCAGATAGGACTGAACAACAGAAACGAGGCACCCCGAGACCGCCGCGGGGACTGAACAGAAACGAGGCACCCCGAGACCGCCGCGGGGACTGAACAAAAACGAGGCACCCCGAGACCGCCGCGGGGACCGACAACAGAAACGAGGCACCCCGGGACCGCCGCGGGGACTGAACAAAAACGAGGCACCCGGAGACCGCCGCGGGGACCGACAACAGAAACGAGGCACCCCGGGACCGCCGCGGGGACTGAACAAAAACGAGGCACCCCGAGACCGCCGCGGGGACCGACAACAGAAACGAGGCACCCCGAGACCGCCGCGGGGACCGACAACAAAAACGAGGCACCCCGAGACCGCCGACGAGGGACCGACAACAAAAACGAGGCACCCCGAGACCGCCGCGGGGACCGACAACAAAACGAGGCACCCCGAGACCGCCGCGGGGACTGACAACAAAAACGAGGCACCCCGAGACCGCCGCGGGGACCGACAACAAAAACGAGGCACCCCGAGACCGCCGCGGGGACCGACAACAAAAACGAGGCACCCCGAGACCGCCGCGGGGACTGAACAAAAACGAGGCACCCCGAGACCGCCGCGGGGACTGAACAAAAACGAGGCACCCCGAGACCGCCGCGGGGACCGACAACAAAAACGAGGCACCCCGAGACCGCCGCGGGGACCGACAACAGAAACGAGGCACCCCGAGACCGCCGCGGGGACTGAACAAAAACGAGGCACCCCGAGACCGCCGCGGGGACTGAACAAAAACGAGGCACCCCGAGACCGCCGCGGGGACCGACAACAAAAACGAGGCACCCCGAGACCGCCGCGGGGACCGACAACAGAAACGAGGCACCCCGAGACCGCCGCGGGGACTGAACAGAAACGAGGCACCCCGAGACCGCCGCCGCTTCCTTTTCGGAGACGCTGGCTCGGCTCTCCCTCAGGCTGGTTCCCAAGGCGGGCAGGCCCAACCCAACCCGCTGGCTTCGGCTCTTGGACCGCTGATCTGAGCTCACCTGGGCCCTACTTCTCCTCGGTCCCGCGGTCTCAGAGGACTCGGGGCCCAGGGGGGCTGGTGCGGGCTCGGCTCACAGAGGCGCCAGACACTCCTGACGAGAGGTCCCACAAACCCTGCGCCCACCCCTGCTCGGGGCAGGCCAAGGGTGGCTGAGCAGAGCCCGAAGGCGCCGCCGGAGTCCGCTCCACGGCGGCAGAACAGCAACGTCCCCACAAAAGCCCGTGCCCCCCACAAAAGCCCGTGCCCCCCACAAAAGCCCGTGCCCCCCACAAAAGCCCGTGCCCCCCACAAAAGCCCGTGCCCGCAAGGCTCCCCCTGCCTCCCCCGCGCCAGCAGCCTCCAGCCCCTCCCTCCCCGCCCCCTGCTCGGGCTTCCCTCGCTCCCTCCCCGCCCAGCCTTCAACAAGGGATGACGCCGCGGTTATTCGGGGCCTCGCCCGTGGCCCCGAGCCTGCCCTCCCAGGAGCGCGGCAGGGCCAAGGTCACGGGAATGGGGAGGGGCACAGGCGCGCTCTCGCTCCCCCTCCCCAGCACAGCCCCTCGCCGCTCACCTCCCGCCTCCGCGCTGCGGCCCGGGCGCCCCTTGGGCAGCCTCCGCGTACTCCATCCCAGCCGCCCTTTCGGACGCCCCCGGCCCGGCGGCTTTCTTTCTCCCGATCCGCCCACAAGGTCAAGGACCAGCCTCCGCGCATGCCCAGGTTTACCGCCATTTCCCCCGACCCCCCTCCCCGCTCCTCCCCGTCCCACGGCCGCCTAGAGTCCCTGGAGAGACCGTTGGATTATCTAGACAACGCGCATGCTCAACCTCGTTTCCACAAACGTTCTCGCCCACGCCGCCGCGTCCGGGCCTGGCTGTTTCGTCAGTGCGCATGCTTCGGATCAACGCTACCCTCCGCCCCGCCCCAAAGCCGCCCGCAGTCCGTTGTGGCGGCCGTTGGATTATACAGCCACCGCGCATGTTCAGCCCGTTCCCACAAAAGGCCCCGCCCACGCCCCGCCCACGCCGAGATGTGCCGTCAGCGCGCATGCTTCGGCTAAGTTCTACACTCACACCTCACCCCGCTTCCCTAAGGCCGCCGGGAGTCCGCGGCGTTTGCCGTTGAGGCACGCGGCCATCGCGCATGCTCAGTCTTGTTCCTACACGTGTCCTCGCTCACACCTTTCCTGGAGGCAGCTTTTTCCCACGCTCAGTGTCTCCCCTCATATTCGTGGCCCGCAGCTGTGCTCTGGGCTCCCCTCCGCATCCTCTAGCCCTCTCTCCGCCTCCTCCCCGCCTCCCTCGGGGGTCTGCCCCCACTTTCCGTCTGGCTCCTCTCTCCTGCCTCGGTGCAGAATCTCCCTCGACAGCAGCACCCTTTACCCCCATCTGTGAATGGTGCAAACACTCCCCAAGAACTTGCAAGAAAATGTGAAAATGTAATGAAACTGAAAACAAGTCTTTAAGGTGCCATATCTGCCAGACTGGCCGATGTGACAGAAAAGGGAAATGACGATGTTGCGCAAGATGTGGGGAAACTGGGGAGTTGTGAGCCGACCTAACCATCCAGGAGAACAATTTGGATCTGCCCAAAGTTGGGGAAAAAAGTTGAATAACTTGAAATCATTTTCTCCGATGGTTCTTGTGACCGCTGTTTGCAAACGTCCCACAGAATCCGCAAAGGGTTCATTGGGACCTTCCCCTCAATCTTTTCCTGGAAAGGTACCCCAAGCTTTTATAGCAGCAGCTACGATCTGCTCATAAGCTGTTGTGGGTAATTAATCTGTTCTGAATTCTCTCCATGCCGACCTTCCACCTGCTAATTGGTCAAAGGTGATTTGTACATTAACTCCAGTTTGCTTATTGCGTTGGCCTTGCATCCTACACAATTCACTATACTTTGAAAGCCACAACAAGTTTTGTCCAGGTTCTAAACATGTCCTTGCTATGGATTTCCAGTCACTGGGGGTTAAGATTTCATAAGTCAAATTCTATAGTAACATCTTAACATAAGATGATATAGCCCCCGTAAAGAGTGCAAGCCTTTTTCAAATCCAAAATCAAAATGTTTTTCACATCAAAAGGAGTGTAGCTTCTCCATTGTTGACCTGAAGAGTCAAGTTCTTCAACCACAGGGT
Organism: Sarcophilus harrisii; assembly: GCF_902635505.1. Classification (NCBI taxonomy): domain Eukaryota; kingdom Metazoa; phylum Chordata; class Mammalia; order Dasyuromorphia; family Dasyuridae; genus Sarcophilus; species Sarcophilus harrisii. The sequence continues at coordinate 604,892,131 of NC_045428.1, forward strand.
ATGCATTTATTAATTAAGATATATCCTGTCTTTCATTTTTTGCCTTAGCCAATGTTTTTGTAATCTTGTTCATAGGCTGCTTCATAGGTGGTGCTGATTGTGTTACTGCCTCTCCCCCTCCTCCTTCTCCCTCTACCCATGAAGGATTAATTGAGGGAAGTAGGTCAGACGATGGGGAATAAATACCCTATTGGCTTGTACTTAACTCCATTCTTATCTAATTCTTCATCCTTTTCACCTAGTTTCTTTGGATCCCCCCCTCCTGTTCTTTCTTCTTTTTTCTTATTCAATAACTTATATAATTTCCTAAAGCAAGTTGTATTAAATTGTATGTATAAAGTATATCTTTGGAAATTGAGTCAGGTTCATTTTCACTGTAGAATTGGCATAGTTGCTCCCCTAATTTCCACTCCTCTAGATCCAATTCTTTTTCCATAGGGAACCAAGGAGATGTGTACTGTACAGTTTTTAAAAGATCAATGATCTGCTCCCAATTTACAATTAAACCTTGATTTTTAAAAATTTTTTATTATAACTTTTTATTGACAAAGCCCATGCCTGGGTAATTTTTTTTTACAACATTATCCCTTGCACTTACTTCTGTTCCGACTTTTCCCTCCCTCCCTCCCTCCACTCTCTCCCCCAGATGGCAAGCAGTCCTGTACATGTTAAATATGTCACAGTTAAACCTTGATTTTTTTTTATCAGTCTGACCAAGCTTTAGACACATTTTCCTTCCAGGAGAGAAATCTCTTTTCTAAACATTTGTCCCATTTTAGCTGAAATGCTACTTTAGCCCTTAACAAAATTTCTTTGCCTATTTTTGTACTCACCCTAATTTCTGGGTCAGGGAGACTTTTCCACTGAAATCAGGATCAGAGGTTTTTCTACTGAACTCAGGATCATATCAGCCCCACATTGGGCACCAAAATATAATGTTCTCTCTAAAATGTAATGTAAATTAAATTGCCCCACAGGAGTGACATGATTCACAAAGCCAGCTGTGCCCTGAAGAGGTGACATGATTCACAAAGCCAGCTGTGCCCAGCAGGAGTGACATGATTCACAAAGCCAGCCAGGTCCTGGAGGAGTGACATGGTTCATGGAGCCCACTGTGTCCTGCAGCCTGAGGCTGGGGATGCACCCGTGGGACTCTTCAGGCTCTCTAAGCCATCTGTTGTTGCCCAGCATAGCTGCCAGGGAGAAATGAGGCAGTGGTGAGGCCTCGGTGAACTCTCAGCCATGTGGAGGTCATGGTCCAGAGAAGAGGGTTCAGAGAAGCAATGCGGTGTGCTCCCCTATAGCAGCCATTCCTGCTAGAATTAAAGTAGCGGGAACCTTGACGAACACAGCCACAGAGAAATCAGCCCGAGGTAAGGAGTCTGACTCAGGTCCCACGCTTCAGCATGTGCTGTGCCCTCCATAACTCACTTCTTTATAGGCTTTCGTGCTGAGTATGGTCCATCTGACCATATTAATGGGCTGGAACTGAGGATGGAGGTAATTGAGTTTTATGGGCAGAATGTCATCAGGAAGAAGATCAAGGGGAAGAGGATCATTGGAGATGATGGAGGTAACCTTATTCCTCCTCAGTATCCTTCCAGATATTCCTACTTCTTCTCCAAGTATCAGGCACCCCATCTATCCCACCTCATCCATAGAGATATGTGGGGGGAGCTGATCAAACACTTCAATCACTAATTTCTGAACTTAATCTTCAATCACTAATTTCTGAACTTAATCTTCTGATGTGTCTGGGTACTTTGGGACATTCTCCTCTCCCTTAGCTTCAGTTCTCCTCCTCTGTCACTTACAGTGATTTCTTATCTTCCATTCTTCAAAAGCAAACAATAACAGTAGCCTTCTCTTCTCTTCTTGGACTTTCTCTCTCTTGGGAATCACATCACTTCCATGGATTCAATTTCAACTTCCTACTAAGATGTTCGATCATTCCCTCCACCCATTCTACTTTATCTAATCATTACTGTAAATGGTTGACTTATAACTCCTTCCTTTCCAACAAAACTCCTAGAAAAGACCATCTGGAATCATTGCACTTGGAAAGTGGAACCTGGAAACATCTTCACTTTACACTCATGTCTCAGCTCCTTGCCATGTGATTTCTGCTACCAGCATTTGAATGAAATTGTAAAGAAAATTTTACTCTCTAGATGTCTAAACTGTGGATAGCTGAAGCCACACAAAGCAAGTTTAGAAACAGGTTGTGGAGATCAAGTAGAGGTTTAATTAATCACTTTCAAAATAAGCAATACAGATTACAAATTGGAAATTCTCCTGGTCAGGAGACTTTCTCTGTTTCAGGAAAGATAAGAGATTTTATATACAAATCTTAAGTGGGAAGGAAGATTACAATACAGTCATTCCCAGATTGATTTCCCATAAGTCCATGAATGGAAGGTAATACGACAATTTTTGGATTGTTTCATATTTTGAGTGTTGTGACCACCTCTTCCCCAGAGCATAGAACCAGAGTTCTGTGACAGGAACAGTTTTCCGTAGTTCTTGATTTGCTTCCCTTATTGTATCACAATATTGTAGCACAAGAATGTACATTCAGAAGAATTATAATTTTAAGTTGCATTGAGTTTCTCCCAAGCCAGAAAAAGCAGCTCTGAGAAATCTAAATTGCCAACATGTCCCTTGCACATGTCATAATAATTATGGAAATCATAATTTTCACAAAAAAAATTTTTTGGCAGAGAGCCAATATAGCAGAATATTTGGAAGCAAAGGACAGCTATGTGTCAATGTGAATAGTGGTGAATAGTGCAGTTGGTCCTGGAATCAGGAGGAACAGAATTCAAATCTGACCTCAGAACCCTAATTGCTCCTCCCCCTAAATAGTAGGAAGCAGTCATATGGAATTCCCCTCCATAAAACCTCTTCAAAGGCTTTCTTAGCAATAGAATTGACAATTACTATTACTTCCCTGAATTTCAGACATACATCAAGAACTGCTTTTTGGACGTTCCAACTTTATTTCCCATAGGCACCTCAAACTCAGCCTGACCAGAGAAACATTCGTTTTTCCAACCAAACTTACCGGTTTATGCAATACCATCCTATGTCCAGCTAGTGGTCAGACATTTTTTCTTCCTCAAAACCTCTTATATATTCATCTTCCTCCTCATTCACTGCTCACAAGTGTGGTTGAAGCTCTGACCATCTCTGTCCTGGAATATTGTAACAAGTTCTTACCGGACCTTTGAGCCTCTTTCCACTGCAGTCTGTTGCCCACACTGCTGCCTCAGTTATTTTCATAAGAATAGTTCCGGCTGCAACAATTCACCAACTCATTAAGTTCCAGCAGCCTCTCCTTCCCTCCATGGGAAATAGACCCTTTTTACGCTGGCACCTAAATTTTGTCAGAACCGGGCCTACTCTACCTTCCCAGCTCTGTTACAAAGATAGTATTCTAATTCAACTTGGGATGGCTGGTGGTGCAATGGATAGAACCCTGAGTCTGGCATTTAAATCTGGCCTCAGAAGGTCACGTCACACAGTTGGCCTTGTTTCCTCACCTATAGAATGAGCTGGGGAAAACTCTCTGCCTAGAAAGCCCCAGTCATTATCACAGTTGACCAAGACTGGAATGACAGTTCCTCATTCCCTAGACCACTATATCGCCCCTCTGCCTGGAGCCTTCGCCCATGAGGTCCTCCTGGAAGCCTCACACAAGAAAGTGCCCACTGCCCATTTCCAAACCAGCTCAGCCCCTCACCTTCCCACCTCTTCTCCTTCACCCCTGTGCTCTCCCGTTGTTCACTTGTTTCCGGGCATCTAACTTTTCATGACCCCATTTTGGTTTGGAAGAGATACTAGAGTGCTTTGCCATATCTTTCCCCAGATCACTTACAGATGAAGAAACTGAGGCAGACAGAGTTGGAGTGACTTTCCCAGCGACATACAGTTAGTAACTGTCTAATGCTGAAGCCAGATTGGAACTCTAGGCCCAGTGCTCCACCACTGTACCACCTTGGTGCCCTGTGGTTGCCTGTTTCCTCAGAAAACTTTTCCACCTTGTCCCAATGCTGGTACCTTCCCATTTTCAGCTCAGCTGAAAATGGGAAGATACCAGCATCCCTCAGAAATTTTTTGCATCATAGAAAATATTTTTAATCTTTTTTGAAAAATGCTCATTATAAAACAAGCATGTTAATAAATTTTCTTAAGATTACAATTGTACTGAATTGCTCCAAACATTAATATAGTACATTATTAAGAAATTTAGATTTTTATCATCTTTTTTGTGTGAGGCAATTGGGGTTAAATGACTGCCCAAGTGACAACTAGTGAATGTGTCTGAGGCTGGATTTGAACTCAGGGCCCGTGCTCTGCTTACTGTGCCATCTAGCTGGCCAGTTTTTATTCTCTTCATCCACCTTTAGTACTATATTATTTGGGGTTATTGTTTGATTTGGCTGTTGACAACATATTTATGTTTAGGTTGTTTGCAGATATCCAGATCATGATAATCTCTTTCCCTGACATGGTGCTTTTGAGAAGGGAAAGAAAGACTTGAGGATAAGCACATTAGAATTCTGGCTAGAAAGTGACACTTTGGGGCTCTTATGATGTATGTGTGACTCTAGCTCTTTCCAAAAACTGCTTTTCTGATATATCTTTTGTGATTTCCACAAAATTTATCAGATGGCTAGGTAGTAGCATAGTTGAAGGGTACAAAATGGAGAGGAAAATATACAATTAGAAAAAATTAGAAAATTAGGGAAAAAATGAAAAATTGATTAAGGATAAAGAGGATAGTTTACTAAAAAAAAAAAAAAAAATTGCTTCTTTCTGCCTCTCCATGGTAAAATCCTAGAAATCAGCAGAACTTGACCAAATTTCTGAGCACACCAAATTCATTTTTTTCCTCTCTGTTCTACTGAACATGGTAGAACAAATACTGTCAAATTCCATTGATCTTAATACATTAATGTGCCGTGTTTCCATAGCTCCTCCAACAGAAGACTATCCTCATTTTTTTTATTTTTGCCAGTTTTCTGGGGCTGAGCTGAAATATCAAGGTTGTTTTGATTTGTTATATTAGTGATTTTAAGAATTTTTCCTTATTGTTGTTAAGCCTGCGATCTTCTGAGAGTTATTTGATTCCTTTCTTGAAGAATGGATTTCGGAGGCCTTACATATCTTTAATATCAAAACCTTATGTGAGAAAAGTAATGCAAAGTGATACCCCAATCGGTGGTCTCCCTATTTAACTGATATGCATCAGTTTTATTTTTATAAAAAGCTTTTCAATTTCATTTAATCAAATCTACCAATTTTATTTTTCCTAACTGCCTCTGTCTTGTTATGAATTCAACTACTAAATGCAAGTGGGAAGATTCAACTACAAGATAATTGAAAATTATAAAGAACAAGTTCAACCTCAAAGAAGTCATATGAAAAGGTACTTCCCATCATTCCTTTGTGGAGGCAGAAGTTCCAGTGGTACAGAACAACAAGTGTGTGCAATACATGTATGCACTTATGTGGGATAGATATGTAACATACAGGCAGAGAGACATGTGTTGTTCTGCACGGGTGGGTATGTGTATGGGTGTTTGCGGTGTACACATGTATTGTCCCATGCTGCCGTGGGCATATATGGAAGATGGAAGGTTAAAGGAAAGAGGACTGGCAGAGGATGAGATGGATGGTCAGTGCTATGGAAACAGTGAACATGAACTGGGACAGACTTGATACACAGTGGGGGACTGAAGGGCCTGGTGGGCTGTGGTTTGTGGGGCCACGAAACAAGACTGAACGATAGCCACATAACGGTTACACACACACAAGTAGAGCTATAGACATATATTTAGTTTTTGTACCATATTGGTTTTGTTGATTTAAAAAAACATCATTATAAGGGACAATTAACATGGAAAGAGCACAGCTAGTTACAACAGGAAGCAATGGGTTTTTTGGGGGGGGTTTTGTGAGGCAATTGGGGTTAAGTGACTTGCCTAGCATCACATAATATTAGTGTTAAGTGTCTGAGGACAGATTTGAACTCGGGTCCTCCTGATTTCAGGACTGTCCACCTGTGCTATCTAGTTGCCCCTGGAAATGTAAGCAATATTAAAAGATAGCAACAAAATAGCTTTAAAATTATAATGACTAAGCTTGGACCTGAGAGAAATGATACAAAAAAAGGTATCTTCCCTTCTTTGGAGTTAAGGGCCAACCCGCCTCCCGACTCTAACCCTAACCCTTTCTGATTCTTTTGCCTGAGGGCTTTCCCCATATTCACTGCATTCATGGTATCTCTTTTCCTTCCCTTAGGTCTAAGAGCTTTCTCACATTCTTCCCTGGATAGACTGCATCAGAGTGAAGGCTTTACATTCAAATGGTTTTACTCCAGTATGAATTCTCTGGTATCTAATAACGATGCATTTTTCATTCTTTCCAGTCATTTCACTCAACAGTGAATTCTGATTAAAGGCATGCTTCTCAATCAAAGGTTTTGCCAAATTCAGTGTTTTATTCCTTTAGGAGTCTGTGGATATCTAATAAGGGCAGACTTTTTTTTAAAGTAAGACTTTTCAGTGAAGGATTACCACTGATTACATTCAAAAGGTTCACTAGCAGCCTGAGTTTTTAAATGTTTATTAAGCCTTCCTTAGTAGCTGAAGATTACCGCACATTCTAATATATTCAGAGCCTCTTGTATCTGTATGAGTTGTCTGATGGCTGACAAGGTATTCTTTTGGTCTAAAAGATTTCTCACATCTATAAATTGAAAGCTTCCTTCTCCTTGGAGTTATCTGATAAAATGAATTCTCTGATGTCATTTCTTCTCTTTAGAAAGTTTCTTTCCAATATAATGTTCTTGTGATCCTTTACCTTGAAAGCTTTCCCACATTCATAACAATCCAAAAGGTTCATTCCAACATGAGTTCTCCAATGGGTAATAATGGTTTGCTTCTTCCTGAATGCATTTCCCCATTCATTACATTCAAAAACTTTCTCTCCATTATGAATTCCCTGATGCACTCTAAGGTGAGATACAGGCTGACGGTTTTCCCCACATTGATTTCTTTTCTTTTTTTTTTTATTATAGTAACTTTTTATTGACAGAATCCATGCCAGGGTAATTTTTTTACAACATTATCCCTTGCACTCACTTCTGTTCAGTTTTCCCTCCACCTCACCTCTCCCTCAGATGGCAAGCAGTCCTATACATGTTAAATAAATTACAGTATATCCTAGATACAATGTATGTGTGCAGATCCAAACAGTTTTCTTGTTGCACAGGAGAATTGGATTCAAAGTTAAAAATAACCTGGAAGAAAAACAAAATGCAAACAGTTTACATTCATTTCCCAGTGTTTTTCTTTGGGTGTAGCTGCTTCTGTCCATCATTGATCAATTGAAACTGAATTAGGTCTCTTTTTCAAAGAAATCCACTTCCATCAGATTACATCTTCATACAGTATCGTTGTTGAAGTGTATAATCTCTTGGTTCTGCTCATTTCACTTAGCATCAGATCATGTAATTCTCTCCAAGCCTCTCTGTATTCATCCTGCTGGTCGTTTCTTACAGAACAATAATATTCCATAACATTCATATACCACAATTTACCCAACCATTCTCCAATTGATGGGCATCCACTCAGTTTCCAGCTTCTAGCCACTACAAACAGGGCTGCCACAAACATTTTGGCACATATTGGTTCCTTTCCCTTCTTTAGTATCTCCTTGGGGTATAAGCCCAGTAGTAACACTGCTGGATCAAAGGGTATGCACAGTTTGATAACTTTTTGGGCATAATTCCAGATTGCTCTCCAGAATGGTTGGATTCATTCACAGCTCTACCAACAATGTATCAGTGTCCCAGTTTTCCCGCATCCCCTCCAACAATCATCATTATTTTTTCCTGTCCTCTTAGCCAATCTGACAGGTGTGTAGTGGTATCTCAGAGTTGTCTTAATTTGCATTTCTCTGATTAATAATGATTTGGAACACTCTTTCATATGAGTGGTAATAATTTCAATTTCATTGTCTGAAAATTGTCTGTTCATATCCTTTGACCATTTATCAATTGGAGAATGGCTTGGTTTCTTATAAATTAGAGTCAGTTCTCTATATATTTTGAAATAGGCTATCAGACCTTTAACTGTGAAGATGTTTTCCCAGTTTGTTGCTTCCCTTCTAATCTTTGTTTACATTAGTTTGTTTGTACAGAAGCTTTTTAATTTGATATAATCAAAATTTTCTATTTTGTGATCAATAATGGTCTCTAGTTCGTCTTTAGTCACAAATTTCTTCCTCCTCCACAAGTCTAGAGATAAACTATCCTATATTCCTCAATTTGTTTATAATCTTGCTCTTTATGTCTAAATCATGGACCCATTTTGATCTTATCTTGGTATATACGAGTGTTAAATGTGGGTTCATGCCTAATTTCTAATACTAATTTCCAGTTATCCAGCAGTTTTTGTCAAATAAAATTCTTATCCCAAAAGTTAGGATCTTTGGGTTTGTCAAACACTAAATTGCTATAGTTGATTATTCTGTCTTGTGAACCTAACCTGTTCCACTGATCAACTAATCTATTTCTTAGCCAATACCAAATGGTTTTGGTGACTGCTGCTTTATAATATAGTTTTAGATCAGGTACAGCTAGGCCACCTTCATTTTTTTTTCATTAATTCTTTTGAGATTCTTGACCTTATTATTCCATATGAATTTTATTATTTTCTAGATCATTAAAATATTTTCTTGGAAGTCTGATTGGTATAGCACTAAATAAATAGATTAGTTTAGGAGTATTGTCATCTTTATTATATTCACTCGACCTATCAGGAGCACTTAATGTTTTCAGTTGTTTAAGTCTGACTTTATTTGCGTGGAACATTTTTTGTAATTTTGCTCATATAATTTCTGACTTTCCTTTGGTAGATAGATTCCCAAATATTTTATGCTGTCAACAGTTATTTTGAATGGAATTTCTCTTTGTATCTCTTGCTGTTGGATTTTGTTGGTGATGTATAAAAATGCTGAGGATTTATGGGATTTATTTTATAACCTGCATCTTTGCTAAAGTTATGGATTATTTCTAAGAGCTTTTCACTAGAATCTCTAGGGTTCTCTAAGTATACCATCATATCATCTGCAAAGAGTGATAGTTGGTTTCCTCAATGCCTATTCTGATTCCTTTAATCTCTTTCTCGACTCTTATTGCCGAGGCTAGTGTTTCTAATACAATATTGAATAATAATGGTGACAGTGGGCACCTTGCTTCCTCCAGATCTTACTAGGAAGATTCAGTTTTCCCCATTGCATATGATGCTTACTGATGGTTTTAAATATATGCTCCTGACTATTTTAAGAAAAAGTCCATTTATTTCTATACTCTCAAATGTTTTTATTAGGAATGGATGTTGGATTTTATCAAATGTTTTTCTACATCTATTGAGATGATCATATATGGTTTTTGTTAGTTTGCTTATTGATATAGTCAATTATACTAATAGTTTTCCTAATATTGAACCAGCCCTGCATTCCTGGCATAAATTCTACTTGGTCATAGTGTATTATCCTAGGAATGATTTTCTGTAATCTTTTTGCTAATATTTTATTTAAGATTTTAGCATCGATATTCATTAAGGAGATTGGTCTATAATTTTCTTTCTCTGTTTTCAGCCTACCTGGTTTAGGTATCAGTACCATGTCTGTGTTGTAAAAGGAGTTTGGTAGGACTCCTTCAGTCCTATTTTTCAAATAGTTTATATAGCATTGGGGTTAATTGTTCTTTAAATGTTTGGTAGAATTCACATGTCCTGTGAATCCATCTGGTCCTGGGGATTTTTTCTTAGGGAGTTGGTTAATAGCTTGTTCTATTTCTTTTTCTAAGATGGGACTGTTTAGGATATTTACTTCTTCCTCTGTTAATCTGGGCAAGCTATATTTTTGAAGGTATTCTCCATTTCATTTAAGTTGTCGAATTTATTGTCATAAAGTTGGGCAAAGTAATTCCTAATTATTGCTCTAATTTCCTCTTCACTAGTGGCGAGTTCTCCCTTTTCATTTTTAAGACTAACAATTTGATTTTCCTCTTTCCTTTTTTTTAATCAGATTTACTAAGGGTTTGTCTATTTTGTTGGTTTTTTAATAGAACCAACTCTTAGTTTTATTAATTCAGAACCTTTGACTGTAAAAATATTTTCCCAGTTTATTGCTTCCCTTCTAATCTTGTCTGCATTAGTTTTGTTTGTACAAAAACTTTTCAGTTTGGTATAATCGAAATTTTCTATTTTGTGATCAGTAATGATCTCTAGTTCTGCTTTGGTCATAAAGACCTTCTCCTTCCACAGGTCTGAGAGGTATAGTTTTATTAATTAATCCAATAGTTTTTTTACTTTCAATTTTATTGATCTCTCCTTTTATTTTTAGAATTTCAAGTTTAGTGTTTGACTTCCCCACATTGATTTCATTCAAAAGGTTTCCTTCCAGGATGAATTCTCTGATGTCTACCAAGAAGCTGCCTCTTATTGAGCTATTTTTTTACATTTACTGTATTCAAAGCATTTTCCTCCAGTATTTACTTGATTGTTTTTAAGGTAATTCTTTAACCTGAAGGTTTTCCTATATTCATTACATTCTAAGAGTTAGACTCTCGTATGAATTCTCTGATGGCTATTAACATCCAGCCAGGCTTTTCCCCTTTCAATACATTCAAAAGATTTCATTGCAGTATGAATTCTCTTATGTCTGCTAAGGCTTCCCCTGTGGCTGAAGGCTTTCTCACATTCATTACATTCAAAAGGTTTCTCCTCTGTATGAGTTCTCTGATGCATTTTAAGATGATCCTTCATCCTGAAGGCTTTCCCACATTTATTGCACTGAAAAGGTCTCATGCCAATATGAGTTCTCTGATGTCTAGAAAGGTTCTGCCTGACGCTAAAGGCTTTTCCACACTCGTTACATTCAAAAGGTTTCTCTCCAGTATGAGTCCGCTGGGGGCTTTTCAGATAACGCTTCTCCCTGAAGGATTTGCCACATTCTTTACACTGAAAAAGTTTCACATTAGGAATTTCCTGATGTCTAGTAAGTGTCTCTTTCACCCTAAAATATTTCTTGCCTTTACTGAATTCAACAGGCTTCTCTCTAGAACGAATTTGCTGCCATTCAGTGAGATTTGGCCTTCTATCAAACTTTCCCACATTTATTACACTCATAGAACTTTTCACCAACTAGATGACATTTAATGGCATCTGCGTGGTAGATGAAAAATTTCCTGCCTATGTTACACTTATGAAGCTTCTCTGAGGAAAATCTATTACACTGAATTTTGTCTGAAAAGTTTCTCAGATTCTTTGCAAGCATATTATTACTTATAGAGACTTTTTCCCACAGTAGCTCTTTCTTGGGCAAAACAGACTAGTCCCAAACTAACATGTCTCTCCAAAGAATTATTTTCTAGTACATTCCTCTGACATGATGATCTTTTTGGAGCATCTGTTATTTGGTGGAACTCTCCATCCTGGGGATCCTTCTTGCTCTTTAACTTGACCTCACATGTCCCAGATTCTCCTATATTAAGACACCAGGGATTGTTCTGTGGTCCTCTCTCCTTGACTGATTCTCCCAGGCAAGTGCCCTCAATCAGAGCCGAGTCCTGGTTTTCCCATCTGTTCTCCCAATTAAATGAATCTAAAAGAAATAAATATTGTCAGAAACACAGAAAACAGAAAAACAGAAATGTGTCATAAATTCCTTGAGGAGGGACTTTTTTGGGGGGCGGGGGGGCTGAGGCAATTGGGGTTAAGTGACTTGCCCAAGGTCACACAGCCAGGATGTGTTAAGTGTGTGAAGTCACATTTGAACTCAGTTCCTCCTGACTTCAGGACTAGTGCTCTATCCACTGTGCCACCTCGCACAGTGTTTAAAAAAAAAACAAAAAAAAATTGCTGCAATTAAGAACATACCTCTCATTTTTGGGATCAAAAATAAAATTCGATTTCACGTTCAAAGTCCTTCATAACCTCATCCTCTCCCCCATTGTTCTAATCTTCTCACACCTTGCTCCCTACTATATTCTCTTTGATTCAGTGCCATGGTACACACCTATGCAAACAAAATCCTCAAAAGAAAAACTGCAAAATACTAGCAGCTGTAGGAAAGCTGAGTCCAACTCACTAATAATAGGAAAAATACAAAGCAAAACAGAGGCAAATTGGCAACAATGACAAAAGGGGGCAAATAGTCCGTGTTGGAAGAGTCCGTGTTGGAAGAGCTGTGGTACAGCACAAGCATTTTGGAAAGTAATTTGAAATTATGCAAATTAAGTGACTAAAATGTCGATACCCTTTGAGTCAGAGATGCTCCTATTTGGCTTATACCCCCCAAAAGGCCCATGATTTTAAAAAAAGCCCCCTTTTACCAAATTATTTATGGCAGCACTTTTGGTGGTGGCAAAGAACTGGAGACAAAGTGGATGCTCATCACTTGTGGAAGGGCTAGGTTATAGTACATGAATGCAACAGAATATTACTACACCATAAGAAATAATGAATAGGATAAGTACTAAGAATCAGAGGAATATTTACATAAACTGATGCAAGTAAACAGGTTTAAAAAACAGCATATACAATAAATACAACAATGTTCACACACACACACAAAACCCAAATAAATAACAAAAAAATACCCAAAGTGAATGTTGTAAAAATACCAGAGGCCACAACAAAGAGATCTAAGACATCTCAGTTTTGCTCCTCCATAGAAGTGAGAGGTTAATAAGTCTATTAAACTGCTTATATTTTCAGAATTTTTTGATATGTAGCTTGATTTTATTGCCTTTTTTCCCCTTTTCATTTTTTTTTTATTAAAAATATTATTGTGGAGTCACAATAGATGGCATAGTGGATAGAGCACCAGTCCTGAAGTCAGAAGGACCTGAATTCAAATCCAGCCTCAGACACTTAGCATTGCCTGTGTGACCCTGGGTAAGTCACTTAACCCCAATTGCCTCAGCCAAAATACACACACACACACACACACACACACACACACACACACACACAAACTGTGTTTTGTATGACTTCATTTGTATAATGGACATCTCATTGCTTGCCCTCTCATTAGGTGGGGGAGGGAGTAGTGTGTTATGGGCCAGAACTCTGAAACAAGGATTCTTACAAAGTGTTAAGTCAGTAGAATAGACTTAACAGTTCTCTAGTTCAGTACATATACTTAGTACAAGATTCACACCTATGATAATGGAGTATATAACACCTAGCAAAGGCTGAGACAGATTCATTCTATCCTCCACCTTTGTGGTGGTTGGAGGTTGAAGCACAAACCTTTGGACTCAGAGAGATTCATTCACTTCACCTCACATTGCCTTGGTAGCAGGCTCTCCTCCTTTGCTTCTCCACTGAAACCAAGATTCCTGAAAGCTGCCCAGCCCAGACAATAAAGGATTTGGACTTTTTTTTTTTTTTAATAGCCTTTTATTTACAGGTTATATGCATGGGTAACTTTACAGCATTAACAATTGCCAAACCTCTTGTTCCAATTTTTCACCTCTTACCCCCCCACCCCCTCCCCTAGATGGCAGGATGACTAGTAGATGTTAAATATATTAAAATATAAATTAGATACACAATAAGTATACATGACCAAAACGTTATTTTGCTGTACAAAAAGAATCAGACTCTGAAATATTGTACAATTAGCTTGTGAAGGAAATCAAAAATGCAGGTGTGCATAAATATAGGGATTGGGAATTCAATGTAATGGTTTTTAGTCATCTCCCAGAGTTCTTTCTCTGGGTGTAGCTGGTTCAGTTCATTCCTGCTCCATTGGAAATGATTTGGTTGATCTCGTTGCTGAGGATGGCCACGTCCATCAGAACTGGTCATCATATAGTATTGTTGTTGAAGTATATAATGATCTCCTGGTCCTGCTCATTTCACTCAGCATCAGTTCGTGTAAGTCTCTCCAGGCCTTTCTGAAATTATCCTGTTGGTCATTTCTTACAGAACAGTAATATTCCATAATATTCATATACCATAATTTATTCAGCCATTCTCCAACTGATGGACATCCATTCAGTTTCCAGTTTCTAGCCACTACAAAAAGGGCTGCCACAAACATTCGTGCACATACAGGTCCCTTTCCCTTCTTTATAATCTCTTTGGGATATAATCCCAGTAGTAACACTGCTGGATCAAAGGGTATGCACAGTTTGATAACTTTTTGAGCATAGCTCCAAACTACTCTCCAGAATGGTTGGATTCGTTCACAGCTCCACCAACAATGCATCAATGTCCCAGTTTTCCCGCATCCCCTCCAACAATCATTATTATTTTTTTCTGTCATCTTAGCCAATCTGACAGGTGTGTAGTGGTATCTTAGAGTTGTCTTAATTTGCATTTCTCTGATTAATAATGACTTGGAGCATCTTTTCATATGACTAGAAATAGTTTCAATTTCTTCATCTGAGAATTGTCTGTTCATATCCTTTGACCATTTTTCAATTGGAGAATGGCTTGATTTTTTATAAATTAGAGTTAATTCTCTATATATTTTGGAAATGAGGCCTTTATCAGAACCTTTGACTGTAAAAATATTTTCCCAGTTTATTGCTTCCCTTCTAATCTTGTCTGCCTTAGTTTTGTTTGTACAAAAACTTTTCAGTTTGGTATAATCGAAATTTTCTATTTTGTGATCAGTAATGATCTCTAGTTCTGCAAGGATTTGGACTTTAACCCCTGGCTACTCTTGTGGTGATTACTGAACTGAAAGGAAAGCTGCTCCCAGAGACCCCAAGAAAACTGAACCAAAGAACTTTATAGTAATGGGAGGCAGAGAATTTGGGATTGAAAATTTTAAAAATGAATGTTTAAAAAAATTATTTGTTATGAGGGATAGTTCTCTCAGAAAGAAAAAAGGAAGTAGTACTAGGAGAAATTCTGAGGAAGTAATAAACAAAGATTGTCAATAAAAACTGCATTTAAAAATTTTTTCCCCTCAAACCTACTTGTCCTTGATTTTTAAAACCCCAAAATGAACATCCATGGAAAAGACGAGATAAGAATAAATTAGAAACAAACTAAAAACAAAATGATCTATAAAACACAAGAGCAAAAATTCCTTGTGGAAGAACTTTACTTATCCAAAAATTCTGGGAAACCTGAAAAGAGGCTTGACAAAAATTAGAATTAGACCATCATCTTATGCAATATAACAATTAAATGGATACAGAAAAGGAGGAGGTTAAAAAAAAAAGATGGGTTATTAATATCTCAATATTAAATAACACACCATAAAAAAATTTAGAACAGAATTCGATCAGGTAATAAACTATTATGACTCAACCTTGAAAGGAGGGCCAGAGGTGATCACAAAAGATACTCTAGATAATTGTGATTAATGAAATGTAAGAGCTTTTGGCCTAATAAAAATCAACACAAGTAGGATAAAAAAGAAAAGTGATTAACTGGAGTAACAAAAAACCTCTTTGCATCAAATATCTCAAATAAGAATATTTCTGAAGTATAATGAAGTATGTATCAGCAATATTAAATGCCAAGAATCATCCCAAGTGAATAATTGGTCAAAAGAGATGCATAACATTTCAAGAGTTCCGTTACTTGGATGGCCCCACTAAACTTCCAGTTGTAATGGATTCCATTGGCCCACTGTCATTCTCTCACCTGGCCAGGGGTCTCTGGGGACTTCTACCTCAGGCATCCATAGGGCTTTTCCTCTTTCCAATTGGGAGATCACATATGGTTTGGAAAATGGAAGTTCTGGTCCTGGGGATAATAATGGGAAAGGACTGAGAAATTCATCTCAAAACCCAATCCTAGCTTCTTTCTCTCCATGGAAAAAAAGAAAAGGTACAGAGACTGGTACACTAGACCTCTCATAATACCCTCTTGTGTTTCTGTACAAATTATCTGATTTGGGCCCGGAAAGAAAATTATTTAATTTGATGTATGATGTGTTAAAATATAGGCTCTTTTCCAACTTTCAGGCTCTGCTCTGGTGCTTTAACAAGGATCTCCTTCTTAAGGATTAGGGGTAGAGGGTAGGAAAGCTCAGGGCCATGAAGGTCAGGTTACAAGATTTCCAGCTGTAGAAAAGCAAAGAATTTGTGCTTGGAAAGGACTAGCTTGGGGCTCCAAGGAATGTTAGTCTCTTTCTATGTTGCGTGTGAATATCTCTACTTTTCAAACCCCCCACAGCTGCTGGAAATGAGACGGCCGGGGGACAATGGAGCAGTATGGGGTGGCAGAGCTTACCCACAGACACCAGGTTCTCGTAGGTCTCCAGCATCACATCTCTGTACAGGTCCTTCTGGGCCGGGCTCAGGCGTCTCCACTCCTCCCAGGAGAAGTCCACGGCCACGTCGCTGAATGTCAGTGGATCCTGAAACATCCCTGAAACATGTCAGTGGATCCTGAAACATTCCCTGCTCAGCCAGGGACCATGCTTCTCACAGTTCAAAGAAAATAATGGAGTTAGCTGTGTGTATCGGTGTGGGGAACTTCCTGTTCTGACCACTCAGTATTGACTATTTATTAATTCTGAGTTGTTATAGAGAAGAAACAACAGAAAAAAGAATACTTAAAATAAGAAGGAAATAGTGATTTAGAGGTAAGGACTTGAATGATGGATAAATTAAACAAATGGTAAATCAAACAATTAGTGAAATAAGAGTTCATCTGAAACGGAAGACAAAGACGAAGCTGGCTATTGCTCTCCACTTAGGATGGACTGCAGAGTGGTGCAGGGAAGAGTGCCATTGTAGACACGAGTTGTGTCACTTCCCCATTTGCCTCAGTTCCTCAAAGAAATGCCAAAGTACCCCACTATCTTTGCCAAGAAAACCCCAAATGGAGAGGCAGACATGACTGAAAGGACCGAGCAACAGGGACTAAGTTAGGAAGAGCCTTGCTCAGCTCTTCAGGAGATGCCAGGGAGCTGAGGCACTGAAGCCCCAGACGAGTTCCAAGGATGACACAGAGCGCTCGGGAAGGAGCCCCAACTGACTTTGGGGAGTTTTATTTCTGCCACAGCCAAGGCACGGTCATCTCGGCTCCACAAGAGGACTGCTCCCACGGTGGGTGAAGGGACCGGTCCGGAGAGAGGAGGGTCAAAGGACATCGATGAGGAAACAAACAAAGTCAGGCAGCTGAAAAACATCTGTTTGGTCCAGCCCCTTCACTGGTTGTCAGACTTGGGATATTGATGTTCAGACAAGCCGCAAAATATGGCTAAATGTAAATAAAGCAGGATGCTGGGATTCCCAATTCCACTCCAGAAGTTCTGTGAACTCTGTGCTGTCCAGTGGAAGGTTCCAAGTATTCTGGGAAAGAATACTCAAAGCTGAGCCCTCTGGATGAAACTTGGACGAGCATGCAGGACAATGGAAGCTACATCACTTACTGGGGCTCTGGCGGTCAGCAGCTCCTGAGAATGAACTTCCTCTGGACTCCTGTCCTGAGCAACAGCAGGAACTTTTGGAGGCTGAACTGAGGAATGGGAAGAAGTCATAAAGGTGACTTTGGAGCCATTCCTCATCCCCAAACCAGTCACACGGTAACTGCAGCGTTACCCTGCAACCACTCTCTCCTCTGCTCTCCCGAAGCTGCCAGTGGTTCTGAAGAATGCTACAGGGCCGGGCTTAGACCAGCAAAGCTCCAGATCTAGGTCTTCACTTCTTCACCTGTTGATCCTTTGTCACATACCCCACCCTGAAACCCAAACTCCCTCCCTAAACCCCTTTCTTTGGACTCTGCTGAGATGGAAGATAACCTAATCCAGCTGGAAATGGCTTGTCTTCTCTCTGACTCCTTTCACCTGCTCCCGTGTCTATCTACACTTCCATTTTCTTCCCCTATCGCTGTCCAGTCCCAAAGCAAGGCTGGAGGTATCCTCCCCTCTCCTCATCCTGCATCTGGACTCAAATCTCTTCTGGGGATGGACTGAGCAGACTTGGGAAAGGCCAGAATCCCTAGGACCCAAAGCAGGTGTTAATATAAATAAACTTTATACTTGAGGGAATGTGGGCTCCTAGAGCAGAGACAATTTCCCCTACCGTGAATGCTTGAGAAATGCTTGCTGATTGACAGAAAGGTTGAAGGTTCTAAGAGTAGCCAAAAGATCTCTCCTTGGTCATATGCTATTTGATGTTCCTCTCACTTTTTAATAAAGTTAAAGGCAGAACAAGGCAGCTGGAGGCACAGTATATAGATGGTCAGGTCTGGAGACAGAAGGACGTGAGTTTAAATCTGGCCTCAGACACCTGCTAGCTGTGTGATCCTGGGCAAGTCACTTTACTCAGTTTGCCACAATTTTCTCATCTGTATAATGAGCTGAAGAAGGAAATGGCAGACCACTCCAATATCTTTGCCAAGAAAACCCCCCAAAAGGTCACAGAAAGTTGGACATGACTGAAGTGACTTCACAACCAGAGAAGAATGCTTGTCAAATGTGATGACACACAGCAAGAGAAAACCCCTCTCCTAAACTTGCAGAGACACCCCCCCCCCCAAACAGGCTCCAATCTCCTGGGACAAATTTAGTGGCAGAAACCAGACAATTCTACACATTGGTTGAAAACAGTCAACACTGTTTGCCCTGGGATGGGCACACAGGGCATAGAAAAAGTTCCTGTGAAAGACACCTCAGGATCTGTGTGGCTTCCAAGGCCAGCAAGTGTGGAGAATGATATGGAGGTCAATGGCAACAGAGGGGCATAAGGCATAAGGAAAGGAAAGCTAATAAAAGTGTTGGGGAGGGCAGAGGTGACTGCTGAGTACCTTTCAGGCAAGGGGCACAGCCACAGCAAGGGAAGGAAGAGTGTTCAGTGTGAGGAGCAAGGTGGTAACTGTGGCTAAGCTCTAGACTACACAAAGAAAAGCAATTCTGAGGATGAAAAAGTGAAATGGGGCTTTAAGTGACTGCCCCCCCTTCCCTGCCCACCTGTCCTCCTCCCACTCTTCTGGAATACTTACCTCTCTCTTTAAACATTTGGGCCCAATTTTCTATTGCTCCTCTTCCTGCCGTCCATACAACACCAAAGTCAGAGAGCAAAGTGAAGACAGAAAGAATCCACTGACCACCTCCTGAAAGAAAAGCCTAGGAATGCCCCAACCCCAAAAGCCAAGGCCCAGGAATACCCTAATAAAAAGCTAGAGCTCCTATATCAAGGAAAATCTTGGAAAGCATCCAGAAGGAAGCTGTACAAGAGTCAGAGAACCACTCTTAGGATCACACAAGACACGGCAGTTTCTACTGAAATCCAGAGATTTGAAATCTTGGGGTATGTTTCAGACAATGCTTGCTCCACATAAATTTGCCTGCTAATCTGACTCCCCAGGATGACCCCACTCCTGGGTGAGACTCTGGCTCTAATTCCCAGCCTATTGGCTGCGCAAGGGTAGTGGGGACAGCGGTGCTGGCGCAGCACTTTGCCAGGGGTCCTCGGCTTTCCAGGGACTGGAGTTGCTCCAACGTGAGGGGGAGTTCAGGTCCTAAAGCTACTCAAGTTTCTGGGCCATACAGAGCCCTGATTGGGAGGGGAAGATCTGCAGAATGATCCATTTACATTAATGGAGAACTGTCTGTATCACCAAAGGCAAAAGAGAGGTTTGTGACCAAGAATAACTTATCCAGCAAAGCTAAGCTTAATTCTAGAGAACAAGAAAACCAGACTTTAACATGATAGAGAAGTATTAAGTATTTCTGATGAAAAACTGGGGATGAGTCAAAACTTTGAAATGTAAACACCAGAGTTCAGAGGGTTTCAGAAACCATAAATCTATATGAGCCAAAGGAGGGCCCTACACAAGACGGCACATGTACATGAAGGAATGACCTTGAGTGGCCTCGCTGTACCAGATCTAAAATTATATTATAAAGCAGCAGTTACCAAAACCATCTGGTATTGGCTAAGAAATAGACTAGTTGATCTATGGAATAGGTTAGGTTCAAAGGACCTGAGTTCAGGGCTGGTACTCTATGCACTGAGCCACCTAGCTGTCCCACCTTAATGTTTTCTTTTCTTTTCTTTTTTTAAGTTAAACACATGCAATTCTTCTAAACACATTTCCATATTCATCATGTTGCACCCAAAAAAAAGAAAAATCAGAACAAGGGGGAAAAAAAAACAACATGGGGGGGGGAACAAAAAACAACAAAAAAAGATGGAAATACTATTTTTGATGCACATTCAGTCTTCATAGCTCTCTGAGATGGCATTGTCCCTCCCAAGTCTATTGGAATTTCTTTGAATCACCCCATTGTTAAAAAGAGCCAAATCCATGACAGTTAATCTTCAAATAATCTTCTTGTTGCCATGTACAATATTCTCTTGGTCCTGCTCATTTCACTCAGTGTCAGTTCATGTAAGTCTCTCCAAGTCTCTCTAAAATTTTCCTGGTGGTCGTTTCTTACCAAACAATAATATTCCATAATATTCATATACCACAATTTATTCAGTCATTCTCCAATTGATGGGCATCCACTCAGTTTCCGGTTCCTTGCCACTACAAACATTCTTGCACATGTGGGGCCCTTTTCCTCCTCTAAAATCTTTTTTTGGGACATAAGCCCAGTAGAAACATTGCAGGGTCAAAGGGGAGGCACAGTTTGATGGCCCTTTGGGGCATAGTTCCAAAGGAGTCTTAATGTTTTTAAAAGGCATTAAAGGAGTTAGTTTTGATTTGAGGATTTGAAAATAGTAAAGAGAAGGAAGAGCAGAAGGAGGAACATGCTAACAGAGGACAGAGGAAGACAGGCAGAATTCATCACTTCTTATCACGGGGTTTCTGAGAAATTCACCCAGTAAGCTCTTATAGATGGTCACAGACAGTGGGGGAACTCTGGGTGAGGTATAAGACCCTTCACCCAGAGGGAACCTGCTGACCATGTCTGGTTCAGCTCCCCATCTCCCCTAAGGGCTTTCGACCTTCCTGAGAAGTAGTGCGTTCTACTTGAAACAGAGATACAGTAAAAGAGGCATTTACATGTTAATAGCAGAGTGCTTACAGTTGGCACATACTCAGTGTGCTGTAGTGATGGAACTGTACTAAGGAAATGTACTGAGGTATTTAGAGCTGAGAGAACTTGAAATAAAGGACTCCATCTTTGACCTCGTGGGTGCCGCCTTCATCCCTCCTCCACTAAGACCAAGGACTCAGGCTGGTCTTGAGATCCTCCAGAGAGTTAGTCTGAACGGTGTACTTTGGCACCCTTGGTGGGGGCTCTAGAAAGTGCACTACAAGCTCTGTAATCTTATCAAGGCTTCTGCTTCAGTGAAGGTGGGAAGGAGCTGTTTACTGTTAGAGTGAATATTAGAAGATAAATATGGAAAAGTCAGGGAGCAGAAAAGAGATGAATCTCATTCTGAATGGACACAGGAGAGATGAACATGTGTACACACACACACACACACACACACACACATACACACACACACACACACACACACACACACATACACACACACACACACACACACACACACACACCAAAAAAACTTAACAAGGAAACAAGTGAAGATAGGAAAGAGAGGAAAGAATAAGGACACTCTCAGGGTGTCTCAAATAATAGTCTCAAATAAACAAACTTTCTGATCCTGAAAGGGAAAAATATAGGGGGAGAACAGAAATGGAAAAACTGGAATTATAGAGGGGCCTTAGATTTGTTCTTCAACAGGGGAGGAATGGCTGAAACAAATTGTGGTTATTTCGATATAATGGAACTTGCCATGTACAATAAGCTGGTGAAAGAGACTATTTCAGAGAATTCTGATCTGATATTGGAGGATACTTTATAGAAGCAGCATTCTAAAGAAAAATAACTTCCAAAGACTTAAGAATATGGATCAATGCCATGACCCACAATGCTTCCATGGGACCTATAAGGAATCATGGTATCAACGTCCAGATTCAAGATCATAATGAGATATCTATTTCTGGAGGTGACTACTGGGTGGATATGTTTTGCTTAACTATGTTTTATTTGATAAAAGGGGTCCCCCTCCTTTGCTTTTTAATGAAGAGAGGAGATTGAGGGCTCAACAACAGTAAAAAGATAGTTCAAACTAAAGCACAGACATGCCAAAGACTTGTAAAAGTCACATGAAATTTTTTCATACTTTACAAAACATTTAAAAACATGAATGAGAAATTTATGGTTTTATAACTCGTCATATTTTTTGTTTCTGCTGAGCATATGGAAGTGTACTCTCTTTTTCGGTGTCTCAGGCTCAGAGTAAAAGACAAAATGTAAAAATCCCAAATAGGGAGTTTTTCTTACACTTTATTAAAAAGTTCTCTGGGATTTGGACCATTCAGCCAGTTTTGAATCCATCACCTGCCAATTGTGTGGTTCATGTCTGTCAAGAAAAAGAGAAGATGCTTTATCAATGACTTTGGTAAAAATCAAAGTCTACTTGGAACATTTTTTAAATGACCACCTTGTAACTCTGAGGATATCAGGTCAGCTCTTGGGACTGGTGCCTGAATTTCCTAAAAAGGTTCACTAGATAAATATTGCATGTATAATTCCTTTTAGAATCTTCCCAGAAATAAAAAACAAAGTCTTATATTCCCTTACATGTGTTTAGTGGAAGTTCCAATAAAACCCTCCATGATACATCATAGCATCCTTACTCTTTTTGTTGTTTGTTTGCATTTGATTTTCTTCATTATTTTTTTTCTGAAGCATGATAATTATATAAATATATATCCATATATTGTATTTAACATATGTTTCTACTATGTTTAACATATATTGGATTACTTGCCACCTAGGGGAGGAGGTTGGGAGCCGGGGGGGAGGGGGGGAACTGGAACACAAGGTTTTACCAAAAACTAATGTTGCAGGATTATCCACAAATATATTATGAAAAATAAAAAGCTTTAAAACATTAAAAAAAATAAAATAAAATCCTCTATAAAACAAGGCAGCAGCAGGATCTGTCTTATGCCATGACTACGCAAGATTTCCCATGTTGATCCAACAAAAGGAAGTCACCCAAGACCCAACGATGGACTTATTTTATCAGTGGAAAGAACAGACTTTAGAATCTTGCTTTACTGCTGTACTCTTGAGGGGATGAGACTGAAACTCTGAGACAGACTAGGGCTCTTTTACCAGCTGTGTATTTTGCACAATGCTATCCAAATAGTAAGCATTCAGTGTAGACTTTTATTTGTGCATTCATTCATTTATTTATTCACTCATTAATTCTTTCCTCCACTGTCCTCTAAGGGATGGAGATGTTAAGGTCACGTCTCCAGGCCCATTCCCATTTACATAGGGGCACACGGGCACACGAGCAGACATAACCCCCAGAAACACACATTCATGGTAATGATCCAGCTGTCCTGCACAGAAAATGGATAGTGAAACCCAGCAGGGCTGGTTTGAGTCAGGAAGGTATAAAGGCATGGGAGAGACCAATGGAAAGCCTCAGGGGACCAGCATTTGATCTCCTGATCAGTCACAGGATCCCAGGTTGTGAGCTGGATGGGACTTCACAGGTTGTCTGTGTCAGCACTTCCATTTTACAGATGAGGAAACTGAGGTTCAGAGAGTTAAGTGGCCTGTTCCAAATCACAGGAGGAGTAAGTTAGCAGTGAATTTGAATTAGGTCCTTTGACCCCACAGGCACAGATCCTTCCCCACTGACACCGAGGAGGAAGGCTTGCCAAGATCACAGAGCTGACTGGGTGGCTTTCACAGCACTGACCAGGATGAAGGAGATGAGCCCCCCAGTCCTGGCCTTGAGGCTGGTGGTCAAAGGGGCAGGCAAGGGGGAGGCAGGGCAGACTGTCAGACTGGGTCCTTCCAGGCCCCGGCCAGCCCTGAAGGGGCTGCATGTATACAGTCAGATAGTGCACAGAGGGAGGTCGTTTCAGGAAAAGTCGGTGACGAAGAAAATGACGATGACCCACTCGGGAACATGCTTTCAAGGGGCCACGGAGACCAGGCAAGTGGTTTCTCCTGGGCACCCCAGCTGCTACAGTCAGAAGGACAAGGGTGGGGGGACCAGGCCCAGGAGGCTGATGGGAGTCAAGAGATGGGACCGTGACGAGCTGTCAGGGTGAGACAGTCACAGAAGGAGCGGAACTGAGAGAAAATGTCTGGGCTAAGACTTCCCCTGCGATGGACAACGGGGGAAGAATCATCTCTGTGGGGATCACTGAGGTGTCCAGCGCCCCCTCTCATGGGAACGTGGTTTAGAAAGCAACTCATTCACAGCTGAGGACCCTGAGACCCAGAGCGGGTGAGGGACTAGGCCGAGGTCCCAAGAGCAGCAGAGCCAGGGCTTACGCAGGTTTGCTGGTTCCAAAGCTCCTTTCTCAGGACGTGTCCCTTCTCCAGGGGGACGGCGGAGCCTGAAGTGGGGGAAGGCCATGAAGGGAGAAAACTGGGGAGCGGTGGAAGGGCTTCCGGTCGGGAGCAGCTGAGGACGTGACACTGTGGGTTTGGCTTGGGATGGGGAGACAATGTCGAGAAGTGAACGCAGGTTGGATGGAGAGGACACTAGCTGGAGACTGGGGGGGGTGGGGGGGGGGAGGGGCACAGCTTCGGTTTTCCAGACTAGAAATCGGAGAGCTGGGAGAGAAAGGAGGACGGGAAACATAAGGCCCAGGTGACGAGGCCCTGGCGTCATCGAGCCAGAGCACTGGACAACAGAGGCGGGAGAGCAACCGGAAACGACAGGCGCGCCGGGGGGTGGGGCCTGTACGGCGGAAGCGGCCCGCAGGATGGTCCCGCTCTCTTGTGGGAAAGGGAAGAGGTTCTGTTGGGGAAAAGACCTTCCGGGAGGAGAAAGGAACGGCTGTCGACGCCAAGAACCGACCCGAGGGGGCAGGAGAGAAAGCAAGCCCTGTCCCGGGCAGAGGATTCCGCGAGAACTCCCCGTGAAGAGAATTCGGGGCAAACAGGATTCTTACGGGGAAAAGTGGAGGGGAGCACGCAGGGCGCTGCCTCGGCCGGAGGTGAGGGGCGCGCAAGGCTCCGGTTTAAGGCAGGCCTGGGACCGGGACTTGAAGAAAGCCAGGAAGGTCAGGAGGTGAAAACGGGGGGAGGGGGCGCTCATGTCGGGGACAGCCAGGAAGGTGCCCGGAAAGCCCACTATGATGCTCCACCCTAGACCTGCCTTCGGGATCCCCCAGAAAGTCGTTTTCTTCCCGGATGCCAGCCCCAGGGTCATGACTGGTCTTGGCGCACGCTCAGTCTCATCTTCTCCCGGTCAGTCTCAGGTTACAGCAGTCCCGTTAGCCGCTTCTGCGCATGCTCAGTCTCTTCCCCCAGTCAGTGTCAGGTTAGTGTCCCGCTAATCGACCTCTGCCCACGCTCAGTCTCATCTTCTCCCGGTCAGTCTCAGGTTACAGGCAGTCCCGTTAGCCAGCTTCTGCGCATGCTCAGTCTCAGGCCCACGCAGTTTCAGGTTATCCTCAGTCCCGTTAGCCACGTCTGCGCAAAGTCAGTCTCTTCCCCCTCACTGTCAGTGTCAGGTTACAGCGTCCCGCTGATCGACCTCTGCGCACGCTCAGTCTGACGGATACTCCCGGCTGCCCAAGTAATTCCCCTGCCCTCCCCCGGACAAATGGGTGAATGTGGCCGGTTTCCCTCAGGGACTCCGGCCTCCTCCGAGCCGCGCTCCTCGGCCCGCTCCCTCCTCCTCCTCCGAGCCGCGCTCCTCGGCCCGCTCCCTCCTCCTCCTCCGAGCCGCGCTCCTCGGCCCGCTCCCTCCTCCTCCTCCGAGCCGCGCTCCTCGGCCCGCTCCCTCCTCCTCCTCCGAGCTCTTCCCTCAGAGCCGGCCTCCTCCTCCGCGCCAGCCCCCCAGGGTGAAGAGCACTGGGAGGCCCCGCTTCGGCCCCTTCCAGGCCGGAGCCGGCTCTCTGAGCCAATCACAGTTATCCTGCTCCCACCCAGTTAGAGGCCAGCTCTGGCTCTCCGTCCCGTCGCCCCTCCCCCGCGTCCCGCCCACCCTGCGACCCTCCTCGGTTTAAAAGGGGCCTACAGGTTCTCCCCGCCTTTCTCTCGGGCCTCTTCCTGGGCCCCAGCTGCCGTCACGCCTGCGCCGTCTCCCGCGGCCAGAAGGGGGCGCGCGTCGGACTGCCCGGAACCCTAGCCTGACCCCCTCTCCCCGCCCCCTCCTGGAGACTGAGGCCCAGGCAGACGCTTGGCCCGAGGTCTCGGACCGAGGAGGGGCCCAGCCCCTGCTCCTGCCCCACCATGTTATCCTTTTTTCTGAGGCCCATGAACCTGCATTTCTGGGTCCCAGGTGTTCTCGCGCGGCAAAAATGGTCCCTATCAGAGCAGTTTGAAAGCACAGAAGCAGGCAGCTCCGGGATGAAGCAGGAACCAGGTGCGAATCTCGGTGCTCGATCTAACTGGTTTGGGAGCCAGCTTTTAGATGGGAAACTGCCGAGCGATAGCGTGGTCCAAGGAATAGAAGTGCTAGAAACTAGGTTACGTAATGAAGATCATTTGGAGAAATTAGGACTTTTCGATAGAAATAAAGACAATAGGAATGGAAAAAGAGAACCTGATAGTGAACTTTATGCTTTTAAAATTGTTCATGAAGAAGGAGGGTGCGAAATTCTACTGGAGTCTAGATAGTATAACTAGAAATGAAGAGAGGAAGTGGAAGGATGGATTTGAGCTGAGCATCAGGAACGTCCAAACATTTACTGGCCCAAGAATAACATCATCTGTCATTCCATCTCTCCCAGTGCTTTATTCATGCATCCTACGACTGTCAATTTCTCATTAATTTTTCGAGGCACTTACTCTTGCTGTAGCTATACTCACTTCCTTTCTCAGTATCAACCCCTTTTCCAATCGGCATTTGCTGACGAGTAAGGAGATTAGAGTTCTGACCGACAGCCTTCTCATCATTATTACTTATGGAAAGCATTTCTTCAGCAACACTTCTCTGATGGCCACTGAGGTCTGAACTGCACTTCAGAGCGATATCCCATTGATTACCTGGAACCAACGGCTCTACCTCTTCAGTGAAGCATATTCACTACCTTGAAGATAATTTTCTTACACTGATTTAGAATAGAAGATCATCTGAATTTTTTTCCAGTTTCATATAATTCACAATCACTCTTTGAATATTTATCTAATTTGAGAATAAAATCATGCAATTCCTTCAAATTGAAGTCAAAAGGACCATCATCCATGAATCTTTGCAGGTCATGTTCTTCCACAAAAATTCCCAGCTTTTTACTCATCTCATTTACTGTGAACCCAGTTTCTACATCTGAAGAAGACAAACATATACACAAAAAGACATATACACATGTATAAACACAAATAGGAATGTAACATAAGAATCATTGCAGCTTGTGACCATACTAAATATACAAAACTTCATAGGTGTACTCAGTGTAAGCAATGGCTTTTAATAACCCAAGTCCTTTTTAAGAAGAGACAGACTGGAGGTGGTGCAGTGAATAGAGAACCAGCCCTGAAATCAGGAAGACTTGAGTAAAAATCTGGCCTCAGACACTTACAATTCCTAGCTTTGTGACCCTGGACAACTCACTTAACCCCAACTGCCTCAGCAATAATAATAATAAAAGAGAGATGGATAATATGTGAAACATGAATCTCAAAGTACTGGACCAATCAGAGAATTATCCTCTCCCAATGAAATATACACATTCAGCAAAGGCAGGGGCCCAAGGCCAAGATGACTGCCAAATACTTAATAAAAGTAGATTAGAGTCTTTGTGCTGGAATAATTAGAGGGAAAACTGAGCTAAGGTGCAATTGAAGACTTTCTCACACTGATCATATCCAAATCTTTTCATTCCAGGGTAGTAAGGAAGAAATGAGAGAAAGGATAAGGTTGCTTCACATACATTATATGCATTGGTTCTTTTCTAATATGCATTTGCTGATAAGTAATAAGATGAGAGTTCTGACTGACAGCCTTCTCACCATTATTACTTAGTGAGCAGTAAGTTTTTCCTTAAAGAGGCAGAAGAAAGTGACCTCATATGCATATATATGTATATATAATTTTAAGATTAAAAGACTCAGTCATTATTTTGCCAGACCTTGCTGATAGCAGGTATCTATGGATGACCCCATCCGGCCTTTCCACTTGATTTATACCTGGCTGCTCCCCTATTCCCCACCCTAGATACTATGATCCAGTGACAATAGGCCCTTCAATATTTTTCCAGAAGTCATTCTATCCTGGTGCCCAACTTTACTACCTCAGACCTGGGCTACTCTAATGCTCTGCTATTACAGTCCAGCTGCCATAGTGCCTCCACTAACCTTAATTCCCATTCTTTTGAATTGCCTATACTCTGGTTTCCAGCTTCATTATTCCACCAAAACTGTTCTCTCCAAAATGCCAGTGCTCTCTTAACTGCCAAATCCAGAGCCTTTTCTCAATCTGCAGCCTCTCCCCCTCCCTGGTACAAGCCCTCATCACCAGATGTTAGAAGTATTGCAATGGTCTCTTGGTGTAGCTGCCCAGTTCAATCCATTCTCCATTCAGCCACCAAAGTTATTTTCATAAAGCCACCTCCCTACTTAATCTCCACCCCCCCCCAAAAAAAACAACCAAAATTCTAATACCCATGCATAGAACTTGTAAATAAAAAGCTATAAAAATAATAAAAGTCTTATGTCTTTGAATGTCCATTTCCTACCTGTAGAAATAAGTTTAGTTTTAGTAGGTAGATGATTTCTTGGATTGCAATTCTAGTTCCTTCACTTTCCATAGTTACTATATTCCAAATCCTCTGTTCCTTAATTATAGAAATGGTGAAATCTTGTGTCATCCTGATTGTGGCTCCATGATATTTGAATGGTCAGAATACTTTCTAGCTTCTTGCAGCATTTTATTCGGGAGCTGGGAGCTCTGCAATTGGACTATAATATTCCTGGGAATTTTAATTTTGTGATCTAATTCAGGAAGTAATTGGTAGAATCTTCCAATTTCTATTTTACTTTGTTATTCAAGGATGTTTTCCTTTATAACTTCTTGAAATACAGTGAATAGGTTTTTGTTTTGTTTTTTGACCACAGGTTTCAGGAAGTCCAACAATTCTTAAATTATGTGATTTATTTTCTAGATCAGTTCTTTTCCTGATGATGTATTTCACATTTCCTCCGATTTTTTCCATTTTGACTTTGTTTTATTGTTCCTTATTTTCATGCAGTCATTGGCTTCCAATTAACCAATTCCAATTTTTAAAGAATGATTTACTACATTGAACTTTTGTGCTTCCTTTTCCATTTGGCCAATTCTACTTTTTAAGATATTCTTCTCTTTATTGGGTGTGTGTCTGTGTGTGTGCCTCTTTTACCATTTTGCATATTCTGTTTTTTTAAAGTATTATTTTCTTTTGTAGGTGTCTGTATGTATGTGTGTGTTTTACCAAAGAATTTATTCTTTTTTTGCTGTGATTTTCTTGCATCACATTTCTTTCCCAAATTTTCCCTCTCCATTAAGTTGTTGAATCTTGCCATTGTTTCTTTCCATCCTATTTTTCACATTCATCCCCTTGTCTTCATTCACAGGTTACAAATCTAGTTGAAGCTTTGGCTATCTTTGTACTTCTTCATTGTTCTTTTTCACTCAGCTCTTTCCTCTCCTATCCACTTAGTTGCCAACATGTTTTTTGGTTTTTTTTTTTTAAAGGGGAGGGTTTATTTATTTTTTTTAATATATCCCTTCCCTACTCAACCAATTAGGGCATCTTCCCATAACATGTATCAATAAATATGACCTTTGTCATTTTAAGTCCCTTAATACCTAATCCCAACTTTCCAGTTTTATTATGTATAGATGCTTACCACACATTCTAGACAAGCCTTGTTAACCATTTTAATGCTCTACCTCCCAAGTCTATGTCCTTCTATTAGATGTCCTTCCATCTTTGAAATGTCCTCTTTCTCTTATAATCCCTAAGCTTTTCCTTGAGGAGGCAGAAGGTGACCTCATATGCATATTTATGTATACATTTATAATAATGTTCTAGAATAATCTATATTGTCCATGTTCTCTCCTCCCCATCTCTTGGAAAAGAGATCGTATTCTCTTCTTCAGAGTAAACGTGAGGGAAAAAATGCAAACAAACAACAACAAAAAGAGTGAAAATGTTATGTTGTGATCAGTCTCTCCTCTGAGTCTAACTTTGTTCCCAGTTTAAATACCTTATTACAATTACATCATTACAGTATCCTGAATATGTGGGAACTAGAAAACCATTACATCACCGTACTAAGTACTAAGTATATATGTGAACTAGAGAACAATCATCTCATCAATTCCATTGAGTTAACACCTTGTATCAATTATACTTGTCCACAGTTCTGGCCCTTTACAACTATGTGTCAAATAGATGTGGCTGCTGCTCTTACTCCTATAAGAAAAGGATTTCAAAAACGTATGTTATCATATTTCATGGATGATATCTTGGGGTGTGCACCTGAGTTGTAAATGTTAGAAGCAAATCTACAAAAGATAATAGAAACATTAAAGAACTACCAATTGTATGTAGCTCCGAGAAAATTCAAAGACACACTCCTCTTCAATATTTAGGATATGAAATACATCCTAAGGTGCTTAAGAGTACAAAAACTTCCTTTAAGAACAGAGAAGCTAAACACCTTAAATGATGTTCTGAAATTGATAGATATCCAATGGATATGTCCAGAGTTAGGCTTAACCACCTATCAATTACAACCATTATATGACATTAATAGGGAAAGACTGCTTTACACTCACCACACAAGCTTACAAAAGAAGAGCAAGAGGCTTTGAGAGAGGTTGAAAACCAACACAGCTACTATTATTTTAAATTTGATTAAAGCTTTTTATTTACAAAACATTCATGGTTAATTTTTCAACATTGACCCTTTCAAAACTTTGTGTTCCAAATATTTTGCTTGTTGCCCCCATCCCCTGCCCTAGATGGCTGGTAGTCCAATACATGTTAAATGTTAGATTTGTTAGATCAAATATATATAAGATTCCAAACAGAAACAGATGGGGTTGGCTAGTGGTCACCAAGATGGAAGACATGGTTTCTGATCCATATTCTCCCTGTTTTCCCAATCAGAAACCCCAAAAATTTCCTCGAAGGACCTAGAAAGAGCTCAGAAAAAGCCAAGTATCACTTTGGGAGAACTGCTCCTAAGAGGAGTTGGGCTCTTTTGTTTTTAAATATTTGTTTTTAAAATAAAAGTGTTAGGTGTAATCTACAAATGTAACTAAAAGAATTCTTGATTCAAGATCTAGATTTAAAAGAAAGAGAATGATTTTATGATTTCTTGTAATAATTTTTGTAATAATATCTTCAACACTGGTAAAAATGACAAGAGGAAACCATCAATATCTGATTGCATTTTTAATTTTGAAATTCATACAAATGAAATCAAACAAACAGAAAAATGTCAAGAAACAAATCTGCAAAGCCTGAATTTCTTTTATGAGTTATAATGAATTTAATAAACCATTTTTCAAGGCTTTCCAGTCCTTCGGTTCTATTGCATGTATCATTATTGTAATAATGCGTTCCTTATTATTTTAGATTAGAGGATCGAGGAGGAATAATCCTATGGCTAGTATAGTTCCCACAGTTAATCTGTCTTATCCAAAACAAAAAACAACCAACAATCATCAAAAAAAAAGTTTCACTGCAGTGTGAATTTTGTGATGTCTAGCAAGAGCAGAACTAGATGTGAAAGCCTTTCCACACTGATTACATTTAAAAGGTTTCTCTCCAGTGTGGATTCTGTGATGTAAAGCAAGATAGGACCTGGATGTGAAAGCCTTTCCACACTGATTACATTTAAAAGGTTTCTCTCCAGTGTGGATTTTCTGGTGTGCAGCAAGTCTGGCTCTTGCTATGAAAGTCTTTCCACACTGATTACATTTAAAAGGTTTCTCTCCAGTGTGGATTCTCTGATGTCTAGCAAGAGTGGAGCTAGATGTGTAAGTCTTTCCACATTGATTACATTTAAAAGGTTTCTCTCCAGTGTGGATTCTCTGATGTAAAGCAACATAGGACCTCAAAGTGAAAGCCTTTCCACACTGATTACATTTAAAAGGTTTCTCTCCAGTGTGGATTCTCTGATGTGCAGCAAGATTTGAGTTGCATCTAAAAGCCTTTCCACATTGATTACATTTAAAAGGTTTTTCTCCAGTGTGGATTCTCTGATGTTCTGCAAGCCTGTAATTACATATGAAAGCCTTTCCACACTGATTACATTTAAAAGGTTTCTCTCCAGTGTGGATTCTCTGATGTGCAGCAAGATAGGACCTCAAAGTGAAAGCCTTTCCACACTGATTACATTTAAAAGGTTTCTCTCCAGTGTGGATTCTCTGGTGTGCAGCAAGTCTGGCTCTTGCTATGAAAGTCTTTCCACACTGATTACATTTAAAAGGTTTCTCTCCAGTGTGGATTCTCTGATGTCTATCAAGAGCGGAGCTAGATGTGAAAGCCTTTCCACACTGATTACATTTAAAAGGTTTCTCTCCAGTGTGGATTCTCTGATGTAAAGCAAGATAGGATCTGGATGTGAAAGCCTTTCCACACTGATTACATTTAAAAGGTTTCTCTCCAGTGTGGATTCTCTGGTGTGCAGCAAGTCTGGCTCTCGTTATGAAAGTCTTTCCACACTGATTACATTTAAAAGGTTTCTCTCCAGTGTGGATTCTCTGGTGTGCAGCAAGATTGGCACTCTGTGTAAAAGCTTTTCCACACTGATTACATTTAAAAGGTTTCTCTCCAGTGTGGATTCTCTGATGTCTAGCAAGATTGGCACTCTGTGTAAAAGCTTTTCCACACTGATTACATTTAAAAGGTTTCTCTCCAGTGTGGATTCTCTGATGTAAAGCAACATAGGACCTCAAAGTGAAAGCCTTTCCACAGTGATTACATTTAAAAGGTTTCTCTCCAGTGTGGATTCTCTGATGTCTAGCAAGAGCGGAGCTAGATGTGAAAGTCTTTCCACACTGATTACATTTAAAACGTTCCTCTCCAGTGTGGATTATCTGATGTGCAGCAAGATTGGCACTCTGTGTAAAAGCTTTTCCACACTGATTACATTTAAAAGGTTTCTCTCCAGTGTGGATTCTCTGATGTCTAGCAAGAGCGGAGCTAGATGTGAAAGCTTTTCCACACTGGTTACATTTAAAAGGTTTCTCTCCAGTGTGGATTCTCTGATGTAAAGCAAGATAGGACCTCGATGTGAAAGCCTTTCCACACTGATTACATTTAAAAGGTTTCTCTCCAGTGTGGATTCTCTGGTGTGCAGCAAGATTGGCACTCTGTGTAAAAGCTTTTCCACACTGATTACATTTAAAAGGTTTCTCTCCAGTGTGGGTTTTCTCATGTTTTGCTAGACAAGAGACATTTGTAAAAGTTTTTCCACATTGATTGCACATGCAAGGCTTTCCACACTGAAGACTTAAATAAGGATTCTCTCTAGTGTGGATTCTCTGATAGTTAAGCAGGAATGATCTATAATAGAAAGCTCTCCCATATTCAGTACATTTATGAGTCACCTCTTCAGTATGAGCCTTTTGCGAGCTATCAAGAACAGGATTCCAACCAAAGACTTTCCCACACTGATCACATCCAGATCTTTTAATTCCAGGACAGTAAGGAAGAGATGAGTGACAAGATGAGGATAATTCACATCCATTATGTTCCTCAGGTTCTTTTCCAATATGCATTTGCTGATGAGTAAGGAGATTAGAGTTCTGACTGACAGCCTTCTCATCATTATTACTTATGGAAAGCATTTCTTCAGTATCACTTTTCTGATGGCCAATGAGGTCTGAATTGCATTTCACAGCTATATCCCATCGATTACTTGGAACCAATGGCTCTACCTCTTCAGTGAAGCATCTCTTGTATTCACTACCTTGAAGGAAATCACTTCCTGAAGTCATTTTCCTGCTGTGATTTAGAACAGAAGTCCAGCGGAATCTTTTTCCAATTTCATACTGTTCACAATCACTCTTTTGATATTTATCTTCTTTGAGAATAAAATCATGCAATTCCTTCAAATTGAAGTCAAAGGGACCATCATCTATGAATCTTTTCAGGTCGTGTTCTTCGATAAAAATTTCCAGCTTTTTACTCATCTCATTTACTGTGAACCCAGTTTCTACATCTGAAGAAGGCAAACATATACACAAAAAGACATACACACATGTATAAACACAAATAGGAATGTAACATAAGAATCACTGCAGTTTGTGACCATACTAAATATACAAAACTTCATAGGTGTACTCAGTGTAAGCAATGGCTTTTAATAACCCAAGTCCTTTTTAAGAAGAGACAGACTGGAGGCAGCTAGGTGGTGCAGTGTATAGAGCACTAGCCCTGAAATCAGGAAGATCAAATCTGGCCTCAGACAATTACACTTCCTAGCTTTGTGAGCCTGGGCAACTCACTTTACGCCAACTGCCTCAGCAAAAATGATAATAATAATAATAATAATAATAATAATAATAATAATAATAATAAAAGAGAGGTAGATAATATGGGAGACATGAATCTCAAAGTACTGGACCAATTAGAGAATTGTCCTGTCCGAATGAAATATACACATTCAGCAAAGGCAGGGGCCCAAGGCCAAGATGACTACCAAATACTTAATGACAGTAGATTAGAGTCTTCTTTGTGCTGAAATAGTTTTTCCTAATTAGAGGGAAAACTCAGCCAAGGCATAATTGAAAATTACAGAGCAGATAAGGAGTCGACTGCTTTCAGAGATATGTTGGATAGTACCACATTTACTCATCTGTGAAAAAAGTAAACATCCAAAGGAGTTTGATGAAAATAATGGGAAAATTCAGAAGGTATTCAATGAAAAATGAAAACTCTACAAGATGAACAAGATTTCAAGTCCTTTAGATTACCCATCTTGAGGAAGGCAGTGTTTAACTCTCCTAAAAGATTAAGCAAAAGTTACAACAAAAAATGTTGGTTTTTTGCCCCAGTAAATAGACAGAAAAAATTCATTTTTATTTGCTTCTTTTTTCCCTAAATATCTTAGCAAATAGACCTAATAGTATATATCGAACTCAAAGGGCATATATAATTTTGTAACTCTTTTGTCATATATCTATATTGTTCTCCAAATTGAGTGGATCAGTTCATAATCTCAGCAACAATATTAGTGTCCCTAACGTAATATTAAAATGTTTTAGATTTGCATGTCCCCAATCAATAATAACTTAGAATATTTTCTCATAAGCTTGTAATCAGTTTTAATTTCTTAATCAAAAACTACCCATTATTATCCCTTTGAGTTTTGAGATGTGAGATCTTCATCTGAGAAGTTTTGTCTAGAACACGGTCCTTTCTTTTTCTCTTCCAATTACCTGCTCCTGCCCCTCACTGTGCCAGAGGTAAAAGTTTTGGAGGCCTAGACCCCAGGCCAGTGCCCTGGATGCTTGCTCTTGGCTAACTTGGCAGAGTGTGCATAGAGTGCATAGTCCTTTATTTGAGTCAAATCTCTGTCTAGGGAGATGAGATCCCTCCTAAGATCCTATTAAGATCTGGACAACTTCTGGAGTTTTATTCACTTTTGCTGCTCAAAATGAATGTGAGGCATTTATTTTTTGTTTGGGGGGAGGAGGGGAGAGATTGTTAGGGAGCTAAGTATTTCCTGTCCTATTGTGCCATCTTACCAGAACCCTCTCCCATTCTTTTAAGCCCATTTTCAGGGAGTTTATCTAACAAATGTGGCAGTAAGATCAGCTGCCTGACTGAGGGCTAATTATGTAACTCAAAAAAGTGCAGCCAACACCATAATGGATGCAGACTTGGTGCCCTCAGATGACTGAACACTCAATCCAGTTTCTGGGATACAACAAATTGTGGATCACTTCTGTGCTGTTTGGGCTCATTTTGAACTGATGAGGGATACCAAGAAAAGAGAGGAAATGGTCCTTACCCAGGGACAGCAGGTTCTGGACATTCTGCAGTGTGACTTCCTTGTAGAGCTCCTTCTGAGAAGAGTCCAGGAGATCCCACTCCTCCTCAGTGAAGTCCACCACAACATCCTTGATTGTCACCAATTCCTAAACCATCAAAACTCATTTGATTTAGTTCTGAAGGGGATTCTCAAATTCATCTAGTCCAACCCTCAGCAAGATAGAGTAAGAAGTTGAAGCAGAAATGGGATTTGCTGAACTAATAAGACCAAAAATGATCAGTGCTGGAAAGAATGTGGGAATACTGGGACATTAGTGCTCTGATGAGGAAATGAGAAGTGATCCAAGGTTTCTGGAGAGCAGCTTGGAATTATGAACAAAGAGCAACCAAACTGTGCCAATCTTTAGATCAAATATAGCATCACTAGGTCTGTAATATTCCAAAGAAATCATAAAAAGAGGTAAAGGGCCTACACGTGCAAAAATATTCATAGCAGCTTTTTCCTGGAGGCACATTGTGGAAACTGAGGGAATTCCCATCAAGTTTGGGATGGCTATGAAAAGATGCTCCAAGTCATTATTAATCAGAGAAATGCAAATTAAGACAACTCTAAGATACCACTACACACCTGTCAGATTGGCTAAGAGGACAGGAAAAAATAATGATGATTGTTGGAGGGGATGTGGGAAAACTTGGACATTGATTCATTGTTGGTGGAGTTGTGAACGAATCCAACCATTTTGGAGAGTAGTTTGGAACTATGCTCAAAAAGTTATCAAACTGTGCATACCCTTTGATCCAGCAGTGTTACTACTGGGATTATATCCCAAAGAGATTATAAAGAAGGGAAAGGGACCTGTATGTGCACGAATGTTTGTGGCAGCCCTTTTTGTAGTGGCTAGAAACTGGAAACTGAATGGATGTCCATCAGTTGGAGAATGGCTGAATAAATTGTGGTATATGAAAATTATGGAATATTACTGTTCTGTAAGAAATGACCAACAGGATGATTTCAGAAAGGCCTGGAGAGACTTACACGAACTGATGCTGAGTGAAATGAGCAGGACCAGGAGATCATTATATACTTCAACAACAATACTAGATGATGACCAGTTCTGATGGATCAGGCCATCCTCAGCAACGAGATCAACCAAATCATTTCTAATGGAGCAGTAATGAACTGAACTAGCTATACCCAGAAAAAGAACTCTGGGAGATGACTAAAAACCATTACATTGAATTCCCAATCCCTATATTTATGCACACCTGCAGTTTTGATTTACTTCACAAGCTAATTGTACAATAATTCAGAGTCTGATTCTTTTTGTACAGCAAAATAATGTTTTGGTCATGTATACTTATTGTGTATCTAAGTTATATTTTAATATATTTAACATCTACTGGTCATCCTGCCATCTAGGGGAGGGGGTGGGGGGGGAAGAGGTGAAAAATTGGAACAAGAGGTTTGGCAATTGTTAATGCTGTAAAGTTACCCATGTATATATCCTGTAAATAAAAGGCTATTAAATTTAAAAAAAAAAAAAAAAAAAAAAAGTTTGGGATGGCTGAACAAGCTGTGGTATATGAATATAATGAAATAATATTGTAAAACAAGAAATGATGAACAGGCAGACTTGAGAAAGAACTACAAAACCAAATTAATGGAAAGTGAAATGACCAGAGCCAGGAAAAGATTGTATACAGAATCAGCAACAAAGTTTGGTGGTCAGCTATGAAGGACTCTGCTCTTCTGAGGAGCACAAGGATCTAAGGCAAATACAAAAGATTCAAGAAGGAAAAGACTTTCCACACCCTAAATAAAGAAGTGATGGGCTTTGCAATGATTAAAGAATATATCTTTTAATTACTTTATTCTTTTTTTTCTTCTGTTTTGATCTGTTTCATTTTTCACAACTCTGATTAACAGAGAAATATGTTTTAAATGACAGCACAGATATATACCTATATGAAGTTGCCCACCTTTTTATTAGGAAAGGAGGGAAAGGATGGTGAAAAATTTACAACTCCAATTGTAATAAACATGAATACTACCATTGGTGATCACATGAAGTTGAAAATAATTTAAAACAAACAAGCAAATGCATCTTTGGGTATCTGGGTCCTAACTTCTTTATAACTCTCTATGAGACCCAACAGATCCCACCAAAGCCCAGGTCAGGTAAGGAGGAGAGATTGTTTCTGTGACATCTGAGGAAATGTAACCCCCCATTCATGGAGTCTGTCACACCCTCCAGTGGATAAATAAACCATAGTTTACTCTCTGGCTGGACCCTGAGCTCCCCGACTCTGGCTTTTCCTACCAAGGAATCTGACAATTCCCAACAGGATCAATGAGACCATCCTTATGTGGCTCCTGTAACATGGCAGACACTACAATACCCACACCAGCCTTCTCACACCTTAGTCTTCCTCTCTGCCCCAGGGACATTGGCCTCCTGGCTTATGCTTAACCAGGACCTTCTGTCCCCTGTCCCTGGGCCTTTTCAATGGTTTCTCTCCTGTCTGCAATGGCCTTCTTCCTCACTTCCTGCTTCCTTCACATCTCAGTTAAATTCTCCCTTTCTGAAAACAAGCTTTTCCTGGTCCCCAAACTGCTGAACCTTCCTCTGACAGTAGCTCCCATCTACACTGCCCAGCGCAGGTGTGGACACAGCTCATGAGATATTTCCTCCCCTGCGAGCACCTTGAAGGCAGGATCTGATTTTTTTTCTTTACCTTCCTCTGCACCCTCAGTGATTAGCCTGGAGCTTGGCCCAGTGGAGCTATTTTCTGGCTCCTCTTGATTGAGTTAATCTTGACCAGGCAAAGGAAAGGGACTCGGAGAACCCTGGGAACTGCTGGGTGCTCTGAGGGGCAGGAAATGGGTAGAGGGGGGCAATTCCTGCCCTGCTGCCAGCCCTGCCAGGAACTCCTCCCTCTGACAGGAGGAAGATTCCTGGGCTCTCTTAGACACCCTCTGGGCTGAGGCTGCTCAGCTCGGGGTAGGGACTGCACTCACCTGGGAAGAGGGTCTCTGGATGCCCGAGGCCATCTCTCTGTTTTCAGCCTTGGGTCCTGTGCCAGCCAGGCTGGGAAGAGAAGAGGATCTCAGAGATGGAGGACAGGTCTGAGCCTTCCTTTCCTGGCCTGGAAGCTGATCCCCCCCCAATGAGACAGAGAGCTTTCAGGACTGGGACAATCAGTGACCCTGCCCCACCCTCCGGGGAGAGACTCCACCCCAGGAGAGAGGAGGGAGGAGGGAGGGTCTCCTCAGACCAGGCAGGATAAAGAAGTTTTCTAAGGAGGGCTCAGGAACAGAGATGGGGCAGACTTGGAAGCTGGAAGATTGGGGCTGATCATTTTCTTCCCCCCCCCCCCCCAAGATCAGGGGACTCCATATGACATCCATACTATGGGGGAGGTGGGAGGTCAGGCAGCTGTGACCCTCAGGGGAGAAGATATCCCAGGACCTCTGGGAGGAGACCCTGAGCCTGAACTTGGAGGGAGACCACTGGATAAGAGGTCATCTTATGCTAAAGTTCCCTTTTAATGGGATGACCAGTTCCTCCAATTATCCTACTTCCTTATTCTGCTTTAGGTTATAACCTTCCCCTCTTAATGTTTGAGATAAAGGTTTTATAGACACTCCTTAATGTTTGACAAGATAAAGGTTTATCCATTTTAGATGTCATTAGAATATCAGTAACCTCCCTCCATTAGGTTATCCCCACCTAGTATTGTAATGCCAGAGAAACTGAGGCAGGAGAGAGATTAGAGTTTTCAATATTTTATTAATTGGAGAGTATAATTGACTGGACAGGACTCTCCTCTCAAATTATCCAGTCAGACAGAGATAAAGATATACTGGAACCAAGGAAACCATGTTGGTCAAAGGGCTGTCATCTCAAAGAATCCAGCAATCAATAGGAGCTGCCCAATTCCTTAAATACCCCTAGAAACAAATACCAAGAAGGCAGGAAGACTTCTGTCAGAATGGGGGGAGATCATAAATCCTAAAAGCCCAGAGACAGGATGTCTGAATACCCAAAGATAAAGATGTCAGTGAGGTCTTGAGAGATATTGTAAATTCTTGAGGACAGGAGGTCTGCTCTTCTTGTTTATCTTGCTAGCAATTTATAACCTTAGAGTAAATGGTTCCCAATCTTAATGGACCAGAGTGGGTTTTTGCAATTTTAAGGAATTGAGACAGAACAGTAAGGAAACAATAAAGGAAACTAGTTCAGGGAAACCGAGTCAGAACAGTTAAAGAGAACTATGGCATAACAGTACCTCCATTATTGTTCTTGTTATTCCATAAAAAGCTCGCTGTCCCAATACTCGGAGCTAGACTCTTTGAGATGATAGTCTCGTCTAGCCCTGGAATCAACCATG
Organism: Sarcophilus harrisii; assembly: GCF_902635505.1. Lineage (NCBI taxonomy): Eukaryota > Metazoa > Chordata > Mammalia > Dasyuromorphia > Dasyuridae > Sarcophilus > Sarcophilus harrisii. The sequence goes on from NC_045428.1 coordinate 604,932,465, forward strand.
GATCCATTGGTCCCAGTATTTCTCTCCATTTAATAAATTATTGAATTGGTCTCTAATCTCTGTCTTGCTCAGTTTCTTCGGTATTACAGTCAGAGGGGCAAGATGAGCCCGAAGAGAAAGGCAGGAAGCAGGAGTGGGGTGAGGGGAGAAGGGGCCCTGGGTCAGACCTACCTGGGACCTGCAGGTGCAGAGACGGCTCCCAGAAGGTGGAACAATCTCAACTGTGTCAGAAGGAGGTAGAGAGATCTCAGCTCAGAGAGGAGATAGAGAGATCTCAGGTCCCAGAGATGGAGGTAGAGAGATCTCAGGTCCCAGAGATGGAGGTAGAGAGATCTCAGAGAGAAGGAAATGGAGAGATCTCAGCTCCCAGTGATTCTCCTTATGGCCAAGGGGCTATGGGCGGGTCCTCCTAATCCCAGGAGCCCCGCCCACTCCGCCACTCTGGAAGGACCCTACATGACCTAAACATGAATCTAGCCTACACATAATCTCACACAAACTTCTTTGTTTTCATGAAAATAAATCTCCCTCCCCACGTTCCCGGCCCCCCACGCTTGGCACCAGCCCTCACCCAGAGCTAAAAAATAAAGGACTGATCTATATTTGGGCAATTTCTTACAAGACTGGAACCTAAGAACCTGCAGCAGTAGAGGTGTTTTTCATAGAAATAGGGAACTTCAGGAAGGAGAAAGACTTGGGGAAATGGGTTCCATATTGTTTTATAAAATAGATCATTGAATCCATGAGATTTGATGAAACTATTAAGAGTGTTTGGAAAAAGAGGAATAGAGGCCCCAAAATATTTTGGGAAGCTCCTCACTTAGGAAGTAGGAGAGGGATGATGATGCAACCAAATGGGACTAGAGAGACAGCAAGCCTGTCGGGAGTAAATCAAGTCAGAGAACCAAGGAAAGCAAGATTCCAAACAGAAAGAGTTGGGGCTGCCTGGTAGTCTCAAAGATGGAAGACATTGTGTTTTGTGATCCATATTTTCCCTGTTTTCCCAATCATAAGCCCCAGAATTTTCCTCCAAGGACCTAGAAAGAGCTCAGAAAGAGCCATGCTCCACTTTGGGAGAATTGCTCCCAAGATGAGTTGAGCTCTTCTCTACTTATGCTTCTCCAATCTGTCTCTTCTCTGCCCACACCCAAACCATCCCCTTCTGACTACAGCTCTGGTTGTCCTCAGAAAAAAATGTAACCCCCATCAGCCTCCATCAGTTTTTTTTTTTTTCTTCAGGCTTCTGCTCCAGCCACACTGGCCTCCCACTCACTTATGGCCTACAGTCATAGCAGATCTTCCTGCTTGGTACCACAACCAGGGCTATCCCTGTGCCCCAGGTGCTGCCTGCCTTCCCCCTCTGCCTCCCTTCTGGGCTCTGCTCAGAGGCTACTTCTGCTAAGAGGCCCTTCCTGATTCCCCAGTTACTACCCTCTCCCCAGACCCAACCCACTTTACACCTCTTACCCTCTTGTCAGATCCCCCAGAATTCACATTCGTCCCTTAATGTCCTCTTGTGCCTTATGTTCTGTCTTTCCGCCTTGGAGGCTATTAAATTCCCTTTTCTTTATTAAAATTCACATGGATTTAGCCTGCCATCGGCAGCATAAGAAAAGCTTTGTCTCTGGAGCTGCAGGCCATCTAAATTCACATTTGTTTTTGAGACACCTTGCCATAACCCAAATATACTTTTGGGGTCCTAAACTCTGTCTCCCCAATATATGGTGACAGAACCCCATCACATCTGACCTGGTGCCCTATACAGGGCACCCACTAGCTGTCCCCATCACAACTCGACTTTTATGGAAATGTTTTGCATATTGTCACTTGTAATTCCTCATTGTAGGTGGGAATAAGGGAGAGAACCTAGAACTTAAAACTCTTAAAAACAAGTGTGAAAAATTAGGTCTGGATTTAACTGAGGGAAAATATAAAATAAATACATTATTAAAAAAAAAAAAAAAAAACAAGCCAAAATGCCCCCAAATTCCTAATGTAAGACATTCAAAGAGAATGAAATGTTCAGTTTATACCATTTTGCAAAGTACACTGATAAACAACCAGAATGGTGAAAGATCTTTAATCCATACCATGTAAAGATAAATTAAAAAAACAAAAACAAAACAAAAAAAAAAAAAACAAAGAGAATGAAAAAGGTCTAACTCAGAGTAAGTTACATGAATCCAAAATTAAAAGGTTTCAATGATGAGAAAGTGAAAAATCTCTTCAAGAAAAAGGCACAGAAAATGAAATTAAGCATTTAAAAAATAGGAAACAGAGGACAGCTAGGCGATGCAGTCCATAGAGTAGATAGGCAGTAAGACTTAAGTTCAAATCTGGCCTCAGACATTTAACACTTCCGAGTTGAGCGCGCATTTAACCCCCATTTCTTTAGTCAAACAAAAAAAAAAAAGAATAGGAAAGGGGATTCTTTCTACCTCAATTATGAATGAATGACACTAAGAAAAAAAAAAAACATGAGAAAGATGCCAGAGATTAGAATGGAAAAGATTTATGCCATCTCCTAAATAAAAATTGCTCAAGAATATATTTGAGATAAATATATTTTGGGATTAGACAGGATGGGAATTTTGCATCGATTATTCACATTTAGAATAGGAAGATTTACTTTTTTTGTCATTCACTATTTCAGGTAGGTAAGAGATGTACAAGGATTTTTTTTTTCTATAAAACTATTTGTTTTTTTAAAACAAAGTGTTAGGTATAATCTACAAATGTAGCTAGGAGAATTCTTGATTCAAGATCTACATTTAAAAGATAGAGAATGTCATGAAAATAATTTTTTGATTTCTTATAATAATTTTGGTAATAATATCTTTAACACTGGTGAAAATAACAGGAAACCATCAATATCTGATTTCTTTTTTAATTTTAAAATTCATACAAATGAAATCAAATGAACATTTTAAATTTACAGAAAATAGAAAAATATGTCAAGAAACAAATCTGCAAAGCCCGATTTTCTTTTCTGAGCTGTAATGGATTTAATAAAACATTTTCCAAGGCTTTCTCAGTCCTTCTGTTCTATTGCATGGATCATTACTGTAATAATGCCTTTCTTAATATTTTAGATTAGAGGATCAGGGGAAGAACAATCCTATGGGTCGTATAGTTCTCACTACTAATCTGTCCTACCCAAAATAGGGAAAAAAAAAAGAAAAAAAAAAAAAAAACAGTAATCAAAAAAAAAAGTTTCACTGCAGTGTGGATTCTGTGATGTCTAGCAAGATGAGAGCTGGATATAAAGGCCTTTCCACATTGATTACATTTAAAAGGTTTCTCTCCAGTGTGGATTCTCTGATGTTCCACAAGATTGGTACTCTGTGTGAAAGCCTTTCCACACAGATTACATTTAAAAGGTTTCTTTCCAGTTTGAATTCTCTGAGGTGTAACAAGACTGGATGAGAATCTGAAAGCCTTTCCACATTGATTACATTTAAAAGGTTTCTCTCCAGTGTGGATTCTCTGATGTGTAACAAGATTGGAACTGAACTTAAAGGCCTTTCCACACTGATTACATTTAATAGGTTTCTCTCCAGTTTGGGTTTTCTCAAGTTTTGCTAGACAGGAGATAATTGCAAAATTTTTTCCACTTTGATTACATATGTAAGGCTTTCCACACTGAATACTTAAATAAGGCTCCTCTCTAGGGTGGATTCTCTGCTGGTTAAGCAGGAATGATCTAAAATTGAAAGCTCTCCCATATTCAGAACATTTATGTGTCACCTCTCCAGTATGAACGTTCTGCAGGCTAGCAAGAGCTGGATTCCAACCAAAGGCTTTCTCACACTGATCACATCCAGATCTTTTAATTCCAGGACAGTAAGGAAGAGATGAGAGATAAGATGAGGATTCTTCACATACATTATGTTCCTCAGGTTCTTTTCCAATATGCATTTGCTGATGAGTAAGGAGATTAGAGTTCTGACTGACAGCCTTCTCAACATTATTACTTATGGAAAGCATTTCTTCAGTATCACTTTTCTGATGGCCATTGAGGCCTGAACTGTACTTCACAGCTATATCCCATTGATTACCTGGAACCAAAGGCCGTACCTCTTCAATGAAGCCTTTCTTGTATTCACTACCTTGAAGGTAATCACTTCCTGAAGTCATTTTCTTATCGTGATTTAGAATAGAAGTCCAGCGGAATCTCTTTCCAATTTCATACTGCTCACAATCACTCTTTGAATATTTATCTTCTTTGAGAATAAAATCATGCAATTCCTTCAAATTGAAGTCAAAGGGACCATCATCCATGAATCTTTGCAGGTCGTGTTCTTCCACAAAAATTCCCAGCTTTTTACTCATCTCATTTACTGTGAACCCAGTTTCTACATCTGAAAAAGACAAACATACATACAAAAAGACATACACACATGTATAAACACAAATAGGAATGTAACATAAGAATCACTGCAGTTTGTGACCATACTAAATATACAAAATTTCATAGCTGTACCCACTGCAAGCAATGGCTTTTAATAATCCAAGTCCTTTTTAAGAAGAGACAGACTGCAGGTGGTGCAGTAGATATAGCACCAGCCCTGAAATCAGGAAGACCCGAGTAAAAATCTGGCCTCAGACACTTGCACTTCCTAGCTTTGTGACCTTGGACAACTTACTTAACGCCAACTGCCTCGGCAAAAATGATGATAATAATAATAATAATAATAATAATAATAATAATAAAAGAGAGATAGATAATATGTGAGACATAAATCTCAAAGTACTGGACCAATCAGAGAATTATCCTCTCCCAATAAAATATACACATTCAGCAGAGGCAGGGGCCCAAGGCCAAGATGACTACCAAATACTTAATGACAGTAGATTAGAGTCTTCTTTGTGCTGGAATAGTTTTTCCTAATTAGAGGGAAAACTCAGCCAACATACAGTTGAAAAATTATAGAGCAGATAAGGAGTCGACTGCTTTGAGAGATATGTTGGATAGTACCACATTTACTCATGTGAGAAAAAAGTAAACATCCAAAGGAGTTTGATGAAAGTAATGGGGAAATTCAGAAGGAATTCAATGAAAAATGAAAACTCTACAAGATTTACCAGATTACAATGACTTTCGATTACCCATCTCTAGGAAGGCATGTTTAACTCTCCTAAAAGTTTAAGCAAAGGTTATAAACATGTTGTTTTTTTGCCCCAGTAAATAAAGACAGATAAAGTTCATTTTTATTTGCTTCTTTTTTCCCTAAATATCTTAGCAAATAGACCTAATAGTGTATATCAAACTCAAAGGCCATATATAATTTTGTAACTCTTTTGTCATAAATCCATATTGTTCTCCAAATTGAGTGGATCAGTTCATAATTTCAGCACCAAGATATTAGTGTCCCTAACCTGATATTAAAATAATCTTTTTGCTTTGCATATCCCTAATCAATAATAACTTAGAATATTTTCTCATAAGGTTGTAAACAGTTTTAATTTCTTCATCAAAAAAAACCTATTCCTCTCCCTTTGAGTATTGAGATGTGAGATCATCTGAGAAGTTTTGCCTAGAACAGGGTCCTTTTTTTTTTTTCTTCTTTCAGTTCCCTGCTCCTGCCCCTCACTGTGCCAGAGGTGAAAGTTTTGGAGGCTGAGACCCCAGGCCAATGCAGATGCCCCTGGAGCTTGCTCTTGGCTAACTCAGCAGAGTGTGCATAGAGTGCATAGCCCTTTATTTGAGTCAAATCTCTGTCTAGGGAGAGGAGATCCTGCCTAAGATCCTATTAAGATCTGGACAACTTCTGGAGTTTTATTCACTTTTGCTGCTCAAAATGATTTGTAAGGCATTTATTTTTTGTTTTAGGGGAGATTGTGATGGAGCTAAGTATTTCCTGTCCTACTGTGCCATCTTACCACTACCCTCTCCCATTTTTAAGCCCATTTTCATGCAGTTTATCTAACAAATGTGGCAGGAAGTCAGCTGCCTGACTGAGGGCTAATTATGAACTCAAAAAAGTACAGCCAACACCATAATGGATGCAGACTCGGTGCCCTCAGATGACTGAACACTCAATCCAGGTTCTGAGATGCAACACAGTGTGGATCACTTCTGTGCTGTTTGGGCTCATTTTGAACTGATGAGGGATACCAAGAAAAGAGAGGAAATAGTCCTTACCCAGGGACAGCAGGTTCTGGACATTCTTCAGCGTGACCTCCTTGTACAGCTCCTTCTGAGAAGGGTCCAGGAGCTCCCACTCCTCCTCAGTGAAGTCCACCACAACATCCTTGATTGTCACCAATTCCTAAACCATCAAAAGTCACTTGATATAGTGCTGAAAGGGTCTCCAGAATTCATCTAGTCCAATCCTCATCAAGATAGAGGAGGAAGTTGAAGCAGAAATGGGATTTGCCTCATATCTATCAGATGAACTAATAAGACCAAAAATGATCAATGCTGGAAAGAATGTGGGAATCCTGGGGCACTAGTGCACTGATGAGGAAATGAGAAGTGATCCAAGGTTTCTGGAGAGTAACTTGGAACTATGAACAAAGGGCAACCAAACTGTACAAATCTTTAGATCAAATATAGCAAAAAGAAAAAAACAAAAAACAAAAGAAAAAAAAAGAAAAGATAAGATCAAATATAGCATCACTAGGTCTGTTATATTCCAAAGAGATCATAAAAAGAGGTAAAGAGCCTACACTTGCAAAAATATTCATAGAAGCCCTTTCCTGGAGGCAACATTGTGGAAACTGAGGGAATTCCCATCAAGTGGTTTTAGAATCCTTACAAGGTGTCAAGTCACTAGAATTGATAGAAACAATGCTTATGTTTACACCTTTGAGAGTTCACACATTAGCTCACACATTAGTTCACAAGTTTGGGAGATTTCAAGATTCAGTATGAGATTCACAAGTTTATACCTCCCACAATCCCACTCTCTCAGAGGAGGAGTCAACCTTTGGGTTCACACCTTTAAGAGATCATATATAAGAAGCTCTCAGTCTCAGGGAGAGTCAGTTGGAGATAGGCAGAAGCTGGAAGAGCTAAAGGACAAGAGCTCTCGGAACCAAGGAAAGTTTACCAGGCTATTTTGGAAGAAACAATAAAGAACTGGATTTTAATTCCTGGCTGCATTTGAGGTGATTATTACTCTGAACTGAAACTAAGGCTGCCTCCAGAACCTCCCCAAGAAACCTGCTCCCAGAGAACCATCATATTTGAGAAAAGAAAAGAACACCACAAAGTGGGGAACGGCTGAACAAGCTGTGGTATAGAAATATAATGAAATAGTATTGTAAAATAAGAAATGATGACGAGGCAGATTTCAGAAAGAACTACAAAACCAAATTAATGGAAAGTGAAATGACCAGAGCCAGGAAAAGATTGTATACAGAATCAGCACCAGAGTTTGGTGGTCAGCTATGAAGGACTCTGCTGCTCTCAGGAACACAAGGATCTAAGGCAAATACAAAAGATTCAAGAAGGAAAAGGCTTTCTACACACTAAAGAAACAACAGATAGACTCAAAAGAGGAGAAAAAAAAATAAAGTAACTGAAACATAGATATCAATTACTTTATTTTTTTTTCTCCTCTTTTGATCTCTTTCATTTTTCACAACTCTGATTAATAGGGAAGTATATTTTAAATGATAGCACAGATATACCTGTATCAAGTTGCCCACCATTTTATTAGGAAAGGAGGGAAAGGATGGTGAAAAATTTACAACTCCAAATCTTATAAACATAAATGCTACCATTGGTCATCACATAAAATTGAAAATAATTTAAAACAAACAAGCAAATGCACCTTTGTGTATCTGGGTCCTAACTTCTTTCTAACTCTCTCTGAGACCCAACAGATCCAACCAAAGCCCAGGTCAGGTAAGGAGGAGAGATTGTTTCTGTGACATCTGAGGAAATGTAACCCCCCATTCATGGAGTCTGTCACACCCTCCAGTGGATAAATAAACCATAGTTTACTCTCTGGCTGGACCCTGAGCTCTCTGAGTCTGGCTTTCCCTACCAAGGACCCTGACAATTCCCACAATAGGATCAATGAGATAATCTTTATGTGGCTCCTGGCCCACGGCAGACATGACAATACCCAGACATGACAATACCCTGACGTGTCTTCTCACACCTCAGTCGTCCTCTCTGCCCCAGGGACACTGGGCTCCTGGCTTATGCTTAACCAGGACCCTCTGTCCCCTGACCCTTGGCCTTTTCAATGGCTTCTCTCCTCTTTGCAATGGCCTCCTCCCTCACCTCCGGCTTCCTTCACATCTCAGCTAAATTCTCCCTTTCTGAAAACAAGCTTTTCCTGGTCCCCAAACTGCTGAACCTTCCTCTGAGAATAGCTCCCATCTACACTGTCCAGCACAGGTGTGGACACAGCTCATGAGATGTTTTCTCCCCCCAGGAGCTCCTTGAGGGCGGCATCTGGTTTTTCTTTACCTTCCTGTGCATCCTCAGTGGTTTTCACAGAGCTTGGCCCAGAGGAACTAATTTCTAAACATTTATTGACCTGATCTAAGACCTGGTAAAGGAGAGGGTCTCAGAGAGAGCCCTGGGAGCTGCGGGTGTCCTGAAGGGCAGGAAATGGGCAATGCCAGGAGGGCAATTCCTGTCCTGCTGCCAGCCCTGCCAGGGACCCCTCCCTCTGACAGGAGGAAGCTTCCTGAGCTCTCTTGGAGCCCCCTAAGCTGAGGTTGCTCAGCTCTGGGCAGGGACCACACTCACCTGGGAAGACGGTCTCTGGATGCCCGAGGCCATCTCTCTGTTTTCAGCCTTGGGTCCTGTGCCAGCCAGGCTGGGGAGAGAAGAGGATCTCAGAGATGGAGGACAGGTCTGAGCCTTCCTTTCCTGGCCTGGAAGCTGATCCCCCCAGAATGAGACAGAGAGCTTTGAGAACTGGGACAAACAGTGGTGCTGTCCCACTCTCGGGGGAGAGACTCCAACCCAGGAGAGAGTAGGGAGGGTCTCCTCAGACCAGGCAGGATAAAGTTTTGTAAGCAGTCAGGAATAGAGAGATGGGGCAGACTCGGAAGCTGGAAGATTGGGGCTGATCATTTGCTGCCCCCCAAGATCAGGGGACTCCATATGACATCCATACTATGGGGGAGGTGGGAGGTCAGGCAGCTGTGACCCTCAGGGGAGAAGATATCCCAGGACCTCTGGGAGGAGACCCTGAGCCTGAACTTGGAGGGAGACCAGCTCCTGCCAATGTGGAGGACACTAGACAAGAGGTCAGAGGGGGAAGATGAGCCCAAAGGGAAGGGCGGGAAGCAGGAGCGGGGTAAGGTGAGGAGGGGCCCTGGGTCAGACCTACCTGGGACCTGCAGGTGCAGAGACGGCTCCCAGAAGGTGGAACAATCTCAACTGTGTCAGAAGGAGGCAGAGAGATCTCAGCTCAGAGAGGAGATAGATCTCAGGTCCCAGAGATGGAGGCAGGGAGATCTCAGAGACCAGGAAATGGGGCCTGGGGGGGGGGGGGAGGGGAATGGCTGGGGCAGCCAGAAGGGATGTAGGAGGCAGGATGTGTGACTAAGAAGGTGGTTGTGGGGTCCGGGGAGAGCTGGGAGCCAAGAGGTCATGCTGAGGAGGGAAAATGAGGAAGGGAGAGGGGAGTAGAGATGGGGAAAGGGAGTTCTGAGTGATGGGGTAGGGGATGTGATAATCTGAGTCCTTTTGGGAAGCCTGGGATGGGGAGGGGTCCTTCCCAAGAGATGGAGCACGTGGGCCCCTGGGATTAGGAGGACCCATCCACATCCTCTTGGCCTAAAGCAGAATCACCTGGATGTGCGATCTCTCTCCTCTCTGAACTGAGGTCTCTCTACTTCCATCTCTGAGCTGAAATCTGCCTCCTTTTCTCAGGTAAGATCTCTCTGCCTCCATCTCCTCTCTGTGATCTCTCTACCTCTATCTCTCTGAGCTGAGATCTCTCCATCTCCTTCTCTCTGACATCTTTTTGCCTCCATCTCTCTGACCTGAGATCTCCTAGTTGGGAAAGGTGTTGCCCAAGAATAAAGCACAAGCATCTTAAGGGTTAGGAAATTTACTCAATCATCCATGTCCTTCAGAGACTGACTTTTTAAAGGGTCTGGGCCTGAAATGAAGAAACAAAGGAACAAAAAGCCTGGATCCTAAATGAATAACTGGTCATTAATGTAATAGTGTCAATAGAGCAAAATTCACCCTATAAAATACAAAGGAGTCCAAGCTAAGTTGAAAACAGAAGTTTTATTAGATGGAAAACCAAACACTAGTGCTGAGGTTCCCCAGGACCAGGTACAAAGGAGCCCCTAGCCCAGGAGAGACTTCTGTTTGAAAACTACAAAGGGAAATCATGAAGAGGACTTAGGGTCAAGAAAGGACAGGTGGGGCACAGGAGCCCAATCTTTTCCTGTTACAATTGACTGCAAGGCTGGTGTGGGCCAACTTGGGGTGCGCAGCTCAGCCAAATCAGGCAGTGAACACCAGCAAAGGCTTCTGGGAGTGAGTAGGACTTTGGCCACTGCATGCTCCTGACTGGCTCCTTTCAGCAAACAGCCTTATTCTGTGTTCAGGCCACCTGCCTGGTAAGGGAATGCAGAGAAAATAGACATATTAATCTCAGGGGTTCTCCTCTCAGAATAGTAAAATAAGAATTTCTCTCAAACTTCAATTTGAAATTTCTTCTTTCCAGGATGTTCCCTTTCTTAAAGGGGTGTCGTGATTAACTGATTCTTGGTTGCCAGGGAGGATTCCCGAGGGGCTGCGGGTGAAGCTAATGGCAGTAATTTGGGATCCTGTGTCTGGTTTCATGGAAAGACAAGTGGAAGAGAATTCAATGCTCTAGAGATGTGGAAGGAGTCATCTTGCCTGGGTGGGAGGGGAGGATGGGGGAGAGGAACTCAATTTAAAGACTATCAAGGAACAGCTTCCTAAATGCTGAGCACCCAAAGATTGCTTCAAAGTCTCTAGCCTCCAGGAGCATGGGGAGATCTAACATGGACAGAGGCGATTCCAAAGCATGGAATTTTAAGAGTAAGGATGAAGGAGGGATTTACATGACAGACGAAAGGAGAAGAGCCTAGAAAGGAGCTAGGGGTTTCAAACAGCTGTAGCATAGGAGGGAACACCTTATAGACACAGAGGGCAGCCTGTGTAAGGGGTTCAGAAGTGGGAAGATTTTCCATCCTGCTTCCCTGGGAGTTCCTGCAGTTCCCCTGCTGACTTCTTCCGTTTCCTGAAAGCCACAACACTGGCTTCTTCACTTTGTTTGCCCCAGAAGATCACTGGGCTGTCTGATTTACCTCTTGTTTTGGGTGGAGTCCTTGCAGCTGGGTCAGGGTATGGCCCTGGTGAAGGATGGAGTATCTGCACACAATGCAGATGTTCTCATTATCTTCTCTACAGAAAAACTTCAAGCACTCTTGCTGCTCGGGGCACCATCCTTCTGGGAGGGCCTAGGACTGCTCCAGGCAAGGCTTTAGCTTCTTGGCCACCTGTACCATGCTCTTTATCTTCCAGTTGGTATGGAGGCATGAAGGCTGGGATTTTGGAGGGAGGCAATTCCGGCAGAAGGTGTTCCCAGAATCCTCTGTTATAGGGTCACTAAAATAGTGCTTGCAGATTGGGCAGATCAGGAGGTCCTGTATTTATAAATGGTCATCTTTTCTCCATGTTTTAGCAGATACCTTTTCAGGATTCACTTTTGTAAAACCAGCAGCAAAGAGACAGCCAGAGTGGTCCCTGAGTTCCTTATCCAAGCTTTCGCAATCCTGGGTGTGCCACAAGCAATAAAAACAGACAACGGACCTGCATATACTTCTAAACATTTTGCACACTTTTGTGCACAGTATCAGATTTTACAGACCACTGGCATATCCTTTAATCCTGAAGAACGGGCAGTTGTAGAGAGGAGAAACAGACCTCAAGACAGTCCTCCAAAAACAAAAGAAAGAGGGAGCCAGGGGTAACCCTGGAGAACTTTTATATTTAACCCTTTATGCTATTAATTTATTGTTTTTTGTTTGTTTGTTTGTTTTTTATAAAGATGCACTGGCTCCAACAGGAAGGTTTTATAACCCACCAGAAGGGCAATGTCCAGTGTGAGCAGCTCCAATATAATCTCCAGGTGATGTGGAGAGATTCAGACAATAGTGAATGTAAGGGACCAGATAGGTTAACTCCTTGGGGGAGAGGGTTTGCTTGTATCTCTACAGATGGAGAAAGAATCACATGGGTGCCAACAAGCTGCATTCGCCTTGTCCAATGGAAAGAGATGGAGCAGATCCTCGAAACAAACGAGAAGACCCAAGAAACATCAGGTAGTTCCATCTCTGACTACACGTGCCAGTAAAAAAGCATGGCTGGTAATGTGTATGGCAATTGACTCATAAACATCAAAAATTGTCAGTGACACTATTACAGGGCTTCAAAACCTGCAGGAATCATTGAATTCCCTGATACATGAAGTGATGGATAATAAATTGGTTTTGGACTACTTCTTGGTTGCTGAAGGATGTCTATGCCTAGTTTTTATTTACATACCTCCTAGGACACATGGAAATCTTTTATAATACTTTGTTGATTCATATTACTTGTTATATCACTATTGCATGTATGATTTCTCTCATGCTGATACATATCGTTTGTTACATCACCACTTGCATGTGTGATTCCTCATGTTGATTCATGTTGTCACATCACTTCTAGCCTGGGTTATATTACTAAGTGCTTGTATAATACCTCCCATGCTTATGGATTTATGTATACCTGTTTCTTCATAAATATAAATAAATAAATAAAAATCATACAATTGCTTCAAATTGAAGTCACAGGGACCATCATCCATGAACCTTTGCAGGTCATGTTCTTCCACAAAAATTCCCAGCTTTTAACTCATCTCATTTACTGTGAACCCAGTTTCTACATCTGAAGAAGACAAACATACACAAAAAAGATGTACACACATGTATAAACAAAAATAGCAATGTTACATAGGAGTCATTGCAGCTTGTCACCAAACTAACCATACAAAACTTCAAAGGTGTATTCAGTACAAACAGTGGCTTTTAATACCCTAAGTCATTTTTAAGAAGAGACAGATTAGAGGCAGTGAGGTGGTGCAGTGGATAAAGCACCAGCCCTGACATGGCCCTTACTCAGGGACACAAGGTTCTGGACAATCTCCAGAGTGACCTCAGTGTACAGCCCCTTCTGAGAAGGGTCCAGGAGCCCCCACTACTCCTCAGTGAAGTCCACCATAATATCCTCGATTGTCCCCAACTCCTAAACCATCAAAAGTCACTTGATTTGGTGCTAAAAGTGCCTCCAAAATTTCCTCCAACCCTCATCAACTTAGAAGAAGAAGCAGAAATGGGAATTGCCTAAAACATAACCTTTAGGAGTGTCAGAGCCTACACTTGGAACCAGGCATTAAGAGCCCAGTGGAATATTGAGAAAAGCATTTTCCATTTGAAATGAGATTCATGTTGGATAATAAAAGTTGGAAAAATCTCTTACTATAAAATGCTTCTCCCAATGGAATTAGGGAAAATATGTGAATTCTATAGAACTTGTAGATGTGAAAGAGAGAAAATGATGAGACATTTCTTCCCACACAAGCAGGGTTTTAAGTGCTTATGATGAGAGCAAAACTCTGACCTGAGACAGCCCTGTAAAGTTATAAAAAATCACCAACAAAAAGCTACACAAACTCAAATGGTCTCACATTCTCTGGAAACAGGATGATGAGTCTTCAGAAAATGTCTCCTTCCATATATAAACTCAAATGGTCTTGCATATTCTTAGATTCCTGTATAAAATAGGTCTTCAGAAAATATGTCTTTGCAAAATCACTTCTCAATCTTGAGAAAGATATTGCCTATCAAGGAAGCCTTTCTCTTGGTGTCTCTTTCACAATAAAAAAAAAAAAAAAAAAAAAAAAAGCCTTTTTTTTTTTTTTTTTTTTTTTTTATCACAGCATTTGAGTTAGTGAGTTTCCTTCCCTGAGAACCAGTGCCTTGGAGAACAAGGAAACTCTCACCCATTCCTGCCACATCTCTCCTTCTGTTGTAATGCCAGAGAAACTGAGGCAAGATAGAGATTAGAGAGTTTTTAATATTTTATTAATTGGAGAGTATAATTGACTGGACAGGACTCTCATCTCAAAGTATCCAGTGATGAATGGGAGAATCCCAATGACATATACAGCCACATGGCTCAGCTACAAGGGTAGTCCAAGGCAGGGGGGAAGTCAGAACATTGAGAGTGGGAAGTTTCTGGGCCATAAATTTGGTTCTAGTAGGATGGGGGGAAACTGGAAGCCAGAGTCAGGTTGTCTGAATAAATAGAAGTAAAGATGTCAATGAGGTATTCCAGATATTCTTATCTTTTGGAATATTTAGAGGGGAGTAGCACCATAAATTCTTGAGGACAGAAGGAGTTAGGAGCCAGGAAGTCTGGACTCCCCCTTATCTTGCTCTTACATTAACAATTTATAACCTTAGAGCAAATGGTCCACAGTCTTAATGAAGGGGGGTGGGTGGGGAGGGAAGGAAGGGGGGGTTGCAACAAAGGGGATTGAGGCAGAATAGTTAAGGAAACTGAGGTAGGACAATTAAAGAGAACTGTGGCAGAACAATGAACCCTGCCCTCATCAATTACATATAAAAAAAAAAAAAGATTCTATGAAGAGTTTGTGAGAATCTGGCAAATACTATGTATTTTGGGGAAGAAACCATTAGCAGTGATCACTGAGAACAAAGAAATTATCTAGCAAGTTTCCTATGAGTCTAAAATAAAATCTAAACTAGATGAAAGCAGGAAAATAATTTTTTTTATTATTAAATTGTTTTATTTACAAGTTATTTGCGTGGGTAATTTTTCATCATTGACCCTTGCAAAAACTGTTACAACTTTTCTCTTCCTTCCCACTACCCCCTTCCCGTAGATGGCAGGTAGACCCATACATGTTAAATATATTAAAGTATATGTTAAATCCAATATATATGTATATATTTCTACAGTTATCTTGCTGCCCAAGAAAAATCGGATATAGAAAGAAAACAAATCCACAAGGAAACAAAAATTCAAGCAAACCAAAATAGAAAGGGCGTTAATGCTAGATTGTGGTCCACACTCATTGCTCATAATTATCTCTGGATGTAACTGACTCTCTTCATTATTAAACAACTGGAATTAGTTTGAATCATCTCATTATTGAAAAGAGCTACATCCATCAGAATAGATCATCCTGCATAATTTTGCTATTGTGGGGAGGAAGAGCAGGAGGGGTTGTTCTCACCCCCTTTTTAAACTGGAGCTGAGGTAAATGGAGATCAAATTTCAGGACCCTCGCCCCCTACAAGTGTTAAAAAGGGCCAAGAGCAACCGGGGCTCAGTGGGTGAGGGGTCAGTTGGGCTCCCCAAGAGACACTCAGCAGCCCCCAAGCTACACCGATGCACAAACACCTGCCCCACACACAGCTACAGCTTTTGCACAACTTGTCTGCTGGCACCCCTCCCTTGCACATGCACCCCCACATTCGGAGCTTCCCACTGGCACCAGATTTCCAGACTCTGCCACGCCACCTGACCTTAAGCAGCTTAAGGTCGAAGAGAGAAGTCCCAGGCCAAGCCGGCCGTCCTTGCCTCCCGCACTCTCCCAGCACTCAAAGGAAAACACAAGTAAACTTGGGACTCAGAAATCTGTGCCTGCTCCCCAGGAGACTCCCAGCATGCTCTGGGCCCAGCAACTGAAGGACTGAGGCGGGGTGTGAAGTCTCTGGGAGTCACCCTGTTTGGCCACATGCTGCAGGTTTCCTAAACTCCCTGCTTAGGGAGGGGTTGTGTGGTCATTCTTCTCCTGGTCCGCTTCCTCCCGCTCCTCACCCGATACAGGCAAAAGTGAGAAACTTGAGGAATGAAGTTGATCGGTTGCCACATTTTGAGACCTATAGACCTCATGGAAAGCTATCCTGCATCAAAAATAGGTAAATTCCCAGAAAGCGACGTGTATTAAAAATAAGAAATTAACTTACAAAAAATAGGTAACTTCTGCAGGAATGGGGAATGTTCATGCATAAGCAACATTCAGGGTTTGAGCCCCAGTTACCACCTGTCACCTATAAGGGGCAACTTTGTTTTGAGTAGAAAGAAGGAACTTAGCTTGCTAACTAGTAATGTTAGGACTGTAATGTTCTCTGTTGGGTTTTCCTGGAGGTCTTTGGACAGCCTTCTTTTCAGTCAGTAATCACCAGGACAGAGCAGCCAGGGACTAAAGTCCAACCCTTTATTGTCTCCTTGCCTGGGGCTGGGCAGCTTTCCTAGAGGCCTTCTGGAGTCTAGGATTCGGGGAAAGAAAGTGAGGAAGAGAGCCTGCCACCACAGGCTGACAGACATGGAAATGAATAGTCCAAGGCCTTGTGCTTCTGCCTCCTTGTCTTCTCTAGCTCTCTCTCTGAGCCTCTGAGAGCTTAAGCGCCTGCCTCCAGTTCTCTTGTCTTTTCTGCCTCTCTGAATCTGCGGTTTTTCTGAGTCCCAGCTTATATGCTTTACACCGAATATACACCAATCATTATATCACTAGGAAACCATTATTTGTTGTAAGATTAAATCAGTCCTACTGAACTTCGAGTACTATTAAATAACATGCTAAACTAGATAATCATTGTCTCATCAATTCCACTTAGTACCTTGTAAGGATCCTTGTTTCAAGTTGAGAGTTTTGGCCCATAACTATACAAAATGAAGTTTACTACCAGCAGATTGGTTGGAACAAACAACTTGTCAGCCTGCACAGAATCTCATACAAACTTCTTTGTTTCCATGAAAATAAATCCCCCCCCTTCCATCCCCCATCCAGAGCTAAAAAATAAGAGACTGATCTATAATTGGGCAATCTCTTACAAGATAGGAATCTAAGAACCTGCAACAGTGGAGGTGTTCTTGATAGAAATAGGGAACTTCAGGAAGGAGAAAGACTTGGGGAAATGGGTTCCATGTTGTTTTATAAAAAGGATGACTGAATCCTTGAGATATGATGAGACAACTGAGAGTATTTGGAAAGAGAAGATTAGAAGGCCCAAAAATTCTTTGGGAAACTCCTCAGTTAGGAAGTTGGGAGAGGGATGTTGATCCAACATCCTGTTGTCATTGTCAATTGCTCAAGAAAATATATTTTGGTGCCTCAGCCCGCGAGGCAGAGTGTGTGGACCCTGGAAGAAAAGAGATAAGGGCAAGAGAGAGGGGACACGCAAAATGGAGGCAAGACAAATCCATCTGATCAAGCCTCATTTTAATGGGTGCAATAGTACAGATATATGTAGCAGTAGAAAAGAAGGCAGGGTTGTTCAAACACAGTACAGGGTGGGGGTCCTAGACAAAGGGTTGGTATCCCGCCCAAGGATGAGCTGCTCAGATGTTTCTGGTGGCAGGAAGCTCTATGATGTGATTAGGGGATGCCTAGATATCTGCCTATTCAAAGTTAGGATGTGATTAGGAGATTCCTATTCAGGAAGTCTTTGGTATGATGTGATTTGGAGATTCAACCTATTCAAGGTTGGCCTTATGTGGCTGTAGATTAGTGCTGGCTCCCCACATTTTGGGATTAGACAGTACTGGAATTTTGCCTTGATTATTAATATTTATAATGGGAAGATTTGCTTTTTATTGTCATTCTTTATTTCAGGAAGGTGAGAGAGGTACAAGGATTTTTTTCCCTATAAAAATATTTGTTTTTAAAATAAAAGTTAAATGATAAATATAATCTACAAGTGTATCTAAGAGAATTCTTGATTCAAGATCTAGATTTAAAAGATAGAGAATGTCATGAAAATAATTTTATAATTTCTTGTAATAATTCTTGTAATGATATCTTCAACATTGATGAAAATGATAACAGGAAACTATCAATATCTAATTTCTTTTAATTTACACAAAACAGAAAATTATATCAGGAAACAATCTGCAAAGCCTGAATTTCTTTTTTGATTAGTAATTAATTCAATAGAACATTTTTCAAAGCTTTCTCAGTTCGTCTGTTCTGTTGCATGTATCATTAGTGTATTAATGCCTTTCTTATTATTTTAGATTAGAGGCTCAGGGGACAAACAATCCTATGGCTAGTACACTTCCCATTACTAACCTCTTCTACCCAAAACAGGAAAAAAAACCCAACAATCCTCAAAAAAAAAGCTTCACTGTATTGTGGATTCTCTTATGTCTAGTAAGCTGGGAGCTGAACAAACGCCTTTCCACACTGATTACATTTAAAAGGTTCCTCTCCAGTGTGGATTTTCTGATGTCTAGCAAGATGGGAGCTCGATCTAAAAGTTTTTCCACACTGATTGCATATGAAAGGCTTTCCACACTGAAGACATAAATAAGGCTTCCCTCTAATATAGGTTCTCTGATGGTCAATGAGGAATGATCTATAATAGAAAGCTTTCCCACATTCAGTACATTTATGAGACACCTTTCCAATAGGAGCTTTCTGAGGGTTAGCAAGAGCTGGATTCCAAAACAAAGGCTTTCCCACATTGATTGTATCCATATCTTTTCATTCCATGATAGAAAGGAAGAGATGAGTGACAGGATGAGGTTGCTTCATATACATTATATTCATCAGGTTCCTTTCTAATATGAATTTGGACCCTGGTCTTAGGACAGGAGTTCAGAAGGCATACCTCTGGTCCAAGAGGTAAGTTTTCAGAATGGAGGAGAGTTGCTGGGAGCTGCGAAATCAGGGGATGGTAATGGCTGGAAGACCCCAGAGGGCTGTAGGATGGACATAACCTTGTGAGGAAGGAGATGGTTGTAGCAAGAGGTCATGGGTAATAGCTAAATTGATTTTGACAGCTTGCTTTAGGGAAAAATCATATAGACTGTGGAAGGAGAAGTACCAGGAAGAGTTGGGAAGACAAAGGATGTGCATTCTTAAAACAGTCTGGTTCCCAAAAGTTTGTTTAACAATGCTAGATAGAAGCCTCTGAGAGAACTGGGACAGAGGAAGGTGAAAAAGAACTTCTCCTAGCATACTGAGGAAATAGAGGTTGATTAAGGTATTATATCATTGTGACACTATGGACCCAATATAGGAGTTTTGGCCTCTATCATATTATACAAACAGGATAGTCTAGGAGGACTAGCTTCCATAAAGTATTTAATAACAAACTGCTTTATAAAAACCACATAAGGTTCTTTGTTTTTTTTAACATTTGTTTTAAACTTAAAAATTGGGAAACAAATTGTCTTGTATATAGCAGAACAAAAGAGAGGATTCAAAGTATAAAGTAATATGTTTCCATTTCCTGAAAGCTTGTATAATAAATTCTACTGGCTGTGTTCAGAGTGGTCCATCTTTTATTTATTTACTTGTAGGTTTTCTTTCTTCTTCCTTCTTTTTACTTTATTCTTTTTTCTCCTCTCTTCCCGCCCTGCTCCAAGAAGGTTATACATAAACAAAAATAAATACAGAGACAAATTCTATGTGATTGTGTATACACTGTGTAACTGTAGCAGATAATTTTTACTATCCATATTGATTTACTTGAGCTCCTCTACCGTGGTGAAGACTGAGCAGGTGTAAGAAACAAAATATCTTATCATGAACTCCGCTGGCTCACAGATAAGTGCAGGGAAGATTTATTTGTTGCAAGAATGGGTGCCTAGGTTAGTAGACACACTTTAGAAACTGCAAAGGCTGTGTTTGATATTCTATCTGGAAGTGCAAATCCCATCCCTGTTCTCCATTCATTGGCTGTTACAGAAATACGAAATGTGACTCTCCACCCCTCAGTCCATAGCCTGTCTCTGCCCACAAGGAGCTTCCATTCTTATTAAGAAGATGAAGAAGGCAGAGTCCAAAGGGCTCCAGTTTAAATCTAAAATCTTTCTCATTTTTTCATTTAAGTTTTATTTCCTCAATTTAATTTTCATAACTCTCTGGAAATTCAATCCCAATCTAATCTCACAGCTGGGAATCAGAATCAGCCAAGCAGGAAACAAACAGAGCTTCCCGAAAGCTGGACATATCAAAATTTTCTTGTAGTATTCATATGCTGAACCTAGAACCTCACCCTGCTGTGCTACAGAACCAGCTCAGACAAATCCATATGAGGTTTAGTTCAAAGAAAAAGGGATTTAGCAACCAACAAGGGAGAAGATACCCTAAGTTAGAAAAGGCCATTAAAACATGACCATGAACCCTGGGGGATTAGGGAATCTGTGTAAAGTGGGTTGAGTCTAGGGAAAGGGGGGAGTAATAACTTGGAAATCAAGAAAGGCTTCTTTCCAGAAGGAGCTTCTGAGCACAGCATGGAAGGGAGGCAGAGGTTCTGGGAGGCAGAGGGAGAAGGCAGAGAGCAGTTGGACACAGGGACAGCCTGGGTTGTAGTACCAAGCATGAAGACCGACTATTATTAAAGGGCAAGAGTGAATAGAAAGCCCATATGGCTGGAGCAGAAGCCTAGAAAGAAAAACTGATAGAGGTTGATGAGGGTCCAACAAATGGGATTATAATTTTTTTCTCATGACTTCCAGGATCTGAAGGCAGAAGGGGGTGAGGTTGGATGTGGGAGGAGAAGAGACAGATTGGAGAAGCATCAAGAATGAAGAGCTCAAGATAAACCAAATCAGTTCCAAGGGAGCAGTAATGAATTGAACCAGCTACACCCAGCAAAAGAACTCTGGGAGATGACTATGAACCATCACATAGAATTCCCAATCCTTATATTTTTGTGTGCCTGCATTTTTGATTTCCTTCACAGGCTAATAGTACACTACTTCAAAGTCTGATTCTTTTTGTACAGCAAAATAACTGTTTGGACATGTATACTTATATTGTATTTAATTTATACTTTAACATATTTAAAATGTATTGGTCAGCCTGCCATCTTGGGCAGGGGAGGGGGGCAAGGAGGGGAAAAATTGGAACAAAAGGTTTGGCAATTGTCAATGCTGAAAAATTACCCATGCATATAACTTGTAAATAAAAAGCTATAATTAAAAAAAAAAAAAAAAAAAAAAAAAAAAAAGAGTGAAGAGCTCAACTCATCTTTGGTGCAGTTCTTCCAAAATGGTGCTAGCTAAATACTTCATGTACTAAGGATGAGGTCTATATTTCAGGTACCCAAATGAAAACGAAGTCTAGTGGCAGGTTCGGAGTACAGCGAGTCAAATAGAGCTCCCCCGCTACCCCTTTGGATTCGGCACAAGGGTGGAGAGTTAAATGAGGTCTAGTGGCAGTGCAAGAGTCCCCTGTAAAGGAACTTACAGACCCAAAAAACTAGATTGATAAAAAGAGGTTTATTATGGGCATAGGAAGTAAGGTTCAAGTCTCAGTTAAAGTTCTTAGTTCTTAGTAAAAAAGTGTTGGGTAAAGAGAAGAGGGCACCAGAAACAGTATTCTGGCGATCAGAGACCCTTTGCATGCCAGGCATAAAGCTGGCATGTTTGGAACCTCTGCCAAGAGAGGACACCAGCTTGGTTCTTTTATGAGACATTTAGCTAAAGGGGCCTGTGGGTGGAGTCCCAAGTTGGCTCCTCGATGGGTTTCAGGAAGGGCTAGAATTTGCTTGGTGGGGGGTTGTGAAACCTGAGCAGATCATTACATTGGGGGCTGGGACAGCCCAAGTTGGCTCAGATCCTATGGGGGGTGGGAGAACCCGGATCTCCTATTGGAATTCAAAAGGGGTGCTTTTGACCAGGATTTGTGAATTAAAGGTCCTAGCTTCTTGAATTGATAAAGCATCAGCAAGGAGAGGTTGGAAATCAGAAAGGAATAAATCAATCTGAAAGGACTAGTTTCTTAAAGGGACCACAACCAGCATCACTTTTAGATCCATGGAATACTGGCTACATCTCATTTCATTCCACTCCCTTTAACTGAGCCATCCCTATATTTCTTTGCCTAAACAAAGACAATTAGTCCTGTCTTATTGCACGTTGGCCCAGGCAGGCCGATTCTTCCATATTCTGTTCCGATCTAGATACTGCCACAAATAAAGGAGGTTATTTATCAGTCCCAGGATATCTAGACAAGAGAGGAAATGGTGGAAAAGACTGTCAGGGTCATGTCCTCGGAAGAATGGTGAAGGGAACCAGCTGTGCCATCTCTGGAGGAGCCACGCATGACATGAGCCTTGCTCATGTCTCCTAATAATGGAAAAGCCATCTGAGGAAGAGGGACAGGCAGCGCTCACTCAGAGGGCATAGGTGGCAATAACAGGCAGAAGCTGCAGAGAGACCAAGTTTGTCTTAATTTCAGGAGAATTCAATAAACAATCCAAACATTCTGGAGCTGCACTTCAACTTTCTCCATTCTCTTTCATCTGAGAAATTTTTACGTGACTCCAGGTATATAGGTATATAAAATACAAATGGAAACCAAACATTTACTGAAAAGAAATCAAAATTTTGTCAGAAAAAGAAACAAACCCCTGTTTTGCCAAAAACAAAAACAAAAACCCAACAACAACCCCCCACCCCATTCACTTATGAGACCTTATTTGGGGCTGTGACCCTCAATTTAAGAAGCTGGGCTCTACAGAACAGAAAAAAACAGGGCATGCAAGTTGTATGGAAAACGGAAATAGTCCTTGGGAAAACAGGCTTCTAGGCTACAGAGGGGACAGCAGGAGAATCTAATCGAGGCCCATACAAAGGCACTGACTCCAGCTTCCAGGGTGCTCTGTGCTATCGCCTGTGGTAGAGGTGCCAGCCCAGTCCTTGACCTCCTGCTTAATGCCCTACTTCCTAATTGGTGGTGTTTATGGCCAATCATTTGGCTGAAACTACCCCACTCAGTACCCATAGGTCAGAGAAGAAACTTGATTAAATGAGCACGTTTCCAAGGCAGTAACAAGACCAGCCAGCAGATGGCAGTTGGGAATCAGGGTTTCAGACTTGGTCAATGGCTCCCATTTGGGGATTTCTTCCAATGAGCATATTCTATGTTCCTTGTAACAGCGTCCAGTCAGGTGGGTTTTGTTTTCCAGGAAGGCGGCTAATGGAGGTGAACACAGAAGGGTGGGCTTCCATGTTCTCCCCACCCACAACTGGAAAAGAGATCGTATCCTCTTCTTCAGAGAAAACTTGGGGGATAAAAGAAATACCTGAATTCAGAGAGCACTGATGAGTAGCCCCTAAAACCCTGTGCTTGGGTCCTGAGGGTGCAATTTCCTTCAGAGCTGCTGCCCTGGAGGGGTTTGGTTTTTCTTGGGGTGATTCAATATTGACTCAGGTGACTGAAAGGATGTGGGAGAGAGGGAGGAAATTTCAGGAGGGCTTCCCAGGAGAGGGGACTGCCAGGTGGAGCTCAGAAAGAAGTCAAGGCTTCTGAGTAGTTGGGATAGAAATGAATGCTCCCTGTGCCCCAAGAATAGTCTGGACAAAGGCTCCCTCCCAAGTGGGACACAATGAGGAGATCCAATCATTCAGGGAGGTCCAGAGCCCCTTCTCTCGTGAGCCACAGCTTTTTTGCCCCTGCCTAAAAGCTGACTTGGTTGTCCGATTTCCCTTCACAGGGCAGGATCTTGTATTTGGGTCAGGGTATGGTACTGGTGAAGACTGCTGTGTTTGCAGACTTGGAAGATTCTTTGATTGTCTTCTTGATACAGGAGGGTGAAGAGCTCACCATGCTCAGGGCATCATTCCCTCAAGACTAGCAGGATCTCTTCTAGCTTTGGTTTCAGCAACTGGAACAGATTCACCAGGTTCTTCATCCTCCAGTTGATGTGAGCACCTGGGAGTCCTTGTGGAATACAGGAAAGACAGAGGGAGTTTCCAGAGAATATCGTGATGGGATCACTGAAACAATTTCTGCAGATTGGGCAGGTTAGGAGGTTCTGGAAAGCATCATTCAACCTCCCAGGACCCATAACTCCTACAAGAAAAATTATCACAATGTCACGGAGAATGAACACAGCATTCACTTTCCCTTTCTATACTTTGTACCTTGATGTTCACACAGAAGTCCAAAGATAAAGGCAGGAAGGAGATCATGATTCCCCTTGTCTACATTTGGAAACAGAGCCAGGGAAGACAAGGGCCTGCTTTCAGGTCCCACAGAAATTTAAATGTCTCAGTAAGAGGGCTGGGAGACCCCATAGGAGGAGAGATGATGGGATGAAAGACAGAAAGTTCTGGGACCATCCAAGCCAAGCCCTTCGTTGCCTAGTTGGGGAAACTTGAGAGGAAGCCCATAGAGAGGCTGCTCTCCAGTCACTTCTCTGCTATGTATTAAAAATAAAGCAGACCTCAGATACTCAACATTTCCTAGCTGTGTGACCCTGGGCATGTCACTTAACCCCAATAGCCTCAGAAAGAAAAAAAAGAAAAGAAATAAAGCAGGCTTCCTTGATCGTCATGGTATGTAGCAAGGTGTATGTGTGAGAGTATGAGAGTGTGTGTGAGAGGGTATGAGCATATGAGTGAGTGAGAGTGAATGTAGGTGTGAGTATGCGAGTGGGAATGTGAAGGAGTATGTTTGAGGGGAACCCTATGGAGTTGTATCTAGGACCAAAAGACCAGAATCTGAGCTCTGAGGGTCACAAGCTGGCTCATCCTCAACAAACTGTTTCCCTTCTTTGGGCATCCCTCTTTACCTCATCTATCAAAAGAGAGGAAGGGGTGTTTTTCTTTCTGATCACTAATTTGTGGGTAACCTCCAGATCTCAATATTCTTGCTACTATTTAGTCACTTAGTCAGGTCTGACCTTTCTTAACCTCATTGGGAGTCCTACTAGAGTAGTTTGCCATTTTCTTCTGTACCAGATCCAGGGGATCCATTTTGTCAGGCAATCACAGGGTAATGACTAGGCAGGGATCACACACTAGTAAGTATCTGAGGCTGGGTGTGAACTCAGGTCTTCCTG
The DNA here is from genome assembly GCF_902635505.1 of Sarcophilus harrisii. Taxonomy (NCBI): domain Eukaryota; kingdom Metazoa; phylum Chordata; class Mammalia; order Dasyuromorphia; family Dasyuridae; genus Sarcophilus; species Sarcophilus harrisii. The sequence continues at coordinate 604,957,302 of NC_045428.1, forward strand.
GCTCCAGGCCCATGCTCTAGCCACTGAGCCAGTGGGCTACCTCTCAGACCTCCATATACCTCTTAATATTTAGACATTATGAACTGCCAACCTTTGGCAGAGGAGGAGCCCTTGGAGAGGACAAAGTGTAAAGGGTCATCTCAGGAACCAAGCCCCTAAATATTACAGGCAAAGAAGTCTCCCAGACCACTAGTGAGTATATTCCCTTGGAGAAACTACAGGGAAAAGATGTGGCAGCAGGCCCATGCAAGTGCCCCATTCAAGGTCTGTCAACCCCATTCTACATAAACAGAAGAAAAAATAAATGTGTCAGGAATTAAACTCTCCCCTCTTCAGACAAGATGAAGTAGTTTCTCAACTGTGATAGGAACCTAAAATTTGGACCCAGAGGAAGGTCATAAGACAAAAGGAATTCCTTCAAGGTTCTCACCTTCATCGAATTGGGGATCACTCTCCAGGCTCCTTAAAAGAGCTGTTTTCTCAGCTCCTTGTCCTTGCTGCTTTTGTTTGTTCCCAACATGCGCCATCTCAAAGTCGGCCTTCTCAGCTCTGCAAGTTCAGTCACCAGAAAAATGTGTCCTCTGACAAATGAAGCAGTCTCAGCTTCTCAGATGCTTTATCTGCCTGATTTGATTTCTACACAAGATGCCCCTCCCCGAGGTAAGCTCTTTAAAACCTTAACTCAACACCCTGAAGGCTTTTTTTTTTTAATGAAATCTTTTTATTTACAAAACATATGCATAAGTAATTTTTCAACAGTGACTTTTGCAGAATATTCTGTTCCAAATTTTCCCCTCCTTCTCTCCACCCCAGCTGGTAGGTGTCCAATACATGTCAAATAGGTTAAAATATATATTAAATCCAATATATGTATAGTTATACAGTTTTCTTGCTACACAAGAAAAATCAGATCTAAAAGGAAAAAATATTGAGAAAGAAAGCGAAATGCAAGCAAACAACAACAGAAAGAGTGAGAATGCTATGTTGTGATCCACACTCAATTCCCACGGTCCTCTCTGATATAGATGGCTCTCTTCATCACTGAACAATTGGAATTGGTCTGAATCACCTCATTGTTGAAAAAGAGATATGTCCATCAGGATTGATCATCATATTGTCTTGTTGCCGTATACAATGATTTCTTGGTTCTGCTCAATTCACTCAGCATCAGTTCATGCCTCCCGACTCTAACCCTCCCGACGACTCCCGACTCTAACCCTAAATTCGCCTCCTGTCTTTCTGTGTTTTTCTCAAATCAGCCTGTTCATCATTTCTTATAAAGTGATAATATTCCATAACATTCAAACACCATAACTTATTCAACCATTCTCCAACTTATGGGCATCCACTCAGTTTCCAGTTTCTTGCCACTACAAAGAGGGCTGCCACAAACATTTTTCACATGTGGGTCCTTTTCCCTCCTTTAAGATCTCTTTGGAACACATTACCCAGTAGAAACACTGCTGGGTTAAAGGGTATGCACAGTTTGATGATTTTTGAGCAGAGTTCCAAATTGCTCTCTTGAGTGATTGGATCCCTTCACAGTTCCAACATCCTGAAGTCTTGATTGAAGCTTCCTCCTTCTGTCACATTTTTCATCTGATTGGAGGCTTGGAGGCTTCTTAAGGACCATGCCTAGGTGAAGGAGCAGGTCAGTTCCCGGACAGCCTCCATAGCTGTGAATCATGACATCTGAAGGAGTTGCAAAGCAGTTTTTACTGAAACAGATGTTCCTTGGATGGGGAATAAAATAAATTGGAGGCAAGAGGGAAGACTGGAGAGGTCAGACAATGCAACTGTCTCTCAGTGGAGAGGTCTCACAACACAACTGCCTCTCAGTCTCCTTCATGCTCTCACATGAAGGGATCCATTCTGCTGCTCTGAGTTGGATCCCCGGCAGCCACTGGCAGGTGACTCCCATAATATCCATAGCCACTAGCAGGTAGCTCCCGTATCACAACAGAGGCTAGAGCACCCAATTCCTCTCAATGCCTTCCATGATAGAAGATAAACTGGGCATCTGCACTCACTCTACTCTGTATCTGCTACTCTACTGGGTTTTAAACCTATGAGACAAGATGTCCCTGTTCCAGATAGCTTGGTGCCTTTAATTATAAAACCAGTAGTTACCTCAGAGACTGGAACATAACAGGTACTTAGGAAATGTTTATTAGAACCTGGGGGAAATTTTTACATTTAAGGGTTCTGATAAAGGCCTCATTTCTAAAATATATAGAGAATTGACTCAAATTTATAATTTAGTCATTCTCCAACTGATAAATGGTCAAAGGATATAAACAGACCATTTTCAAGTGAAGGAATTAAAACCATTTCTAGTCCTATGAAAAGATACTCTAAATCACAAAATTGATCAGAGAAATGCAAATTAAGACAATTCTGAAGTAACACCAAATGCCTCTCAGATGAGCTAAGATGACAGGGAAAGATAATGACAAATGTTGGAGGGGATATGAGAAAACTGAGATACTAATACATTGTTGGTGGAGTTGTGAGCTGATCTAACCATTCTGGAGATGAATTTGGTCAAAAGGGCTATCAAACTGTGCATACTCTTAAATCCAGTAGTGTTTCTACTGCGCCCCCGCTATATTTCTAGGTGATTGCACAGAGTGCCTCTCCCCCCAGCACTGAGCAGCAAAACTGGCTTTTGGGCTTCTCTTTGTCTGTGGTACTATACCCCCAAGGTTTGCCTTCATGTTGGCTGTTTCCAGTGTTGGAAAGCCATCCCATCCTTAAAATCTATGAGTTCCCTTCAAAAGCTCTAAAAAAAGTTTTTAATTCTCAACTGAGCACTAAGCTTCACTATGAAACCAGACATATCTAAGTATATCCATGTATGTATCTGTATATAGATCTATGTATATTCACATAAACCGACACACTTAAATATATACATCCTTATACATATATGTCTATATGTACATACAGATAATCACACAATTCATTTGGGAGTTTACATCCCCAAACTTTCCTTTTCCTCTCCAGCTGAGGTAACAAGAACCCAGGTGACAACCAATCTAGCTCCAGTACCATCCCACATTTAGTCCTTCTCTAGCCCCCTTCCTAATTTCCAGCCATCCCTGTGCCCCAGGACCAACATGTCTTGCTCTCTGCACTTCTCCTTGGCCCATGAGAACCTCATTTTTGAGGAGTGAAGAGGGAAACAGTGAGATCTCCCAGCAGACAGAATTCTGTTGGTTTATCAGGTACCAGCCCAAATTCTAGCCTTAGAGGAGCTGTGAAGGTTTGTATGAGTGGGTAGAAAAAGTTTATATTGTGAGCTAGTGATGTAGTGTAGCACCTAGGGAGGATATAGCAATAACTCTAAGGCTACCTTGTGGAGGGCAGCAGAGAGTGGGGGAACTCTGGGTAAGGTATAAGACCCTTCTGCCCAGAGGGAGCCTGCTGACAATGTCTGCTTTGGCTCCCTACCTCCCTTTGATATTCTCACCTTTCCTGAGAAGTCAAGGAGGGCATGTCCACTTGTGTTCCACTTGAAGCCAGGAATCCTTACAGCAAGAGGCATTTACATAGTAGGGTGCTTATAGTTAGCTTGCACAGTATGCTGTGGTGATGTAATTCTACCGTAGTTAGCACTTATGCAGTGTGCTATGCTGATATAATGGTTCTATAGTTGGCACATGCTCAGTATGCTGTAGTGATATAATCATACTAAGGTATTTAGGGGCTGAGCGGACTTGAAATAAATGGACTTCATATTTGACCATCCTCGTGGGTCTCCTCCCTTCTTCATTCCTCCACTAAGACCAAGGACTCAGGCTAGTCTTAACATCCTCCAAAGAGCTAGTCTGGATGGTATATTTTGGCATCTCAGCATGGGGGCTCTAGAAAGCATAATATATTTTGGCACCCCAACTTGGGGGCTCTAGAAAGCACACTACACTTCCTAACCTTGGGAGTGTTACAGTTCCTATGTGGGACAAGACCACCAACTCAAATAAATCAAATCAGTTAAGAAGATTTCTCAAGGCAAAAGCAGAAAGGAATTTTAAGATTTTTCGAGAAAGGACATCTCCCCCACTACAAGCAGTTGGGCAAGGAGAGGCAAGGACCAGTTAACAGGCAAGAATTACATAGAGACCTGAGCTAACACTCCCTATAGGTTGAATCTTTGCCCTGATAAGCCCAGGATAAATGACCTCACATTCTAAGTTATAAATGAGGAAAAACTTTCCACCTAACCAAATCATTAGGATTACTAAATTACCTTATTTGGGAGTTTCAATGCCAAGGTGACCCCAACTTAATTCACAAAGAAAAGCTCCCACTCCTTGTAAACCATGTGATTTCTGAAGAAAGAAACCTGGCCCTGGGGTCCAGGTGACCCTTACTTGGTCTTGAGAACACTGTCTGCATCTTGTGAGACAGTTTTCACAGTTCAATTCATTCAATTTCCCCCTCTCTTTCATCAGTTAAAGTTTCTCACAGCAAAATTTATACATTTCTTCAACCCTCTGATTGACTTCATCTTCAGAGTCGGATCTATCCTCCCAGGTTCCAGTTCCCACCCTTGTCACTTGAGAACCATCAATGGTGCTAAGCTCATAACTGTGCCTTCTATCTTACTGATTTTGCACAGAGTTTTCTGACTCTTGGTAACATTGGTAACAAGTGACATCATACAAGTAATGAGTGACATCTCCTTCCTGATGGAAGTTTTCTTCTTGGGCTCAGGTAACAAGGCCATCTATCATCCCAACCAGTTATGTCCCCCATAATTGGAGTAGGTAACTTTCACAGATAAAGATGCCTATCACAAAAGTCAGCAACAACAAAGATGTAAAATAAATAGACAAACAATACACCTAGCAACAGATGGATGAATAAGTCAATATCACTTACTTACTTTAGGATATAATAACCACAGTTTTTTTTGAATGGTGCTCATGCCTTCTACTGACCATTTGTCATGATTATAAAAACTTGCCATTAGAGAAAAAAAGCAGGGACATAATAGCATCAAAACAGGTCATTCAGGCCTTGACCTGTGAGTACATACAGGATACAGGATAAAGCATCCTTAACTCAGTTTTATTTCAGTTACTGTCCTAATTTTAACAATTTCACCTTAAGTCAGACTCAGGAATAATCAGTGGATTCTTATCCAAAAGAACATCACTGGGAAATTGAGTCAGAAGGATCCAACCTTAAGCAGAGGTCAAGACCATCCTTCTAATTTGTTTCCAGATACTAACTTCCACCTATAACAATTTCTTCTGAGTAGCTTATGGAATATTCCTTTCAGATGGTGGATCACTGGCTTGATGCTTTCTCAAACAGTCCTACCTGAATTTAAAACTCCAAATAATATCAGCTACTATCCCAAGGGATTTTATCTCCAATAGCAAATCTCATTAATCAAAGCTTCAGATGAATCTAGCTCTCAATTATCATATATTCTAAAAAAGTATTAACTATGACCTTACATTGATAATAGTAAGAGATTCATCCTAGAAGTTCAAAGTTTGAAGTAGATGGTTTTAAGCTTAGCACTACACAAATCATTTTGCTTGTAAAATGTCCAATACATAAGAAAAATTCTAAATTACATATTGTTCATAACAGAAGCATGTTCAAAGGGACTAAGGCAAAAACTATTATTCTCAGAGTCCATTTAAATAATGGATACAACTTTAAAATAACACAATACAACCAATTAAAACTCAACAGAATATAGAATATCCTGATGTCACATAAAACATTACACTTAACATTTATAATTTATTCATTCAAAAAAATGTTAATTCAACTTCTTCCAATTGAGGAATCCCTCTAAACTTATTATTATTATTATTTTGAAATAAAAGTAACAGGTACAACAGAAATATTGTTAAAATTGTCTAGGCAAAACATTCCTATCTCCCACCAAAACATTCCAAAGTCAACTTTAGAGATTATATATAAATTGTCCTTAATAGACCATTCACTCCTGAAGTTTCTTTATGGATCCTGTAAGCCTAGTGTTCTTCAGCTTTCAGCCTGCAGTATCAGTCATCTGTCAAATCTGTTAATATCCTTCCCACTCTTCTTCTTCCAGGACTTAGTAAGTACTTGATCTCCTGAAAACTGCAAACTCCAAAGGTGTTGCCTGGATCAGTAATCCTTGTTTCCTAAGTGCTAAAAAGGGATGAGGACATAGCCAGTATATAAGTCCTTAAAATTTTATTTTTTGTTTCAAAAGAGGATTTTTCTCTTTCTTCTTCCAAACAGAATATAACCAATCTCATATGAGAGTCTCAGGTCACTTCTGGGGACAGTTCTAATTCTTTAACAAAGCAATAGACAAATATTTGGTCCAAGGCAATCTCTGGTCTCTAACATCAATTTAGTAATCAGTTTCTTAAAAATCTGATTCATTCTTTCCACTTTCCCAGATGAGGGCAGATGTCCAGGTGTATGGACTTGCCATTTAATTTGCAATACTTCCCTATTATTTCTTATGAAACCTTAAAAGTAAGATATGTTTATCAGAATCGATTCTCTTTACCAATCCATACTTAGGTACAATTTGTTCCATTGTTATTCCACTAACCCTCTTAGCATCAAAGCTCAGGGGAAAGCTTCCACCAATCCCCTTATATCTTTGTTTCCCCCACTGGTATCATTTCATTAAAGCCTAACCTAAATATTCTGGAGCCAGGCTCGGTCTTGTTGAAGTGTGAGAAATGAGGGTTGAGATCGCCTAACAGTCCACTGGCTGGTGTCATAGTCTTTGAGAAAGAATTCATAAACCTGAATGAATGAGATGAGGTTTGTGGCAAAAATGGGTTTATTATACTTAAAAGAATTTATCTTCGGTGGGCAAAATGCTGTTAGGATCTTTTTGCAGAGATGGATTTACAGGCTTTTGATTATATTGGCTTTTAATGGCCCCAAGCTAGGGAGCAATTTGAGGGACTAATTTTCAGCCCAATAAAGAATGGTGATTGTGCCCTAAGCTAAGGTACTAAATGAAAAATGAGAATTGTACAAGATTTACAAGATTACAAGTAATTTACAACATCCATTTCTTAGAAGGGCATTGTTAATTCCAATTGAATTGTAGGTGGAGATGCTATCTGGGAGTTTCCCCTATGAACAGAAGAGTGGGGCTCCTCCCAGAGGTCAGGAAGGTTTGAGACACAGGATCATCCTTCTCTCAAAGATCACAGTTTACATCATTCCCCTCTCAAGGAGTCCCCCCAAATTGATTTGGGGCAAAGGGATGAAGGTAGCTTCTGTAGCTTCTTCAAGCTGACAAGGGTCATAGAGTTGTCTCTATGTTCAATAGGGATTCAGGCCAGTAAGGGAAGTTTGATCTGAAGGTGGCATTGACATCTAGGAGACATCAACCATGATCTTCAGGTTGAAGGAGTAGTTAGACATTCGCTTGGAGCGTGAAAGAAACAAATTTCAGGAGCAGATTAAAAGTGGGGTGGCATCCAGGGTGGAAATGGTGATATTTGGGGGTGGGGCCTTTGCAAATAAAGTATTAGGCTTCATCTGTGGGCTCCCCTGAGGATGCTGATGGCCCACCCAACAATTCTGAATGCCCCCACTGCCCACGGAGCTCCCTAGCCTAAAAAGCTAAGATTTGGTGACAAAGGAGCTAGAGATTGTAAGGATGCCATCAATTCAAGAATGACTAAAGAGGGTTGTAATGCAACTAAGATCAATGGTTAATAGCTTTTGGTGCTGGTTCATGGTAGTGTGTTGAGAACATTATGAAAGTGCTCAGCCCATCTCTTCCAGGATCACATTCTTATCATTTTTTTTTTAATTTAATAGCCTTTTATTTACAGGATATATGTATGGGTAACTTTACAGCATTAACAATTGCCAAATCTCTTGTTCCAATTTTTCACCTCTTACCCCCCCACCTCTCCCCTAGATAGCAGGATGACCAGTAGATGTTAAATACATTAAAATATAAATTAGATACACAATAAGTATACATGACCAAAACGTTATTTTGCTGTACAAAAAGAATCAGACTCTGAAATATTGTACAATTAGCTTGTGAAGGAAATCAAAAATGCAGGTGTGCATAAATATAGGGATTGGGAATTCAATGTAATGGTTTTTAGTCATCTCCCAGAGTTCTTTTTCTGGGCATAGCTGGTTCAGTTCATTACTGCTCCATTGGAAATGATTTGGTTGATCTCCTTGGTGAGGATGGCCAGGTCCATCAGAACTGGTCATCATATAGTATTGTTGTTGAAGTATATAATGATCTCGTGGTCCTGCTCATTTCACTCAGCATCAGTTCATGTAAGTCTCTCCAGGCCTTTCTGAAATCATCCTGTTGGTCATTTCTTACAGAACAATAATATTCCATAATATTCATATACCACAATTTATTCAGCCATTCTCCAACTGATGGACATCCATTCAGTTTCCAGTTTTTAGCCACTACAAAAAGGGCTGCCACAAACATTCGTGCACATACAGGTCCCTTTCCCTTCTTTATAATCTCTTTGGGATATAATCCCAGTAGTAACACTGCTGGATCAAAGGGTATGCACAGTTTGATAACTTTTTGAGCATAGTTCCAAACTACTCTCCAAAATGGTTGGATTCGTTCACAACTCCACCAACAATGAATCAATGTCCCAGTTTTCCCACATCCCCTCCAACAATCATCATTATTTTTTCCTGTCATCTTAGCCAATCTGACAGGTGTGTAGTGGTATCTTAGAGTTGTCTTAATTTGCATTTCTCTGATTAATAATGACTTGGAGCATCTTTTCATATGACTAGAAATAGCTTCAATTTCTTCATCTGAGAATTGTCTGTTCATATCCTTTGACCATTTTTCAATTGGAGAATGGCTTACATTCTTATCATTAATGTAGCTCCATCAGTACTGGGTAGCTGAGATAGATCTTTGGTCCACAGATAGTCTTCAGGGCATGATAAAAGAGCTTTGGATTATTACACTCAATATAAAAATGAACTTTATCTGATTTCTTTTACTGGGCCCAAAATCCAACATGTTGCAATCTTTGTTTATACTTTGGGGAGAATTAACAATGCCCTTCTAAGAAATGGATATTGTAAATTACTTGTAATCTTGTAAATCTTGTAGAGTTCTCATTTTTCATTTAGTACCTTCTGAATTTTCCCATTTTCATCAAAACAATTTGGATGTTTACTGTTTTTGCACAGATGAATAAATGTACTATCCAACAAATCTCTGAAAGCTACTTTTTAATCTGTTCTATACTTTTTAATTGTATGTTGACTCAGTTTCCCCCTAAATTAGTAAAAACTTTTCAAGCACAAAGAAGGCTTAAATCTATTGGCATTAAGTGTTTGGTAGTAATCTTGATCTTGGCTGCTACCTTTGCTGAAGGTATATATTTAGTTGAGAGAAGATAAGTCTGTGATTGGTCCAGTAGTTTGAGGTGCACATCTCCTTTGTCACTATTACATATTATCTGCTTCTTCTTAAAAATGACTTGTTCTGTTAAATGCCATTATTTGCTCTAAGAGTACACCTCTGAACTTCTGTACATTTAGATTGGTGACAAGTTGCAATGACCCTTAAATTTATTAATTTATTTATTTATGTGTATATATGTTTGTTTCCACTGATTGACTACTCTATTTCTTAGCCATCACCAAATGGTTTTGATGCTGCTGCTTTATAATATACTTTTAGATCTGGCACGGCTAGACTACATTCATTGGTATTTTTAAAAATTAATTCCCTTGAAATATTCAACATTTTGTTCTTCTAGATGATCTAGATGAATTTTGTTACTATTTTTTCCTAGATCTGTGAAATAATTTCTTGGGAGTTTGATTGGTATGACATTAAATAAGTAGATTAATTTAGGTAGTATTGTCATTTTTATTACATTAGATCAGCCTACCCATGAGCACTTGATATTTTTTCCAGTTGATTAGATCTGACTTTATTTCTGTGGGAAGTGCTTTGTACTTGTGTTCATATAGCTCCTGACTTTCCCTTGACATATAGATTCCAATATTTTATACTATCAAGAATTATTTTAAATGAAATTTCTCTTTGTATCACTTGCTGTTGGATTTTGTTAGTGAAGTATAAAAATGCTGATGATTTATGTAAATTTATTTTGTATCCTGCAATTTTGCTAAAGTTGTGGATTATTTCCAATAGTTTTTTAGTAGATTCTCTAGGGTTATCTAAGAATATTATAATATCATCTGCAAAGAGAGATAATTTGATTTCCTCATTACCTACTCTAATTCCTTTAATCTCTTTTCCTTTTATTGCCAAAGCTAGCATTTCTTTTTTTTTTTTTTTTATAGTAACTTTTTATTGACAGAATCCATGCCAGGGTAATTTTTTTTTTACATTATCCCTTGCACTCACTTCTTATTTTTTTTTTTAAGCATTTATTTATTTTTTTTCCAGTTCTGGACCTATTCCTTTTTTTATTTTATTTATTTATTTTTTTTATTTAATAGCCTTTTATTTACAGGATATATGCATGGGTAACTTTACAGCATTAACAATTGCCAAACCTCTTGTTCCAATTTTTCACCTCTTACCCCCCTCACCCCCTCCCCTAGATGGCAGGATGACCAGTAGATGTTAAATATATTAAAATATAAATTAGATACACAATAAGTATACATGACCAAAACGTTATTTTGCTGTACAAAAAGAATCAGACTCTGAAATATTGTACAATTAGCTTGTGAAGGAAATCAAAAATGCAGGTGGGCATAAATATAGGGATTGGGAATTCAATGTAATGGTTTTTAGTCATCTCCCAGAGTTCTTTCTCTGGGCATAGCTGGTTCAGTTCATTACTGCTCCATTGGAAATGATTTGGTTGATCTCGTTGCTGAGGATGGCCAGGTCCATCAGAACTGGTCATCATATAGTATTGTTATTGAAGTATAGAATGATCTCCTGGTCCTGCTCATTTCACTCAGCATCAGTTCGGGTAAGTCTCTCCAGGCCTTTCTGAAATTATCCTGTTGGTCATTTCTTACAGAACAGTAATATTCCATAATATTCATATACCACAATTTATTCAGCCATTCTCCAACTGATGGACATCCATTCAGTTTCCAGTTTTTAGCCACTACAAAAAGGGCTGCCACAAACATTCGCCTTGCACTCACTTCTGTTCCGATTTTTCCCTCCCACCCTCCACCCCCTCCCCTAGATGACAAGCAGTCCTTTATATGTTGAATATGTCGTAGTATATCCTAGATACAAAGTATGTGTGCAGATCCAAACAGTTTTCTTGTTGCACAGGGAGAATTGGATTCAGAAGGTAACAAAAATGCAAACAGTTTACATTCATTTCCCAGTGTTTTTTTCTTTGGGTGTAGCTGCTTCTGTCCATCATTGATCAATTGAAACTGAATTAGGTCTCTTTGTCAAAGAAATCCACAAAGCTAGCATTTCTAATACAATAGTGAATAGTAATGGTGATAGTGGTCAATCTTGTATGATTCATCTCTAATCTTATTGGGAATGGTTCTGGCTTGTCCCTATTACATATAATGCTTGCTGATGGTTTTATTTATATTTTTATTGTTTTGCTGATGCTGATGATGGGATTAAGTGACTTGCCCAAGGTCACACAGCTAGGAAGTGTTAAGTGTCTGAGACCAGATTTGAACTCAGATCCTCCTGACTTTATGGCTGGTGGCTATGATCAAAGCAGCTGCCCCTTGGTGATGGTTTTAAATAGATGCTACTAATTATTGTAAGTAAAAGTACATTTATTCCTTTATTCTTTTTTTTTGCTGAGGCAATTGGAGTTAAATGACTTGCTCAGGGTCCCACAGCTAGGAAGTGTTAGTGTCTGAGGCCACATTTGAACTCAGGTCCTCCTGACTTCAGGGATGGTGCTCTATCTACTGTGCCACCTAGCTGCCCCATCCCTTTATTCTCTAGCGTTTTTTATAGGAATGGGTGTTGGATTTCATCAAATGCTCTTCTGTATCTATTGAGATAATCATAAGATTTTTGTTAGCTTGGTTATTGATATAGTCAATTATGCTAATGGTTTTCCTAATATTGAACCAGCCCTGCATTCCTGATATAAATCCTACTTGGTCATAGTGTATTATCCTGGGGATGACTTTCTGTAATCTCTTTGCTAATGTTTTATTTAAGATTTTTGCATCAATATTCATTAAGGAAATTGGTCTATAATTTTCTTTCTCTGTTTTCACCCTCCCTGGTTAGGTATCAGTACCATGTCTGTGTCATAAAAGGAATTTGGCAGGAGTCCTTCTTGTCCTAATTTTTCAAATAGTTTGTATAGTACTGATATTAATTGTTTTTTAAATATTTGGTAGAATTAATGTGTAAATCTATCTTGTGCTGGAAATTTTTTCTCAGGGAAGTGATTAACAGTTTATTCTATTTCCTTTTCTAAAATGGAATTATTTCCTCTTTTGTTAATCTGGCAATCTATATTTTTGTAGGTATTCCTCAATTTAACTTAGATTTTTGACATATAGTTGGGCTAAATAATCCTAATTATTGCTCTAATTTCCTTTTCATTGGTGGAAAATTCTCCCTTTTCATTTTTGACACTAACAGTTTGATTTTCTTCTTTCCTTTTTCTAACCAAATTAACCAAAGGTTTATCTATTTTTTTTTTCATAAAACAAACCCTTAGTTTTATTTATTAATTCAATAGTTTTCTTACTTCCAATTTTATTAATCTCCCTTTTATTGGGAGTTTTTTAGTAGATTCAAATTTGGTATTTAATTGCTTGTTTGTGAGCAGAAAAAGAGAGAGTGGGAGAGCCAAGAATTTGTTTTTGTGGGGGAAATGCCAACACATAGCTGTATCAGGACCTTGGTAACTGGGCACATAACAAGAAAAGGAGAGTGGAAAAAAATAGGAGAGTATATTAAGCCCTCATCTGGAATCTTGGAAGAGCCGTCTCATCCAAATATAGACTGCTTTAGGGTTCATAGCAGGCAAACCTTGAGGTCCTGAAGGGTTCTGCCATCCACTTAGGAGCAGGGCACTTCTTTGGATGATCCAGTAGTGCATACCCACAAAGTTGGTAGCTATGGGAATAGTCAGGAAAATGGGTACAATTCCTTAGCAAAAACTACTGCCTCAGTCTTTGAATCTAATGAATAGATTTCTAGTTTGTTTTTGTTTCTTTCTTTGTTTTTATTAAGGCTTTTTATTTTCAAACATATACGTGGATAATTTTCAGCCTTCACCTTGACAACAGCTTGTATTCCAAATTTTTTCCCTCCCTTCCCCCACCTCTTCCCTTATCGGACAAGTAATCTAATATATGTTAAACATGTGCATTCTTCTATGCATATTTCCACAAATATCATGCTGCACAAGAAAAATCAGATCAAAAAAGAGAAAAATGAGAAAGAAAACAAAATGCAAGCAAACAACAAAAAGAGTAAAAATTGTATGTGGTGAATCACACTCAGTTCCCCCAGTCCTCTTTCTGGTTGCAGATGACTCTCTTCATCACAGGAGCTTTTGAACTGACCCTGAATCATCTCATTGTTGATGAGAGCCACGTCCATCAGAATTGATCATCATATAATCTTGCTGTTGCTGGGTACAATGATCTCCTGGTTCTGCTCATTTCACTTAGCATCAGTTCATGTAAGTCTCTCCAAGAGTTTCTGAAATCATCCTGCTGATCATTTCTTATAGAACAATATTTCATAACATTCATATACCATAACTTATTCAGCTTTTCCCCACTGATGGGCATCCACTCACTTCCCAGTTTCTTGCTACTACAAAAAAGGCTGCCACAAACATTTTTGCACAGGTGGGATCGTTTCCTTTTTTATGACTGCTTTAATATAATTAATATAAATTTTATTTAATTTAATTAATAAATGTTTAATTTAATATGTGTTTAATATAATAAACACAGTAGAAACACTGCTGGATTAAAGGGTATACATATTTTGATAGCCCTGTTGCCACAGTTCCAAATTGCTTTCCATAGAGGTTGAATCAGTTCACAACTCCACCAACAATGTATTAGTGTCCTAATTTTTCCACATCCCCTCCAATATTCATCATTATATTTTCCTTTTCCTTTAGGCAATCTGAGAGGTGTGTAATGGTACCTCAGAGTTGTCTTAATTTGCTTTTCTCTGATCAATAGTGATTTAGAGCACCTTTTCATATGAGTAGAAATGGTTTCAATGTCATCTGAAAATTGTCTGTTAGTATCCTTCAATGCTTAGGTTCTTAGTTAAGGATCCCTAAGCAGTATGTGGAAGTGGTCCAGTTTCCCAGCCATGCATAGGTAGGTTAAAGAATGCAATAAAGTTTTTCTCACAGTTTCCATAATTGCATAATTACATTTAGTCAGATACAAATGAAACAACTTGGATGCCTCATAATGGACTAGTTTTGAGAAGAGAGATTTACATGTCACCAAGGTAACCAAGGAAAAATAAACATACACATCTTAGAACAAAAGACCAAAGCAATTATCACCATTATTTCCTGCCATCAAATATCCTTACATACTAGTAATCCACTTTCAATGTTTATTTAACCAGCACATTTTTAATCCCAGATGTCTCATACAGTTATCTGGTCCTTAGATATCTTTTCTTGAAAATTAAACATAAACTTTTTTTCTCAGGACAGCTCTAAAAGGGACTATGATTCTCTTCTTCAAAACCTAGAGGCTCCTAGATAATTCTGACTCATTATATATTAGTAGAATCGCTTAAAATTAATTCTTCTCTCTTGAAACTCCAAAGAATTTAAGTTTTTATATTATAGGCAGTTTCTGTCCTTACCTAAATTTTGTAATTGATATTAGAATATTTCTTTTTATTTTATAAGCTATTTTGTCTATTACTTAGCTAGCACCCGATAGTTTAGATAATTCCTGCCTTATAATATAATTTAAGGTCTGATACTGGTAAATTTTCTTCCTTTATATTTTTATTAGTTCCTTTGCAACTCTTGACTTTTTCCCGGTTATTTGTATTAAATTGGTCCGGCCTACGAATGAATAATTTATATTTCTCCAATTTAAATCTACTATAGTTCCTGGGTTTGTTTTGGCAAATATCCTTCCAAGTAATTTATATTGTCTAGAGTTATCTTAACTGGAACATTGCTTACTATTTTCTCTTTCAGGGTTTCATATTGTCTGCAAAAAGGCATGGTTTTATTATTGCATTCCCTATTTTGACTCCTTCTTATTTCTATTGCTAGGATTCCCATGACAATATTGAATAATATTGGTAACAAGTGGGCAAACTTAATATATACCTTATTTTGCTAGCTTATCCCTATTATAATTAATAAATGCTGATGGTTTGATTCACATGATTTTTATCAATTTAACAAAAACCCCATTAATACCCATATTTTCAATTTTTTTTAATAGAAAGAAGTGTTGTACTTTATACAAATAAACCCTTTCTTCATCTATTGATATAATCATATGATTTCTTATGGTCTGTAATTTTCTTTTCTCCATTTTAACTTTCCCTGGTTCTAGGCATCTGTGTTATATTTGTTTCATAAAAGGAGTTTGGTAGGATCCCTTCTTTTTTACTTATTATTCCAAATATATCTTTTTTTTTTGATTATAGCATTTTATTTACAAGTTATATGCATGGATAATTTTACAGCATTGACAATTACCAAACCTTTTGTTCTAATTTTTCCCCTCCTTTCCCTCACCCTTTTCCCCAGATGGCAGGTTGACCAATACATGTTAAATATGTTAAAGTATAAATTAAATACAATATTAGTATACATGTCCAAACAGTTATTTTGCTATTCAAAAAGAATCGGACTTTGAAATAGTGTGCCATTAGCCTGTGAAGGAAATCAAAAATGCAGGCGGACAAAGGTAGAGGGACTGGGAATTCTATGTAGTGGTTCATCGTCATCTCCCAGAGTTCTTTTGCTGGGTGTAGCTGGTTCAATTCATTACTGCTTTATTGGAGCTGATTTGTTTCATCTCATTGTTGAAGAGGGCCAGGTCCATCAGAACTGATCATCATATAGTATTGTTGTTGAAGTATATATTGATCTCCTGGTCCTGCTCATTTCACTCAGCATCAGTTCATGTAAGTCTCTCCAGGCCTCTCTGAAATCATCCTGTTGGTCATTTCTTATAGAGCAATAATATTCCATAACGTTCATATATCACAACTTATTCAGCCATTCTCCAATTGATGGGCATCCACTCAGTTTCCAGTTTCTGGCCACTACAAAGAAGGCTGCTACAAACATTCTTGCACATTTAGTTCTCTTTCTCTTCTTTAAAATCTCTTTGGGATATAAGCCAAGTAGTAACACTGATGGATCAAAGGGTATGCACAGTTTGAAAATTTTTTGAGTATAGTTCCAAATCGCTCTCCAGAATGGCTGGATGTATTCACAATTACACCAACAATGTATCAGTGTCCCTGTTTTCCCACATCCCCTCCAATACTGTGCATTATCTTTCCCTGTCATTCTAGCCAATCTGACAGGTGTGTAGTGGCATCTCAGAGTTGTCTTAATTTGCATTTCTCTGATTAATAATGAATTAATAATAATAATTAATAACATCTTTTCATATGGCTAGAAAGAGTCCAAATACATCTTTAAGCCACTTTATACAATTACATAATAGTCAAAATTTTTCAAATAAAAATTCACTATCTTAGTAAGGTCATCATCATCACCACCACCATCACCTATATAATTACAAAATGTGCCTCATTAAATATTTAACAATTACATTAAATAAAGAAATAATAATGTTGTGCTCAGCATATATCAATCCTTGTGCTAAGCACTTTTCACTTCTTATTTTGATTTCATGTTCAGAAGTACTGGACCTCCGTGTGAGTCTTTCCATATTGAATACAATGAAAGAGTTTCACTCCAGTATGTATCCTTTGATGTGTGACGAGACATAACTATACTGAGACCTCTGTGACTCCTTTTCTCCAGGATGAGATCTCTCTGCCTGCATTTCTGAGCTGAGATCTCTGTCTTTTTTCCCTCTGAGCTGAGATCTCTCTGCCTCCTCTCTGAGCTGAAATCTGTCTCCTTTTCTCTGAGGTGAGATTTCTCTGCCTTCTAGGAGCCATTTCTATACCTGCAGGTTCCAGGTAGGTCAGACCCAGGGCCCCTCCTCTCCTCACCCCACTTCTGCTAGCTGACCTTTCCAATGGGCCTTATCATACCTTTCTGACCTCTTGTCCAATGTTCTTCAGATTTGCCAGAAGCTGTCCTCCCTCCAACTTCAGGTTAAGGATCACATATCAAAGGTCTTGGGATGTCTTCATTGTGGGTCACAGCTGCCTGACCACCCACCTCCCTCATAGTATGGATGTAATTTGAGGTTCCCTGACCTTGGGAACTATAAATCCTCAGCCCAAATCTTCCAGTTTAGGAGTCTGCCTCATCTATTTGTTTTTGACCACTCCTTAGAAAACTCCTACTTCCAGTCTGATTCTGAGTAGACTATTTAGTTCTTTGCTGACTGATAATCTGGTCAGTGATAATCAAATTTCGAAGACCACCCTTAATTCATCTGAAGATTACTCCTTAGCCCTCCCCTTGAGCTATAGAATTAATATCTCTATAATGGAACGCTGTATAAATTGATCTGCTTGGTAGTGCTTCTTTATTGGACTCTTAGATTTGTCCCCTGTAATAGCATTAAATTGCTTTCAGTAAAATCTTTGCTTCTTGACTAGCAGATGGGTTCAAGGATGCAAATTCTTTTGAGACACTTCATGACACCTGTCTGGGCCTTTTGGGGTCCCCCTTCTCAATCTTAGCAATAGCATTTGGAGGGAGAGCTCTAGGACAAAGGTCATCAAGGCTGCTCCTGGTCTTATCCTACTTGGGATCCCAAAGGCTTGGGGGAAGGGCATTAGATCAAAGAGAAGGAGTTAGGGAGAGAGGCAAGTCCTCTTTCTTGCTCTGACCCAGCTTGCTCACTTCCAGGCTTGATTCTCCCTGCTCCCTCCTGGGGTGGAGTCTCTCCTCTGAGGGTAGGGCAGATCGATGGATTTTCCCTGCCCTGTGAGCTCTTTATCTAATTAGGGGCAGATCAGCATTCAGCCTAGGAAGGAAAGGCTGAGACCTCAGCCTCTCTCTCTCAGATCCTTTTGTCTCCCCATCCCAGCTGGCAGATGAACCAAGCCCAGAACCAGAGAGATGGCCCCTGGCAGCCAGAGATCCTCACCATGGGTGAGTGCAGAGTCCCCTCCTTCAGTCCCTGAAAGCTGAGCAGTTTCAGCTCAGGGGGAGTCCAAGAAAGTCTAGGAAGCTTCCTCCTGTCAGAGGGAGGGGGTCCCTGGCAGAGCTGCAGCAGGGATAGAATCCCTGTCCTGGCACTACCCATTCCTGTTGCCTCAGCCCACACGGCTGCTCCCAGGGCTCTCTGAGTGGTTCTCCTTTCCCTGGTCTCAGATCAAGTCAATAAATGTTTAGAAAATAGCTCCTCTGTGCCAAGCTTTGTTCTAACCACTGAGGATGCAAAGGAAAATAAAGAAAAAAAAAAAAATCCTGCCCTCAAGAAGCTCACAGGGAAGAAAATATCTCATGAGCTGTGTCCACACTAGTGCTGGACAGTGTAGATGGGAGCTACTCTCAGAGAGAAGATTCAGCAGTTTGGAGACCAGGAAAAGCTTGTTTTGAAAAAGTGAAATTTTAGCTGAGATGTGAAGGAAGCCAGGAGGTGAGGGAGGAGACCATTGTAAACATGAGAGAAGCCATTGAAAAGGCACAGGATCAGGGGATATATGATCTAAGCTTAAGCTTAAGCCTTGAGGCCAATGTCCCTGGGTCAAAGAGGAGTGAGAAGGCTGGGGTTGTTATTGAGGTGTCCGCCATGTGCCAGGAGCTACATAAAGATGATCTCATAGGATCCTGTTGTGGAAATTGTCAGGGTGCTTGTTAGGGCTAGCCAGAATAAGGGAGCTCTGGGTACAGCTCGAGAGTAAATTCTAGTTTATTATCCATTCAAGAGTGTGAGTCTCCATGAATGGGGGATTACATTTCCTCAGATGTCATAGAAACAGTCTTTTACATGATCTATGCTTTGGGTAGGATTTGTTGGATGTCATAGCCAGTTACAAAGGAGTTTTAACTAAGATCAGGTTAGGACACAGAGATACAAAAAGATTTCTTGTTTGTTTTGAATTATTTTCAAATACATGTCATGACAATTTGTAGCATTCATTTTTATAGATTGAGTACTAAAATTTCCTCCAGCCCCTGCTCTCCTCCTTCCTAAAATGGTAGGCAATTTTTTATAGGTATATATGTGCTTTCATTTAAAACATATTTTCCTATTAATCAGAGTTGTGAAAAAAGAAACCGATCAAAAGTTTACAAATAAAGAAACTAAAAGATATATTCTTCAATCACTTTCAGAGTCCATCAGTTCTTTATTTAGTGTATGGGTAGCATTTCCCTTCTTGAGTCTTTTGTATTTGCCTTAAATCATTGTGCTCCTTAGAAGATCTGAGTCATTCATAGTTGATCAACACACTATGTTGCTGATTCTGTATATAATCTTTTCCTGGCTCTGTTCATTTCACTTTGTATCAGTTTGGATTTTTAGTTTTTTTGCTAAAACCGGCCTGTTCATCATTTCTTATTGCACAATACTATTTCATTATATTTATATATGATGGCTTGTTCAGCCATTCTCCAATAGATGTGAATTCTCTCATTTTCCACAGGTTTGATTTCAGGAAAAGAGCTGCTATAAATATTTTTGAACATGTAGGCCCTTTTCCTCTTTTTATGATCTCTTTGGAATAACACAAATTAGCTATTAGTAGATCTAAAGAGTTGCACAGTTTGGTTGCCCTTTGTTCATAATGTCAAGTTGCTCTCCAGAAAGCTTGGATCACTTCACAATTCCTCATCAGTACACTAGTATCCCAATTTTCCAACATTTGTTTCCAGCATTGAACATTTTTTTTTTCTTATTACTTAAACTTATGGGCATAAGGTGGAACTTCTGCCTTTCTCTAATGAAAAATGATTTAGAGCACTTTTTCATTTTCCTATATAATTTTTCATTTTGTCATCTAAAAACTGTTCATTTCCTTTGACCATTTCTCAATTGAGGCATGGTTTTTATTCTTATACATTTGACTCAGTTCTCTATTTATTTGGGAAAAGTGGCCTTCATCAGAGATTCTTGCCATAAAGTTCATTTCCCAGCTTTCTGCTTTCCTTGAAAAATACATTTTTAACAAAAGAAGAAAATGTGAATTTAGAGTTCAAGTTTGAAAAGCCTAATTTAGCATAGTTATTTATGCCAGAGTAGGAAAACAAAGTAAGAAAAAACTGCTTGGATTAATCAGATTAATTAGCAACATCTACTAAGTCCTACGTACCTTCTTAGACAGAATAACAGGACTGGAAGTGAGTGCTATATGTTTTATCAAAGTGATTGGGAGAAGAGAGATACTGCAGGGGACATCTAGTATAGCAATAAAAGAACAGCCAGCATAATATCAAATGAAATCAATAAAGTTTTCTCCAAAATTCACTTAGGAGAACTCTTAATAGCAGATGTGTAAAAGTCTTGGTCATAAGATTTGGGAAATATGATTGTATTTCCCAGAGTTAAAGAAGAAAAGATATTGTGTTTGGGTGGCATAAAAATAACAAGTCACAGAATAAGGTTCAAAGGTCTCCCCAGCCAGGATAGCCTGACCTCTGGATGGGCTCTAGAGGGCTGAGGGAAGTAGGAATCAGGGCAAGACTGTGGTATCAAAGGCCCCTTCTTGTTCCTTGAAGCCTGGGCACTTAAGAGTCGAGGTCTGCTGCCAGATCTCTCTGACCTCCTGGCTGAGACCTACCTGAGGACTGCAAGCACAGCACTGGATTTCTGAGAGATAGTTAGTGTCCCAATTAATCATCTCTCCCAGAACATAATCCATTAACAAGTGTTAGGTATAATCTACTATAGCTAGGAGAATTCTTCATTCAAGATTTAAAAGACAGAGAATGTCATGAAAAAAATTTTTTATGAATTCCTGTATTTAAATCTTCAATATTGGTGAAAATGACAAGAAACCATCAATATCTGATTTCTTTTTTAATTTTGAAAATCATACAAATGAAATCAAATGAACATTTTAAATTTACACAAAACAAAAAATGTCAAACAAATATGCAAAACAAAAATTTTTTTGAGTACTAATTAATTTAATAAAACATTTTTCAAAGCTTTCCCAGTCTTTCTGTTCTATTCATGTCTCATTACTGTAATAAAGCCTTCCTTATTCTTTTAGATTAGAAAATTAGGAGCAGGACAATCCTATGGCTAGTACATTTCCCAATGCTAACCTCTCTAACCCAAAATAGAAAAAGAAAAATCCAACAATTACCAAAAATAAAGGTTTCATTCCCATGTGGATACTGTTTGGCAATATGGGAGCTGCATTTAACTCTTTCAACATTAATTACATTTTAAAAGGTTTCTCTCCAATGTGGATTTTCTGATGTTTAGCAAGATGGGAGCTGGATGTAAAAGCCTTTCCACATTGATTACATTGAAAAGGTTTCTCTCCAGTGTGGATTCGCTGATGTAAAGTGAGATTGGAACTCTGTGTGAAATCCTTTCCACACTGATTACATTTAAAAGGTTTTTCTCCTGTGTGGATTCTCTGATGGGCCACAAGACTGTAATTACTTATGAAAGCCTTTCCACACTGACTACATTTAAAAGGTTTCTCTCCAGTGTGGATTTTCCAATGTAAAGAAAGATGGGCACTCCGTGTGAAGTCCTTTCCACATTGATTACATTTAAAAGGTTTTTCTCCTGTGTGGATTCTCTGATGGGCCACAAGACTGTAATTACTTATGAAATCCTTTCCACACTGATTACATTTAAAAGGTTTCTCACCTGTGTGAATTCTCTGATGTGTAACAAGACTGGAGGAGAATCTGAAACCCTTTCCACACTGATTACATTTAAAAGGTTTCTCTCCAGTGTGGATTCTCTGATGTTCTGAAAGTCCGTAATTACTTATGAAAGCTTTTCCACACTGATTACATTTAAAAGGTTTTTCACCTGTGTGGATTCTCTGATGTTCTGCAAGCCTGTAATTACTTATGAAAGCCTTTGCACACTGATTACATTTAAAAGGTTTCTCTCCAGTGTGGATTCTCTCATGTTCTGCAAGCTTGTAATTACTTATGAAAGCCTTTCCACATTGATTACATTTAAAAGGTTTCTCTCCAGTGTGGATTCTCTGATGTTCTGCAAGTCTACAATTACTTATGAAAGGCTTTCCACACTGACTACATTTAAAAGGTTTTTCTCCTGTGTGGATTCTCTGATGTTCTACAAGCCTGTAATTACTTATGAAAGCCTTTCCACACTGATCACATTTAAAAGGTTTCTCTCCAGTGTGGATTCCCTGATGTCTAGCAAGACTTGAGCTGCATCTAAAAGCCTTTCCACAATGACTACATTTAAAAGGTTTTTCTCCAGTGTGCTTTCTCTGATGTAAACCAAGATGGGCACTCTGTGTGAAAGCCATTCCACAATGAGTACATTTAAAAGGTTTCTCTCCAGTGTGGATTCTCTTATGTGTACCAAGACTGGAAGAGAATGTGAAAGCCTTTCCACACTGATTACATTTAAAAGGTTTCTCTCCAATGTGGATTCCTTGATGTTTAGCCAGACAGGAGCTTGATCTAAAAGTCTTTCCACATTGATTACATTCATAAGACTTCTCTCCAATGTGGGTTTTCTTATGCTTTGCTAGACTGGAGAGATCTGTAAAAGTTTTTCCACATTGATTGCATATATAAGGCTTTCCACGCTGAAGACATAAATAAGGCTTCTCTCTAGAGTGAATTCTCTGATGGTCAAGCAGGAATGATCTGCAATAGAAAGCTCTCCCACAGTCAGAACATTCATGAGACACCTCTCTAGTATGAGCCTTCTGCGGGCTAGCAAGAGCTGGATTCCAACCAAAGGCTTTCCCACACTGATCATATCCAGATCTTTTCATTCCAGGGTGATAAGGAAGAGATGAGAGATAGGATGAGGTTGCTTCACATACATTATTTTCATCAGGTTCTTTTCTAATATGCATTTGCTGATGAGTAAGAAGATTAGAGTTCTGACTGATAGGCTCTCTTTTATCACTTACAGAAAGCATTTCTTCAGTATCACTTTTCTGATCACCATGGAGGTCTGAACTGCATTTCACAGCTATATCCCATTGATTACCTGGAACCAATGGCTTTACCTCTTCAGTGAAGCATTTCTTGTATTCACTACCTTGAAGATAATCACTTCCTGAGTTCATTTTCTTACAGTGATTTAGGATAGAAGTCCATCGGAATCTCTTTTCAATTTCATCCAATTCACAATCACTCTTTGGATATCTATCTACTTTGAGATTCAAATCATGCAATTCCTTCAAATTGAAGTCACAGGGACCATCATCCATGAACCTTTGCAGGTCATGTTTTTTCACAAAAATTCCCAGCTTTTTACTCATCTCATTTACTCTCAACCCAGATTCTACATCTGAAAAAGACAAACATACATATATATATAAAAGACATGTACATATATATAAACAGAAATAGTAATGTAACAAGAGTCATTGCAGTTTGTCACCAAACTAAATATATAAAACTTCATAGTTGTACTCAGTGCAAACAATGGCTTTTAATACCCGAAGTCATTTTTAAGAAGAGACAGCTAGGTGGTACAGTAGATAGAGCACCATCATAGAAGTCAGGAAGACCAGAGTCCAAATCTGGCCTTAGACACTTAAAACTTCCTAGCTGCGTGACCCTGGGCAAGTCACTTAACCCCAATTGTCTCGGCAAAAGTAATAATAATAATAATTTTTAAAAAGAGATAGATAATATGTGAGATGTGCATCTCAAAGTACTGGACCAATCAGAGACTTATCTTCTCCCAATGAAATATTTTTTTCAGCAAAGGCAGGGGTCCAAGGCCAAGATGACTACCAAACACTTAATGCTAGTAGATTAGAGTCTTCTTTGTGCTGGAAAAGTTTTTGCTAATTTAGAGGGAAAACTGAGCCAACACACAATTAAAAATTGTAGAGCAGATAAGGAGTAGACAGCTTTCAGAGATTTGTTGGACAGTACCACAATTACTCACCTGGGCAAAAACAGTAAACATCCAAATTGGTTTGATGAAAATAATGGGGAAATTCAGAGAATATTAAATGAAAAATGAGAACTCTATAAAAGATTTACAAGATTACAAGTACTTTAGTTCATCCACCTCTAGGAAGGCAGTGTTTAAGTTTCCCAAAAGTATAAGCAAAAAGTTACAGAGATTAGATTTTTGGCCCAGGAAAATAAGGCACATAAAGTTCATTATTATATTGAATGTAACAATCCAAAGTTCTTTTATGATGTCCTGAAGAATATTAAATGACTAAATATGTGTGTAAGTTTCCCAATGCAGATGGAACTACATTGATTAATGATAAGAATGTGATTCTGTAAGAGATGGGCTGATCAGTTTCATAAAGTTCTCAACACACCATCATCACCCAGTGTTAAAACTATTTGCCATTGATCTTAAGTCATATTCCATTGCTCTTTAGCCATTCAAGAACTAATGGCATCCCCAGTCCATATCTCTTTGTCACCAAAAAGAGAGCTGCTATCAATCGTTTACAACATATATATTTGCTTCTTTTTTTCCTTAATTATCTTGGCAAACAGACTTTATAGTGTATTTTGGAGCCAAAGAGGATACGCAGTTTTATAAGTCTTTTGTCATAATTCCAGAGAGTTCTCCAGATTGAGTGGAGCAGTTCATAAATTCAGCAATAATATATTAGTGTCCCCAAAATGATATCAAAATGGTATTTTTGATTTACAATTCCCTAATCAATAATAAGCTTGAATATTTTCTCATATGGCTGTAAATAATTTAATTTCTTCATCAGAAATTACCTGTGCCTTTCCTTTTAAGTATTTGAGATACCAGATCTTCATCTGAGAAGTTTTCTGTAGAACAGGGCCCTTTGTTCTTCATCTTCAATTACCTGATCCCGACCCTCACTGTGCCAGAGGTGAAAGCTTTGGAAGCAGAGACCCCAGACCAATACAGATGCCCCCAGGGCTTGCTCTTGGCTAACTTAACAGAGTCTGGCAAGAGTATACAGTACTTCATTTGGATCAAATCTCTACCTAAGGGAGATGAGATCCTCCATAAGATCCTGTTAGGGGCCCTGACAACTTCTGGAGTTTTAGTCACTTTTCATGCTCAAAATGAATTGTGAGAATTTATTTTTTGTTTGGGGGAGATTCTTAGGTAGCTAAGTATTTCCTATACTATTGTGCCATCTTATCAGAACCTTATCCCATTCTTTTTAGCAGGTTTTCAGGGAATTTACCTAGCAAATGTGGCAGTAAGTTCCAACTACCTGACTGAGCTAATTTATGTAACTCAAAAAGGATGCAGCCAAGACTGAAATGCATGGAGACTTACACTCAGATGACTGAGCACTCACTGCAACATCTAAGATGCAACACAGTATGGATCACTTCTGTGCTGTTTGTGCTCATTTTGAATTGATGAGGAACACCAAGAAAAAAGAGGAAATGGTCCTTACCCAGGGACAGCAGATTTTGTACATTCTCCAGCGTGACCTCCTTGTACAGCTTCTTCTGAGAAGGGTCCAAGAAGCCCCACTCCTCTTCAGTAAAGTGCACCATAATATCCTTGAATGATACCATCTCCTAAACCATCAAAAGTCGCTCGATTTAGTGCTGAAAAAGCCTCCAGAATTCATACAGCCCTCATCAACTTAAGAGGAAGAAACTGAAGCACAGATGGGATTTGCCCAAAACTCTTATAATCTTTAGGAGTGTCAGAGCCCACACTTGGAATCAGGCATTAAGAGCCCAATGGAATATTGAAAAAAGCACTTTCCATGTGAAATGTGATTCATATTGGATAATAAAAGTTGGAAAAATGTGTTACTATAAAATGCTTCTCCCAGTGGAATAAAAGAGAACATACGAATTCTACAGAACCTATAGGAGTGAAAGAGAGATGATGATGAGAGATCTCTTCCCACAAAAAGGGTCTTAAGTGATTATATATAAAAAAAAATTCTATGAAGAGTTTGTGAGAACCTGATAAATACTTTGTATTCTGGGGAAGAAACCATTAGCAGTTATCACTAAGTAGAGAACAAAGAAATTTTCTAGCAAATTTCCTATGAGTCTAAAATGAAATCTAAACTAGATGGAAGCAGAAAAAGAATTTTAAAGAGATTCTTTAAAGAGAATCTTAAAGAGATTAAAAGAGATTTAAAGAGATTAAAGAAAAGTGATGAAGCTTTATCTGTTCTCATAAAGTGAGTTTATTAATGGAACATGTTCTGTGTGAGATGATTAATTGGGACACTACTTCTCCCAGAAATCCAGTGCTGTACTTGCACTCCGTAGGTAAGTCTCAGCCAGGAGGTCAGAGAGGTCAGGCGGCTAACCTGGGTTATAAGTGCTTGGCCTCCAAGGAACAAGAAGGGGCCTTTGATGCTACATTTTTGCCCTGATTCCTACAATGAACCTCTAGAGTCCATCCAGAGGTTAGGCTATGCTGGATGAGAAGACCTTTCAACCTGCCTAATCCTTATTCTGTGACTGCTGCCCTCTCATTATTTTTTGCCACTCAATCCCAATCTCTTTCCTTCTTTAACTCTGGGAAGTACAATCATGTCCTCCAAATCTTATGACAGACTTTTACACATCTAGTACTAAGAGTTTTCTAAAGTGAATTTTGGAGAAAACATCACTGACTTCATTTAATGCTATGCTGCTCTTCTTTTATCAACATGCTAGACTTCTCCATCAGTATCTCTTTGACACTGAATCAATGAAGTTTTTTGAGAAAACTCGGAGCACTCACTTCCAGTCCTGTTACTGTCTAAGAAGGCACAAAGGACTTAACAAATGTTGCCAAACTACCTAAGTAATGAAGCAGTTATTTCTCTGTTCTTGTGTTTTCTTGCTCTGAAATAAATAGCTACGATAAAGATTTCACACCGCAACTCTCAATTCAAATTTTCTTCTTTTGGTAAAAATGTAGTTTTCAAGGAAAGCAGAAAGATGGGAAATGAGCTTTACTGCAAGTATCTCTGATGAAGGCCACATTTCCCAAATATAGAATTTTTAATGTTGTCAAAAATAATGTAGGAAAATGAAGTGCTCTAAATCATTTTTGATTAGGGAAATATAAATAAAAACAACTCAAAAGCACCTCCTCACATCGATTAGATTAACTAGTAAGACAAAAAATGATCAATGTTGGAAAGAAGGTGGGAATACTAGTGTACTGAAGAGACACTGGGAACTGATCCAAGCTTTCTGGCAACTATGTTGGAAGGAAGTATGAACAAAGGGCAACCAAAGTGTGCAAATCTTTAGATCTACCAATACAACCACTAGGTCTGTATTATTCCAAAGAGATTAAAAAAGAGGGAAAGGGCCTACATGTGCAAAACATTTATACCACCTCTTTACATGGAGGCAACATTGTGGAAACTGAGGGAATTCCTATCAAGTGGGGAATGGCTGAACAAGCTGTGGTATATGAATATAATGAAATAGTATTGTGCAATGAGAAATGATGAACAGACATTTCAGAAAGAACTAAAAACCAAACTGATACAAACTGAAATGGGCACAGCCAGGAAAAGATTAAATACAGAATCAGCAACAGAGTGTGGCCATCACTATGAAGGACTCAGCTCTTTTCAGGAGCACAATGATCTAAGGCAATTACAAAAGACTTAAGAAGGAAAAGGCTTCCCACACACTAAAGAAAGAATGGATGGACTCAGAAAGCGATTGAAGAATCTCTCTCTTAGTTACTTTATTCTTTTTTTCTCTTTTTATCTGTATCATTTTTCATAATTTTGATTAACAGGGAAATATGTTTTAAATGACAGCACGTATTTACCTACATC
This sequence comes from Sarcophilus harrisii, assembly GCF_902635505.1. Taxonomy (NCBI): domain Eukaryota; kingdom Metazoa; phylum Chordata; class Mammalia; order Dasyuromorphia; family Dasyuridae; genus Sarcophilus; species Sarcophilus harrisii. The sequence goes on from NC_045428.1 coordinate 604,985,278, forward strand.
AAATTGCCCACCATTTTAGGAAGGAAGGAGAGAAAGGGATGGAGAAAAATTTCTAACTCAAAGTCTTATAAACATGAATGCTGCAAATTGTCATGACATGAAACTGAAAATAATTTAAAACAAACAAGCAAATGTACCTTTTTGTGTCTGAGCCCTGATTTTATCTAAAACTTCTTTATAACAGTGTATGAGATCCAACAAATCCAACCCAAAGCATAGGTCATGTAAGGAGAGACTGTCTCTGTGACATCCGAGGAAATGTAACCCCCATTCATGGAGTCTGCCACACCCTCCAGTGGATAAATTAACCGCAGTTTACTCTCTCGCTGGACCCTGAGCTCCCTAACTATCCCTACCAAGGACCCTGACAATTCCTACAACAGGATCAATGAGATGATCTTTATGAGGCTCCTGGCACACGGCAGACACCACAACACCCGCCCCAGCTTCTCACACTTCAGTCGTCCTCTCTGCTCCAGGGACACTGGCCTCCTGGCTTATATTTAACCAGGACCCTCTGTCCCCTGACTCTGAGCCTTTTCAATGGCTTCTCTTCTGTCTGCAATGGCCTCCTCCCTCACCTCCGGCTTCCTTCACATCTCAGCTAAATTCTCCCTTTCTGTAAGAAGCTTTTCCTGGTCCCCAAACTGCTGAACCTTCCTCTGAGAGTGGCTCCCGTCTACACTGCCCAGCGCAGGTGTGGACACAGCTCATGACATGTTTCCTTCTCTGGGAGCTCCTTGAGGGCAGGACCTGATTTTTTTCACCTTCCTCTTCATCCTCAGTGGTTCACACAGGCCCAGAGGAGCTATTTTCTAAACAGTTATTGACTTGGTCTAAGACCTGGCAAAGGAGAGGGAGGCAGAGAGCCCTGGGAGCCGCCTGAGGGGGCAGGAAATGGGCAGAGCCAGGTGGGCGATTCCTGCCCTGATGCCAGCCCTGCCAGGACCCCCTCCCTGCAACAGGAGGAAGCTTCCTGGGCTCCCTTGGACTCCCCTGGGCTGAGGCTGCTCAGCTCCGGGCAGGGACCGCACTCACCTGGGACAAGGGGCTCCGGCTGTTGGCGGCCATGTCTCTGGTTCTGGGCTTGGATCCTCTGCCAGCCGGGCTGGGGAGGGAGAGGGAGCCCAGAGAGGGAGGCCGGGGTCTGAGCCTTCTCTGCCAAGACTGCATCATGTCCTGCCCACAGTGAGAGAGAGAGCTCTGAGGGCAGGGACAGTGGGGGAGAGGCTGCTCCCCAGGAGGAGGCTGAGAGAGCACAGAAAAGAAAGAGAGCTCAGCTCAGAGAAGGTCGTGGGATGTCACCTGTGGAGAGACCCTCCCAGGACCCCCAGCACTGAATGCTAAGATCTCCTACACACTGAAGGGAGGGGCAGCCTGGGAGCCTGAGCCCCATGGAGTCAAGATGACAAGATTCATCAGAATCCCTGGAAGGCCAGTGTGACCTGGCCAAGCCCTCGGTCCCCGCCTGCCTCAGTTTCTCCATCTGTAACATGGGACTCCCCCCTGCCCAAGGCCTCAGAAATGTCCCAAGACCACCAGGAGGGAAATGGGTCAAGGAGCAGAGCTGGATGGGAGCCCCAGTCCTCCCCCCCTTCCCTCCCACTGCCCAGTCCTCCCCCCCTTCCCTCCCACTGCCCTCCTCGCACCCTTTTTTGCACTGGAGGCAAATGGTATAAAGCTACGGAATCCTCACCCTCCCCAACGTGGGCAAAGGGCCACCGGCGACCAGTGAAGGGACCACGCAAAACTGGGGGCTCGGTGGGGGAGGGGTCAGTTGGGTTCCCCAAGAAACACTCGGCAGTGCCCGCCCCCCACCCCCCCCAAGCCAGAGGGATGCACAAGCGCGCCCCTCCCCCACCTCCCCCCAAGCAGGTGCACTCACTCAGGGCTCAGGCCCCGGTGCAGCCACACCCCCGCCCACGCGCTCACACACACACCCACACACACACACACACCCACACACCCCTGCACAGGCGCAGCTCAGTTACACGCCCCACCAGCGGCTCCCGCACTTTTGCACAACTTCTCCCCCCACCCCCTCCCTTGTAGGCGCACCAGATTTCCAAGCTCTGCCACAAGAGTGGGTTCCAACCGGTGCGGAAGGGGAGGAGACTTAAGAAGGAAGGGGAGGTCCCAGGCCGCGCCTGCGCACGGACGCCCTCCTGCCCTGCCCTCCTCTCCTCCCCCTCCCCCATTCTCCCAGCACAGAGGGAAGGATGGAAATAAACTAGGGACACAGGAAGCAGCGCCTGTACCACAAGGGACTCCCAGCATGCCCTGCGGCTCAGCGGCCCCGGGACTCGGGCAGCACAGGACGTCACTACAAGCCCTTCTTTATCCCCGATTCCTTCTATTCCTGGCTCCGCCCCCGCTTCTTTCCCGCAGCTTCCCGAGCCTTTGGGGATGAGCTGGGGATGGAACGTGGGGCCCTTACAGGAAAGAGACCCGGATGTGACGGGAAATTCCCCATGGAAAAGTGGATGTGGAAGTTCTGTGCGAGATCATTTACATAATTACAGAGGAGGGCGTAGGAATAGAGTTTTCCCTAAAATGATAAGCAGTATCTATCTAAAACCATCATCAAGCATTATTTGTAATGGAAGGAAGCTAGAGACATTCCCGATAAAGGCAAGGGTGAAATAAGGATGTCCACTATCACCACTATTATTCACTATTGTATTAGAAATTTTACTTCTAGCAATAAGAAAAGAAAAAGAAATTAAAGATATTAGAGTAGACAATGAGGAGATAAAACTCTCACATTTTGCAGATGAAATGATGGCACCCTTAGGGAATTCTAGACAGTGATCCAAAAACCTGCTTGAAACAATGACAATGCAGGATATGAAGCAAACCCACAGAAATCAGAATTTCTACATGTTACTGACAAAGCCCAGCAGTAAGAAACAGAAATTCCATTTAAAATAACTGTAAACAAAATAAAATATTTGGATGCTTACCTACCAAAACAAAGTCAGGAACTTCAACAAAATAACAAAACGCTTTTCACCCAGATAAAAACAGATCTAAACAGATGGGAAAATATCAATTACTCAGAGGTAGTTTGAGCTAATGTAATAAAAATGACAATTCTATCTAAATTAGTCAATTAATTTACTTGTTCAGTGCCATATCAATCAAACTCTCCCCAAAATTAATTTACAGAGCTAGAAAAAATAACAAAATATATTTAGTCAATAAAAGATCAAAAAGATCAAGGAAATTAAGAAAAAACAAAAAACAAAGGACAACAACCTAGGAGTGTCAGATATAAAACTCTATTATAAAGCAGCAGTCATTGACACTACATGGTTTTGATGTAGTGGATCCATGGAATAGGTTAGATATATATGATGCAACAATCACTGACTATAATAATTTAGGGTTTGATAACTTCCCCGAACTCCAGCTTATGGGATCAGAACTCAGTGTTTCACAAAAAATTACTGAGAAAACTGGAAAACAATAGATCAGATATTTGGCATAGACCTACATCAAAACAACAGTAAAACAAGGTCAAAATGGGTACATGGTTTAGGCATAAGGGGGATACTATAAGCAAATTAGGAGAACAAGGGATAGTTTACCTACCAGATATTTGGAGAAGACAGAAGTTTTTGCATAAACAAAACCAACACAGTTAATATTATTATTTCTTCTTTTTATAAATTAAATATAATAATCCATCAGAATTTATTTTATCATATAGCCCTGTGTTTGCCGTATATGATGTCCTGGTTCTGCTCATTTCACTTACCATCAGTTCCTGTAAATCTCTCCAGGCCTTTCTGAATTCATCTTGTTGATCGTTTCTTAAACAACAATATTTCATAACATTCATATGCCATAATTTACTCAGCCACTTTCCAACTGAGGAACATCCATTCAGTTTTAAGTTTCTTGCCCTTACCAAAAGAGCTACCACAAACATTTTTGGACATGGGAGTCCCTTTCCCTCCTTTAAGATCTCTTTGGGATATAATCCCAGTAGAAACACTGCCGGGCTAAAGGGTATGCACAGTTTGATAACTTTATGAACAGAGTTCCAAATTGTGGTATTCTCTTCTTTTTTATAATATATGATGGTTCTCTGGGAGCAGGTTTCTTGGGGAGGTTTTCTAGAGGTAGTCTTAGTTTCAGTTCCATGTAATAATCACTTCAAATGAAGCCAGCTGATAAAATCCAAACATTTATTTTCTCCTTCCAAGTCTTATCTCTTTCCTTGGGCCCGGTTAGGTTTCGTAGGGTCTGTCTCCCTCTTTGGTTCCAAGAGCTCTTCCAGCTTGTCCTTTGTCGCCTCCAGCTCCCTCTGAATCTTGGTTCTGAATCTTCATAACTGTCATGTCCACTCACTCCCAGCTCTCAATCTCCCAGAGTGCTCTTTGGTCCTGAGAGCTTCTTGCTTATATGCTGTACACCGAGTACACACCAATCATCATATCACTGGGAAACCATTATTTGTTGTAGGATTAAATCATTTCTAAACTAGATTTAAACATTGTCTCCTCAATTCCACTTAGTACCTTGTTTCAAGTTCTGGCCCATAACATCTCCTTGTAGGATCAGATCATACGGAACCACGCTAAATTAGATAATTATTGTCTCTATCAATTCTAATGACTTAACACTTTGTAAGGATTCCAACACAAATTGCTTTCCAGAATGGTTGGATCCATTAACAGTTGCACCAACAAGGCATCATTGTCCCAGTTTTCCCACATCCCCTCCAAAATTTGTCATTATCTTTCCCTGTCATCTTAGCCAATCTAAGAAATGTGTAGTTCTATCTCAGAGTTGTCTTAATTTGGATTTCTCTAATCAATAGAGATTTGAAGCAACTTTTCATAGGACTACAAACATTTTCAATTTTTTCATCTGAAAATTGTCTGTTCCTATCCTTTCACCATTTATCAATTAGGGAATGGATTGAATTCTTACAAATTTGAGTCAATTCTCTATATATTTTAGACATGAGTCCTTTATCAGAACCTCTGAGTGTAAAAATATTTTCCCAGTTTATTGCTTCCCTTCTAATCTTATCTGCACTAGTTGTTTGTTCAAAAACTTTTTAACTTCATATAATCAAAATTATCTATTTTTTTGTGATCAATAATAATCTCTAGTTCTAGTCTCCTTAAATCAGATCAACTAATCCCTCCATCCTTGTGATCCAGAACAGAGTTTCCAGAGCATTCTTCTAGGCAAAAATGAGAATCATCAGGAATGAAGTTGATTGGTTGGGGCAGACCTCATGGAAAGCTATCCTTCATGAAAAATAGGCATCTTCTCATGAAGCAATGTGTGTTAAAAATAATAAATTAACCTACAAAAAATTAGACAACTTCTGCAGGAATGGGGAACATTGATGTGGGAGCAACATTCAGTATTTGTGGTTTCCAGTCCCAGTTAAGACCTATCACCTGTAAGGTGCAGCTTTGTTTTCAGTAGAAATGAGGAACTTAAGCTTCCCAACTAGCGAAGTTTGCCTCCAGCAGATTGGTTGGAGCAAACAACCTGTCAGCCTGCACAGAATCTCATACTAACTTGTTTTCATGAAAATAAATCTTTGCCACACTCTTACCTTCCAGCCTCCACTCAGAGCTAAAAAATAAGGGACTGAGCCATAATTGGGGGATGTATTATAAAACAAGAATTTAACCAACTGGAACAATGGAGGTGTCCTAGATAGAAACAGGAAAGTTCAAGAAGGAGAAAGACTTGGGGACATGAGTTCCATATTGTTTTATAAAAAAGATCATTTGATCAATTCTGATGGACGAGGCTCTCTTCAACAATGAGATGATTCAAATCAGTTCCAATTGTTCAGTAATAAAGAGAACCAGACACACCCAGCGAAAGAATTATGGGAAATAAGTGTGGACCACAACATAGCCTTTCTACTTCTTCTGTTATTGTTGGCTTGAATTTTTGTTTTCCTTCTCAGGTTATTTTTACCTTCTAAATCAGATTTTTCTTGTGCATCCCCTAGATGGCAGGGGATGGAAGGAAGGAGGGGAAAAGTTGGAACAGGTTTTGCAAGGGTCAATGTTGAAAAATTACCCTTGCATATGTTTTGTAAATAAAAAGGTATTGAATCCATGAGATTTGATAAGATTGTTGAGAATGTTTAGAAAGAGTAGAAGGTCCTAAACTACTTTGGGAAACTCTTCAGTTAGGAAGTTGGAGAGGGATGATGATCCAAGCAAATAGGACTAGACAACAAGCATGTCAAGAGTAAATCAAGTCTGAGAGCCAAGGAAAGTAAGAGATTCCAAAAAGAAGAGGAGGGAGCTGCCTAGTGATCTCAAAGATGGAAGACATCGTGTTTTCTGATCTGCGTTCTCCCAATTTTCCCAATCAGAGGCACCAGAATTTTCCTCCTAGGACCTAGAACTACATGAACTCTTTGCACTGAAAGAGCCTTAATAACACTTTGGGAAAATTGCTCCAAAGATGAGTTGAACTTTCCACTCTTGATGCTTCTCCAATCTGTCTCTTTTCCTCCCACACCCAAACCATCCCCTTCCAACTTCACCTCCTGGACATCCTCAGAAAAAAATATAATCTCCCTTGTTGGGCCCTCATCAGCCACCCAATTTCTTTCTAGGCTTCTGCTTTAACCACACTGGCTTCCACTCACTTATGCCCTTCATTCATAGCGCATCTTCTTGCTTGGTACCACAACTAGGGCTGTCCCTGTACTCCAGGTGCTACCTGCCTTCCCCTCTGTCTCCCTTCCGGACTCTGCTCAGAGGCTACTTCCACAAAGAGGCCTTTCCTGATTCCCCAATTATTAACCCCCTCTCCAGACTCCACACATTTTACAAAGATGTCGCTCTTACCTGTGTCAGGTCCTCCAGTGTTCATGGTCATGCCTTAATGGCCACTTTTGCCTTATGTTGTGTCTTCCCCTTGGTAGTTGCTCAATCCCTTTTTCTTTATTAAAGCGCATATGGATTTAGCCTACCACTATTAACCCCCTCTCCAGACTCCACACATTTTACAAAGATGTCGCTCTTACCTGTGTCAGGTCCTCCAGTGTTCATGGTCATGCCTTAATGGCCGCTTTTGCCTTATGTTGTGTCTTCCCCTTGGTAGTTGCTCAATCCCTTTTTCTTTATTAAAGTGCATATGGATTTAGCCTACCACTAGCGCACAATAAAAGCTTTGCCTCTGCAGCTGCAGGTCATCTAAACTCACAATTTCTTTTGAGACACCTCACCATAACCCCAATATGCTTTGGGGATCCTATATTCTCATCTCCCCAATATGTGGTGACAGAACTCCATCACATTGCACTTGATGCTCTATCTAATACACCAACTAGCTGCCCCCATCACAACTTGACTTTTAGGGAAATGTTTTGCATAATTTCACTTATAATTTCTTCATTATGGATGAGAATAAGGGAGAGAACCTGGAAGTCAAAAATCTTAAAAACAAATGTAAAAAGTTAGATCTGAATGTAACTGGGTAAAAATATTAAATATATATATATATATATATATTTTAAAGAGAAACCAAAATGCCTCCAACGTCCTAATGACTTAAGGAACACAGAGAAAGAAAAAGCTCTACTCAGTGAAGTTCCATGAATCCAAAAATAAGAGATTTGAACAATGAGAAACAGGGGAAAATCTTTTCCAAGAAAAAGCACAGAAAATGAAATTAATCATTTAAAGAACAGCAAAGGTGGGGGCAGCTAGGTGGCTCAGTGGATAGAGCAACAGCTCTAAAATGAGGAAGACCTATGTTCAAATCTGGATTCAAACACTTAACACTTCCTAGATGGGCAAGTCATTTAAACCTGATTGCTTTAGCCAAGGGAAAAAAAAAAAAAGAATAGGAAAGGGAACTTTACCTCAATTTTGAATAAGATACTTAAAAAAAAAAAAAAAAAAAAAAAAAAAAACAAGATGTCAGAGATTAGAATGGAAAAGATTTATGGAATCTTCTAAATAAGAATTGCTCAAGAATATATTCGACAAATATATTTTGGGATTAGTACTGGAATTTTCCATTAATTATTAACATTTATAATGGGAAGATTTGCTGGGGGTTTTGTCATTCTCTACTTAAGGTAGGTGAGAGAGGTTCAAGAATTTTTTCCTATAAAAATATTTCTTTTTAAAATGAAAGTGATAGATATAATCTACAAGTATAGCTAAGGGAATTCTTGATTCAAGATATAGATTTAAAAGATAGAGATTATCATGAAACTAATTTTATGATTTCTTGTAATAAAATCTTCATCAATGAAGAAAATGACATCAAAAAACCATGAATATATTTTTTTAATTTTGAAATTCATACAAAAGAAATCAAATGAACATTTTAAATTTACATAAAACAGAAAAATATGTCAAGAAACAATTCTGCAAAACTTCGATTTCTTTTTTGAATAGTAATGAATTCAATAAAACATTTTTCAAAACTTGCTCAGGCCTTCTGTTCTACTGCAGGCATCATTATTGTAAAGTTTTCTTTATTTTAGATTAAAGGATTGGGGTGGCTATTACACTTCCCACTGCTATCCTCTCCCACCCAAAAGAGAAATGAAGCCAACAATGACCCAAAAAAAAAAAAAAGTTTCACTGCAGTGTGGATTCTCTGATATCTGGCAAGATGCGAGCTGCATCTAAAACACTTTCTACATTGATTGCATTTTAAAAGGTTTCTCTTCAGTGTGAATTCCATGATGTAAAGCAAGAATGGAACTCTGTGTGAAAGCCTTTCCACATTGTTTACATTTAAAAGGTTTCTTACTATTATGGATACTCTGATGTTCAGCAAGAACATTCCTCTTGGTGAAAGCATTTGCACATTGATTACCTTTAAAAAGTTTTTACTCCAGCTTGGATTCTCTGATGGGCCAAAAGCTGGTAATTATATCTGAAAGCCTTTCCACATTGATTACATTTAAAAGGTCTCTCTCCAGTGTGGATTCTCTGATGTATAACAAGACCGGAAGAAAATCTGAAAGCCTTTCCACATTGACTACATTTAAAAGGTCTCTCTCCAGTGTGGATTCTCTTATGTTTAGCAAGACTTGAGCTGTAACTAAAGGTCTTTCCACAATGGTGACATTTAAAAGGGTTCTCACCAGTGTGGATTCTCTGATGTTCAGCAAGAATGGAACTCTGTGGGAAAGCCTTTCCACATTGATTGCATTTGTAAGGTTTCTCTCCAGTGTGCTTTCTCTGATGTACAACAAGGTGGGTCCTCTGTGTGAAAGCTTTTCCACATTGATTACATTTATAAAGCTTTTCTCCTGTGTGGATTCTCCGATGTAAAGTAAGACTGGCTCTCCTCACGAAAGCCTTTCCACAATGATTACATTTAAAAGGTTTCTCTCCAGTGTGTATTCTCTGATGTTCAGCAAGAACATTCTTCTTGGTAAAAGCCTTTCCACATTGACTACATTTAAAAAGTTTCACTCCAGTGTGGATTCTCTGATGGGATGCAAGCTGGTAGTTATATCTGAAATCCTTTCCACACTGATTACATTTAAAAGGTTTCTCTCCAGTGTGGATTCTCTGATGTGTAGCAAGATTGGAGGAGAATTTGAAAGTCTTTTCACATTGATTACATTTAAAAGGTTTCTCTTCACTGTGGATTCTCTGATGGACTAAAAGAATGTCACTTCGTGTGAAAGCCTTTCCACACTGATTACATTTAAAAGGTTTCTCTCCTGTGTGGATTCTCTGATGTGTAGCAAGACTGGAGGAGAATTTGAAAGTCTTTTCACATTGATTACATTTAAAAGGTTTCTCTCCAGTGTGGATTATTTGATGTTTAGCAAGACTTGACTTGCAACTAAAAGCCTTTCCACATTGATGACATTTAACAGAATTCCCTAGAGTATGCTTTCTCTGATGTTCAGCAAGACTATCACTCTGTGTGAAAGCCTTTCCACATTGATTACATTTAAAAGGTTTCTCTCCTGTGTGGATTTTCTGATGGGCCAAAAGACTGTCATTTCGTCTGAAATCTTTTCCACATTGATTACATTTAAAAGGTTTCTCTCCTGTGTGGATTCTCTGATGTTCTGCAAGCTTGTAATTATACCTGAAAGCCTTTCCACACTGATTACATTTAAAAGGTTTCTCTCCAGTATGGATTTTCTGATGTCTAGCAAGATGGGAGCTCAATCTAAAAGTCTTTCCACATTGATTACATTCATAAGTTTTCTCTCCAGTATGGGTTTTCTTATGTTTTGCTAGACTGCAGAAATCTGTACAAGTTTTTCCATATTGATTGCATATGTGAGGCTTTCCACACTGAAGACATAAATAAAGCTTCTTTCTAGGGTGGATTCTCTGATGGTCAAGCAGGAATGATCCGCAATATAAAGCTCTCCCACATTCAATACATTTACGAGACACCTCTCCAGTATGAGCCTTCTGAGGGCTAGCAAGAGCTGGCTTCCAACCCAAGGCTTTTCCACATTGATCATATCCAGATCTTTTCATTTCCAGGCGGTAAGGAAGAGATGAGAGATAGGAAGAGGTTGCTTCACATACATGATGTTCATAAGGTTCTTTTCTAATATTCATTTGTTGATGAGTAAGGAGATTAGAATTCTGACTGAAAGTATTCTCCCTTTTATTAGTCATGGAATGCAATTCATCAGTATCACTTTTATGATGGTCACTGAGGTCTGAACTGCACTTCACAGCTATATCCCATTGATTACCTGGAACCAACAGCTCTACCTTTTCAGTGAAGCATTTCTTGCACTCATTACCTTGAAGATAATCACTTCCTGAGGTCATTTTCTTACAATGATTTAGGACAGAAGACCATCTGAATTTCTTTCCAATTTCATCCAATTCACAATCACTCTTTGAATATCGATCGACTTCAAGAATAAAATCATGCATTTTCTTCAAATTAAAGTCATAGGGATCATCATCCATAAACCTTTGCAGATCACGTTCTTCCACATAAATTCCTAGCTTTTTACTCATCTCATATACTTTGAATCCAGTTTCTACATCTGAAGAAGACAAACATACATACATACATAAAAAGACAATCACACATATATAAACACAAATAGCAATATTACTTAAGAGTCATTACAGTTTGTCACCAAACTATATATACAAAATTTCATAAGCATACTCAGTGCAAATAATGGCTTTTAATATCCCAAGTCATTTTTAAGAAGAGACAAATTGGAGGCAGCTAGATGATGCAGTGGATAGAACACCAGCCCTGAAATCAGGAAGACTTGAGTTCAAATCTGACCCCAGACACTTACACTTCCTAGCTTTGTAACCCTGGGCAAGTCACTTAACCCCAAATGCATCAGACAAAAAAAAAAAAAAAAAAAAAAAAAAAAAGAGAGATGATGATATTTTTTTTTCAGCAAAAACAGGGGCCGCCCAAGGCCAAGATGGCTACCGAATACTTAATACTTCTTTGTGCTAGAATAGTTACTGCTAATTTAGAGGGAAAACTGAGCCAACACAAAATTGAAAATTGTAGAGCAGAAATGGAATAGACAGTTTTTAGAAATTTGTTGCATAGTATTGCATTTACTCATCTAGGAAAAAAAGTAAACATTCAAATTGTTTTGATGAAAATAACAGGGAAATTCAGAAGGTATTAAATGAAAAAAATGAGAACTCTACAAGATTTACAACATTACAAGTAATTTAGATCATCCATCTCTAGGACGGCACTATTTAACTCCCCCCAAAATTTAAGTAAAGGTTGGATTTTTGGCCAGTAAATAAAGGCAGAAAAAGTTCATTTTTGTATTGAGTGTAACAATCTAAAGCTCTTTTATGATGCCCTGAAGACTATTTATGGACCAAAAACCTATTTAAGCTGCCCAATGCTGGTGGAGCTACATTGATTAGTGATAAGGATGTGATAATGGAAGAGATGGAGTGAACTGTTTCCTAAAGTTCTCAACACACCATCATCAACCACTGCTGAAGCTATTAATCATTGATCGTAGGTCATATTCCATTCCTCTTTAGCCATTCATGAATTGATGGCATTTCTAGTCTCTAGCTTTTTATCACCAAAAAGAGAGCTGCCATTAATCTTTTGAAACATATACATTTACTTCTTTTTTCCCTCATTATCTTGGTAAACAGACCTTCTAGTGTATTTTGGAGTCAAAGAGTATACACAGTTTTATAACTCTGTTGTCATAACTCCATATTGTTCTCCAAATTGAGTGTATCAGTCCACAATTTCAGCAACAATATATTAGTGTTCCCAACATGATATCAAAATGGTTTTTAACTTGCATTTCCCTAATCAATAATAAGTTAGAGTATTTTCTCATAAGACTATAAATAGATTTAATTTCTTCATTAGAAACTACTGTTCCTATCCCTTTGAGTATTTTGGACATGAGATTTTCAAATGAGAAGTTTTCTCTAGAACAGGGACCTTTGTTCTTCTCCTTCAATTGCCTGACCCTGAAGTTCACTGTGCCAGAGTTGAAATCTTTGGAGGCTGGGACCCCAGGCCAATGCAGATGCCCCCAGGGCTTGCTCTTGGCTAACTCAGCAGAGTCTGCCTAGAGTGCATAGAACTGCATTTGGGTTAAATCTCCACCTAGGGAGATGAGGTCCTTCTTAAGATCCTGTTAGGGTCCCTACTACTTCTGGAGTTTTAGTCACTTTTGCTGCTCAAAATGAATTGTGAGGCACTGATTTTTTGTTTTAGGGGAAGAGTCTTAGAGAGCTAATTATTTCCTATCCTATTATTATGCCATCTTACCAGAAGCCTCTCTCATTCTTTTTTAGAATGATTTCAGGGAGTTTACTTAACAACTGTGGCAGTAAGGTCAGCTATCTAACTGAGGGTAAATTATGTAACTCAAAAAGGTGCAGCCATGACCAAAATGGATGGACACTTGGTGCACTCAGATAACTGAGCACTTAATACATCTTCTGAGAAGCAACACAGTGTGGATCACTTCTGTGCTGTTTGTGCTCATTTTGAACTGATGATGAACAACAAGAAAAGAGAGAAAACGGTCCTTACCCAGGGACAGCAGATTCTGGACACTCTCCAGCATAACCTCCTTGTATAGCTCCTTCTGAGAAGGGTCCAGGAGCCCCCATTCTTCCTTAGTAAAGTCCACCATAATATCCTTGAATGACACCATCTCCTAAATCATCAAAAAGTCACTTGATTTAATGCTAAAAAGGGCCTCCAGAATTCATCTACTCTAACCCTCATCAACTAAGAGGAGGAAGCTGAAGCAGAGACAGGATTTCCCTAAAATTCATATAACCTTTAGAAGTGTCAGAGCCCACATTTGGAACCAGGCATTAAGAGACCAATGGAATATTGAGAAAAACATTTTCCATTTGAAATGAGATTCATGTTGGATAATAAAAGTTGTAAAACTGTTTTATGACAAAATAGTTCTCCTAGTGAAATAAGGGAGAATATATGAATTCTATAGAATCTGTAAAGGTGAAAGAGAGAAGATGATGAGACATCCCTCTCCACAAGAAGGGTCTTAAATGATATATATAAATAACATGAAGAATTTGTGAGAAGCTTGTAAATACTGTGTATTCTGGGAAGAAACAATTAGCAATGATCACTGAGGAGAGAACAGAAAAATTATCTAGTAAATTTCCTCTGAGTCTAAAATGAAATCTTAACTAGATGGAAGCAGCAAAAGAATTATAAAGAGTATTTGGCCTCAACTATCTGGTATGAGACTTTCCAGACAAGTGATGAAGCTTTATCTCTTCTCATAAGGTGAGTTTATTAATGGAATATGTTCTGTGAGAGAGATTAATTGGGACACTGTCTCCTAGAAATCCATTGCTGTGCTTGTCTTCTCCAAATAGGTTTCACTCAGAAAGTCAGAGGTCAGGCAGCTGATCTGAGCTGTAAGTACCTGGTCTCCAAGGAACATGAAGTTTCCTCTGATGCCACATTCTTGCCCTGACTCCTATTTCACTCAGTCCTCTAGAGCCCATCCAGAGGTCAGACTATCCTGGCTGGGGAGACCTTTGAACCTGCCCAATCCTTATTCTGTGATTGCTTCCTGCTCATTATTTTTTGCCACCCAATCCCAATTTCTGTGAAATGATTATGAAGTGATCCAAGCTTTCTGAAGAGCAACTTGGAACTATGAACAAAGGGCAACCAAAGTGTGCAAATCTTTAGAACTACCAATAGCATCTCTAGGTCTGTGGGAGATTACAAAAAAAGGGAAAGGGCTTACATGTCCAAAAATATTTTTAGCAGCCCTTTTCCTAGAGGCAGCATTGTGGAAATTAAGGGAATTCCCATTAACTGGGGAATACCTGAACAAGCTGTGATATATGAATATAATGAAATAGTACTGAACAATAAGAAATGATGAAGAGGCAGATTGCTAAAAAAACCAAACTGACACAAACTGAAATAAGCTGCATTATGGGAACCTACCAAGAGGCAGTACCAAGGCCACCTAGACCTTTGACACACCTATTTTCTGCCACTTTATTGAGCAAGGAACAATGATTTGTGATTATGGGAACAGGAGTAAGCTGAGGGTTACAGCTCATGGGTAGGAATGCCTTGACTATTTTCTAAACATTTATTGACTTGTTCTGAGACTTGGCAAAGAAGAGGGACTCAGAGAGCCCTGGGAGTACTTGGGTGGTCTGAGTGGGCAGGAAATGGGCAGCCCCAGGAGGGCGATTCCTGCCCTGCTGCCAGCCCTGCCAGGGCCCCCTCCCTCTGACAGGAGGAAGCTTCCTGGGCTCCCCCTGGGCTGAGGCTGCTCAGCTCCGGGCAGGGGCCGCACTCACCTGGGACGGGGGGCTCCGGCTGCCGGGGGCCATGTCTCTGGTTCCGGGCTTGGGCCCTCTGCCAGCCGGGCTGGGGAGGGAGAAGGATCTCGACGAGGGAGGACGGGGTCTGAGTCTTCTCTACCCAGGCTGGATGCTGACCTGCCCACAATGAGAGAGAGGTCTTGGGGAAATGACAATGAGGAGAGGCTGCTCCCCAGGAGGAGGCCGAGAGATCTCAGAGAGAACAGAGATCTCACCTGTGGGGGCAGGGAGACCTCCCAGAACCCAGCACTGCACATTAAGGTTTCCCACACTCTGGGGGGAGGAACAGCCCAGGGAGCATGAGCCCTATGGGGGCGAGGTCACGGGGACTTCCCGGGAATCCCCGGCAGTCTCCTGTGGCCTTGGCCAAGACTCTCCTCCCCGCCTGCCTCATTTTCCCCAAGTGTTACAGGGGCCCCTCCCCCACAGACCTGAGAACTGCTGAGAGATGTCCCAAGAACACCAGGAGGGATAAGGGTCAAAGGGCGGAGCTGGATGAGAGCCCAGACCCTGAGCAGCCCCTCCCCCTTCCAGTCCTGCAGGGGAACCTCCTCCCCCGGTCCTACCCTCCTCCAGGCAAAGGGGAGGCCTGGGCAGTTCACGCTAAGAGCTGCCTGTAGGGGGCGCTCCTGTATTTAGTGATCTCATTGGGAAGGATAGAGGGAAGGCTGCTCTCACCTCCTTTTCACATTAGAGGAAACTGAGGTAAACGGGGACCAAGTTTCAGGCTCCCCGCCCCCTCCCAGTGTACAAGGGCCAAGGGCGCCCGGGGCTCAGTGGGGGAGGGGTCAGCTGGGCTCCCCCAGGAACCCTCAGCAGCCCCCCAAGCTGCAGCGAAGCACCAGCCCCGGCCCCTCCCCCATCTCCGCCCACTCGGGTTTAATCTCTCGGGGCTGAGGCCCCCAGCTAGTTACACACCTACGAGCCGTCAGGTAACCCCCCCCCACGCGGAAGCACGCATTTCAGTTCCCCGCCCAGCGACAGCACTTTTGCACTTGTCCGCCAGCCCCCCTCCCTTGCACGCGCACCCCCACACTCGGAGCTTCACAGGGGTACCAGATTTCCAGACTCTGCCTCGCTCCCATTTACTGGACGGGTGCGGAAGGAGAGGAGCTTAAGGAGGAAGGGGAGGAGCTTAAGGAGGAAGGGGAGGAGCTTAAGGAGGAAGAGGGAAGTTCCAGGCCGAGCCGGCCCTCCTCCCCTCCCCCCCTCCCCCAGCACTGAAAGGAGAACGAGAAAACTCGGGACTCAGGAATCTGCGCCTGCGCCCCGGCAGTCTCCCAGCATGCCCGGGGATTCAGCAAAGGAGGGGCCGGGGAGGGGCGGGGCGTGAAGCCTCTGGGAGTCACGCTAAGGCTTCCTAGGCTGCCTGCTGAGGGAGGGGTTGCCCCGTCATTCTTCTCCTGGCGAGGACCAGCGCGCGCGTCCCTTCCCCCAGGAGGAGGGGGCCCCGCCCGGGCTAAGTCCCGCTCCTCCGCAGGAGCAGGGCCGGCAGGGAAGCCCGGTTTCTTTCTCGGGGCGAGGTGACGCAATGCGAAGCGGGGTGCTGTGGGGGGGGCCTCAGATTGATGGTTTCATTTTGCGCAGCCTCCCTTTTTCTGGGACTAGGACTGGCCCTTCTGGTCCAAGGTGCCTTTTAGCCTGGAGAACAGCCCAACCTGCCAGGCACAGGCTGGGGAGGAGGAAGGGGGAGAGAGCCCGTGACCGGGGAGGCCCCCTGGGGGGAACTGTTTTTTCTTTCTAATTACTTATCCTAAGCGCTTTTCACCAGCTCTGTCAGCCTTGGAAGGGCAAGGGCTGAGGAGGCTTGGGTCCAGCTCCTTCCCCCTCCCTGAAGCCCCCAGGCCTGAAGGTCTCCTGAGATCCAGAAGGGTTTTCACTGGCCCATCCCCCAGAAAGCATCGGCATTCTTGGGTACCCCAGAGCCTGCGCTTTGGATCTGCAGAAATGGGCCATTAGAGCCAAGGAACCGCTCCAAGTTGGGGGGGATTCTGGGCTTTGGGAGACGAAGCCTTACGTTGTTCGGCGCTCAATGACCCATTCGTGCTTCATTGGCTCATTGGCTGTGAGATTTCGCAAATACCTGGAAGAAATGCTGAAAAGTTGGGTTTCCACAGTGTTCCAAGTTTTGAGATGGTGTGGGCTAGTGGGTACCATTGTTGAAGAGCTTTTCAGAAAGTGAGAGTGTTAAGAAGGTTGGGATTCACAGAATAATTAAGTGATGGAGAGGAGGCCTCCAGCAAACAAGGAATGGAGGGTGGGAGAGGAGGCCTAGGAAGGCACAGGTGGATTCAGCCAATCAGAAAGTCTTGTTTTCAGAAAACCACAAACTTAAGATAATAGCCCACCCAGCCCAACCTAGGGGTTAATGACCTGACTTGACCAAATCACTACTGGGCCTCTGTAGGCTAATTGAATAGTAAACAACACACCCCAGAGGTGGACTTTTCTGCCATTTTTGAAACTGGGATATGTGATAAGAGAGCAGAACATGTTTTATACATATTAAAGGGAACATGTCGTGGGCATATCAGAAAGATGGAAACCTGGAAGAAATGGACCAACTTGTTCTCTGAAGGGAGGGGCTGCATCACAGAACAAGTACAAAGATTCCCCCAATTCTGTACTCTGGGCTTCCTCTTCCCATAAAAAGAACAGAGTCCCCTTCTGACCAGAAACTTTAAGATGATTCCTTAAGATTATATTTTAATAAATTTTCCTTGATATCTGATCTTCAGTGTCGAGTATTAATTCTTTTTTTCTTTTTATTTTTTTTTTATTTTTTTTTTTTTTTTTTAATTTAATAGCCTTTTATTTACAGGATATATACATGGGTAACTTTACAGCATTAACAATTGCCAAACCTCTTGTTCCAATTTTTCACCTCTTACCCCCCCACCCCCTCCCCTAAATGGCAGGATGACCAGTAGATGTTAAATATATTAAAATATAACTTAGATACATAATAAGTATACATGACCAAAACATTATTTTGCTGTACAAAAAGAATCAGACTCTGAATTATTGTACAATTAGCTTGTGAAGGAAATCAAAAATGCAGGTGTGCATAAATATAGGGATTGGGAATTCAATGTAATGGTTTTTAGTCATCTCCCAGAGTTCTTTTTCTGGGTATAGCTAGTTCAGTTCATTACTGCTCCATTAGAAATGATTTGGTTGATCTCGTTGCTGAGGATGGCCTGATCCATCAGAACTGGTCATCATCTAGTATTGTTGTTGAAGTATATAATGATCTCCTGGTCCTGCTCATTTCACTCAGCATCAGTTCGTGTAAGTCTCTCCAGGCCTTTCTGAAATCATCCTGTTGGTCATTTCTTACAGAACAGTAATATTCCATAATTTTCATATACCACAATTTATTCAGCCATTCTCCAACTGATGGACATCCATTCAGTTTCCAGTTTCTAGCCACTACAAAAAGGGCTGCCACAAACATTCGTGCACATACAGGTCCCTTTCCCTTCTTTATAATCTCTTTGGGATATAATCCCAGTAGTAACACTGCTGGATCAAAGGGTATGCACAGTTTGATAACTTTTTGAGCATAGTTCCAAACTACTCTCCAAAATGGTTGGATTCGTTCACAACTCCACCAACAATGAATCAATGTCCCAGTTTTCCCACATCCCCTCCAACAATCATCATTATTTTTTCCTGTCATCTTAGCCAATCTGACAGGTGTGTAGTGGTATCTTAGAGTTGTCTTAATTTGCATTTCTCTGATTAATAATGACTTGGAGCATCTTTTCATATGACTAGAAATAGTTTCAATTTCTTCATCTGAGAATTGTCTGTTCATATCCTTTGACCATTTTTCAATTGGAGAATGGCTTGATTTTTTATAAATTAGAGTTAATTCTCTATATATTTTGGAAATGAGGCCTTTATCAGAACCTTTGACTGTAAAAATATTTTCCCAGTTTATTGCTTCCCTTCTAATCTTGTCTGCATTAGATTTGTTTGTACAAAAACTTTTTAATTTAATATAATCAAAAGTATCTATTTCTTTTGTGATCAGTAATGATCTCTAGTTCTATTAATTGTCCTTAAATCAGATCAACTAATCCCTCCATCCTTGTGGCCCAGAACAGAGTTTCCAGAGAATTCTTCTAGACAAAAATGAGAAACATCAGCAATGAATTTGATTGGTTGGAACATTTTGAAACCTTCCATAGACATCATGGAAATCTATCCTCTATCAAAAATAGGAAACTTCTCATAAAGTAATGTGTATTAAAAACAAATTAACTTAGAAAATAATAGGCAATTTCTGCAGGAATGGGGAACGATGGGTGAGTAACACTCAGGGTTTCAGGTTTCCAGCCTCATTTAAGACCTATCACCTATAAGGTGCAGCTTTATTTTGAGCAGAAATAATGAATTTAGTTTCCTACTATAGGCTGTGTACGAAGTGAAGTTTGCTACCAGCAGATTGGTTGGAGCAAACAACCTGTCAACCTGCAGAGAATGGTATACAAAATTCTTTGTTTTCATGAAAATAAATCTTGCCCCCACCTCACACCTTCCACTCAGAGCTAAAAAATAAAGGACTGATCTATAAATGGGCAATCTGGTAAAGACAGGAACCTAAGAACTTGGAACAGTGGAGGTGTCCTTAATAGAAACGGGTAAGTTCACAAAGGAGAAAGACTAGGGGAAATGGGTTCCATATTGCTTTATAAAAAAGATGATTGAATCCATGAGATTTGATGAGACTATTGACAGTGTTTAGAAAGAGAAGAGTAGAAGACCCTAAAATTCTTTGGTAAACTCCTCAGGAAGGATGAAGGATGATGATCCTTCCAGATAGGACCAGAAAGGAAATCTGTTAAGAGTAAATCAAGTCAGTGCATTGTTGAAATTGTGAAGGAATTCAACCATTCCAGAGAGCAATTTGGAACTATGCTCAAAAAGTTATCAAATTATAAATATCTTTTGATCCAGAAGTTTTACTACTGGGCTTATATTCCAAAGAGATCTTAAAGAACAGAAAGGGTCCTGTATGTGCAAAAATGTTTATGGCAGCCCTTTTTGTAGTGGCTGGAAACTGGAAATTAAATGGATAACCATCAATTGGAGAATGGGTGAATAAGTTGTGGTATATGAATATTATGGATTATTATTGTTCTATAAGAAATGACCAACAGAATGATTTCAGAAAGGCCTGGAGAGACTTACACAAACTGATGCTGAGTGAAACCAGCAGGGCCAGAAGATCATTATATACTTCAACAACAATACTATATGATGATCAATTCTGATGGACTCGGCCATCTTCAGCAACAAGATGAACCAAATCAGTTCCAATTGAGCAGTAATGAGCTGAACCAGCTACACCCGGTGAAAGAACTCTGGGAGATGACTAAGAACCATTACACTGAATTCCCAATCCCTATATTTTTGCCTGCCTGCATTTTGAATTTCCTTCACAGGCTAATGGTACAATATTTCAGAGTCCAATTCTTTTTGTACAGCAAAATAAGTTTGGTCATGTATACTTATTGTGTATCTAATTTATATTTTAATATATTTAACATCTACTGGTCATCCTGCCATTTAGGGGAGGGGGTGGGAGGAAGGAGGAGAAAAATTGGAACAAAAGGTTTGGCAATTGTCAATGCTGTAAAATTACCCATGCATATAACTTGTAAATAAAAAGCTATTTAAAAAAAAAAAGAAAAAGAAATGACCAGCAGGATGATTTCAGAAAGGCCTGGAGAGACTTACATGAACTTATGCTGAATGAAATGAGCAGGACCAGGAGATCATTATATTAACAACAATACTATATTATGATCAATTCTGATGAATGTGCCTCTCTTCAACAATGAGATGAACCAAATCAATTTCATTTGTTCAACAATGAAGAGAACTAGCTACATCCAGGGAAAGAACTATGGGAAATGAAGATGAACCACAACATAGCATTTCCACTCCCTCTGTTTTTGGTCTGCTTCCATTTTTTATTTCCTTCTCAGGTTATTTTTACCTTATGTCTAAATGCGATTTTTCTTGTGCAGCAAAATAACGGTATGGATATAGAAACATATATTGTATTTAATGTGTACTTTAACATATTTAACATGGATGAGTCTGCCTGCCATCTAGGGGAGGGAGGGAAGGAGAGTAAAAGTTGAAAAAAAGGGTTTTGCAAAGGTCAATGCTGAAAAATTACCCATACATATATCTTGTAAATAAAAAGCTATAATAATAATAATAAAAAAGAGTAAATCAAGTCAGAGCACTAAGTAAAGTAAGAGATTCCAAAAAGAAAGGGATGAGTCTGGCTGGCTGGTCTCAAAGATGGAAGACATTATGTTTTCTGATCCATGTTCTCCCAGTTTTCCCAATCAGAGGCACCAGAAGTTTCCTCCAAGGACCTAGAAAGAGCTTAGTGTCACTTTGGGAGAATTGCTCCAAAGATGAGTTGAGCTCTTCCCTCCTAATGCTTCTCCAATCTGTCTCTTCTCCTCCCACACCCAACCCATCAGCCTTTGACTACAGTTCCTGGATGTCCTCAGAAAAAAATATAATCCCCCTTGTTGGGTCCCATCAACCTCTATCACATTTTCTTTCCAGACTTCTGTTCCAGCCACACTGGCCTTCCACTCACCCTTCAGTCTTTTTTTTTTTAAATAGCCTTTTATTTACAGGTTATATGCATGGGTAACTTTACAGCATTAACAATTGCCAAACCGCTTTTTCCAATTTTTCACCTCTTACCCCCCACCCCCTCCCCCAGATGGCAGGATGACCAGTAGATGTTAAATATATTAAAATATAAATTAGATACACAATAAGTATACATGACCAAACCGTTATTTTGCTGTACAAAAAGAATCAGACTCTGAAATATTGTACAATTAGCTTGTGAAGGAAATCAAAAATGCAGGTGGGCATAAATATAGGGATTGGGAATTCAATGTAATGGTTTTTAGTCATCACCCAGAGTTCTTTCTCTGGGCGTAGCTGGTTCAGTTCATTACTGCTCCATTGGAAATGATTTGGTTGATCTCGTTGCTGAGGATGGCCAGGTCCATCAGAACTGGTCATCATATAGTATTGTTGTTGAAGTATATAATGATCTCCTGGTCCTGCTCATTTCACTCAGCATCAGTTCATGTAAGTCTCTCCAGGCCTTTCTGAAATCATTCTGTTGGTCATTTCTTACAGAACAATAATATTCCATAATATTCATATACCACAATTTATTCAGCCATTCTCCAACTGATGGACATCCATTCAATTTCGTTTCTAGCCACTACAAAAAGGGCTGCCACAAACATTCGTGCACATACAGGTCCCTTTCCCTTCTTTATAATCTGTCACCCTTCAGTCTCAACTGATCTTCCTACTTGGTACCACAACACCTCCCTTCCCCAGTTATTACCTCCCCCTCCAGACCCAAACCACTTTACACAGATGACTCTCTTAACTGTGTCAGGTTCATCCCTTAATGGCCTCTTGTGCCTTATGGAGTGTCTTCCCCCTTGGTAGTTGCTCCATCTGTTTTTCTTTAGTAAAGCGCATATGGATTTAGCCTGCCACCAAAACAGCACAATAAAAGCTTTGTCTCTGGAGCTGCCGGTCATCTAAGCTCACGATTTGTTTTGAGACACCTCGCCATAACCCCAATATACTTTGGGGGTCCTAAATTACATCTCTCCAATATGTGGTGACAGAACCCCATCATATTTGAGCTGGTGCTTTATCCACTGCACCAACTAGCCACTCCATCACAACTTGATTTTTATAGAAATGTTTTGCATAATTTCACTTATAATTTCTTCATTGTGGTTGACAATAAGGAAGAGAATCTAGAACTCAAAAACCTTAAAAACAAATGTAAAAAATTAGGTCTGAATGTAACTGGAGAAAAATATTAAATAAATAATTTTAAAAGAAAAAGAAAAGGGAAGCCAAAATGCCTCCAAAGTCCTGATGCCTTAAGGAACACAGAGAATGAAAAAGTTCTAAGTCAGTGTAAGTTCCATAAATCTAAAAATAAAATGACAAATGTCGAATGACAAAGAAGAGAAATAGAGAAAAATCTTTTCAAGGAAAAGGCACAGAAAATGAAATTAATCATTTAAAGAATAGGAAAGGGGAGGGGTAGGGGCAGCTGGGTGGTTCCGTGGATAGAGTACCAGCCCTAAGTCAGGAAGACCTGAATTAAAATCTGTCCTCAGACACATAACACTTTCCAGCAGTGTGCCCCTGGGCAAGTCACTTAACCCCATTTGCTTCAGAAAAAAAAAATAGGACTCTACCTCAATTTTGAATGACTGTCATTGGAAAAAAAAAAAAAAAGACAAGAGCAAGATGCCAGAGATTACAATGGAAAAGATTTACAGCATCTTCTAAATAAGAATTATTCAAGAATATATTTGACACAAATATATTTTGGGATTAGACAGTACTGGAGTTATAATGTGAAGATTTCCTTTTTTGTCATTCTTTATTTCAGGTAGGTGAGAGAGGTACAAGGGCTTTTTTCCTATTAAAATGTTTGTTTTTAAAATAAAAGTGTTAGGTATAATCTACAAGTGTAGCTAGGAGAATTCTTGATTCAAGATACAGTTTTAAAAGATAGAGAATGTCATGAAAACAATTTTATGATTCAATATTGGTGAAAATGATAAAAGGAAACCATCAATATTTAATTTCTTTTCATTTAATTTTTTACATTTATAACCTTCAATACAAAACATATGCATGGGCAATTTTTCTTTTCTTTTTTTTATTTTCTTATCTTTTTTTTTCTTTATTATAATAACTTTTTATTGACAGATGGGCAATTTTTCAACATTGATCCCCACAAAAACTTTTGTTTTAACTCCCCCCCCCCCCCTTCCTTTCATGCCCTTCGCTAGATGGCGGGTAGTCACATACATGTTAAAGTATATGTTAAATACAATATATGTACACATATTTATACCATTATCTTGTTGCACAAGGAAGATCGGATTTAGAAAGAGGATAAAAATAACGGAGAAGAAAAAACCAAAATGCAAGCAAACAATAACAGAAAGAGTGGAAATGTTATGTTGTGGTCCCTACTCATTCCCGCATGTTCTTTCTCTGGATGTAGCTGGTTCTGTCCATTACAGAACAATCGGAACTGATTTGGATCCTCTCATTGTTGAAATCTGATTTCTTTTTTAACTTCGAAATTCATACAAATGAAATCAAATGAACATTTTAAATTTACACAAAACAGAAAAATATCTCAAGAAACAAATTTGCAAAGTTTGAATTTTTTTTGAGTAGTAATGAATTTAATAAAGCATTTTTCAAAGCTTTCTCAGTCCTTCTGTTCTATTACATGTATCATTATTGTAATGATGCCTTCTGTATTGTTTTAGATTAGAGGATCAGAGGAAGGACAATATTATGGCTAGTACACTTCCCACTGCTAACCTCTCCTACCCAAAATAGGAAGAAAAAAAAAACAACAACAACCAACAATCGTCAAAAAAAAAAAGTTTCACTCCAATGTGGATTCTTTGCGGTCTGGCAAAATGAGAGCTCCATCTGAAACTTTCCCCATTGATTACATTTTAAAAGGTTTCTCTCCAATGTGGATTCTCTGATGTTTAGCAAGAATGGAACTCTGTGTGAAAGCCTTTCCACAATGATTACATTTAAAAGGTTTCTCTCCTGTGTGGATTCTCTGATGAGTAGCAAGATTAGAGGAGAATCTGAAAGTCTTTCCACATTGATTACATTTGAAAGGTTTCTCTCCAGTGTGGATTCTCTGATGTGTAACAAGACTGGATGAGAATCTAAAAACCTTTCCACATTGATTACATTTAAAAGGTTTTTCTCCAGTGTGGATTCTCTGATGTCTAGCAAGATGGGAGCTGGACACAAAAGCCTTTCCACATTGATTACATTTAAAAGGTTTCTCTCCAGTGTGGATTCTCTGATGTTCTGCAAGTTTGTAATTATGTATGAAAGCCTTTCCACACTGATTACAATTAAAAGGTTTCTCTTTAGTTTGGATTCTCTGATGTGTAACAAGACTGGAGGAGAATCTGAAAGCCTTTCCACAATGATTACATTTAAAAGGTTTCTCTCCAGTATGATTTCTCTCATGTAAAGCCAGATGGGCAGTCTGTGTGAAAGCCTTTCCACACTGGTTACATTTAAAAGGTTTCTCTCCTGTGTGGATTCTCTGATGTCTAGAAAGATTGGAGGAGAATCTGAAAGCCTTTCCACACTGATTACATTTAAAAGGTTTTTCTCTAGTGTGCTTTCTCTGATGTAAAGCAAGATTGGAACTGTGTGTGAAATCCTTTCCACACTGATTACATTTAAAAGGTTTCTCTCCAGTGTGGATTCTCTGATGTGCAGCAAGATTTGAGTTGCATCTAAAAGCCTTTCCACATTGATTACATTTAAAAGGTTTTTCTCCAGTGTGGATTCTCTGATGTTCTGCAAGCCTGTAATTACATATGAAAGCCTTTCCACACTGATTACATTTAAAAGGTTTTTCTCTAGTGTGCTTTCTCTGATGTAAAGCAAGATTGGAACTGTGTGTGAAATCCTTTCCACACTGATTACATTTAAAAGGTTTCTCTCCAGTGTGGATTCTCTGATGTGCAGCAAGATTTGAGTTGCATCTAAAAGCCTTTCCACATTGATTACATTTAAAAGGTTTTTCTCCAGTGTGGATTCTCTGATGTTCTGCAAGCCTGTAATTACATATGAAAGCCTTTCCACACTGATTACATTTAAAAGGTTTCTCTCCAATGTGGATTCCCTGATGTCTAGCAAGATTGCCCTTCACCGTGAAAGTCTTTCCACAATAATTACATTTATAAGGTTTCTCTCCAGTGTGGATACCTTGATGTCTAACAAGATGGGAGCTTGATCTAAAAGTCTTTCCACATTGATTACATTCATAAGGTTTCTCTCCAGTGTGCGTTTTCTTATGTTTTGCTAGACTGGAGATATCTGTAAAAGTTCTTTCACATTGATTGCATACGTAAGGATTCTCACACTGAACACATAAAGAAGGCTTCTCTCTAAGGTCAATTCTCTGATGATCAAGCAGGAATGATCCGTAATAAAAACTTCTCCCACATTCATTGCATTTGTGAGACACCTCTCCAGTATGAGCTTTCTGAGGGCTAGCAAGAGCTAGATTCCAATTAAAGGCTTTCCCACGCTGATCATACCCATGTCTTTTCATTCCAGGGTGGTAAAGAGGAGACGAGTGATAGGATGAGGTTGTTTTACATACATTATGTTCGTCAGGTTCTTTTCCAATATGCATTTGCTGATAAGTAATGAAATTAAGGTTATGACTGAAAGCATTCTCATCATTATTACTTACTGAAACCATTTCTTTGGTATCACTTTTCTGATCACCACGGAGGTCTGAATTGTACTTCACAGCTATGTCCCACTGATTACCTGGAACCCAGGGCTGTACATCTTCAGTGAAGCATTTCTTGTATTTGCCACCTTGAAGATAATCACTTCCTGAGGTCATTTTCTTACAGTTATTTAGGATATTAGTCCATTTGAATCTCCTTCCAATTTCACAAACTTCCCAATAACTCTTTGGATAGCTATGTACTTCGAGAATAAAATCATGCATTTTCTTCAAATAGAAGTCACAGGGACCATTATCCATAAACTTTTGCAGATCATGTTCTTCCACAAAAATTCTCAGCCTTTTACTCATCTCATTTACCTTGAACCCAATTTCTACATCTGAAGAAGACAAACATATATATGTAAAAAGACATACACACATAAATAAACACTAATAATGATGTTACTTAAGAGTCATTGCAGCTTGTCACCAAACTCAATATACAAAACTTTATAGGTGTACGTGCAAACAATGGCTTTCAATACCCCAAGTCATTTTAAAGAAGAGACAGATTGGAAGCAGTTAAGTGGTGCAGTGGATAGAGCACCAGCCCTGAAATTAGGAAGACCTGAGTTCAAATCCGGCCTCAGACACAACACTTCCTAGCTTTGTGACCCTGGGCAAGTCACTTAATCCCAAATGCCATAGGGGTAAAAAAAAAAGATATATGTGACACCTGCATCCCAAAGTACTGGACAAATCAGAAACTGATCCTTTCCCAATGAAATATTTTTTTCAGCAAATGCAGGGGCCCAAGGTCAAGATGGCTACCAAATACTTAATGCCAGTAGATTAGAGTCTTCTTTGTGTTGGAATAATTTTTTGCTAATTTAGAGGGAAAACTGAGCCAACACTCAGTTGAAAACTGTAGAGCAGAAGTAGTAGTCTGTAGTAGACAGCTTTCAGAGATTTGTTGGATAGTACCACATATACTCATCTGGGAAAAAAGTAAACATCTAAATTGTTTTGATGAAAATAATGGGGAAATTAAGAAGGTATTAAATGAAAAAATGATTTACAAGATTACAAGTAATTTAGATCATTTCTAGGAAGGCAATGATTAACTCTCCCAAAGTATAAGGAAAGGGTACAGAAATGTTGGATGTTTGGCCCAGTAAAGAAGGTAGATATATAAAGTTAATGTTTGTATTGAGTGTAATAATGCAAAGTTCTTTTATGATGTGCTGAAGACTATTTATGGACCAAAAACTTCTCTAAGCTGCCCAATGGTGATAGAGCTACATTGATTAGTGATAAGGATGTGATAATAAAAGAGATGAGCTGAACTGTTTCATAAAGTTCTCAATACATCATCATCAACCACTGCTGAAGCTATTAATTCTGATCTTAGGTCATATTCCATTTCTCTTTAGCCATTCATGAATTGATGGCATCCCCATAATCTAGCTCTTTGTCACCCAAAAAAGAGAACTGCTGTCAATCATTTAAAACATACAAATTTGCTTCTTTTTTCCCTTAATTATCTTGGCAAACAGACCTTATAATGTATTTTGGAGTCAAAGAATATACACAGTTTTATAACTCTTTCATCATAATTCAAGATTGTTCTCCAAAATGAGTGGATCAGTTCATAATTTCAGCAACAATATTTTAGAGTCCCCAACATGATATCAAAATGGTGTTTTTGATTTGCCATTTCCCTAATCAATAATGTTAGACTATTTTCTCATAAGGGTGTAAATCGGTTTAATTTCTTCATCAGCAACTACCTGTTCCTGTCCCTTTGAGTATTTGAGAATTGAGATCTTTATCTGAGAAGTTTTCTCTAGAATTGGGCCCTTTGTTCTTCTCCTTCAATTATCTGATCAGCCCCTCACTGTGCCAAAGGTGAAAGCTTTGAAGGCCGAGACCCTAGGCCAATGTAGATGCTCCCAGGGCTTGCTTTTTGCTAACTTTACAGAGTCTGCCTACAGTGCCCAGCCCTTCATTTGGGCCAAATCTCTACCAAGAGAGATGAAGTCCTTCCTAAGATCCTGTTAGGATCCTGACAACTTCTGGACTTTGGTGATTTTGCTGCTCAAAATGAATTGTGAGGCATTGATTTTTTTGTTTTAGAGGAGATTCTTAGGGAGTTAAGTATTTCCTGTCCTATTGTGCCATCTTACCAGAACCCTCTCCCATTCTTTTCAGCAGGTTTTCAGGGAGTTTACCAATAAATGTGACAGTAAGGTCACCTACCTGACTGAGGGTAAATTATGTAACTCAAAAAGGTGTAGCAAAATGGATGGAGACTTGGTGCCCTCACATGACTGAGCATTCACTGCATCTTCTGAGATGCAACACAGTATGGATTAATTCTCTGTTGTTTGTGTTCATTTTGAACTGATGAAGATCAGCAAGAAAGATAGGAAATGGTCCTTACCTAGGGACAACAGATTCTGAACATTCTCCAGCGTGACCTCCTTGTACAGCTCCTTCTGAGAAGGGTCCAGCAGCTCCCATTCTTCCTCAGTTAAGTCCACAATAATATCCTTGATTGTCACCAACTCCTAAACCATCAAAAGTCACTTGACTTAGAGCCGAAAGGGCCTTCAGAGTTTATCTAGTCCAACCTTGAGCAACTTAGAGGAGGAAACTAAAGCAGAGATAAGATGTGCACAAAACTCATATAACCTTTAGGAGTGCCAGAGCCCACACTAGGAACCAGGTATTTAATGGTGAAAATCTCTTATTATAAAATGCTTCTCCCAATGAAATTAGGAAGAATATATGAATTCCATAGAACCTGTAGAGTTGAAAGAGAGATGATGTAACATCCTTCACCACAAGAAGGGTCATAAGTAATTATATATATTTTTTAAAAATCTATTAAGAGTTTGGGAGAACCTGGTAAATACTGTGTATTCTGGAGAAGAAACCATTAGCAGTGATCACTGAGGAGAGAACAAAGAAATTATCTAGCAAGTTTCCCATTAATCTAAAATGAAATATAAAAATGATGGAAATAGGAAAAGAAATTTAAAATTGAATCTGGTCTCAACTGGCTGGTATAAGACTCTTTCCAGATAAGTGATGAAACTTTCTCTCTTCTCATAAGGTGAGCTTATTAATGGAATATGTTCTGTGTGAAATGATTAATTGGGATACTACCTCTCCCAGAAATCCAGTGCTGTGCTTGCACTCCCCAGGTAGGTCTCAGCCAGGAGGTCAGAGAGGTCAGGCAGCTGACCTGGGTTGTAAGTGCCTGACCGCCAACGAATAAGAAATGGCCTTTGATGCCACATTCTTACCCCGATTCTGACTTCACTCAGCCTTCTAGAGCCCTTCCAGAAGTCAGGCTATCCTGGCGGAGGAGATGTTAGAATCTGCCCAATTCTTATTCTGTGACTGCTTCCCATTCATTATTTTTTGCACCCAATCCCAATCTCTTTCCTTCTTTAACTCTGGGAAGTAAAATCAATGCCCCCAAGATCTTATGACCCAGACTTTTACACATCTAGTACTAAGAGTTTTCCAAAGTGAATTTTGGAGAAAACATCACTGACTTCATTTGATGTTATGCTGCTCTTCTTTTATCAATGTACTAGATGTCCCCTGCAGACCAATTTCTCAATTGAGAAATGGTCAAAGGAAATGAACAGTTTTTAGATGACAAAATCAAAAATAATGTATGAAAATGAAGTGCTCTAAATCACTTTTGATAAGGAAAATGCAAATAAAAACAAGTCAGAAGTACCCCCTCACATCGATCAGATTGACTAATAAAACAAAAAATGATCAATGCTAGAAAGAATGTGGGAATACTGGGATGCTAGTGCCCTGAAAAGGAATTGTGAAGTGATCCAAAACTGCTCAAATCTTTAGATCTAAAAATAGCGCCACTAGGTCTGTATTATTCCACAGTGATTACAAAAAGTGGGAAAGGGCTTCCATGTGCAAATAAATTTATAGCAGTCCTTTTCCCAGAGACAACATTGTGGAAATTGAGGGAATTCCCATCAAATGGAGAATGACTGAACAAGCCGTGGTGTATGAATATAATGAAATAGTATCGTGCAATAAGAAATGGTGAAGAGGTAGATTTCAGAAAGAAATAAAAAACCAAACTAATGGAAACTGAAATGAGCAGAGCCAGGAAAAGACTGAATACAGAATCAGCAACAGAGTGTGATGATCAACTATGAATGACTCGGCTCTTCTCAGGAGAACAATGATCTAAGGCAATTATAAGAGACTCAAGAAGGAAAAGGCTTCCCTCACACTAAAGAAAGAACTGATGGACTCTGAAAGTGATTGAAGAATATATGGTAGTTACTTTATTCTTTTTTTCTCCTCTTTTTATCTGTTTCATTTTTCACAACTCTGATTTACAGGGAAATATGTTTTAAATGACAGCATGTTTATACCCATATCAAACTGCTTACCATTTTAGGAAGAAAGAAGAGCAAGGGATGGAGAAAAATTTACAACTTAAAATCTTATGAAGATGAATGCTACAAATTGTCATGACAAGTAATAATGATTTAAAGCAAACAAGCAAAATGTACCTTTTTGTATCTGGCTCCTAACCTGATCTCAGTTAAAAACTTCTATGGGAACCAGGACCCTCTTTCCCCTGACCCTGGGCCTTTTCGATGGCCTCTCTCCTGTCTGCAATGGCCTCCTCCCTCACCTCCGGCTTCCTTCACATCTCAGCTAAATTCTCCCTTTCTGTAACAAGCTTTTCCTGGTCCCCAAACTGCTCAACCTTCCCCCTGAGAGTGGCTCCCGTCTACACTCTCCAGCGCAGGTGTGGACACAGCTCATGAGATGTTTCCTCCCCTGGGAGGCTCCTTGAGGGCAGGACCTGATTTTTTTTCTTTACCTTCCTCTGGATCCTCAGTGGTTCACATGGAGCTTGGCCCAGAGGAACTAATTTCTAAACATCTATTGACTTAATCCAAGTCTTGGCAAAGGAGACGGGACTCAGAGAGCCCTGGGAGCAGGCGGGTGGTTTGAGGTGACAGGAAATGGGCAGCGCCAGGGGGACGATTCCTGCCCTGCTGCCAGCCCTGCCAGGCCCCCCTCTCTCTGACAGGAGGAAGCTTCCTGGGCTCCCTTGGACTTTAACCTGGGCTGAGGCTGCTCAGCTCCGGGCAGGGACCGCACTCACCTTGGAAGACGGTCTCCCCCTGCCAGCGGCCATGTCTCTGCTTCCGGGTTTGGATCCTCTGCCAGCCGGGGTGCAGAAGAGGGTCTGAAGATTCTCTACCCAGGTTGGATGTTGACCTGCCCACAATGAGAGAGAGAGTCCTGAGGGCAGGGAAAGTGGGGAGAGGCGGCTCCCCAGGAGGAGGCAGAGAGAGGTCCCCTGTAGGGGCGGGGAGACCCTCCCAGGACCCCCAGTTCTGGACACTAAGATCTTCTGCCCTGCAGGGAGGGTAGCCCAGGGAGCATGAGCCCCATAGAGTCAAGATCACAAAGCCTTCCCCCGAATCCCTGGAAGGCCAATGTGACCCTGGCCAAGCCTCAGTTTCTCCACCTGTAACATGGAACTCACACCTGCCAAAGGCACCAGAAATGATGACAGAGGTCCCAGGACCACTAGGAGGGAAATCAGTCAAGGAGCAGAGGTGGATAGGAGCCCCAGTCCCCCTCCCCCTCCTGTCAATAAACCTCCAGCCCCCACAGCCCTCCAGGGAA
Source organism: Sarcophilus harrisii (assembly GCF_902635505.1). Classification (NCBI taxonomy): domain Eukaryota; kingdom Metazoa; phylum Chordata; class Mammalia; order Dasyuromorphia; family Dasyuridae; genus Sarcophilus; species Sarcophilus harrisii. Next base: position 605,017,144 of record NC_045428.1, read on the forward strand.
ACGGAAGGACCGGGCAAAGTTTGCACTCAGAGCTGCCTGTAGAGATTGATTCCTGTATCCCAGGCCCTGGAATTACTGCTTTACAGAAGGGATACGTGGGGTGGGGGGGAGGGACGGGCTGCTCTCACCCCCTTTTTGCACTGGAGTTAACTGAGGCAAACGGTGTAAAGCTACAGAACCCGCCCCCTCCCCCAATGTGTGCAAAGGGCCACCGGCGACCGGTAAGGAGACCCCGCAATACCGGGGGCTCGGTGGGGGAGGGGCCAGTTGGGTTCCGCAAGACACACTCAGCAGTGCCCGCCCCCCTCCCCCAGCCACAGGGACGCATAAGCACGCCCCTCCCCCACCTCCCCCCAAGCAGGTGCACTCACTCAGGGCTCAGGCCCCAGCGCAGCGCCGCCCCCCCCCCCCCCCCCCCCCCCCCCCCCCCCCCCCCCCCCCCCCCCCCCCCCCCCCCCCCCCCCCCCCCCCCCCCCCCCCCCCCCCCCCCCCCCCCCCCCCCCCCCCCCCGCGCACGCGCGCCGCTGTTACACGCCCCCACGCAGCCACCGCACTTTGGCAAAACTTCCCCACCAGCCCCCGTCCCTCACACCCTCCCCTCCCCCACTCGGAGCCTGCACACCCGCACCAGATTCCCACTCTACCACCAGACCGCCCCGAAATGGTGCGGAAGGGGAAGAGCCTCAAGAAGGAAGCGAGACGTCCCCGGACGCGCTTGCGCAAGAAGCCCTCCTGCCCTCCCCCCTCCCAGCGCGGAAGGAAGAATAGAAATAAAACCGGGACCCAGGAAGCAGCGCCTGCACCTCTTGGGCCTCCCGGCATGCGCTGCGGCTCAGCGGCGGAGGCGGGAGTGACGTCACTAGGAGGCCTTTCTTGACGCAGTGAAGACTCTATCCCGATTCCTTCTATTCCTGGCTCCGCCCCCCCGCCCCCCCCCTCCGCTTCTTTCCCGCAGCTTCCCGAGCCTTTGGGGATGAGCTGGGGACGGAATGTGGGGCCCTTACAGGAAAGAGACCCGGATGTGACGGGAAATTCCGGAGGGAAAAGTGCACGTGGAAGTTCAGTGTTAGCTCATTTGCATAATTACAAAGGAGGGCGCGGCCCCCCTTCTCCTGGGAGGGGCCCCTGGCCACGGGACCTTCAGTGAGGGGGGGCCGGGAGAGACCCACGCTCGTGCTCAGCCCCCCCCCCCCCCCCCCCCCCCCCCGGCAGCTGCTCCTTCCTGCGTCCGTGGGGGGCAGGGAGGCTCCCTCCGAGCTCCCGCCTGAAACCCGGGGCTCTGGCCCCCCTGGAAGCGCCTTCTTCAGCCCCGCTGAGAAGGGGTAAAAGCCCCTGTTTGTTTCTAAGAGGCTGCCTCGGGCGCCTCCTGTCGGGGAAGCGGGAGCCCCCGGGGGGCGCCGGGAGATTTCTGGGGAACCGCGAATCTTCCGCTTCTTTCCAGGCCCATCCCGCGAATCCCCCCGGGGCGGGTCCGGCCGCGCTGCTTGTGGTCCCTCTCCATAAACCTCAATGATCTGATCTCTTGTGGGGGGAGGGGATGGAATTAGCCTGTCATGAGTTTTGGGGAAAAAAAGACAAAACCCCCAAACCAGGAGGAGCCCATTTAGAACCATTTGTGCTTCGGCCGCCCCAGCTTCCTGACGCCCACGTGCTGGGAAGGGCAGGGAGCCAGCAGGGGGCGTGTGCGCGGGTGGGGGAGGAGCTTGATTTTCACCGGGTTGGGGGCTGGGCCAGTCGTCTCTGTGCTTCCCCCCAGCAAGGCCTGGGTATGGGCCGATGACCCCCGGCCGCCGGGGATGGGCAGACGAGCCTTCCGTCCTGACCTCACACCCGGTGGAGTTGAAGGGAGCTTGGTGCACTCACAGGAAGAGAGCTCTCGGGCTCCAGCTCTAGCCGCGCAAAGGCCGATGACTGACCCTCAGGGAGCTCAGCGCTCTTTTCCAGAGGCAGCTGCATGGGGCAAAGGCCGGCTCCTGCACAACATCCGGGGCCCTGAGCTCGTGATATCACACCTTCTAGCTCTCAGTAGCTGCAGGAGGGAAACCGTCCTGGGTCCAAATCTTCATGCTGGAGTCTGTCAGATCTCAGCCAGTCAGAGCCAGGAGGAGTTTGGCTCCTGGAAGGATGTCACCTTCAAACACGGGCACTGGGTGGGCCCCATCATCCCCAGAGTTGTTCACAACCCCAGGGGTATGGCCAGAGGCAGGGAGGCAGCCAGGCAGGATGGCAGGGAATGGGGCAAGGGGCTAAGGGTCTCAAACATGATCCGTGTCACCCTTTCTTTTCTTTGGGCCAGGGGGCTTCTGTGAGCAGCACAGGGGGCTCTTTGGTGATCTCATGGAATACAATATAGAAAGCATGGCCCCAGCTCTCCACGTGCCTCCAGGTAGTAACTATTCCATATTCACTGGGGTATTTCAGGGTCAGAACTCCTCATCTCTCAGCCTAATCCCCCTCTGAGCCTTCTTCCCGGCTTTCACTCACCATCCCACCCTGATGTCCGGGATGCCCACAATGGAAGCAGAGATGCCCAGGAGCACTGCCTTCTGCACGGCTGACTCTGGCCACTTTATAGCCAGGGTGAGCAGTTGGAGAACAACATCCTCATCCATGGGGAGCCTGGAAGGGCCAAGTTAAAACCCTGGAGGGAGAAGTGGAAGGCACCTCCAGGGAGGGAGAGGCAAGGGAAAGCCTGGAGAACGGGCTCTGGGCTCTCCGAGGACCTGGAAGGGCACCTTGAAGAAGGAAGGCCTGGTATGTGGGAAAGGCTATAGGAAACCTCTGCTGCTGCCTCCTGAGGGACTGTCAGTCCGCTCTCATAAGGATCCCTCTCATGCCTTTGGGGGTACTGTTTCTTTCTCAGTCACCTGTTCCTCAGGAGTTAAGCTGGGCCCCCGAGCGCTCCATCCCCACAGGGATCATTTCTGTTCTCTGCCAGGCTGCTTTTTGCTGTTTCCAACCCTGAGTAGTTCTTAGTAAGTACTGGCCTCCTAAGGGAGGGCTTTGGAGTAAGTGACCACGAGTTTGTTTACTCCTCCCATCTTCCTTGGTGCTTCTCATACCCAATTTCTTCTGTTGCCCAAGACCTTTCTTCCTCAGTTCTGCTACAAGTGTAGATCTGGTCCTGGGATCTCAGTCCCAGATTTTAGGGAGAGTGTGGGGGTAAAGGACACAGGGCTCTGCTTTGGATGCAATTAGAGGGGGAAGGGCACATGGAAGTCCCTGAGGCTCCCTTCCCCATTTGACAGAGGAGGCAAGGGAGACAGCCTTGTTCCTTGCCCAGCATTACAGAGCTACAAAGCACTGGAGCCAGGATGGGGCCGCAAGTTTTGCTTAATCTAGTGCCCTTTTCATTCAAGTAACGGCTCTCTTCAAAATATCAAGTTGATTCAAATGTCCTCATGTTTTAGCAACTGACTACTATGACACCAGGGACCCAAGGAAAGATAATCATAAAAACAGCCAGGATTTCCATAGTGATTTCATGCTTGCAAAGTGTTTCATAATTATTGTCCAATGTAATCCTCATCTCCACCCTGGGAAGCAGAGCCCCTTGTTCTCCCCATTCCACAGATGGGGAAATTCAGGCAGGATCAGGTTACATGAGAGGCCAGGAAGGGCCAGAGAAGGAATTGGAACTCAAGCTTTGTGGTTCCAAACACAACATTTAATCCAGGGCGCCACCGAGCGGCGTAAAGACAGATTACAGAAATTCATGTTTGGTTAGCAAAGCATTTTTACAAGGATATTTTGTGGCAGAAACCACAGTAAACACCCAATAATTGGAGAACGGCTGAAGAAATCAGAGTCTGTTGTAACGTTCTCTGGTTGGGTTTTCTTGGGGTCTCTGGGAGTCTTGAGACCAGCCTTTGTTTCAGTTCAGTAATCACCACAAGAACAGCCAGGTGTTAAAGTCCAAATCCTTTATTGTCTCCTTGCCTGGGGGTGGGCAGCTTTCTGGAAAACCTTTCAGAAGGGCCTTGGTCTCAGCAGGGGAAGTGCAGGTGGCCAGTCCAGTCACCAGAAGCCTGACTGAAGGTGAAATGAATTTGTCTCCTTGGCTCGGAAAGCTTAAGCTTCAGCTCCTGCCTCCAATTCTCTTGTTTCTTCTTTTTCTCTACCTCTCTCTGACTGAACCTAGCAGAGGCTCCTAGTTTATATGCTCTACACTGAGTATCAACCAATCATATCACTAGGAAACCATTATTTGTTGTAAGATTAAATCAATCATACTGAACTTAGAGAAATATTGAGCACTGTAATAGTCTCTTTAAAATGTAATCTCTTATTGGGGTTTCCTTGGGGGTCTCTGGAGGCAACCTTAGTTTCACTTCAGTAATCACCACAAGTACAGCCAGGGATTAAAGTCCAAATCCTTTATTGTCTCTTTCCAAGTCTTGTCTCCTTTCCTGGGGCCCGGTTAGCTTTCTTAGAGGCCTATTTCTCTCCTTGGTTCTGAGAGCTTAAGCTTCTGCCACCTTCTCTGGCTTCTAAATCTCCCCAACTGAATCCTGGTTGAAACTCCTAGCACATATATGCTCTCTTAAAAGTGTGAATCTTGTAGAACTATAGTAAGTACTAAGTACCCAAACTGAACTAGAGAACTGTTAAGCACCATGCTAAATAACCATTGTCTCTATCAATTCCACTGACAGCACCTGGTTTCAAATTCTGGCCCATCACAAAGAACCAAAGAACTAAACTAGATAACCATTGTATCATCAATTCCACTAAGTTTAATACCTTGTAAGAAGTTCAGAGTTCTGACCCATAACATCTCCCGCTTTCTTTTGTTTTAGAACATAAGGTGGTCACTCTCCCTGACTTCTCAAGAAGGTAAGAACCCCAAAAGGAGGTGATCACGCCTTCTCTGACTCCTCAAAAAAGGGTGAAAACACCAAAAAAGGAGGTGATCAAGCCCTCCATGACATCTCAGGAAGGGAGATGAAAACACCAAAGGAAATGGGAAATCAAATCAGATTAGCAGGTTTCTAAAGGGTTTCACTTGAAACAGGTATACATAATATCAACTTGGGAGGTATTATACATAATTACATATGCACATAGTAATCCAGGCTAGTAGTGATGTAACAAATAACACGAATCACTATGAGGAATTGTCCATACGTCCTAGAAATGTTCTTGGGAATGTGCAATCTGTACTTGCCCAACCCCAGGAATGGCTCAGCCACCTCCTGATCACTGAAAGACCCCATCTTCCCTGGCCCAAACCAAGGGGGAAGATCATCCAGTTTATGACCATCTAGTCAGTGGAGAGATTCCTGCACTGGCCATCCTGAAACCCTTTGGCCCTGGTGGTTTCTGTATTTTAGCCAAGGCATTTTATAATAACCAATGAAATGCTGTTCTATTGATAGGATACTTGTATTCCTGTAATAGAGCTGAGAAAAAAGGAGCACCTCAGATGGGAGAGCCAGGTCTGGGGTCTACATAGAGGAGAACCAGACTCCTCTAATAAAGGGTTTGGGCTCAGAACTCTGCCTCAGTTTCTCCTCTATGCTATTCTGTGTGATTTTCCTCCCCTCACAATAGGATGGAAATTTGGGCTATTTCATGAATATTTCGTTCTGTTGAAAATCTAATGAAGGCTGTGCTGCAGAAGGAGACCTTCCCTTGTGAATGAGATCCCCAAGTTTCATCTCCAGCAGGATTTCTCCAGAGGGCAGTCAAGTATCAGCTCTAGAAGCCCTTGAAGGAAGCTTCAAGCACAGCCTTTATCCATCTTCCTTCTACTAAGCAATAAAGTTGCCTGCTGATCACCCTCTTCCAGGGAAAAGTGCAGCCACATGAACATATTTCTAAGACTTTTCAATGAATCCTCAGAGAGAAAGTAAAAGATGATCTCTGGTTGAAACCTTTCTCCCATGAGTGCCCAGGAATCTGCTGCTTAACGTGATCTTTCTCATAGGGAAAAACCATTGAATTCCATTTGAGTGTCTTTGCTTATCCATGACAATGATCAGATTTTTCTCTAACATGAACTCTGAGGTGGGAAATAAGAGATGATTGGTGCTGGAAGGTATTACCATGTTGGTCATGTGCATAAGGTCTCCCTCAAGTGGGGACCCTCTTCTCTTAAATATGCTTAGAATGATAAGTTCAAAGCTGTGCTATATTCACCACATTCATGAGGTTTGGCTCCACTGTGGATTGTCTAATATTCAGCAAGACTGGAGCTTCAAGTGAAATTGTTCCACATTGACTACATTCAAAACACTTTTCTCCAGTGTGGATTATGTGATGTTGAACAGGATCATTTGTCTGAAAGCCTTTCCTCATTGAATACATTTACAAGGTTTCTTTCCAGTGTGGATTGCCTCATATACAGCCAGATGGGAACTCTTTGTGGAAGTATTTCACATTTATTATTATCATACTACTTTGCCTTAGTGGGGATTTTCTGATGTTTACCAATCTTGGATTTGTAGCTAAATGCCTTTCCACATTAATTTCATTTATAAGTTTTCCCTCCAGGGTGGATTCTCTGATGTCAAGCTGGAAAGGACCTTTGTGTAAAATCCTTTCCTCACTGACTACGTTCAAAACCTCTCTCCAGTGTGGGTTCTTTGATGTTCAACAAGATTTCACTTCTGTGCAAAAGACTTTTCACAATGAATGCTTTCAAAAGTTTCTTTCCAATGTGAATTCTCTGGTGTGTAGCAAGACAGGCACAGCATGTAAAAGCCTATTCACATGGATTACATTCAAAAGGTTTCTTTCCAGTGTGGATTCTCTAAAGTTCAGGAAGATGAAACAAAGAGTTGAAAGTCCTTCCACAATGATTACATTTATAAGGTTTCTCTCCAGTGTGAATTCTGTAATGTAAAGCAAGACCTGTAGTCTGTATGAAAACCTTTCCATATTCATTATATTTGTAAGGCTTTTCTTCTGTGTGGATTCTCTGATGTTCTGTAATGTTGTAATTACATCTGAATACTTTTCCACACTGATTACATTTATAAGGTTTTTTTCCGGTGTGGATTCTCTAATGCTAACTAAAAGTGGAACTAGATGCAAAAGTCTTTTCACAGTGATTTCATTCAAAAGGTTTCTCGCCAGTGTGGATTCCCTCATGTAGTTAGAAAGAATTGCTGTGTGAAGATATTCCCACCTTCATTATATTTATAAAATTCTCCAGGATGAATCTTCTGAGATCTATCAAGGTCTGAGGTCCAACTATAGGCTGGCCCACACTCACCAAATGAAGCTTTTTTCATTCCAGCATCAACTCTAGATTCATAAGGAAAAGATGAATGATGGGATGATATTTCTTGACATTCACTATATTCATCAGGTTGCTTTCTTCTCTGAATTGCCTGCTGAGTAATGAGCTTAGAGATCTGACTCAAGTTCTTTCCATCTTGACTACCCATACAAAACATTTCCCCATGACCATTTTTCTGATGTCTAGTGAGGTCTGAACTCTTGCTGAAGGACATTTTCCATTGATTATCTGGATTCATTAGAATTTTAGCAGGCTTCTCTTGGGAATCAAAAAGCTCTACCTGTCCAGGAAAACATTTCTGATATTCATTATCCAGAAGATGGTTATTCCCTGAATTCATATTCTTATAGTGATTTAGGAAAGAAGATTGAATCTCCTTCTACTTTCATCCAATTCACAGTCAGACTTTGAGTTATCTACTTGGATGTCAGGGGCATGTATTTCCCTCAAAGTCAAGGCACAGGGACCATCTTTCATGAATCTTTGCAGGTCACATTCTTCCACAAAAAGTTGCAGCTTTCTTGACATCTCATTCCTTTCAAACTTTGGCTCCACATCTGAAGAAAATGAACCATCAAACACAAAGGCACAAAAAGTTATACACAGATAATTGAAAGCAAAAGCAATGACGACTTAAGACTTAGGTAGCTCATGCCCTTCTCCCTACTAACCTCAATAGAATAAAACTTCATGGATATATTCTTGTAGCAAAAACTGGCAAAAAAAAAAAAGTCTATTGACTTTTTCTCTGTAAGGAGAAGAGATCTACAGGATGTGAAAGTGATCTAGGAGATGGACACCACAGAATATTGGCCCTTCAATAGAAGGGGCAGCCACAGGCCAAAATAACAGCCAGATTCAATATCAACAGATTAAAGTGACTCTCCATGGGAGAACAGTTTGTTTCTAACTTGGAAGCAGCAAGGTTTGCAACATTTCAGCTGAAAAGGTCTGGGCAACTTTCAGAAATTTGTCATACAGTACTCATCTGGGATAGAACACTTGGAAATAACAAAACTGGTCTGATGCAAATGGTGGGGAATTCAGATGGTATGAAACAAAAACTCAGAACTCTACAGGACTTGCAAGTAAGTTCCCTCAATCATTTAAGAAGCCAGAATTTAACTCCACAAAAAGCTAAGTGCAAACAAAACTTGGGAGATCCAGAATTCTGGGCTCAGTAAGAGGCCACATAAAATTCAGGTTTGTGTTGACTACTTTTACAATGCCTATTTATGGGCCAAAGACCTGATAGGGTGAAGCTGAACTACTCAGTGCTGCTGGAGTCACATTCATCAGTGATACCAACAGGATCCTGGAGAGATGGGCTGAACACTTTTGTAGCACTCTCAGAAGATCATGGGAGATCACTTCACACCTACATTTTTAAAGTTTTGTAGAATTAGAAGATAAAAGATGTTTTTTCACAATTATTCTGGTGGAAAATCATTATTTATTCAAAACAAATGGAGCAAGTTATAGAGATCAAGTAAGTTTTATGATAAAAGTCTGACATTGAAAATAAAGAATTTATAAGAATATTGTTCATTACTCTGGGAGATAACTATGAACCATTACAAAGAATTCTCAATCCCTCTATTTATGTCCGCCTGCACTTAAGAAAAGATAGGAAAAGATAATGAAGAATGTTAGAAGGTATGAGGGAAAACTAGGATGCTAATATGCGGTTGGTGGAGTTGTTACCAGATCCACCCATTATGGAGAGCAATTTGGGATTAGAGCAAAGGGATATAAAACTCTGCATATCCTGTGATTTAGCAGTAACCCCACTGGGTCTGAATACCGAAGAAATCATAAATGAAGGAAAAGGACCCAAATGGGGAAAAGTACTTGTAGAACCTCTTTTTGAGTGGCAAAGAATAGGAAAATAAGTACATGGCCATCAATTGAGGAATGGCTAAAGAAATAGAAATGATCTGAAGATAACAACTCCTCTCAAAACAGATTTGGCAAGATGGAAAAAGAAAAGAACTCCTTGAAAAACAGCATTGGTGACTAAGAACCATTACATTGAATTCCCAAACTTTATATTTTTGCCTGCCTACATTTTGGATTTCCTTCACAAGCTAATTGTACAATATTTCAGAGTCCGATTCTTTTTGTACAGCAAAATAACGTTTTGGTTATGTATACTTATTGTGTATCTAATTTATACTTTAATATATGTAACATCTACTGGTCATCCTGCCATCTAGGGGAGGGGGTGGGGGGAAGGAGGGGAAAAATTGGAACAAAAGGTTTGGCAATTGTCAATGCTGTAAAATTACCCATGCATATAACTTATAAATAAAAAGCTATTAAAAAAAAACAAAACAGTCTTGGTGAAATGGAAAAGAGAATTCCCAAAAAAATGGAATTGGTGAAATGGGGAAAAAAAATCCAGTAAACAAAACAAATCATTTAAAAGTTCAACTGCCAAATTCAAAAGGTAATTTTAAAAAAGCTAACTGAAGGAAGAAATTCACTAAAAAGTAGAATTGAACAAATGGAATTGAATGACTCAACAAGACATCAAAAATCATGTTTTTCCTGACAATGAACACTGATCATGTGAGTCATCTATGGCTTCAATTGTTGAAATGGATATAAATAATTCAATTTAAAAAAGGTACAAGGCAAGAAAAAAGTGGATGGAGAGTTGGAGCACCCAGAGGACCTAGCGCCTAAGGCTGAGATGTACCAGAGTATGCATCCATTCTTTCCTGTTTATCCTGTATTTGGCCTTACAACTAAAACTAAGACAGGAAATGGTCCTTACCCAGGGACAGCAGATTCTGGACATTCTCCAGTGTGACCTCCTTGTACAGCTCCTTCTGAGAAGGATCCAAGAGCCCCTACTCCTCCTCAGTGAAGTCCACCATCACATCCTTGAAGGTCACCAACTCCTAAACCATCAAAAGGCATAAGATTTGAGCAGAGACTCTAGAATCTGTCTAGTCCAACCTTCATCAACCAAGAGGAGAAAACTGAACCAGGGTTGAGATGTCTCTTAAAAAAAAAAAAAAATCACATGACCTTTATGACTGTCATAGCCAACACTTTACAACCAGACATTAAGGACTCAATGAGATACTGAGAAAAGCCATTTCTGTTTGAAGTAAGAATCACGTTGGAAAACTAAAAGCTTGTAAAAGTTTCTTACTGTACAATGCCTGTCCTGATAAAAGGAGGGAAAATGTCAGTGACATATCAGTGAGGTAAGAGAATGTGTGTAAGAGAGAGAAGGGGAGGGGAAATTCTTCCCCATTAGAAGTGTCATAAGGGACATATTAAGGAAATTCTACGAAGAGTTTGGGGGAAGTTGACAAGGACTTTATATTCTGAGTCAATAGAACCTGAAAATGGATCACTCAGAAAAGAAGAAACCAAAAAAAAAAAAAAAAAAAAAAAGGTAAATTTGCTGAAATTATAAAATATTTTTAACTAGATGAAAGCAAGAGAAGTATACTAGAGATATATTGCTCCCAATATGTCCACAATGGAGTAGTATGAGACTGCTTGCAGCCAAGTGAAGCAGCATTCTCTACTCTTAGCATGAAAGGCTGGGATGACATAGGGCAGGATGGGTCATGGTCAAAAACATCTGCTCTCTTTATTTTATCATTGCCTTCACCCGTTTATGGAATGGATTCAGAGACTTCAATACTGAATTACTGAAAAAAAAGAGTAAATATGGGGAAAGGAGGATTTCCTTCTTCACTTAAAATGTCATATTTTATCACTTGGGGTTGGAGATGAATGAAACCTTATTATTTAGTTTGGAACTCAGTACCATAAAATTAGATTTACACTGAGGGATGGTATGTCTTCCAGAATCTCAATTTTCCCAAGAGCCATTTCTATTAGTAGACAAGAGTCTACTGTCAAAATTTGATCTTGGCCATGAGTATGAATGGAGAAAGAGGAGAAGCTTGGTGCCTCAGGATTGAGGAAAAACGGGCCTCTTAGCCACTTTGGGGAAGTTCTTTGCTCACATAAGTTACAAGAGCCTTTTCTGGTTTCCACAGGTTCCCTCTTCCTGAGCAAACATTGCCTAGAACCTCTTCCCAGTAGAAGCCCTGAGGAGAACAAGTGCCTCTTTTCCTTGACATAATTGTCTCTTAGAAATGCAGGGCTGTGCTTGCACTCCCCTGGTAGGTGTGAGCTTGGAGGTCAGAGAGATCAGGTGACTGACCTGTGCTCTCCCTGACTACCCCTCATAGAAGTGGTCTTGGGGCCCCCTTCATGCCATGACTCCTGCTTCCCTCAGCTCTCAGCCCACCCAGAGGCCCTCCTGACTGGGGAGATTTCTCAATGGTACCTAACTTCCACCATCCCCCCTAGTGCTGTTGTCTGGCCATCTTTAGGTCACTCCCTCCCAATCTCCTTCCTCCTTGGAACTCTGGGAAACACAATCACACCATGTGCACTCATGTCCCCCAACACATACCACTGAGGCTTTTAGCCAGCAAATGGAGCTCTTCTGAATATTTAAGCAAACGTAACTAAGTCCACTTGATTCTACACTGGCTGTGCTCAATGTCAATACATTCAATGGCCCCTTTATTCTGTTCCTTCTGCTAATCCCTTTAAGAAGAGTCATGCAGTCACTTCCAGTGGGATTATTCTGCCTGACAGGCAAATGTTGAGTAACTTTGGGACTACCCAAGCAGCTACATTTGTCCTTGGCCTGCTCTATGGAGCTTTGGGGAAAACCTCTGTACAGACCTTTCAAATTCTAAATGCACAAACCCACATATTTTGTTCTTTTCTGTATAATGTCTCATTTTCCTTTCTCTGTGCCCTAACCAGATCTCACCCAGAACTTCTTTGTGAGTCCGAGTACAAGACAAAACCTAGCAGAGACAAAGGAGGCTCAGGACGAGAATCTGTGTCTATGTCACTTGTGGCAGTGTGAGATATGCATGTTCCTCACTCACCCATGGAAAAGGTCACCGTTCTGAGTGGATAAATAGAACTCAGTTTAACCTCTAGTTGGATCCTGTGCTACCTTATTCTGGGCGTTCCCAGCAAGGATCCTGACAATTCTCACAACAGGATAAAGGGAGATCCTATTTCCATGGCCCCCTGCTCATGGCAGATACCACAGAACCAGCCCCCAAAGCCGGGCCAGTCTTCTCCCACCTTCTTTCCCGCCTCCTCCTGGGTCCAGGGACACTGACTTCTGGTTGAGCCAGAGCCATAACTCTGGCATCCAGGGCCTTCTCTCATCCTGGGAATGTGCTCCTTCTTCCTCTGGGCTCCCAGCCTCCTTCCCATCTCACCTTCTGGAAAAAAAAGAGACCTTCCTGGTCCCTAAAATGGTGGAGCCTTCCCTCTGAGAGTGCCTCCTGTCTACACAGTACAGAGTTGTTATAGACAAACCTGATGGGTTCACTCAGGGACTAAAGGGACCATTACTTTGCCAACCTATTGGGGAGGGAAAAGAAGGTTAAAAAGTGCTTGGCACCCAGGAGCCACATTCTCAATGCTCATTGATGGGTCCTGACACCTGGCAAAGGAGAGGGATTCATAGAGCCCCGGGAGCAGCCATGAGGTCTGAGCGGGCAGGAAATGGGCAGCACCAGGAGGGTGATTCCTCTAACAGGAGTAAACTTCCTGGGCTCTCCTGGACACCTTCTGGGCTGATGCTGCTCAGCTCTGGGCAGGGACTGCACTCACCTGGGACAAGGGGCTCTGGCTATCAAGGGCCATGTCTCTGATTCCGGGGTTGGGTCCTCTGCCTGCCGGGCTGGGGAGGGAGAGGGACCCCAGAGAGGGAGGACGGGGTCTGAGCTTCTCTACCCAGACTGGATGCTGACCTGCCCATAATGAGAGATACCTCCTGGGGCAGGGACAGTGGGGAGAGGCTGCACCCCAGGAGGAGGCTGAGAAATCTCAGAAAGAAGGAAGCAGAGAGAGCTCAGTTGAGAGAAGGCAGAGAGATTAAGGCTCAAAGGAGAAAGAGATCTCACCTGTAGGGGCAGGGAAATCCTCCCAGAAGCCAACACTGGACACTAAGATCTCCTGCACTCTGGGGAGAGGACCAGCCCTGGGGGCAGAGCCCTATGAGCCCAAGGTCACAGGGCCTTCACTGGAAGTCTAGTATGACACCTTGGCCAACACTTTCATCCCTGCCTGTATCATTTTCCCCAAGTGTAACAGGGGCCCCCACCTCCCAAAGGCTCCAGAACTGCTGAGTGATGTCCCAAGACCACCAGGAAGGAAAAGGGTCAAAAGGCAGAGCTGGATGGGAGGCCTAGACCCTGAGCAGCCCCTCCCCCTTCCAGTCCTGCCTGGGAACCTCCACCACTCCTACTGTCTCGCTGAGTTGAAGAAGTTGAGCTCCAGCCTCAAGTGTTCTCGTCTCAGACCCTCTCTCTGGCTGAGTTGTCCCAGCTTATATGCTCTATTTCAATTACATCATTACAGTATACTGAGTATAAACCAATCATTATATCACTAGGGAACTATTATTTGTTCTAAGATTAAATCAATCATACTGAACTAGAGAATTCAGCTGATAAACTAGATAACCAGTTTCTTATCAATTCCACTGACTTACACCTTGTTTAAATCAATCTTACTGAGCCTTCCGTATATTTCTCCAAAGTTCCTGCCCTTTACACAGATACAGAAGAAATTTGGCATGCATCTACATTTCACACCCCAGAGCAAAACGAGCTCAAAATGTGTACACCATTTAGGCATAAGGGTGATATTGTAATGCTGGAGAAACTGAGGCAAGATAGAGATTTGAAAGTATTTAATTTATTTGAGAGGGAGAGGTTGTGTTGGGGGCATGTTGCCGCCAGGGCTGATGTCACAAAACATCCAGCAGGAAATGTGAGTTTCCCAAGAAACATTTATGTCTCTAAGCTTAGTAGATAGAGGCAGGGTAAGGGGGGGGGGAGTTGAAGTCAAAACTCTGGTAATCAGGAATCTCCAAGAAGGGACCATCAATCAGGTTCTGACAGGCTAAAGATAGGACTATAAATTCTAACTAATTGGGAGGACTTAGGAAGTGTCCAACTAGATCCAGGAATCGTGGGACTTAGATATAGAGACAATGCCAATTAGGTATCTGAGATAGAACATCTGGAGTTTTATCTTCTGGAATGTCAGATCTCCACAATCCTAATTATCTCAGTTCTAATGAGCAGAAAAAGGGGGTTGCAACAAGGGGGATTGAAGCAGAACAATTCAAGGAACTGAGGCAAAACAATTTTGGGAAACAGGAAGGACAATTAAAGAAACTGAGGCAGACATTCTCCAATTGAAAAATGGTCAAAGGATATGAACAGACAATTCTCAGATGAAGAAATTGAAACTATTTCTAGTCATATGAAAAGATGCTCCAAGTCATTATTAATCAGAGAAATGCAAATTAAGACAACTCTAAGATACCACTACACACCTGTCAGATTGGCTAAGATGACAGGAAAAAATAATGATGAGTGTTGGAGGGGATGCGGGAAAACTGGGACATTGATGCATTGTTGGTGGAGCTGTGAACGAATCCAACCATTCTGGAGAGTAGTTTGGAACTATGCTCAAAAAGTTATCAAACTGTGCATACCCTTTGATCCAGCAGTGTTACTACTGGGCTTATATCCCAAAGAGATTATAAAGAACAGAAAGGGACCTGTATGTGCACGAATGTTTGTGGCAGCCCTGTTTGTAGTGGCCAGAAACTAGAAACAGAGTGGATGCCCATCAGTTGGAGAATGGCTGAATAAATTGTGGTATATGTATATTATGGAATATTATTGTTCTGTAAGAAATGACCAACAGGATGATTTCAGAAAGGCCTGGAGAGACTTACATGAACTGATGCTGAGTGAAATGAGCAGGACCAGGAGATCATTATATACTTCAACAACAATACTATATGATGACCAGTTCTGATGGACCTGGCCATCCTCAGCAACGAGATCAACCAAATCATTTCTAATGGAGCAGTAATGAACTGAACTAGCTATACCCAAAGAACTCTGGGAGATGACTAAAAACCATTACATTGAATTCCCAATCCCTATATTTATGCCCACCTGCATTTTTGATTTCCTTCATAAGCTAACTGTACAATATTTCAGAGTCTGATTCTTTTTGTACAGCAAAATAACGTTTTGGTCATGTATACTTATTGTGTATCTAATTTATATTTTAATATATTTAACATCTACTGGTCATCCTGCCATCTGGAGGAGGGGGTGGGGGGTAAGAGGTGAAAAATTGGAACAAGAGGTTTGGCAATTGTTAATGCTGTAAAGTTACCCATGCATATATCCTGTAAATAAAAGGCTATTAAATAATAAAAAAAAAAAAAACAACAAAAAACAACAACAACAAAAAAAAAAAAAAAAAAGAAAGAACTCTGGGAGATGACTAAAAACCATTACATTGAATTCCCAATCCCTATATTTATGCCCACCTGCATTTTTGATTTCCTTCATAAGCTAACTGTACAATATTTCAGAGTCTGATTCTTTTTGTACAGCAAAATAACGTTTTGGTCATGTATACTTATTGTGTATCTAATTTATATTTTAATATATTTAACATCTACTGGTCATCCTGCCATCTGGAGGAGGGGGTGGGGAGTAAGAGATGAAAAATTGGAACAAGAGGTTTGGCAATTCTTAATGCTGTAAAGTTACCCAAGCATATAACCTGTAAATAAAAGGCTATTAAATTAAAAAAAAAAAAGAAAAGAAAAGAAACCGAGGCAGAACAATAAAAGCAAACTGTGGCACAACAATATTATAAGGAAATTAAGAGAACAAGGGATAGTTTGCTATCAGATTTTTGGAGAAGAAAGAAGTTTTTACACAAACAAAACCAACACAGCTAATATTAGAAGGAAAACAGAACGCTAGGTAAAAATTTCAGACCACTGTATCTGATAGTGACCTTATTTCTAATTATATAATGAACTGAATCAAATTTATTAGAATTCAAGTCATTCTCAATTGATAAATTGTCAAAGGATATAAACAATTTTTAGTTAAATTAAAGGCATCTATAGTCATATTAAAAAGTGCCATAAATCACTATTAATTAGAGAAATGCAAATTAAAACAATCCTGGGGTAACACTTCACACATCTCAGATTGGCCAAGATTACAGCAAAAGATAATAAGTATTGAAAGGTTAGTGGGAAAACTGGAACACTAATGCATTTTTGGTGGAGTTGTGAACTCAACCCACTATTCCGGAGCAATTTGTAACTATGCCCAAATAGCTATAAAACTGTGCATTCCCTTTAATGCAGCAGTGTTACTCCTGGGTCTGTACCCCAAAGGTCTCAAATGTGCAATAATGTTTGTAGCAACTCTTTGTGTTGTGGCAAGGAATTGGAAAATGAATACATGCCAAGCAGTTGAGGAATGGGTGAACAAGTTGTTGTATATGAAGATAATGGAATATTATTGTCCTATAGAAAATGGTGACAAAGCTGATTTTACAAAGGCCTGGAAAGAGTTATACAAAGTGATCCTGAAAGAAACAAGGAGAACCAGGAAAACACTGGATATAGTACTACCAAGAATGTGCAATGATCACCTGATGAAAGACTTGGTTCTTGTCAGTGGTGCAGTGATCTCAGGTAATCCCAATAGACTTTGAATAGAAAATGCCATCTGCATCCAGAAAAAGAACTATGGAAATTTAATGTAAATCAACACATGCTATATTCACTTCTTTTTTCTGTTGTTTTTTTCTCTCCCATGGTTTTTCCCTTTTGTTATGAATTTTCTCTCCCAACATGATTTATAAAGCAAAGTATCAAAAATTTTTATTTTTTTATTAAAAAAATGTCCACGTTCCCTGAAGGATTAGGCTCACTTTTGCTGGGTGATTCTTGACTGTAATCCTAGCTCCATTGTTCTCTAGTATATTCCAAACCCTCTAGCCCTTTAATGCAGCAGCTGATAAATCTTGTGTCATCATGACTGTGGCTTCACTGTATTTGAACTGTTTCTTTCTGGATGCTTGCAATATGTTCTTCTTGACTAGGGAGCTCTAAAATTTGGCTTTAGTATTCCTAGGAATTTTCATCTTGGGTTCTCTTTCAGAAGGTGGTTGGGAGATTTCTTTAAATTAAACAGAATATCAGGACTGCGGTGTTCTCTTCTTTTGTATATGATTGTTTTCTCTGGGAGCAGGTTTCTTGGGGAGGTTTTTGGAGGCAGCCTTAGTTTCAGTTCAAAGTAATAATCACTTCAAATGCAGCCAGAAGTTAAAATCCAGTCCTTTATTGAGTCCTTCAAAGTCTTGAGCTTCAGACCCTAGCTCCCTCCAAATGTCTCCAGCCAGCACAAAGATGGAATATGGAATGTATCTGTCTCCGCCTCCGAGAGTGGGCTTCTGTCTCTGGCCCTGAGAGTTCCTTGCTTATATGCTGTACACTGAGTACACACCAATCATTATATCACTGGGAAACCATTATTTGTTGTAGGATTAAATCAATTCTAAACTAGATTTAAACATTGTCTCCTCAATTCCACTTAGTACCTTATTTCAAGTTCTGGCCCATAACATCTCCGTGTAGGATCAGACCAATCATACTAAACCATGCTAAATTAGATAATTATTGTCTCTATCAGTTCTAATGACAACACTTTGTAAAGATTCCAACACAGGATAGCTTTCTTAGACAATTTCTTGGATGAAGATATCCAGTTTCTTTTTTTTTTCATCATGAATTTCCAGGAGACCAAAAACTTTTAAATTATCTCTCCTGAAGAACAAGAATAGAAAATAAGTAAATACATCTTCTAAGTCAAGTGTAATTAATTAAATTAACCAATCTCTAGAAATTATAAGAAAAAACAGGAAATAAATTCTCTCTCCTACATCTATTTCCAAGTCAGTTGCTTTTCTGCTGAGATATTTTTCATTGTTTTCTATCTTTTCCTTCCTTTGGTTTTGTTTTATTGTCTCTTGATTTCCTATAAAGTCATTAGCTTCCAGTTGCTCAATTCTAATTTTCAAGGAATTCCATTCCTCAAGCGAACTTTGGCATTTTTTTTTCCAATTTGGCCAATTCTGCTTTTTAAAGAATTCTCATTAGCTTTTTGTATTTCCATTTGCACCACTTTTAATTCTCTTCCTATTTTTCCTTTATCTCTCTTGCTTGATTTTCAAAATCCTTTTGATCTCTTCCATAGCCTCTGACCAATTCTTGTTTTTCTTGGAGGCTTTGGATGAAGGAGCTTTGACTTTGTATCTTCCAAGTATGTATTTGGATCTTCCTTGTCATCATAGTAACTTTTAGTGGTCAGAGTCTTTTTCTGTTGTTTGTTCATTATCCCAGCCTATTGCTGGACTCTTTCTTCAAGTATTGCTCTCTTGTACAGAGTGCACTGTCCCAAGCTTCAGGGTTTTTTTGCAGCTGTTTTCAGAAATTCATCTAGGAATTTGACTAGTAGCACAATTTTCTGCCCTGGACCTGTAAGGAGTGTCTCCACTCTACTGTGGCTGTAAGTTCTAATATGCTAAAGCAACAAAGGCCTTCCTTAGTGCTAGGAAAGAGACATCCTGTTAGCCAAGTCCAGAAGCTGCCACCACCACTATTTGGAAAAATAGACAAAAGAGTCCTGCCAAGCACAAATATGGTGCTCATATCTAAACCAAGAAGAACTAGAACAGAGAAAGAAAATTACAGACCAATCTCCCGCATAAATATTGAATATTTAAACTATAATAATAGCACAGAAATTAGAACAACTTACCAGCAAAATTATACACTATGACCAAGTGGGATTTATGCCAGGAATGCAATGCTGACTCAATATAAGGTAAATTATTGCCACAATTGACCATATCAATAACAAAATGAATAGAAATCATAGGATGATCTCAATAGATGAAGAGAAAGCTTTTGACAAAGTACATCATCCACTCCTATTAAAGACAGTAGAGAGCATAGGGATAAATGGAGTTTTCCTTAAAATAATAGGCAACCTCTATCTAAAACCATCATCAAGCATTATTTGTGTTGGATATAAGCTAGACACATTCTTAATAAGTGCAAGGGTGAAACAAAGATCTTCATTATCACCACTATTATTCAGTATTGTATTAGAAATTTCACTTCTAGCAATATGAAAAGAAAAAGAAATTAAAGATATTAGAAAAGGTAATGAGATAAAGCTATCACATTTTGCAGATGATATGATGGTATTCTTAGAGAATTCTAGACATAATCCAAAAACCTGCTTGAAACAATTAATGTCTTAAGGCAGGATATAAAGTAAACCTACAGAAATCATCAGAATTTCTACATGTTACTGACACAGCCCAGCAGTAAGAAATAGAGAAATTCCATTTAAAATAAATATAGACAAATTAAATATTTGGATGTCTTCCTACCAAGACAAAGCCAAAAACTTCAATAAAATCACAAAACACTGTTCACACACATAAAGTCAGATCTAAACTAATGGGAAAATATCAAGTACTCAAGGGTATGAAAATGACAATCCTATCTAAATCAATTAATTTACTTGTTCAGTGCCATACCAAACGCCCCCCAAAATTAATTTGTAGAGCTAGAAAAAATATTAACAAAATACATATAATCAAGAAAAGGCCAAAAGGTCAAGGAAATTAATGACAAACAACAACAACAAAGGATAATAACCTAGCAGTGCCAGATCTAAAACTCTAACATAAAGCAGCAGTCACTGGAACAATATGGTTTTGATCTAGTGGATCATTGACTAGGTTGGATATATATGATACAAAAATCAATGACTATAGTAAGTAATTTACTATTTGATAAACCCCTTAAACTCCAGCTTCTGGGATCAGAACTCAGTATTTCACACAAAAAACAAACAAACAAACAAACAAAAAACTGGCAAGAAAACTGGAAAAAAATAGATCAGATATTTGGTGCAGAACCACATCAAAACAAGAGTAAAACAAGGTCAAAATGAATACATGATTTAGGCATAAGGGATACTGTAAGGAAATAAGGAGAACAAAGGATAGTTTACCTATCAGATATTTGGAGAACAGAAGTTTTTGCACAGATAAAACCAATGCAGATTATATTATTTTTTCTTCTTTTTCTTTTTTCATTTTATTAAATTTTATTAAAGCTTTTTATTTACAAAACATATGCATGGGTAATTTTTCAACAAAATAGTAAAAATGCTATATTGTGGTCTATACTCAGTTCCCACAGTCCTCTCTGGGTGTATATGGCTCTCTTCATCATTGCACAATTGGAACTTGTTTGAATCATCTTATAGTTGAAGAGAGCCATGTCCGTGAGAACTGATCACCATATGGTCTTGTTGCATTGTATAATGATCTCCTGATTCTGCTCATTTCACTTGGCATCAGTTCATGTAAGTCTCTCCAAGCCTCTCTGTATTCATCCTGTTGGTCATTTCTTACAGAACAATAATATTCCATAACATTCATATACCATAATTTATTCAGCCATTCTCCAACTCAATTTCTGGCTACTACAAAAAGGGTAAACATTTTTGCACATGTTTCCCTTTCCCTCCTTTAAGGTCTCTTCTGGTTTTTTTTTAATTTTGAAATTCATACAAATGAAAATCAAATGAACATTTTAAATTTACACAAAACAGAAAAATATTTCAATAAACAAACCTGCAAAGCCTGAATTTCTTTTTTGAGTAGTAATGAATTCAATAAAACATTTTTCAAAACTTTCTCAGTCCTTCTGATCTATTGCATGTATGTATCCTTACTGTAATAATGTCTTATTATTTTAGATTAGAGGATTAGAGGAAGGACAATCCTATGGCTAGTACACTTCCCACTGCTATCATCTCCTACCCAAACTAGGAAAAAAAAAAAATCTCCAAAAAAAATAAAAGGTTTCACTCCACTGTGGATACTTTGATGTCTGGATACATGGGAGCTGCATCTAAAACTCTTTCCACATTGATTACATTATAAAAGATTTCTCTCCAGTGTGGATTATCTGATGTCTAGCAAGATGGGAACTGGATATAAAAGCCTTTCCACATTGATTACATTTAAAAGGTTTCTCTCCAGTGTGGATTCTCTGATGTGTAACAAGACTGGAGGAAACTCTGAAAGCCTTTCCACAATGATTACATTTAAAAGGTTTCTCTCCAGTGTGGATTCTCTGATGATTAGCAAGACTGGAACTCTGTGTAAAAGCCTTTCCACATTGATTACATTTAAAAGGTTTCTCTCCAGTGTGGATTCTCTGATGTGTAACAAGACTGGAGGAGAATTTGAAAGACTTTCCACACTGATTACATTTAAAAGATTTCTCTCCAGTGTGGATTCTCTGATGGTTAGCAAGACAGGAACTCTGTGTAAAAGCTTTTCCACAGTGATTACACTTAAAAAGTTTTTTTCCAGTGTGAATTTTCTCATGGTCAAGTAGGAATGAAGTGTAATAGAAAGCTCTCCCACATTCAGTCCATTCATAAAACATCTCTCCAGTATGAGCCTTCTGCTGGCTAGCAAGAGCTGGATTCCAACCAAAGGTTTTCCCACACTGATCATATCCATATATTTTCATTTCAGGGTGGTAAGGAAGAGATGAGAGATAGGATGAGGTTGTTTCACACACATTACATTCATCTGGTTCTTTTCTAACAGGCATTTGCTGATGAGTAATGAGATTAAAGTTCTGACTGAAAGCATTCTCACTTTTATTACTTATGGAAAGCATTTCTTCAGTATCACTTTTCTGATCACCATGGAGATCTGAACTCCACTTCACAGCTATATCCCATTGATTACTTGGAACCAAAAGGTCTACCTTTTCAGTGAAGCATTTCTTGTATTCACTATCTTGAAGATAATCATTTCCTGAGGTCATTTTCTTGCAATGATTTAGGATAGAAGAGCAAGTGAATCTCTTTCCAATTTCATCCAATTCACAATCATTCTTTGGATATCTATCTACTTTGAGAATAAAATCATGCAATTCCTTCAAACTGAAATCACAGGGAGCATCCATGAACCTTTGCAGGTCGTGTTCTTCCACAAAAATTCCCAGCTTTTTACTCATTTCATTTACTGTGAACCCAGTTTCTACATCTGAAGAAGACAAACACATACAGAAAATGACATACACACATATATAAACACAAATAGCAATGTTACATAAGAGTCATTGCAGCTTGTCACCAAACTAACTATACAAAACTTCATAGGTGCACTCAGTGCAAACAGTGGCTTTTAACACCCTAAGTCCTTTATAAGAAGAGACAGATTGGAGGCAGCAAGGTGGTGCAGTGGATAGAACACCAGCCCTGAAATCAGGAAAACTTGACTTCGAATCTGGCCTCAGACATCTAACACTTCCTAGCTTTGTGACCCTGAGCACATCACTTAACACAATTGCCTCAGCAAAAATAATATTAAAAAGACAAATAGATAATACGTGAGATACGCATCTCAAAGTACTGAACCAATCGGAAACTTATCCTCTCCCAATGAAATATACACATTCAGCAAAGGCAGGGGCCCCAAGGCCAAGATGACTACTAAACACTTAATGCCAGTAGATTATAGAGTCTTCTTTGTGCTGGAATAGTTTTTGCTAATTTAGAGAGAAAACTGAGCCAACACATGATTGAAAATCATACAGGAGATAAGGAGCAGACTTTCAGGGATATGTTGGATAGTACCACATTTATTCATCTAGGAAAAAGGTAAACATCCAAATTGTTTTGATGAAAATAATGATGAAATTCAGAAGGTATTAAATGAAAAATGAGAACTCTCAAGATTTACAAGATTACAAGAAATTTAATTATCCATCTCTAGGAAGGCATTTGTTTAACTCTCCCAAAAAGTATAAACAAAGGTTATAGACATGTTGGATTTTGGGCCCAGTAAATAAAGGCAGATAAAGTTCATTTTAACATTGAGTATGACCAGCCAGAACTCTTTTATTTATGCCTGAAGATTATGTATGGCCCAAGGACCTATCTAAGCTCCCTAATGCTGATGGAGCCATATTGATTAGTGATAAGGATGTGATAATGGAAGAGATGGGCTGAACTGTTGCATAAAATTCTCAACACACCATTATTAACCACTGCTGAAGCTATTAAGTATTGATTGTAGATTTATGAATTGGTAGCATCCCCACAGTTTCTACCTCTTTGTCACCCAAAAAGAAAGCTGCCATCAAATTTTTAAAACATAAATTTGCTTCTTTTTTCCTAATTACCTTGGCAAACAGAGCTTATATTGTACTTTGGAGACAAAGGGTATATAGTTTTATAAGTCTATCGTCATAATTCAGTTTGTTCTCCAAATTGAGTGGAGCAGTTCATAATTTCAGCAACAATATATTAGTGTTCCCAACATGACATCAAAATGTGTTTTTTAATTGCATTTTGAATATTTTCTCATATGGCTGTAAACAGTTTAAATTTCTTCATCATAAACCTGTTCCTGTCCCTTTGAGTATTTGAGACATGAGATCTTCATCTGAGAAGTTTTCTCTAGAATACGGCCCTTTGTTCTTTGACTGCCCGCCCCTGCCCCCACTGTGCCAGATATGACAGCTTTGGAGGCTGGGACCCCAGAGCTTGCTCTTGGCAGAGTCAGCCCAGAATGCATAGCCCTTCACTTGGGCCACATCTCTATCTAGGGAGATGAGGTCCTTCCTCAGTTCCCATTAAGGTCCAGAAAACATCTGGAGTTTTAATCACTTTCATTGCTCAAAATATATTGTGAGTTATTTATTTTTTGTTTTAGAGGAAATTCTTAGGGAGCTACGTAGCTTCTTTGCTACTGTGCCATCTTACCAGAACCTTCTCCCATTCTTTTCAGCAGGTTTTTAGGGAGTTTACCTTACGAATGTGGCAATAAGGTCAGCTACTTGATTGAGGGTAAATTATGTAATTCAAAAAGGTGCAGCCAGGACCAAAATGGATGGAAACTTGGTGCCCTCAGATGACTGAGCACTCAATCCAATTTCTGGGATGCAACACAGTCTGCATCACTTCTATGCTGTTTGTATTCATTTTGAATTGATAATGAACAGCAAAAAAAAAAAAGAGAAAATGGTCCTTACCCAGGGACACCAGATTTTGGACATTCTCCAGCATGACCTCCTTATACAGCTCCTTCTGAGAAAGGTCCAGGAGCCTCCACTCCTCCTCAGTGAAATCCACCACAATATCCTTGATTGTCACCAATTCCTAAACCATCAAAATTCACTTGATTTAGAGCTGAAAGGGACTCCAAAATTCATCTAGTTCAACCCTCATCAAGATAGAGGAAGAAGTTAAAGCAGAGATGGGAATTGCCTAAAACTCTTATAATCTTCAGGAGTGTCAGAGCCTACACTTAGAACTAGGCATTAAGAGCCCAGTGGAACATTGAGAAAAGCATTTTCCATTTGAAATGAATTTCATATTGGATAATAAAAGTTAGAAAAATGTCTTACTATAAAATGCTTCTCTTAATAGAATTAGGGAGAATAAATGAATTCTATAGAACCTGTAGAGGTGAAAGAGAGAAGATGATGAGACATCCCACCCCAAAAGGAGGGTATTAAGTGATTATGTATGAAAAAAAATTCTATGAAGAATTTGTGAGAACCTGGTAAAGACTATGTATTCTAAAAGAAATCATTAGCAGTGCTCACTGAGGAGAGAACAAAGAAATTATCTAGCAAATTTCCTATGAGTCTAAAATGAAATCTAAACTAGATGGAAGCAGGAAAAGAATTTTAAAGTGAATCTGGCCTCAATTAGCTGGTATAAGACTCTTTCCAGACAAGTGATGAAGCTTCATCTCTTCTCATAAGGTGAGCTTGTTATTGGAATATGTTCTGTAAGAAGATTAATTAGGACACTAACTGTCTCCTAGAAATCTGTGCTTGCACTCCCCAGGTAGGTCTCAGCCAGGAGGTCAGAGAAATCAGGAGGCCGACCTGGACTCTTAAGTGCCCGGCCTCCAAGGTACAAGAAGGGCCCTTTGATGCCACATTCTTGCCCTGATTCCAAGAGCCCATCCAGAGATCAGGCTACCCTGACTGGGGAGACCTTTGAATCTGCCCAATCCTTATTCTCTGACTGCTTCCTGCTTATTCTTTGCCACCTTATCCCAATTTCTTTCCTTCTTTAACTCTGGGAAGTACAATCATGTGCCCCAAATCTTATGACCCAGACTTTTTAACATCTGGTACTAAGAGTTTTCCTAAGTGAATTTTGGAGAAAACATCACTGACTTCATTTAATGCTATGTTGCCATTCTTTTATCAATATACTTCACCTTCAGTATCTCTAGCCCCCCAGTCACTGTGAGAAAACTCAGAGCACTCACTTCCAGTCCTGTTACTATCTAAGAAGGCACAAAGGACTCGGCAAATGTTGCCAAAGTATCTGAGTAATTGAGCACTTATTTTTTTTTCTTTTTTTGTTGTTGAGGAAACTGGGATGAAGTGACTTGCCCAGGTTCACACAGCTAGGAGGTGTTAAGTGTCTGAGCTCAGATTTGAACTCAGATCCTCCTGACTTCAGGGCTGCTGCTCTATCCACTGGGCCACCTAGCTGACCCAGTTATTTTTTTCTTCCTGTGTTTTCTTTCTGACATAAATAGCAATGATAAAGACTTTTCAAACTTGAATTTTCAATTCACATTTTCTTCTTTTGGTAAAGATGTACTTTTCAAGGAAAGCAAAATGATGGGAAATGAGCTTCACTGCAAGTATCTCTGATGAAGGCCACATTTCCCAAACACATAGCGAGAGCTGAGTCAGATGTGTAAGAATAAAAACCATTTCTCGAGAAATGGTCAAAGGAAATGAACAGTTTCTAGATGATGAAACCAAAAAATTTAGGCAAATGAAGTGCTCCAAATCACTTCTGATTAAGACAATGCAAATAAAATCAACTCACAAGTGCCACCTCACACCCCTACCAAGGATCCTGACAATTCCCATAACTGGATCACGTGATGTAGAGGGCTAGAACTCTGGAGGAGTACACTTGAAACAAGGATGCTGACAACAAGGTGTTAACTTAGTGGAATGAATGAGATAAAGGTTCTCTAGTTCCCATATATATCCAGTATGATATCAGGATATAACCACTCTAGATTGGCATATACTCAGGCTGCAGGAATGATGTAATTGTATTAGGGTATTTAAGGGTGAGAGAATGGGAGCAGAGTCAGGCAGGCAGAGTGAACAGACTGTGAAGGAGACAATAAAGGCTTTAGGTTCTATTCCCGACTACCCTCATGGTGACTGTCCTGCTGATTCCAAGGCTGGTTTGGACGACCTCCAGAAAGCTAGCCCAGACAATGCAACATGAGAGTCATCTGTATGAGGCTCCTGGCACACGCAGACCCCACAACACCCGCCCCAGCTTCTCACACCTTACTCGTCCTCTCTGCCCCAGGGACGTTGGGCTCATGGCTTATGCTTCACCAGGACCCTCTGTCCCCTGGCCCTGAGCCTTTTCAATGGTTTCTGTCCTGTTTGCAAGGCGATTTTTTTTCTTTATCTTCCTCTGCATCCTCAGTGGTTCGCACAGAGGCTGGCACAGAGGAGCTCTTTTCTAAACATTTATTGACTTGATCTGAGACCTGGCAAAGGAAAGGGACTCAAAGAGCCCTGGGAGCCGCCGTGTGGCCGGAGGGGGCAGGAAATGGGCAGTGCCAGGAGGACGATTCCTGCCCTGCTGCCAGCCCTGCCAGGCCCCCCTCCCTCTGACAGGAGGAAGCTTCCTGGGCTCTCTTGGACACCCCCTGGGCTGATGCTGCTCAGCTCCGGGCAGGGACCGCACTCACCTGGGATGAGGGGCTCCAGCTGCCGGCGGCCATGTCTCTGGTTCCGGGCTTGGGTCCTGTTCCAGCTGCCCTGGGGAGGGAGAGGGAGCCCAGAGAGGGAGGGTGGAGTCAGACTTCTCTGCCCAGGCTGGATGCTGACCTGCCCACAATGAGAGAGAGAGAGAGAGAGAGAGAGAGACAGAGAGACAGAGAGAGACAGAGACAGAGAGAGACAGAGAAAGAGAGAGACAGAGAAAGAGAGAGAGGAGAGAGAGAGAGAGACAGAGAGAGACAGAGACAGAGAGAGACAGAGACAGAGAGAGACAGAGACAGAGAGAGACAGAGACAGAGAGAGACAGAGAAAGAGAGAGAGAGAGAGAGAGAGAGAGAGACAGAGAGAGAGACAGAGACAGAGACAGAGAGAGACAGAGAGAGAGAGAGAGACAGAGAGAGAGAGAGAGAGCAGAGACAGAGAGAGACAGAGAGAGAGAGACAGAGAGAGAGAGAGAGACAGAGAGAGAGAGAGAGAGGAGACAGAGAGAGACAGAGACAGAGACAGAGACAGAGAGAGTCAGAGACAGAGAGAGACAGAGAAAGAGAGAGAGGGGAGACAGAGAGAGAGAGAGAGAGAGAGAGAGTGAGCTCTGAGGGCAGGGACGGTGGGGAGTGGATTCACCCTAGGAGGTAGCCACGAGATCTCAGACAGGAGGCTGAGAGGTCTCAGCTGAGAGGAGGTCTCCTGCCCTGCAGGGAGGGGCAGCCCGGGAGCCTGAGCTCCATGGGGACAAGACCACAAGGCCTTCCCCCGAATCCCTGGAAGGCCAGTGTGACCTGGCCAAGCCCCCGGTCCCCGCCTGCCTCAGTTTCTCCATCTGTAACATGGGACCCCCACCTGCCCAAGGTCCCGGAAATGACCACCAGGAGGGAAATAGGTCAAGGAGCAGAGCTGGACGGGAGCCCCAGTCCCCCCTCCCCCTCCAGCCAGTTCACCTCCAGCCCCCCTCCCCCGGGTCCTCCAGGCAAACGAAAGGTCTCAGCAGACTTTACACAGAGCTGCCTGTAGGGGGCGCTTCCTGTGTATCTGGCCCTGTATCCAGTGCCTTACAGAGGGGATCTCATGGGGGGACATGGAGGGGCTGCTCTCGGCCCATTTTTGCACGGAAGGAAACAGAGATGAACGGGGGCCGGTTGGGTTCTCCGACACTCAGCGGTGTCCGCCCCCCCACTCCCCCACCCCAGCCAGTGGGACGCACAAGCACGTCCCCTCCCCCATCTCAGCCTGAGCAGGGGAAATCACTCAGCGCTCAGGCCCCTGGGGGGAGCCACACCCTCGCGCACTCAGACACATCTGCCCCTCCCCCCTCGCGCACTCAGACACACCTGCCCCTCCCCCCTCCCCCCACGCGCACTCAGACACATCTGCCCTCCCTCCCCACGCGCACTCAGACACACCTGGCCCTCCCCCTCCCCCCACGCGCACTCAGACACACCTGCCCTCCCTCCCCCACGCGCACTCAGACACCTGGCCCTCCCTCCCCCACGCACTCAGACACACCTGCCTCCCCTCCCCCACGCGCACTCAGACACACCTCCCTCCCCCCCCAGCGCACTCAGACACACCTGGCCCTCCCCTCCCCACGCGCACTCAGACACACCTACCTCCCCTCGCGCACTCAGACACACCTCCCTCCCCTCCCCAGCGCGCACTCAGACACACCTCCCCCCCCAGCGCGCACGCGGCTCAGTTACCCGCCCCACGCGCGTCTCCCGCACTTCCGCACCCGCTCCGGCACGCGCGCCCCCGCGCGCAGGGGCTGGACAACCGCCACAGACTCCAGGCTCGGCCACAACACCGGCCCGGAACGGGCGCGGAAGGGGAGGAGCCTTAAGGAGGAAGGCGGAAGTCCCAGGCTACGCCTGCTCGCAGCTGCCCCCCCCCTCCCGGCACAGAAGGAGGAACAGAAATAAACGGGGGACCGGGGAAGCAGCGCCTGCGACCCAGGGGACTCCCGGCATGCCCTGCGGCTCAGCGGCCCAGGGGCTGGGGGGGCGTTACGTCACTAAGAGGCCGCCTTTGACACTGACGCGGGGCGGGGCGATTGCGGAGCGTTTCCTGGAGACTGTAACTAACATTATTCCTGCAGTTTGAATCCCGGGATGGACAAGGAGGGAGAAGCCAGACAGGCGGCACCTGGAGAGCCCGCAGACGCCCGGCCCCATCGCACACTCTCCCCACCCGCTTGTACAGACCTCCCCTCCCCCCAAGTCTAGGGGTTGGGCTGGTACCCGATTCACCACCTGGGCCCCATTTCCCTCTTCTCCCCTCAACATCCGGGTCCTCGTGGGAAGGGGAGGGGTGCTGAGAGCAGAGCATGGGGTCCTGAGAAATAAGGAAGGCGGGAGATGAGGAAGGAGGCCAGGGGAGGACTGGGCGGGGGGAGGCTGTGGGGGTGGGGAGGTCACAGCAAGGCTCAGGGTCCTTCAGGACGCCTCTGGCTTTTTGTTT
Source organism: Sarcophilus harrisii (assembly GCF_902635505.1). Lineage (NCBI taxonomy): Eukaryota > Metazoa > Chordata > Mammalia > Dasyuromorphia > Dasyuridae > Sarcophilus > Sarcophilus harrisii. Next base: position 605,046,660 of record NC_045428.1, read on the forward strand.
TAACCTCAGTAATGTCCCCCCCACCCTGGACCTTTTCCAGCTGTGGGGAGGGGGGGGCAGGGAGGGCTCCAGAAGGGGCCTGGGCTGCAGAGTGGGGCCTTAGGCACAGACGGACACCCGTCATCCAGATGCTGGAGCACAGGGGGAAGCACCTTGTTCGTGGCCCCTGAGCTGGAGAGGAAAGTGATGGGGTCTAGTGGCAGGCGGAGTTATAGGAAGCCCTTCTGGTCGCTGCAGGTCGTGCATGAAAGAATTCACCAATCCTAAGAGTTTGTGGCAAAAAGGGAAGTTACTGTTGGCACCGCAGGACGCTGCTTTTGCTAGGAAGGCTGACCTCCAAGTGACACAGTCCTGGCAGGGAGATAAAGAGGGGTGAATGCTGATGAGACATTGTCTTCACAGTGGGCAGGGGCCCTTGCAGGCAGCTCCGCAGGAGAGAGGTCCCTTGGCCTGCCAGGGTCCTGCTTTTTGCCTCTGCAAAGAAATGAGCCCCAGATTGTCCCTTTTACAAGAGATCTGAGACTGAAGTTTCAGTGAATGACCTCACTGCCCCCAGGCCTAGATTTCTAGTTGAATGAGACCACTTACTACGAGTGGTCCTGGATTCAATAGAGCAGGGATCCTCAAACTTTTTAAATAGGAGGCCACTTCACTGTCCCTCAGACTGTTGGAGGGCTGGACTATGGTAAAAACAAAAACTATGAACAAATTCCTATGCACGCTGCATATATCTTATTTTGAAGTGAAGAAACAAAACGGGAACAAATGCAATATTTAAAATGAAGTAAAGTTATATCAACAAACTTAACCAGTATTTCAATGGGAACTATGGGCCTGCTTTTGGCTAACGAGATGGTCAATGTCTGGTTCCATATTTGTCACTGTTAGTAGTAACAAGTGATGTAAGTGTGCATCCGTTAGTCTTGGTCTGGTTGGAGATTTCAAATGTTTCATTCTAGAAAAAGTCTGTTCACAGACAAAAGTGCTGCCAAAGATGGTTGCCATTTTGAGGGCATGGTTCCTGAGATGAGGATATGTCTCAGAGAGGAGAGATGCATAGAATTTATGAAGGCTGCTTGACTTGAATACGTCTTTCAGAGAGTCACAATCATTTCCATTTGGTAAATTGTATCCACATTTTCAGTGTCAATAAAAAATGGGTTATGGAAAAGCTCCATGTCCTGTTCATGGAGATAAAACTCTTTAAATCTAAATTGGAACTCCTTTTGCAATTTTTCCAGTGAATCCACCCATATTTTGTTTGGGAATGCAATCAGAGGGTTTTCCGCTAACAGATTATGAGTTGTGGGGAGATGGCAGAAGTTTTCCTCCTTCACTTGTTTGATGAGGAGACCTAATTTTACTTCAAATGCTTTGACATGTGATTGCATATCACAGATGAGCTTCCCCTTTCCTTGAAGTTGCATATTGAAATTGTTGAGTAGCTCTGTTACATCTGTCAGAAAGGCAAGGTGCCATTTCCATTCTGCATCATTGAGCTCTGGTACTTCTTTGTTTTTTGAAAGCAGAAAAGTTGTAATCTGTGGAAGTAAGTTATAGAAATGTTTCAAAACTCTCCTTCAACTCAGCCAATGGACATTCTGTGTGATATAGAACATCTTTATACTCAACATTTAGCTCAGACAGAAATTCCTAAAATTGTCATTTAGTGCATTAGCTCTAATGAAGCTCAACACAAGATACCACAATTTTCATAACAGAGTCCCACTTCAGTGATTTACTACACAGCGTTTGTTGGTGCATGAGGCAGTGTATGGCTATTGGATGAGAATGGTTATGTTTGTCCATCTCTTGGTTAATGCGAGCAATTACTGCTTTCTTAGACTCCACAATGCTAGGAGCACCATCAGTTGTCACACTGGCTAGTTTAGCCCAGTCCAGCTCCAAACCATTCATAGTTTGGCAAACCTTTTCATAGATATCCTCTCCTGTAGTTGTTCCTTTGATGCTTTGCTGTGCAGCAAGCTTTTCTATGACTTCAAAATAATCAATCATCCCACAAATAAAAATTAGAAATTGTGCAGAATCACGAACATCATTGCTTTCGTTGAGTGCCAAGGAAAAATATGAAATTTTTTTTATGGAGTTTTGCAAATGCCAATGCAGATTGTCTCCCATTTCTTCAATCCTCCATGTAATTGTAGATCCTGAAAGACTCAATGTACTAAATAAATCGGGCTTCTCTGGACACATCTCTTTGGCAACAGAAAGAAGGCATTCTTTAACAAATTCTCCCTTCACAAATGATCTGCCAGTGCCTGCTATTAGCTTTGCATCTTGAAAACTTGCTCGTAGTGATGAAATGTTTAGTTTCTTCTGCTTCACAAAAGTATTTTGCTGAGTTGTCAATGTATTTTTCAGTTTTAATATTTTATCTTTTCTCACTTCTCCAACCAAACAATCATATTTATTTTTGTGTTGAGGTTCATAGTGTCCATGCAAATTATATTCTTTGAACACAAACGCTATATTCTGGCATATCAGACTTTCCTTGTACTGCATGAAAAAGTAATCATAAGTCCACTGTTCTTTGAATATCCTACACTCCGAGTCAATTTTTCTTTTTCTTGACATCATTATTTCCTAGGGATTCCAAATTGCTATTCGTAAAATATCAATATATACATATATATATATATATATATATATATATATATATATATATATATATATACAGTGCTACAAAAACAATATACCAGCAATAACTTTACCCACACAGAGACATACAGACTGCATTGCCCAACTTCCTCCAAGCTACCTCTGCGCCGTGATGCTTCTGTTTCCCACGCTCTCTCTCTCACTCTTTGTACTCCTGCTTCCGACCTTCACTGGTGCAGTGAATTCTCCCTGCAGTGGCCGTGACATGCAAGCATGCATTTACGTCCCCCGTGCCTGTCTGGTGTGGTGGCTGCTATTACTGTACAAGGCCGTGGGCCATCAATTGTCCGTCTTCTGCATCTCTCCCCCTTCCTCACACTACACACCCTGCCCTGGGAACTCACCTTACTTCGGTATCACCTCACACTCTGCATCTGACCCGTGGGCCATAGATTGAGGACCCCTGATCTAAGGCAAATACAAGATTGAAGAATAAACCTTTTAGTTACTTTATTCTTTTTTTCTTCTCTTTTGATCTGTTTCATTTTTCACAACTCTAATAAGGAAATATGGTTTAAATGATAGCACAGATATACCTATATGAAGTTACCCACCTTTTTATTAGGAAGGGAAGAAATGATGGTGAAAAATTTACAACTCCAATTCTTATAAACATGAATGCTACAATTTGTCATGACATGAAACTGAAAAGAATTTAAAATAAACAAGCAAATGTGCCTTTATGTATCTGGGTCCTAACTTCTTTATAACTCTCTATGAGACCCAACAGATCCTACCCAAAACCCAGGTCAGGAAAGGAGAGATTGTCTCTGTGACATTGGAGGAAATGTAACCCCCCATTTGTGAAGTCTGTCACACCTTCAAATGGATAAATAAACCACAGTTTACTCTCTGGCTGGACCCTGAGCTCTCTGACTTTGGCTTTCCCTAGCAAGAACCCTGACAATTCCCACAACAGGATCAATGAGATCATCTTTATGTGGCTCCTGGCACATGGCAGACACCACAATATCTGGGGTGTCTTCTCACACCTTAGTCTTCCTCTCTGCCCCAGGGACACTGGCTTCCTGGCTTATGCTTAACCAGGACTCTCTCTCCCCTGTCCCTAGATGTTTTCAAGGGCTTCTCTCTAGTTTGCAACGGCCTCCTCCCTCACCTCCTGCTTCCTTCACATCTTAGCTAAATTCTCCCTTTCTGAAAACTTTTTCCAGGTCCCCCAAACTTCTGAACCTTCCCTCTGAGAGTAGCTCCCATCTACACTGTCCAGCACAGGTGTGGACACAGCTCATGAGATGTTTCCTCCCCTGTGAGCACCTTGAAGGCAGATCTGATTTTCTTTTTCTTTACCGTCCTCTGCACCCTAGGATTAGCACAGAGCTTGACCGGAAAGAGCTAATTTCTAAACATTTTGTGATTTGGTCTAAGACCCAGTAAAGGAAAAGGTTTCAGAGAGCCCTGGGAGTCACTGGGTGCCCTGAGAGAAAGGAAATGGGCTGTGCCAGGAGGGTGATTACTGCCCTGCTGCCAGCCCTGCCAGGGACTCCTCCCTCTGACAGGAGGAAGATTCCTGGGCTCTCTTGGATGCCCCCGGGGCTGAGGCTGCTCAGCTCTGGGCAGGGACTGCACTCACCTGGGAAGAGGGGCTCCGGATGCCCGAGGCCATCTCTCTGTTTTCAGCCTTGGGTCCTATGCCAGCCAGGCTGGGGAGAGAAGAGGATCTCAGAGATGGAGGACGGGTCTGAACCTTCCTTTCCTGGCCTGGAAGCTGATCCCCCCAGAATGAGACAGAGAGCTTTCAGGACTGGGACAATCAGTGACCCTGCCCCACCCTCCGGGGAGAGACTCCACCCCAGGAGAGAGGAGGGAGGGTCTCCTCAGACCAGGCAGGATAAAGGAGTTTTCTAAGCTGTCAGGAATAGAGAGATGGGGCAGACTTGGAAGCTGGAAGATTGGGGCTGATCATTTACTGCCCCCCAAGATCAGGGGACTCCATATGACATCCATACTATGGGGAAAGTGGGAGGTCAGGCAGCTGTGACCCTCAGGAAAGAAAATATCCCAGGACCTCTGGGAGGAGACCCTGAGCATGAACTTGGAGGGAGACCAGCTCCTGCCAATGTGGAGGACACTGGACAAGAAGTCAGAGGGAGAAGATGAGCCCAAAGGGAAGGGTGGGAAGCAGGAGCGGGGTAGGGTGAGGAGGGGCCCAGGGTCAGACCTACCTGGGACCTGCAGGTGCAGAGACAGCTCCCAGAAGGTGGAACAATCTCAACTGTGTCAGAAGGAGGCAGAGAGATCTCAGCTCAGAGAGGAGATAGAGAGATCTCAGGTCCCAGAGATGGAGGCAGGGAGATCTCAGAGAGCAGGAAATGGAGAGATCTCAGCTCCCAGTGAGTCTGCTCATGGCCAAGGAGCTATAGGCGGGTCCTCCTAATCCCAGGAGCCCCGCCCACTCTACCACTCTGGAATGACCCCTCCCCATCCCAGGATTCCAATCTTCCCAAAAGGCCTCAGATCCTATCTGCCCCTCACCCCATCACTCAGAGCTCCCCTCCCCCATCCTGACATCTCTGAGTTGGGAGGGGGAAGGAAGTCTGCAGCCTGGGCTGCAGAGAAGGTGGGGCCTGACGGGGGAGGGGAATGGCTGGGGCAGCCAGAAGGGATGTAGGAGGCAGGATGTGTGACTAAGAAGGTGGTTGTGGGGTCCGGGGAGAGCTGGGGGCCCAAGAGGTCCTGCTGAGGAGGGAAAATGAGGAAGGGAGAGGGGAGTAGAGATGGGGAAAGGGAGTTCTGAGTGATGGGGTAGGGGGTGTGATAATCTGAGTCCTTTTGGGAAGCCTGGGATGGGGAGGGGTCCTTCCCAAGAGATGGAGCACGTGGGCCCCTGGGATTAGGAGGACCCACCCACATCCTCTTGGCCTAAAGCAGAATCACCTGGATCTGAGATCTCTCACTCTCTTTTCTGCTCTGAGATCTCTTGCCTCCTTCTCTCTGAGATCTCTCTACCTCCATCTCTCTAAGCTGAGATCTCTCTGCCTCCTTCTCTGTAGGCTGAGATCTCCGCCTCCTTTTCTCAGGTGAGATCTCTCTGCCTCCATCTCGTCTCTGTGATCTCTCTACCTCTATTTCTCTGAGCTGAGATCTCTCCATCTCCTCTCTGACATCTTTTTGCCTCCATCTCTTTGACCTGAGATCTTTCTGCCTCCATCTCCTTTTCTGTGACCTGAGATCTCTGCCCCTCTTTCTCTGACATCTCTCCATCTCCATCTCTCTGCAATCTCTCTGCCTCCTGTCTCTGAGCTGAGATCTCTGTCTCCTCTCATAATTGAGATTTCTCTGCCTTCTGGGAGCTATCTCTGCACCTGCAGGTCCGAGTTAGGTCTGACCCAGGGTCCCTCCTCCCCTTATCCGCTCCTGCTTCCCGCCCTTCCCATTGGGCTCATCTTCCCCCTCTGAACTGTTGTCCAGTGTCCTCCCCATTGGAATGAGCCGGCCTCCCTGCCTGGGCCCAGGATAGCGTTCTGGGGGTCCTGGGGAGTGTATCTTGGTTTCTGTGGGGGAGGGAGGAGGACCACCCTGATGATCTCTGGAAGTCTATCTCCATTCGAGAGCTTGTGCTCCAGTCTCCAGCTACCACAAAGGTGGGAGATAGAATGAATTTCTCTCCTTGGCTCTGAGAGCTTGAGTCCCGCCTCCAGTCCTCTGTCTTCTCTGAGTCTCTGGCTGAGTTTGTCCCAGTGTATATGCAATATACTGAGTATAAACCAATCCTATCATTAGGGAACCATTATTTCTTGTAAGATTTAATCAATCATACTGAAGTAGAGAACTATTAATCACCAAGCTAAACTAGATAACCATTGTCTTATCAATTCCACTGAGTTAGCACCTTGTTCTCTCACCCTGTCTTCTCACTCTATCTCTGTGCCAATGTTAAGCTTTCAGATGCCCTACTTTACCACATTGAAAGCATTGGTGAGTCTCTCTGGAAGTTCCTTGCCAAGAAGGATCCTCTCTTCCGATGTTCTGCATCATAACCTGGTTATAAAAAGCATTTGTGCCCACTGTGGCACAAAGTCTCATGATCTCCTATAAAAGAGCATCCTTGTGTAATAGGATGTGTAAGAATAATTCTTGTACAAACCTCATTAGCATATTCTCTAGCAAGTTGTTTGATCATTATTCCTGTTCTGCATTTTCACCAATAGTTCTATGACAGCTGTCTGCAGATGTCCCATGAAATCAGAAAAGGGTTCATTTGGATTTTGCTCTGTTTTCCTGAAGTCTTCACCTCTATCTTTTTGCCCTGGAAGGGAGCTCCATGCTTTGATAGAAGCAGCAGCAATTTGCTCATATGCTATCAAAGGGTAATTAATCCATGTTAAAGTGTCTGCATACTGACCTTTACCTTTTTCAAGTGTTTAATAATTTCCACATCAAAAGGACTGTATCTTCTCCTTTCTTGACCTGAAGAGTCAAACTCTTGAATAACAGGGTATACTTCTGTTCTTAAACCAGATATATCCAGTCCTTTTTAAACTTTAACTACTGCCTTTATCTCTCCTGCACCTATTTCCTAGTCAGTTGTTTTTCTGAGGAGATATTTTACATTGTTTTCTTATTTTTCCTTCTTTTGGTTTTGTTTTATTGTTTCTTGATTTCCTATAAAATCATTAGCTTCCAATTACTCAATTCTAATTTTCAAGGAATTCTCTTCCTTGGTAAACTTTTGTATCTTTTTTTTCCAATTTGGCCAGTTTTGCTTTTTAAGGAATTCTTTTCCCCATCAGCTTTTTGTATTTCTTTTTGCATCACTCCCAATTCTCTTTCCATTTTTCCTCTATCCCTCTTGCTTGATTTTCAAAATCCCTTTTGATATCTTACATGGCCTATGACCAATTCTTGTTTTTCTTGGAGGCTTTGGATGAAGGAGCTGTGGTCTTTGGTTTTATCAAACACTAGATTAGTGTAGTCTTGACTACTTTGTCCTTTGAACCTAACCAATTCTATTGACTGACTACTCTATTTCTTAGCCAGTAGTAAATGGATTTCATGACTGCTGCTTTATAACAGAATTTTAGGTCTGGTACAGCTAGGACACCATATGCATTTTTTTCATCAATTCCTTTGAAATTCTTGACATTTTCTTATTATTTTTCTTAGAATTGTAATTTCTTGAAAGTTAGATACATAATGGCACTGAATAAGTAGATTAATTAAGGTAAACAATTCCTCAAAAAATAACAATTTTCCAAAGCAAGCAGCGGATAGAGCAACAGCCCTGAAGTCAGGAGAACCTAAATTCAAATCTAGCTTCAGACACTTAACACTTCCTAGCTGTGTGACCCTTGGGAAGTCACTTAACCCCTATTGCCTCAGCAAAAACAACAACAACAAAAAAAATGAAAATGAAAATAAAAAACTAGAGCTTGAGGAGAATGTGGACTGAGAAAAGTCCAATTGATTTGGAAACTAAGAGATGATTAGTAACTTTGGGGAGAACAGATTTTTTCTTTTGTGGAATGATGAATTGTAAACTCAAAGTGAAGAGAGAGGAAAGGAAAAGGATGCACCTATTGTAGATGCCCTTTACTAGGAGCATCTTTACCACTTAAGGGAGGACAAAATTGAGATTTTAGCTGGCAGGTATAGAATGAGGGTGTTTTGAGGATGGGGAAATAATATATAGCAATTCATATTCCCCTCAATGTTCAGGTTAAACAAGTCCATTCCTTCATCTTACCTCCCTGTAATATTAGTTCAAGATCCAACATGAAGACTAAGAAATTTCTATTGGATTTGGCAATTAAGAGATAATCTAAATAATTATTTCTTAATTACCTGACTATTTCTATATTGTGAATTGTAATTGACCAAAGAAAAGTAGGGATAATTTACAAATCAACATTATTTGTGGAATGAAAGGTAAAGCCTATCTTTAAAAAGTAAGAAACCTGTCTTGTTCTATGAGTATCTGAATATGTGGAACAGGCATCAGGAAACATCAAAATAGGAAAGAAAGGTCTAAAAAGAAGGTGCTCTAGACTCTGAAGTCTTTCCCAAATGTCTAGAAACTTTGAGACCTCGGTCCCATGTTTCAAAGTGCTACCACTTGAATGTCCAGCTTAACCAGGGTTTCCAAAGAAACCAAACAGTTCTCTTGTTCCACAGGAAGAATTGGATTCAGAAGGTAAAAATAACCCAGGAAGAAAAACAAAAATGCAAACAGTTTACATTCATTTCCCAGTGTTCTTTCTTTGGGTGTAGCTGCTTCTGTCTATCATTGATCAATTGAAACTGAGTTAGATCTTCTCTTTGTCAAAGAAATCCACTTCCATCAGAATACATCCTCATACAGTATCGTTGTTGAAGTATATAATGATCTCCTGGTTCTGCTCATTTCACTTAGCATCAGTTCCTGTAAGTCTCTCCAAGCCTCTTTGTATTCATCCTGCTGGCCATTTCTTACATAACAATAATATTCCATAACATTCATATACCACAATTTATCCAACCATTCTTAAATTGATGGGCATCCATTCATTTTCCAGTTTCTAGCCACTACATCAACATTCATCAATGATTTTTTCCTGTCATCTTAGTCAATCTGACAGGTGTGTAGTGGTATCTCAGAGTTGTCTTAATTTGCATTTCTCTGATCAATAGTGATTTGGAACACTCTTTCATATGAGTGGAAATAGTTTCAATTTCACCATCTGAAAATTGTCCTTTGACCATTTACCAACTGGAGAATGGCTTGATTTCTTATAAATTAGAGTCAATTCTACATATATTTTGGAAATGAGGCCTTCATCAGAACTTTTAACTGTGAAAATCTTTTCCCAGTTTGTTGCTTCCCTTCTAGTCTTGTTTGCATTAGTTTTGCTTGTACAAAGGCTTTTGAATTTGATGTAATCTAAATTTTTTATTTTGTGACCAATAATAGTCTCTAGTTCATCTTTCATCACAAATTTCTTCCTCTTCCACAAGTCTGAGAGATAAACTATCCTATGTTCCTCTAATTTATTTATAATTTCATTCTTTATGTCTAAATCATGGACCCATTTTGATCTTACCTTGGTATACGGTGTTAAGTGTGGGTCCATGCCTAATTTCTGCCATACTAATTTCCAGTTATCCTAGCAGTTTTTGTCAAATAATGAATTCTTATCCCAAAAGTTAGGATCTTTGGGTTTGTCAAACACTAGATTGCTATAGTTGACTATTTTGTCTTGTAAACCTATCCTATTCCACTGATCAACTAATCTATTTCTTAGCCAATACCAAGTGATTTTGGTGACTGCTGCTTTGTAATATAGTTTTAGATCAGGTACAGCTAGCCCTCCTTCATTTGATTTTTTTTTTTCATTAATTATCTTGAGATTCGTGACCTTTTGTTCTTCCATATGCATTTTGTTATTTTTTTCTAGATCATTAAAATATTTTCTTAGAAGTCTGATTGGTATAGCACTAAATAAATAGATTAATTTAGGGAGTATTGTCATCTTTATTATATTTACTTGGCCTATACAAGAGCACTTAATATTTTTCCAATTATTTAAATCTGACTTTGTGTGGAAAGTTTTTTGTAATTTTGCCCATACAATTCCTGACTTTTCTTTGGTAGATTCCCAAATATCTTATGCTGTCAACAGTTATTTTGAATGGAATTTCTCTTTGTATCTCTTGCTGTTGGATTTTGTTGGTGATGTACCCCTGTACCCAAGGTGCTGCCTGCCTTCCCCCTCCGCCTCCCTTCTGGGGTCTGCTCAGAGGCTACTTCTGCAAAGAAGCCCCTTCTAATTCCCCAGCTATTACCCGTCTCCCCTGACGCAACCCACTTTACACTTTACATACCCCTTACCTGTTTCAGATCCCCAAGATTCAAATTCATGCCTTAGTGGCCTCATGCCTTAGGTTGTATCTTCCCCTCTTAAAGGTTGCTAAATACCTTTTTCTTTATTAAAGTTCACATGGATTTAGCCTGCCACCAGCAGCATAAGAAAAGCTTTGCCTCTGGAGCTGCAGGTCATCTAAACTCATGTTTTGTTTTGAGACACCTTGCCATAACCCAAATATACTTTTGAGGTCCTCAACTCCAACTCCACCATATATGGTGACAGAACCCTATCACATTTGACCTGGTGCACTGCACTAACTAGCTGCCCCCATCACAACTTGACTTTTATGGAAATGTTTTGCATAATGTCACTTGTAGTTTCTTCATTGTGGGTAAGAATAAGGGAGAGAACCTAGATTCAAAAATCTTAAAAAATAAATGTAAAAAAGGTCTGGATGTAACTCAGGCAAAATATAAAATAAATGAATTATTAAAAAAAAAAAAAAACCAGAATCCAAAAGGCCTCCAAATTCCTAGTGCCTCAAGGAACAGAGAGAATGAAAAAGATCTAACTCAGAGTAAGTTCCATGAATCTAAAATTAAAAGGTTTGAATGCTGAGCAAGATAAAGAAGAGAAAGTAAAAAAAAAAAAGCTTTTCAAGGAAAAGGCACAGAAAATAAAATTAATCATTTAAAAAATAGGAAAGGGGGGACAGCGAGGCAATGCAGTCCATAGAGTAGATAGGCAGTAAGACAGACTTGAGTTCAAATCTGGCCTCCGACACTTAACATTTCCTAGTTGAGCAAGTCACTTAACCCCCCATTTCTTTAGCCAAAAAAAAAAAGAAAAGAAAAAGAACAGAAATGGGGATTCTACTTCAATTTTGAATGAATGATACTGAAAAAAAAAAAGACATGAAAGATGCAAGAGATTAGAATAGAAAAGATTTACGTCATCTCCTAAATAAAAATTGCTCAAGCATATATTTGAGACATATATATATATATATTTTGGGATTAGACAGGACCGGAATTTTGCATCAATTATTAACACTTATAATGGGAAGATTTGGTTTTTTTGTCATTCTCTATTTCAGTAAGTAAGAGATGTACACCAATTTTTTTTTTTTGTATAAAAATATTTGTTTTTAAAATAAAAGTAAAGTGTTAGATATAATCAACAAATGTAGATAGGAGAATTCTTGATTCAAGATCTAGATTTAAAAGATAATGTCATGAAAATAATTTTATGATTTCTTGTAATAATTTTTGCAATAATATATTCAACACTGGTGAAAATGATAACAGGAAACCATCAATATCTGATTTCCTTTTTAATTTTGAAATTCATACAAATGAAATCAAATGAACATTTTAAATTTACAGAAAAATATTTCAAGAAACAAATCTGCAAACCCTGAATTTCTTTCTTCAGTTATAATGAATTTAATAAACCATTTTTCAAGGCTTTCCCAGTCCTTCTGTTTTATTGCATGTATTATTATTGTAATAATGCATTCCTTATTATTTTAGATTAGAGGATCAAAGGAGGAACAATCCTATGGCTAGTATAATTCCCACTGTTAATCTGTCCTATCCAAAATAGAAAAAAAAAGTTTCACGGATATAAAGGACTTTCCGCATTGATTACATTTAAAAGGTTTCTCTCCTGTGTGGATTCTCTGATGTGCAGTAAGACTAGCTCTTGCTATGAAAGCCTTTTCACACTTTTTACATATAAAAAGTTTCACTCCAGTGTGTGTTCTCTTATATCTAGCAAGTTCGGAGCTGGATGTGAAAGCCTTTCCTCATTGATTACATTTAAATGGTTTCTCCCCTGCGTGGATTCTCTGATGTGCAGCAAGACTGGTACTGCATGTGAAAGTCTTTCCACACTGATTACATTTAAAAGGTTTCTCCCCAGTATGAATTCTCTGATGTCTAGCAAGATTGGAGCTGAATGTGAAAGCCTTTCCACACTGATTACATTTAAAAGGTTTCTCTCCAGTGTGGATTCTATGATGTCTAGCAAGATCGGAGCTGGATGTGAAAGCCTTTCCACATTGATTACATTTAAAAGGTGTCTCTCCAGTGTGGATTCTCTGATGTGCAGCAAGACTTGCACTGCATTTGAAAGTCTTTACACACTGATTACATTTAAAAGGTTTCTCTCCAGTGTGGATTCTCTGATGTCTAGCAAGATCGGAGCTGGACGTGAAAGCCTTTCCACATTGATTACATTTAAAAGGTTTCTCTCCTGTGTGGATTCTCTGATGTCTAGCAAGATCGAAGCTGGATGTGAAACCCTTTCCACATTGATTACATTTAAAAGGTTTCTCTCCAGTGTGGATTCTCTGATGTGCAGCAAGGTTGGCACTTCGTGTAAAAGCCTTTCCACACTGATTACATTTAAAAGCTTTCTCTCCAGTGTGGATTCTCTGATGTGCAGCAAGATTGGCACTTTGTGTGAAAGCCTTTCCACAGTGAGTACATTTAAAAAGTTTTACTCCAGCGTGTATTCTCTTATGTCTAGCAAGATCAGAGCTGAATGTGAAAGCCTTTCCACATTGATTACATTTAAAAGGTTTCTCTCCAGTGTGGATTCTCTGATGTGCAGCAAGACTGGCACTGCATGTGAAAGTCTTTCCACACTGATTACATTTAAAAGGCTTCTCTCCAGTGTGGATTCTCTGATGTGCAACAAAACTAGCACTGCATGTAAAAGTCTTTCCACATTGATTACATTTAAAAGGTTTCTCTCCAGTGTGGATTCTCTGATGTGTAGCAAGACTGCCCTTCACTGTGAAAGCCTTTCCACAGTGATTGCATTTAAAAAGTTTCACTCCAGTGTGTGTTCTCTTATGTCTAGCAAGATCAGAGCTGGATGTAAAAGCCTTTCCACACTGATCACATTTAAAAGATTTCTCTCCAGTATGGATTCTCTGATGTAAAGCAAGATAGGACCTCCATGTGAAAGCCTTTCCACATTGATTACATTTAAAAGGTTTCTCTCCAGTGTGGATTCTCTGATGTGCAGCAAGACTGCCACTGCATGTGAAAGTCTTTCCACACTGATTACATTTAAAAGGTTTCTCTCCAGTGTGGATTCTCTGATGTGTAGCAAGACTGGCATTGCATGTGAAAGTCTTTCCACACTGATTGCATTCAAAAGGTTTTTCTCCAGTGTGGATTCTCTGATGTCTGGCAAGATTGGCACTGAATCTAAAAGTCTTTCCACATTGATTACATTTAAAAGGTTTCTCTCCAGTGTGGATTCTCTGGTGTAAAGCAACATGGGCCCTCTGAGAGAAAGTCTTTCCACATTGATTACATTTAAAAGGTTTCTCTCCAGTGTGGGTTTTCTCATGTTTTGCTAGACAGGAGATATTTTTAAAAGTTTTTCCACATTGATTGCATATGTAAGGCTTTCCACATTGAAGACTTAAATAAGGCTCCTCTCTAGAGTGGATTCTCTGATAGTTCAGCAGGAATGAGGTATAATGGAAAGCTCTCCCACATTCAGTACATTTATGAGATACCTCTCCTGTATGAGCCTTCTGCGAGCTATCAAGAGCTGGATTCCAACCAAAGACTTTCCCACACTGATCACAAGCAGATCTTTTAATTGCAGGACAGTAAAGAAGAGATGAGTGATAGGATGAGGATACTTCACATACATTATGTTCCTCAAGTTCTTTTCCAATATGCATTTGCTGATGAGTAAGGAGATTAGAGTTTTGACTGACAGCCTTCTCAACATTATTACTTATGGAAAGTATTTTTTCAGTATCACTTTTCTGATGCCCAGTGAGGTCTGAACTGCACTTCACAGCTATATCCCATTGATTACCTGGAACCAATGGCTCTACCTCTTCAGTGAAGCCTTTCTTGTATTCACTACCTTGAAGGTAATCACTTCCTGAGGTCATTTTCCTGCTGTGATTTAGAACAGAAGACCATCTGAATCTCTTTCCAATTTCATACAGTTCACAATCACTCTTTGGATATTTATCTTCTTTGAGAATAAAATTATGCAATTCCTTCAAATTGAAGTCAAAGGGAGCATCATCTATGAATCTTTGCAGATCGTGTTCTTCCACAAAAATGCCCAGATTTTTACTCATCTCATTTACTGTGAACCCAGTTTTTACATCTGAAAAAGACAAACATAAATACACAAAAAGGCATACACACATGTATAAACACAAATAGGAATGTAATGTAAAAATCACTGCAGCTTGTAACCATACTAAATATACAAAACTTCATAGGTGTACTCAGTGCAAGCAATGGCTTTTAATAACCCAAGTCATTTTTAAGAAGAGACAGACTGGAGGCAGCTAGGTGGTGCAGTGGATAGAGCACTAGCCCTGAAATCAGGAAGATCAAATCTGGCCTCAGATAATTACACTTCCTAGCTCTGTGACCCTGGGCAACTCACTTAACCCCAACTGCCTCAGCAAAAATGATAATAATAATAATAAAAATAAAAGAGAAATAGATAATATGGGAGACATGAATCTCAAAGTACTGGACCAATTAGAGAATTGTCCTGTCCCAATGAAATATACACATTCAGCAAAGGCAGGGGCCCAAGGCCAAGATGACTACCAAATACTTAATGACAGTAGATTAGAGTCTTCTTTGTGCTGGAATAGTTTTTCCTAATTAGAGGGAACACTCAGCCAAGGAACAGTTGAAAATTATTATAGAGCAGAGAAGAAGTCGACTGCTTTCAGAGATATGTTGGATTGTACCACATTTACTCATCTGGGAAAAAAGTAATGAGTAATCCAAATGAGTTTGATGAAAATAATAGGGAAATTCAGAAGGTATTCAATGAAAAATGAAAACTCTATAAGATTTACAAGATTACAATTACTTTAGATTACCCATCTGGAGGAAAGCAGTGCTTAACTCTCCTAAAACTATAAGCAAAGGTTACAGACATGTTGTTTTTTTGCCCCAGTAATAAAGACAGATAAAATTCATTTTTTTTTACTTTTTTCCCTAAATATCTTAGCAAATAGACCTAATAGATTATATCGACGTCAAAGGGCACATATAATTTTGTAACTCTTTGGACCAGTTCATAATTTCAGCAACAATATATTAGTGTCCCCAACATGATATTAAAATAATCTTTTTGCTTTGCATATCCTGCCCCTCACTGTGCCAGAGGTGAAAGTTTTGGAGGCTGAGACCCCTGGCCAAAGCAGATTCCCCTGGAGCTTGCTCTTGGCTAACTTGGCAGAGTGTGCATAGAGTGCATAGTCCTTTATTTGAGTCAAATCTCTGTCTAGGGAGATGAGATCCCTCCTAAAATCCTATTAAGGTCTGGATAACTTCTGGAGTTTTATTCACTTTTGCTGCTCAAAATGAATGTGAGGCATTTATTTTTTGTTTGGGGGGAGGAGGGGAGAGATTGTTAGGGAGCTAAGTATTTCCTGTCCTATTGTGCCATCTTACCAAAAACCTCTCCCATTCTTTTAAGCCCATTTTCACAGAGTTTATCTAACAAATGTGGCAGTAAGATCCGCCACCTGACTGAGGGTTAATTATGTAACTCAAAAAAGTACAGCCAGCACCATAATGGATGCAGACTTGGTGCCCTCAGATGACTGAACACTCAATCCAGTTTCTGGGATGTAACACAGTATGGATTACTTCTGTGCTCATTTTGAACTGATGTGGAACACCAAGAAAAGAGAGGAAATGGTCCTTACCCAGGGACAGCAGGTTCTGGACAATCTCCATCATGACTTCCTTGTAGAGCTCCTTCTGA
Source organism: Sarcophilus harrisii (assembly GCF_902635505.1). NCBI lineage: Eukaryota > Metazoa > Chordata > Mammalia > Dasyuromorphia > Dasyuridae > Sarcophilus > Sarcophilus harrisii. The sequence goes on from NC_045428.1 coordinate 605,062,925, forward strand.
GAAGGGTCCAGGAGATCCCACTCCTCCTCAGTGAAGTCCACCGCAACATCCTTGATTGTCACCAATTCCTAAACCATCAAAAGTCACGTCATTTAGTGCTGAAAGGGACTTTAGAATTTATCTAGTTCTCTATTAAGATAGAGGAAGAAGTTGAAGCAGAAATGGGATTTGCCTCATATCTATCAGATGAACTAATAAGACCAAAAATGATCAATGCTGGAAAGAATGTGGGAATACTGGGGCACTGACGAGGAAATGAGAAGTGATCCAAGGTTTCTGGAGAGCAACTTGGAATTATGAACAAAGAGCAACCAAACTGTGCCAATCTTTAGATCAAATATAGCATCACTAGGTCTGTAATATTCCAAAGAAATCATAAAAAGAGGTAAAGGGCCTACACGTGCAAAAATATTCATAGCAGCCTTTTCCTGGAGGCAACATTGTGGAAACTGAGGGAATTCCCAGCAAGTGGGGGATGGCTGAACAAGCTGTGGTGTATGAATATAATGAAATAGTACTATACAATAAGAAATGATAAAGAGGCAGATTTCAGAAAGAACAACAAAACCAAATTATTGGAAAGTGAAATGACCAGAGCCAGGAAAAGATTGTATACAGAATCAGCAACAAAGTTAGGTAATCAGCTATGAAGGACTCTGCTCTTCTCAGGAGGACAAGGATCTAAGGCAAATACAAGATTCAAGAAGGAAAAGGCTTTTCACACCCTAAATAAAGAAGTGATGGGCTCTGCAATGATTAAAGAATATATCTTTTAATTACTTTATTCTTTTTTTTCCTTCTGTTTTGATCTGTTTCATTTTTCACAACTCTGATTAACAGGGAAATAGGTTTTAAATGACAGCACGGATATATACCTATATGAAGTTGCCCACCTTTTTATTAGGAAAGGAGGGAAAGGATGGTGAAAAATTTACAACTCCAATTGTTATAAACATGAATACTACCATTGGTGCTCACATGAAGTTGAAAATAATTTAAAACAAACAAGCAAATGCACCTTTGGGTATCTGGGTCCTAACTTCTTTCTAACTCTCTCTGAGACCCAACAGATCCCACCAAAGCCCAGGTCAGGTAAGGAGGAGAGATTGTTTCTGTGACATCTGAGGAAATGTAACCCCCCATTCATGGAGTCTGTCACACCCTCCAGCGGATAAATAAACCACAGTTTACTCTCTGGCTGGACCCTGAGCTCCCTAACTATCCCTACCAAGGACCCTGACAATTCCCACAACAGGATCAATGAGATGATCTTTATGTGGCTCCTGCCCCACGGCAGACACCACAACACCCGCCCCAGCTTCTCACACCTCAGTCGTCCTCTCTGCCCCAGGGACACTGGCCTCCTGGCTTATATTTAACCAGGACCCTCTGTCCCCTGTCCCTGGACCTTTTCAATGGCTTCTCTCCTGTCTGCAATGGCCTCCTCCCTCACCTCCTGCTTCCTTCACATCTCAGCTAAATTCTCCCTTTCTGTAACAAGCTTTTCCTGGTCCCCAAACTGCTGAACCTCCGTCTGAGAGTGGCTCCCATCTACACTCTCCAGCGCAGGTGTGGACACAGCTCATGACATGTTTTCTCCCCTGGGAGGCTCCTTGAGGGCAGGATCTGATTTTTTTTCTTTACCTTCCTCTGCATCCTCAGTGGTTCCCCCGGAGCTTGGCCCAGAGGAGCTATTTTCTGGCTCCTCTTGATTAAGTTGATCTTGACCAGGCAAAGGAAAGGGACTCAGAGAACCCTGGGAACTGCTGGGTGCTCTGAGGGGCAGGAAATGGGCAGAGGGGGGCAATTCCTGCCTTGCTGCCAGTCCTGCCGGGGCCCCCTCCCTCCAACAGGAGGAAGCTACCTGGGCTCCCTTGGACGCCCCCTGGGCCGAGGTTGCTCAGCTCTGGGCAGGGACCCCACTCACCTGGGACGCGGGGCTCCAGCTGCCGGGGGCCATGTCTCTGTTTCCAGGCTTGGGTCCTGTTCCAGCTGCCCTGGGGAGGGAGAGGGAGCCCAGAGAGGGAGGCCGGGGTCTGAGGCTTCCCTTTCTAGGCTTCATGCTGACCTGCCCACAATGAGAGAGAGAGAGGAGGAGGAGAAGTCTCAGCTCAAAGGAGGCAGAGATCTCGCCTGTGGGGGCAGGGAGACCCTCCCCCTACTTCCACCTCTGACACTAAGGTCTCCTGCACTGCCGGAGCCTCAGCCCCATGGGGACAAGACCACAAGGCCTTCCCCCGAATCCCTGGAAGGCCAGTGTGACCTGGCCAAGCCCTCGGTCCCTGCCTGCCTCAGTTTCTCCATCTGTAACATGGGACCCCCACCTGCCCAAGGTCCCAGGACCCCCGGGAGGGTCATCGGTCAAGGCGAGGAGCAGGATGGGAGCCCCAGTCCCCCTCCCCCTCCTGCCAGGGAACCCCCTGCACCCCCAGTCTTCCAGGTGAAGGCAAAGGACGGGACAAAGTTTGCAGAGAGTGCTCCCGTGTCCCAGGCCCCGCCCTCAGGGCTTCAGAGAAGGGAGGGCCTGTTCTCACCCCTTTCTGCACTGGAGGAAACTGAGGCAAAGGGCGGAAAGCTACAGAACCCTCCCCCCTACCCCAAGTGTGCAAACTGGTGATTGCTGAGGAGACCCCGCAAAACGGGGAGCTTGGTGGGGGAGGGGTCAGTGGGTTCCTCAAGGAACACCAGGCAGTGCCCCTCCCCCCCAGCCACAGGGATGCACAAGCACGCCCCTCCCCCACCTCATCCCATGCAGGAGAAATCTCTCAGGGCTCAGGCCCCAGTGCCGCCCCCCCCCGCGCCCCGCACAGACCCCACCCGCACTCAGGCCCCACCGCGCACCAGTTCTTTTCACCCCCCCCCCCCCAGCTCCCGCACTCTGCACCGGCTCCCGCACGCGCACCCCCACACTGGGAGCCTGGACAAGCTGCACCCGAGCTCCAGACGCCGCCAAGGCGCCCACCTCCGCGGAAGGGAGGAGCCTTCAGATGGAAGCAGAAGCCCGGCCCCGCCTCCAGAGACGCCCTCCCCTCCCCAGCCGGAAGGAAAACCAGAAACAAACCTGGGACCGGGGAAGCGGCGCCTGCGCCCCGGGGACTCCCGGCATGCCCTGCGGCTCAGCGGCCCAGGGGCAGAGGCGAGAGTGACGTCACTAGGAGGCCTTTTTTGACGCTGTAAAGACTTTATGTCGATTTCAGCAGCGTCCCGAGCCTTTGCGGAGGAGCTGGGGGTGACCTGTGCGGTCGGTGCAGGAAAGAGACCCGGATGTGACGGGAAATTCCGGAGGGAAAAGTGCATGTCTAAGTTCTGCGTTAGCTCATTTGCATAATTACTGAGGAGGGCGCGGACCCCTTCTCCCTCCGTGAGGGGGGCCCGGGAGAAGCGCGCTCGTGCTCACCCCCCAGCCCCGGGCAGCTGCTCCTTCCTGCGTCCGTGGGGGGCAGGGAGGCTCCCTCCGAGCTCCCGCCTGAAACCCGGGGCTCTGGCCCCCCTGGAAGCGCCTTCTTCAGCCCCGCTGAGAAGGGGTAAAAGCCCCTGTTTGTTTCTAAGAGGCTGCCTCGGGCGCCTCCTGTCGGGGAAGCGGGAGCCCCCGGGGGGCGCCGGGAGATTTCTGGGGAACCGCGAATCTTCCGCTTCTTTCCCGGCCCATCCCGCGAATCCCCCCTGGGCGGGTCCGGCCGCGCTGCGGAACCTGCGGCTCCTGGAGCTTCCTTCCGAGGCCCGGAGCGGGGGCGTCCTCGTGCCTCCGCCCGGCGCTGGGGCGGCGCCCGCCCCCGGCCCCAGGTTCCTCCGCCGTGAGAACTGGGGGGGGGGCTGTGGGGTGGGGAGGTCACAGCAAGGCTCAGGATCCTTCAGGAGGCCTCTGGCTTTTTGTTTTAACCTCAGTAATGTCGCCCCCCCCGGACCTTTTCCAGCTGTGGGGAGGGGGGCAGGGAGGGCTCCAGAAGGGTCCTGGGCTGCAGAGTGGGGGCTTAGGCACAGACGGACACCCGTCATCCAGATGCTGGAGCACAGGGGGAAGCACCTTGTTCGTGGCCCCTGAGCTGGAGAGGAAAGTGATGGGGTCTAGTGGCAGGCGGAGTTATAGGAAGCCCTTCTGGTCGCTGCAGGTCGTGCATGAAAGAATTCACCAATCCTAAGAGTTTGTGGCAAAAAGGGAAGTTACTGTTGGCACCGCAGGACGCTGCTTTTGCTAGGAAGGCTGACCTCCAAGTGACACAGTCCTGGCAGGGAGATAAAGAGGGGTGAATGCTGATGAGACAATGTCTTCACAGTGGGCAGGGGCCCTTGCAGGCAGCTCCGCAGGAGAGAGGTCCCTTGGCCTGCCAGGGTCCTGCTTTTTGCCTCTGCAAAGAAATGAGCCCCAGATTGTCCCTTTTACAAGAGATCTGAGACTGAAGTTTCAGTGAATGACCTCACTACCCCCAGGCCTAGATTTCTGGTTGAATGAGACCACTTACTGGGAGGGGTCCTGGACTCAACTCAATGGAGGGTGCAACTAGACCCACCAAGATAACACAGTGAAAACACTTTATCCTGATTTCCCGAGATGGGCTTATCCCAGAGGAGAATTTCTCTCCCCCTCCCCACCAAGGTTAGGACAGTATCAGGGTTCCCTTGGTCAAAAGGGAACATTTTCAATGAAAATGATCCCAAAAGGCGTGTGCACAAATGTGCCCAAACCAGCCCCGCCCCCGCACAGATGTGTGAACACACACACACACACCCCTTTGCATGCTGCTGCCTCCTGAGGGACTGTCAGTCTGCTCTTATAAGGATCCCTCTCATGACTTCAGGGGCACCGTTTCTTTCTCAGTCACCTGTTCTTCAGGAGTTAAGCTGGGCCCCCGAGCGCTCCATCCCCATAGGGGCCATTTCTGTTCTCTGCCAGGCTGCTTTTTGCTGTTTCCAACCCTGAGTAGGTCTTAGTAAGTACTGGCCTCCTAAGGGAGGGCTTTGGATTAAGTGACCATGAGCTCACTCCTCCCATCTTCCTTGGTCCTTCTCATACCCAGTTTCTTCTGTTGCCCAAGACCTTTCTTCCTCAGTTCTGCCATAACTGTAGATCTGGTTCTGGGATCTCTGTGCTAGAATATAGGGGGAGTGTGGGGGTAAAGGACACAGGACTCTCCTTTGGATAAAATCATATACTTAGAGGGGGAACGGCACATTGAAGCCCCTGAGGCTCCCCCTCCCCATTTCAGGCAGGAGGTGAGGGAGACAGACTTGTTCCTTGCCCAGAGTTACAGAGTATGAAGCATCAGAGCCAGGATGGGGCTGCAAGTATTGCCTGATCGAGTGCCCTGTTCATTCAAGTAACTCCTCTCTTCAGATTATCAATTAGACTTAAATGTCCTCATGTTTTAGCAACTGACTTTACTTTGACACCAAGGATCAAGGAAAGAAAATCATAAAAACACCCAGGATTTCCAAAGTGATTTCATGTTTGCAAAGTGTTCCATAATTATTGTCTGATGTAATCCTCACCTCCACCCTGGGAAGCAGAGGCCCTTGTTCTCCCCATTCCACAGATGGGGAAACTCCGGCAGGATCAGGTTACATGAGAGGCCAGGAAGGGCCAGAGAAGGAACTGGATCTTGGGCCTTGTGGTTTCAAACATAACATTTAATCCAGGGCACCACCGAGCGGCAGAAAGACAGACACAGAAATTCATGTCCAGTTAGCAAAACATTTGTACAAGAATATTTTGTGGCAGAAACCACAGAAAACAAACACCAAGTAATTGGGGAATGGCTGAAGGAATCATAGTCTGTGACCATCAAGAACAATCTAGGAGCCCTGATGAACAGTGGGATTTCAGAGAAAAACCATTACATGTACGGAGTTTTATGCGCAGTGAGAAAGCTGACTTACTGGGGACCCCCCTCAACCATGAATCAATATTAATCAGTCCATTATGATTTTATGTTAGAGGATTGTTCCTGATTTTTCATTTAGTAACATTTAATAGTCATTTAATAGAACAAGAATGAGCAATTCACCGTTGTAGGAATTACATAGGAATGGACCTTCTGTTAGAGGTTTTGGGCAGACTTAAGGCTTGTATAATAGAAACTATTTCTCTAACAGGCCCGAGGCCGACTTCCCTAAGTTCACTATCGTGAGAATGACGACAAGAACTCTCTCCATCCTGTTTCCCCACATGCCAACCTGTCATGGTGGGAAGCCCCCAAGTTCTCCCTGAAATATTCTTGGGGATGGATGGTCTGCACTTGCCCAACCTCAGGAATGGCTCATCCATCTCCTGATCACTGAAAGTTCCCATCTTCCCTGGCCCAAGCCAAGGGATATCATCCAGCTTATGACCATCTAGTCAGTGGATAGATTTCCTACACTGGCCATCCTGAAACCCTCTGGCCCTGCTGGTATCCATATTTTAGCCAAGGCATTTTACAGTAACCGATGAAATGCTGTTCTACTGACAGGATACTTGTATTCCAGAGCCCTGAATGAAGGAGCACCTCAGATGGGACAGCCAGCTCTGGGGTCTACTTAGCAGGGAACCAGACTCCTCTAATAAAGAGGTTTTGGCTCAGAACTCTGCCTCAGTTTCTCCTGTAGGCTGTTTTATGTAATTCCCCTCCCCTCACAGCAGGATGGAAATTGGGCTATTTCATGAACATTCTGTTGAAAGTTTACTGAAGGCTGTGCTGCAGAAGGAGGCTTTCCCTTGTGAATGAGATCCCCAAGTTTCATCTCCAGCAGAATTTCTCCAAGGACAGTCAAGTATCACCTGTAGGAGAAGCCCTTCCTACAAGCATGACGTTTATCCATCTTCCTTCCACTAGAGTAAGATTGTGCTGATCTTCCTCCTCCAGAGAAAAGCACAGCCACATGTCTATTTCTATGATTTTTCAAGGAATCCTCAGAGAGAAAGTAAGAGATGATCTCTAGTTGAAAGCCTTTCCCCACTGAGTGCCCAGGGATCTGCTGCTCAATGTGATCTCTCCAATAGGGAAGAATTCCATTTGAGTGTCTTTCCTTATCCTTAATAATGATCAGATTTTGTCTTACATGAATTCTGAGGTGGGAATTAAGAGATGATTGGTGCTGGAAGGTATTAATTACCACGTTGTCATGTGTATAAAGTCTCCCTCAAGTGGGGACCCTCTTCTCTTAGATAGGCTAAAAATGACAAGTCAAAGCTGTGCTATAATCACCACACTTAGGAGGTTTGGCTCCAGTGTGGAATTCCTGGTGCAAAGCAAGACTGGCTCTAGCTATGAAAGCTTTTCCACGTTGAATATATTTAAAAGGTTTCTCTCCAGTGTGGATTTTCTGATACTATGTATTCTGGGGAAGAAACCATTAGCAGTGCTCACTGAAGAGAGAACAAAGAAATTTCCTAGTAAATTTCCTATGAATCTAAAATGAAATTTCAACAAGATGGAAGGAGAAAAAGAATTTTAAAGAGAATCTGGCCTGAACTGGCTGGCATGAGAGTCTTTCCAGATACGTGACGAAGCTTTATCTCTTCTCATAGGTTAGCTTGTTAATGGAATATGTTCTGTGAGAAAAGATTAATTGGGACACTATCTGTTTCCCAGAAATTCAGTCCTGTGCTTGCAGTCCCCAGGTAGGTCTCACCCAGGAGGTCAGAAAGGTCAAGCAGCCAACTGGACTCTAAATGCCCAGACTCCAAGGAATTAGAAGGAGCCTTTGATGTCACATTCTTGCCCTGATTCCTGCTTCACTCACTCCTCTAGAGCCCATCTAGAGGTCAGGCTGTCCTGGCTGGGGAGACCTTTGAATCTGCCCAATCCTTATTCTGTGACTGCTTCCCCCACATTATTTTTTGCACCCAGTCCCAATCTCTTTCTTTCTTTAACTCTGGGAAGTACAATCATGTCCCCCAAATCTTATGAGTGAGACTTTTTGCATCTAGTACTAAGAGTTTTCCTAAGTGAATTTTGGAGAAAACATCACTGACTTCATTTGATGACATGCTGCTCTTCTTTTATCAGGATTTTTATCCTGATAAGTATTAGTAGTTTTATCAGTACTAAATGTCCCCTTCAGTATCTCTAGTCCCCCAATCACTTTGAGAAAACTCAGAGCACTCACTTCCAGTCCTGTTACTGTCTAAGAAGGCACAAAGGACTTAGCAAATGTTACCAAACTATCTGATTAATAGAGCAGTTGTTTTTTTTTTTTCTTTCTTTCTATGTTTTCTTGTTCGGACATAAATAGCTATACTAAAGATTTCATAGTTGAACTTTCAATTCACATTTTCTTCTCTTGGTAAAGATATACTTTTCAAGGAAAGCAAAATGATGGGAAATGAGCTTTACTGCAATTATCTTTCATGAAAGCCACATCTCCCAAATATATAGAGAACTGAGTCAAATGTTTAAGAATAAAAACCATTCCTAAACTGAGAAATGATCAAAGGAAATGAACAATTTTTAGATGACAAATTCAAAAATAATATAGGAAAATGAAGTGCTCTAAATCATTTTTTGATTAGGGAAATGCAAATAAAAACAAGTCAGAAATACACCCTCACATTTATTAGATTGACTAATAAGAAAAATAATGATCAATGCTGGAAAGAATCTGGCAATACTGGGATGCTAGTGCACTGAAAAGGAAATGTGAAGTGATCCAAGCTCTCTGGAGAGGAACTTGGAACTATGAACAAAGGACAACGAAACTGTTCAAATCTTTAGATCTACCAATAGCACCACAAAGTTCTGTATTATTCCAAAGAGATTACAAAAAGAGAGAAAGGATTTACACGTGCAAAAATATTCACAACAGCCCTTTTCCTGAAGGCAACATTGTGGAAATTGAGGGAATTCCCATCAATTGGGGAATGACTGAACAAGCTATTGTGTATGAATATAATGAAATACTATTGTATAATAAGAAATGAAGAGGTAGATTTCAGAAAGAACTAAGAAACAAATCTAATGAAAACTGAAATGAGCAGAGCCAGGAAAATATAGAATACAGAATCAGCAACAGAGTATGATGATCAATTATGAATAACTCAGCTCTTCTAAGGAACACAATGATCTAAGGCAATTATAAAAGACTCAAGAAAGAAAAGGCTTTTTTTCTAAATAAATAAAATAAAGAACACTAAATAAAGAACTGATGGACTCTGAAAGTGATTGAAGAATATATTTCTAAGTCACTTTATACTTTTTTTCTCCTCTTTTGACCTGTTTTATTTTTCACAACTCTGATTAATAGGGAAATATATTTTAAATCATAGCATAGCACTTTATACCTATATCAAATTGCCTGCCATTTTGGGAAGAAAGGAGAGAAACGGATGGAGAAAAATTTACAACTCAAAATCTGATAAAGATGAATGCTGCCAATTGTCATGACAAGTAATTGAAAATAATTTAAAACAAACAAGTAAATGTGGCTTTTTGTATCTGGGTCCTAACCTGATCTTAGCTAAAACTTCTTTCTAACTGGCTATGAGACCCAACAGATCCCACCCGAAGCCCAGATCAGGCAAGGAGGAGAGGCTGTGTCTGTGACATCTGAGGAAATGTAACCCCCCCTTCAAGGAGTCTGTTACACCCTCGAGTGGATAAATAAACCATAGTTTGCTCTCTGGCTGGACCCTGAGCTCCCTGACTATCCCTACCAAGGACCCTGACAATTCCCACAACAGGATCAATGAGATGATCTTTATGAGGCTCCTGGCACATGGAAGACACCACAACACCCGCCCCAGCCTTCTCACACCTTAGTCCTCCTCTCTGCCCCAGGAAGCTCCTTGAGGGCAGGATCTGATTTTTTTTCATCTTCCTGTGCATCCTCAGTGGTTAGCACAGAGCTTGGCACAGAGATGCTATTTTCTAAACATTTATTGACTTGATCTGAGACCTGGTAAAGGAGAGGGACACAAAGAGCCCTGGGAGCAGCTGGGTGGCCTGAGGGGGCAGGAAATGGACAGTGCCAGGAGGGTGATTCCTACCTGCTGTCAGCCCTGTCAGGGCCCCCCTGTCTCTGGCAGGGGGAAGCTTCCTGGGTTCTCCTTGACTCCACCTGAGCTGATGCTGCTCAGCTCTGGGCAGGGACTGCACTCACCTGGGATGAAGAGCTCTGGCTGCCATGGGCCATGGTTCTGGTTCTGGGCTTGGGTGCTCTGTCAGCTGTGATAGGGAGAGAAACGGTCCTCAGAGATGGAGGATGGGGTCTGAGCCTTCCTTTCAGGAGCTGGATGCTGACCTGCCTGAACGAGACAGAGTTTTCAGGACTGGGACAATCAATGGTCCTGCCCCATCCTCGGGGGAGAGGTTATGTACCCCAGGAGGGAGCAGAGAGAGTCCAGCATGGAAGTGAGCTGGGCCTGAGCAGGAAGAGGGCTTGCCTCCCTCCCTAACTCCTTCCCTTTGCTCGTATGTCCTCCCCCCAAGGTTTTAGGCTTTGGGATCCCAGATGGGTTAAGATCAGGAGCAGTCTCAATGACCCTTGTCTTTGAGCTTTCCCTCCATCTGCTGCTGATGAAGGGATCCTGAAACACTCTAAAACTCCTTCAAGGAGAAATTCTCCTTGAATCCTCCTCTGTGAGATGCACCCCAAGGAACCAAGATAAAGTGGTTGATCTTGGTGAGACTAGTTGAAGCATTCAGTTCCAAGATTTTCGACCCCTATTGCTGACTCAAAGTTTTGAGTCAGCAAAACTACTCCCAGTAAGTGGTCTCATCTTGGCCTGGGGTCAATGACAGCATTGAGGGAATCTCATTCAACTGAAACTTCTGTCTCCGATTTCCTTATAAAAGTGGCAACTTGGGGCTCAATCCTCACAGAGGACTTAATATGCCATGCCAAGGAAACTCTCTCTCTTCCTGGCATAGCAGCCTCTGCCTGCTGGAATAATATTCTCTTTAAGCATTACCCTCTCTTTATCCTCACCTATTTCTCTAACAAGACTTTATACCTCTCTGTCTTGATTTCTCTACCACAAATTTTACTCCTCTGTGTTGCCACTAAGGAACTCAGTCTTTCTGCTCATGCATAGCAAAGGCTGACTCCCTAATGCCAATAATAAACTTCTTTTTGCCAGTCTAGCTTTTGGGGTTTGTAAATTCCTTAATGAAGGACCCCTGCGCCGCCAGAAGCGGGGTTCCAAGAACTCTCTATCATGCATCGAATCCCAAGGGGATTTAGGGGAACCAAACCTCTGAACCCCAAATCTGCCACTAGCCTCACCTTTAACTCCCTGAGCACCAGGAACCCTAATCTCATCATTTTGGTTCCATGACTGAATGGAACCCCAAAAGTCCCAGGACAGTTTTGCAAAGTCACAAAAGAATTTGAGGCTTGAACCTATCTCCTAGTCAAGGGATAAAGATTTTCCTGGAAGTAATTTAAGGCTATTCCTGGAGGGACGGAATTTTAGGAGAATCCAATGAAGAAGCAGCCCCAGGGAGATCAGCCGATCCAGCTTTCCAAAGCTCCAGGGGAGGAGAAACCTCCACTGGAGGGTGTGACAGACTCCATGAATGTGGGGTTACATTTCCTCAGATGTCACAGAGACAGCCCTCCCTACATAAGCTATGTTTTGGATAGAATTGTTGGGTCTCATAGATTGTTTTTTTGTTTTTTGTTTAGAATAATGTTTTTATTTTTAATTTTAAAAATTATTATTATATATTATTATATGTATATATATGTATTATATACATATATTATATATATATTATTATATATTATATACATATGCAAATCAACTTTTCCCCCCCTTACCTCCATCCCCTCCCCTAGATGGCAGGTAGTCCCATACATGTTAGATATGTTAAAGTATATGCTAAATACAATATATGTATACATATTAATACAGCTATCTTTTTGCACAAGAAAGATAGGATTTTCAAAGAATATAAAAATAATCTGAGGAGAAAATAACAAAAATGCAAGCAAATTGTAACAGAAAGAGTGGAAATGCCATGTTGTGTTCTGTACTCATTTCCCAGTGTTCTTTCTCTGGGTGTAACTGGTTCTGTTCATTACTGATCAATTGGAACTTATTTGGATCCTCTCATTGTTGAAGAGGGAAACATCTGTCAGAACTGATCATCGTATATCCTTGTTGTTGAAGTCTATAATGATTTCCTGGTTTTGCTCATTTCATTCAGCATCATAAGTCTCTCCAGGCCTTTCTGAAATCCTCCTGCTGGTCACTTCTTACCTAACAATAATATTCCATAATATTCATATACCACAATTTATTCAGCCATTCTCCAATTGAGGGGCATCCACTCAGTTTCCAATTTTTGGCCACTACAAAGGGGCTGCCACAAACATTCTTGCACATCCAGGTCCCTTTCCCTTCTTTAAAATATCTTTGTGGTATAAGCCCAGTAGAAACACTGCTGGATCAAAGGGTATGCACAGTTTGATAACTTTTTGGTCATAATTCCAGATTGCTCTCCAGAATGGCTGGATGTATTCACAACTCCACCAACAATGCATCAGTGTCCCAGTTTTCCCACGTCCCCTCCAACATTCGTCATTATCCTTTCCTGTCATCTTAGCCAATCTGAGAGGTGTGTAGTGGTATCTCAGAGTTATCTTAATTTACATTTCTCTGATCCTAGACTACTATAAAGTTTTAACTAAGATCAGATTAGGACCCAGATACAAAAAGGTACATTTGCTTGTTTGTTTTAAATTATTTTCAATTACACCATGACAATTTGTAGTAGTCATGTTTATAAGATTTCGAGTTTTAAATTTTTCTCCATCTCCTTCTCTCCTTTTTCCTAAAATGGTAGACAATTTGATTTAGGTATATATGTGCTATCATTTAAAACCTATTTCCCTATTAATTATGATGTGTATGATTCAATCATTTTTAGAGTCCATCAGTTCTGGATAGCCTTTTCCTTCTTCAGTCTTTTATAATTGCCAAATTATAAAACATATTATATATGTTCCTGAGAAGAGCTGCCATTCATACTTTTTGCTGATTCTGTATACAATCTTTTCCTGGTTGTGCTCATTTTACTTTGCATAAGTTTGGTTTTTTACTATTTTCCAAAAATTTTTTCTGCCTGTTCATCATTTCTTATTGTACAATACTATTTCATTATACACATAATACCACAGCTTGTTCAGCCATTCCCCAATTGATGAGAATTTCCTCAATTTCCACAATTTTGGACTGCTTTGGGAAAAGGACTGCTATAAATATTTTTGCACATGTAGGCCCTTTCCCTCTTTTTGTGATCTCTGGATTAATACAGCCGTAGTGGTGGTATATGCTAGCTGTAAAGATTAGCATAGTTTGTTTGCTCTTTGTTTATAATTCCAAGTTCTCCAGAAAGCTTGGATCAGTTTACATTTCCTCATCACTACATTAGTATCCCAATTTTCCCACTTTTTCACATTGATGATTTTTGGTTTTTGCCATATTAGTTAATCTGATAGATGTGAGATGTACTTCTGTGTTGTTTTTATTTGCATTTCTCTAATCAAAAGTGATTTAGAGCACTTCAATGGTGTTCATTTGTTAGGCAAGCTCCTGAAAAACATGCTTAAAAAAATGGGAGAGGATTCTCATAAGATTACACAATAGGACAGGAAATACTTAGCTCCTAGGAATCTCCCCAAAAACAAGAAAAAATATACTTCAGAATTCATTTTGAGCAGCAAAAGTGATGAAAACTTGAGAAGTTGTCAGAACCTTAACAGAGTTTTAGGAAGGATCTCATCTGCCTAGTAGAGATTTGAAGTGTTAGGCACCAGACTCTGGTAAGTTAGCCAACAGAAGCACTGGGGGCAGCTGGGTTGGCCTGTGGTCTCAGGTTCCAAGATTTTACCTCTGACACACTGTGGGGTATGCTCAGACAACTGAAGAACAAAGGGCCCTGTTCTCTGACTAGACACCAGATCCTGCTGTGATGACCAGACATGGTTCCAGGCTAGAGCTGTGACCAAGGAAAAAGAAGCCCACAGTTGGTAAGTGCTATAGTGAAAGAGCAAGGACCCTACTGGCTGTGGGGACTTGCAAGAGAGCAAAGAACCTGGTCTCCATATCTGGGCAGAGAAGTCTACTGAAGTTTGTGGCTGGAGACCATAGGGAGTGGGAGCATTTGCTGGGACAGTGTGGCTGGGTACCCTGGCCTGGATTCAAGGGTAGGGAGGAGTGCCTAAGGTTGGGAACTAGAAAGAGCCATGCAAGTGATAGTAAGAAGGATCTCAATCCTGGGGTATCCTCCCCCATACCTCAGGACAAGGAGCTGATACTAAAAAAAGTGGCTTAAAATAAAATAAAAGTAAAGCGAGTTTGCAAAGGAAAAATAATCTAACCATAGATAGCTACTATGGGGATACAACTAATCTGTTCATACTCAGAGAAAGAAAGTAAAGTTAAAAAAGAGACTCCAACTTCCAAGAAAAATGTCAAATGGTCACAAGCCCAAAAAGATTTCTTAAAGGAACTTAAAAAGAACTTCAAAAATCAAATAAAAAAGATTGAGGAAAAATTCATAACTAAGTATGTAAGTAACTAAATAACAGCAATCCAATAAAATCAAGCTAAATTGTGAAAAGAAAATAACCAATTAGAAAAGAAGATCCCAAAACTTATGTAAAAATAACTTCTTAGCCAATAGAATCGGGCAAGAAGAAGTTAATGACATTATCAAGAAATATGAAAATAATAACAATAGAATGAAAAAAATAAAAGAGAACAGAAATATCTCATTAGAAAAAGAAAGGATAATTGAGAATAAATCAAGTAGTGATAATATAAGAATTCTTGGATTATTGGAGAGTTGTGAATAGCAACAAGAAAAACATCTAGATGCAATTTCAAAAAATTACTAAGAAAAATTGTCCTGAAATTCTGGAACAAGAGAGTAAACTAGATTGGGGGGGGGATGGGGAGGGTGGAGAGGGGAGGAGAGGAGACAGGTGAGAGATGTACTATTCACCCTCTAAAAGAGATCTCAAGACGAAAACTTACAGAAATTTCAATGCTGCCAGATAAAGGAGAAAATAGTAGAAGTCTCTTGCATATCTTCATTTTTTTCAGTATCCTCTTCTCCTAAAGAAACCTGCCTTTTGTCAAAGAGAATGGCCATTCAGAATTCTTCACAGGAAGGCAGGGGAAGCAGAGGCTGTATAGCGCTTAGATCTAGGTTAGATATTTGCACATCACAGACACCAAGGTCACCAGCTACATCTTGAATCATCACCAGCTGTCTGGACTACAGAAGAGAGTGTGAGGTTGATGACATCCAATTTTCCACTAGTCCCCCCCCAAAAATTCTCAAGATATTAAAAGAAGAGGAAATGGAATATATACATATTTTTATTGTACAAAAAGAAATTAAACAGGCCGTAAATGAGTTTCTTAAGTAAAAAGCATCAGGGCGAGATAGATTCACGTGAACATTCTATGAAACACTTAAAATGTCACCTACTTCCAATATTAAATAAATTATTTCAAATAATAGGCAAAGAAGGGGTACCACTAAACTGGTAGGTATTGATACTTAAACCAGAAAGAATAAAAAATGAGTAAGAAAATTATAAAACAATTTTAGTAAAGATATAAGTGCAAAATTTTAAAATGTGACCTAGGAGATTACAATATATTGCAAAAATGATACAATGTGATCAACTGGAATTTATATCAGGAATGCAGGGCTAGAATTATAGAAGGAAAATTACTCACATAATTGATTATAACTATAATTTAAAAAAAACTTGGGATTACAGCAACAGCTGAAGCAAAAACTTTTAGTAAAATATAACACTCAATTCTATTAAAAATCTGTTGGAAGTATAAGTACAAATGGATTTTTTTTCTCTTAAGATGAAAAAAAATAGTTGCCTAAAGCCATCAGCGTGCATTATTGGTAATGGGCAAAAGCCAGAATCCTTTCTACTAAAATCACATGAGAAGTAGGGATTCTACTGTAACTAAAAGTATTCAATATTGTATTGGAAATCCTAGCAAGCGTAATACGACATTGAAAAGAAACTATTTCTTTTTGAAGACTATCTATTGATATGTAAGGAATTGAAAAGACTCAAAGTTAGTTTAAACATTTAAAAATTTTAGCAAAAATTAGAATACAAAGTAAACCCACATAAAACATCAGCATTTCTCTATATTATCAACACAGCCCTGACAGAAGAGATAATAAGACAATAGATAGTATAAATTTCCTAAAAACACTGTAAGAGATAATCCAGGAAATCCATGAATGGAAAAAAAAAACTTTATAGAAATAAAATCATATTTAAATAACTCAAGAAATATTAATTGTTCATGGGTAGACAGAGCCTGTGTAATAAAAGTGACAAATCTTACCCAAGTTAATTTATAGATTCCCTAAAATTCCAATTAAATTACCAGAAAACTATTTTACTGAACTCAAAAAAATAATAGCAAAATTCATCTGTAGATGAAAATGTTGCAGAAAACTTTTCAGATAAAGATCTCATGTCTCAAATATACTAAGACCTATGTAAAATCTATAAGAATATCAGATGTCTTTTCCTAATTTATAAATGGACAAAAGATATAAATGGGCAGTTTCCCAATGGAGAAATCCAATTTATAGTCATGTGGGAAAATGCTCTAAATCATTATTGATTAGAGAAACTAGTTCAAAGCAACCTTGAGATTGTTTTACACTATCAGATTTGCTAAAATAATTGAAGGGGAATGTGACAAATATTGGAGGGAATGTGGAAAAACTGGGATCCAAACTCATTATTGTTGGTGCAATTTTGATGGGATCAAGCAAAGAGTAAACTAATTATACCCAAAGACTTATGAAATTGCCTATGCCCTTTGACCCAACAATGCCAACATTAGATCTGTTTCCCAAGATCATTAGGGGAAAAGGAAAAGAACCTCTATATTCTAAGATGTTTATAACAACTCTTTCTGGTTGCACAGAATTGGACATTGAAGAAATATCTCTTAACTGGGGAATGGTAGAACAAGTTGTGGTATATGATTGTGATGGAGTTCTACTGTGCTAGAGCAAAGTCATGGAAAGGCTTGCATGAAATAATAGATTGAAATAAGCAGAACCAAGAGAATGCTATATAAAGTAATAGGAGTATTTTAAGAAGATCATATATATGTAACCATATGTATGGGAAGGTGGGGAGTAGGGAAGGAAAAAAGGAAAATACAAAGAAATTTACATAACTTTTTTGTGTATTGAAAAGGAATATCAAGTGTTTCATGTGCCCTTACTACACACACACACACACACACACATACATATATGTATATATACACTATATTATGGAAATACTGGTTTCATTTCATGAATAAAAATTAAAATAACCTACTGATAATAATAATTTTAAAAATCTTATCTTTTATAGCCTAACAGAAAATTAGGTCAGTAGAATGGAAGAGAAATAAAATACATTGTGGGAAATTATTATAGGAATCTTGTGCTAAAAAAGGTAGAGCATTAAGTTTTTGTGATGAGAATTCGTTAGTAAAAATTATGGGGAAAACTAGAAAGCAGATTGGAAGAAATTGAACACACAGTAATATCTTATAATATTTACTAAGAAGGTCAATCTAGATGTAAAAGGGGATATAAGAAATTTTTAAAAACTCAGAACACATTGACTATCACACTCATGAATAATTTTAAAATTTATGAATGAGGGGGCAGCTAGACAATGAAGTGGATAGAACACCACCAGTCCTGAAGTCAGGAAGACCTGAGTTCAAATCTGGCCTCAGAAGCTTAACAGTTTCTGTGTGACCCTGGGCAGATCACTTAACCCCAACAGCCTCAGCAAAAAAAAAAAAATTATGAATGAATACGAGACAGAGAGCATTATAGTGTATGAAATAGGTAATTTTAAATACATTTAGTTAAAAACTTTTGTACCAAAAAGTCCAATTTAGCCAAGATCACAAGCAAAATATTACGAACACATTTTTATACATAATTTTTAAGATAAAGATTCCATGTCACAAACATATAAAGAAATTTGTCAAAAATATAAGAATATGAATCGTTCTCTAATTGGAAAATACTCAAAGAATAGGAACAGATTTACAGCCATATGAGAAAATGTCCCAATTTATTAGTGATTAGAGAAATGCAAAGTAAAAACATCATTATGAGATCATTTTGGGGACACTGATATATTGTTGCTGAAATTATAAACTGATCCACTCAATTTGGTGAACAATCTGGAATTATGAACAAAGATTAATAAAACTGTACATCCCCTTGACCCAAAGATACCACTATAAGGTCTGCTTCCCAAGATATTTTTTTAAACATTTTATTTTTATAAAATTTATATTTACAAAACATATGCATGGGTTATTTTTCAACATTGACCCTTGCAAAAACTTCTGTTCCAAATTATCCCCTCCTTCCTCCCACTCCCTCTTCCAGATGGCATATTCCCCATTGATTACATTTTAAAAAGTTTCTCTCCAATGGATTCTCTTATGGTTAGCAAGACAGGAACTCTGTGTGAAAGCCTTTCCACAGTGATTACACTTTAAAAGTTTCTCTCTAGTGTGGACTCTCTGATGTTCTGCAAGCCTGTAATTACTTATGAAAGCCTTTTCACAAAGATTACATTTAAAAGGTTTCTCTCCAGTGTGGATTCTCTGATGGTTAGCAAGATAGGAACTCTGAGTGAAAGCCTTTCCACAGTGATTACATTTAAAAGGTTTCTCCCGAGTGTGGATTCCTTGATGTCTAGCAAGATTGCCCTTCACTGTGAAAGCCTTTCCACACTGACTACATTTAAAAGGTTTCTCTCCACTGTGGATTCCCTGATGTCTAGCAAGATGGGAGCTCCATCTAAAAGTCTTTCCACATTGATTACATTCATAAGCCTTCTCTCTGGTGTGGGTTTTCTTATGTTTTGCTAGCCTGGAGATACCTGTAAAAGTTTTTCCACATTGATTGCATATGGAAGGATTTCCACACTGAAGACATAAATAACGCGTCTCTCTAGGGTGGATTCTCTGATGGTCAAGCAGGAATGATGTGTAATAAAAAGCTCTCCCACATTTAGTACATTTCTGAGACATCTGTCCAGGATAAGCCTTCTCTGAGTTACTAAAAGCTGAGTTCCAACCAAAGGCTTTCCCACACTGATCATATCCAAATCTTTTAATTCCAGGGTGGTAAGGAAGAGATGAGTGATAGGATGAGGTTCCTTCACATACATTATGTTCATCAGGTTCTTTTCTAATATTCCTTTGCTGATGAATAAGGAGATTAGAGCTCTGCCTGACAGCCTTCTCATCATTATTACTTATGGAAACCATTTCTTCAGTATCACTTTTCTGATGGCCACTGAGGTCTGAACTCCACTTTACAGTGATATCCCATTGATTACATGGAACCAATGGCTCTACCTCTTCAGTGAAGAATTTCTTGTATTCACTACCTTGAAGATAATCACTTCCTGAGGTCATTTTTTTACAGTGATTTAGGATAGAAGTCCATCTGAATCTCTTTTCAATTTCATCCAATTCACAATCATTCTTTGGATATCTATCTACTTTGAGATTCAAATCATGCAATTCCTTCAAACTGAAATCACAGGGAGCATCCACGAACCTTTGCAGGTCATGTTCTTCCACAAAAATTCCCAGCTTTTTACTCATCTCATTTACTATGAACCCAGTTTCTACATCTGAAGAAGACAAACATATATAAAAAATGACATACACACATATATAAACACAAATAACAATGTTACATAAGAGTCATCGCAGCTTGTCACCAAACTAAATATACAAAACTTCATAGGTGCTCTCAGTGCAAACAGTGGCTTTTAACAGCCCAAGTCATTTTTAAGAAGAGACATATTGGAGGCAGCAAGGTGGTACAGTGGATAGAGCACCAACCCTGAAATCAGAAGAACTGAGTTCAAATCTGGCCTCAGACACTTACCATTTGCTAGCTATATGACCCTGAGCAAGTCACTTAACCCCAATTGCCTCTAGGGAAAAAAATAATAATAAAAAAGAGAGATAATATGTGAGATGTCCATTTCAAAGTACTGGACCAATCAGAGACTTATCATCTCCCAATGAAATATACACATTCAGCAAAGGCAGGGGCCCAAAGCCAACATGACTAGCAAAATACTTAATGACAGATTAGAGTCTTCTTTGTGCTGTAATAGTTTTTGCTAATTTAGAGGGAAAACTGAGCCAACAAACAATAGAAAATTATAGGAGTAGACTGCTTTCAGAGATTTGTTGGATAGTATCACATTTACTCATCTGGGAAAAAAGGAAACATCCAAATGAGTTTGATGAAAATAAAGGGGAATCAATTAGAGAAGGGCTGAATAAATTTTGGTATATGAATATTATAGAATATTATTGTTTGGTAAGAAATAACCAGCAGGAGGATTTCAGAGAGGCTTGGAGAGACTTACACGAACTGATGCTGAGTGAAATGAGCAGGACCAGGAGATCATTATACACTTCAACAACAATACCATATGATGATCAATTCTGATGGACCTAGCCATCTTCAGCAATGAGATGAACCAGATCAGTTCCAATGGAGCAGTAATGAACTGAACCAGCTACACTCAGCAAAAGAACTCTGGGTGATGACTAAAAACCATTACATTGAATTCCCAATCCCTATATTTTTGCCTGTCTACATTTTTTATTTCCTTCACGGGCTAATTGTACAATATTTCAGAGTCCGATTCTTTTTGTACAGCAAAATAACAGTTTGGACATATATGCTTATTTTGTATTTAATGTATGCTTTAATATATTTAACATGTATTGGTCATCCTGCCATCTAGAAGAGGGGGAGAGGGGAAGGAGGGGAAAAACTGGAACAAAAGGTTTGGCAATTGTCAATGCTGTAAACTTACCCATGCATATAACTTGTAAATAAAAAAGCTATTAAAAAAAAAACAGAAAGAAAAGAAAGGGAAGTTCAGAAGGTATTACATGAAAAGTGAGAACACTACAAGATTTACAAGATTACAAGTACTTTAGATTATCCATCTCTAGGAAGGCAGTGTTTAACTCTCCCAAAAGTATAAGCAAAGATTTGACAAGTTAGATTTTTGGCCCATGAAATAAAAGCTGATAAAGTTCATTTTTACATTTAGCGTAACAAGTCAAAACTCTTTTATGATGCTCTGAAGTTTATTTATGGACCAAAGATCTAAGCTGCCCAATGCTGATGGAGCTACATTGATTAATGATAAGAATGTGATTCTGTAAGAGATGGGCTGAACTGTTTCATAAAGTTCTCAATACACCATCATCAACCACTGTTGAAACTATTAACCATTGACTGTAAGTCATACTCCATTGTAAGGATCCATTAGAGAAGTCAGCAAGCACTATTGAAATGTAAGTGGCCAATAGAGGGTGGAAAATTCTTTGACCCTGCTTGGGGAAAGATAAGCCACATGGCAAAATTTTGTAGGACCAGGAAGAGAAATACTGCGGTTCAGAGAAACCACTAAGGGGGTCCCATGAGGACCCCAAAAACATACTAGATAGATTAGGATCAGACTTTGATGAGAAATATTTACAGTATTTGGTGAATGCAGTTGAGGGTTTTAACATTAACCCATGGACTATTGCACATGTTGAGGTATAACTTAAAGCTGGAGATAGATTAGTAATCGCACTTTCAGACTATGCACCTATGATTATACATACTATTAAAATATGTGAAACCATTTAACTTAAAGGGAGATCATCCAATTGCTAAAGCACTCCCATTACATTCTTTTGGTGAGGTGAAATTTTACTCAAGTGATTGGGCAAGAAAAAAACATGTGTAATATTTATATAGAAAACAGGCCATTCTTAGGAATGACCGATCCAGGAGCTGATATATCTGTTACAAAAATTGATTGGCCTCTTGAATGGCCAATTCAAATTCAAATAGTAACAGTTAATGGAGTAGACTTTATGGCACAAGGCAAGATTGGTGGTATCTTGAGGACAGCAATTGCTATAGTATTCAGAACAATTTTAAAAACACAGCTCAGTTAGTTTCTAAGCAGATATTGCAGTTAGAAAGAGTGGAATTTTATATCTATAAAATAGCAAGGATAGTCTTTGGAGAGTTGGAACTGCCCTTTGCTCACCTCATGGATTTTTCATTTCCACAGGTTGGCTTAATTCCCCGACCCCCTACAAGTATTTATAAAACAGTGTTTATTTATAGAATGATTTGGGAAACTTCTGTCTTAATCACTAGTATAGATAGTGTGTGATCTATGACCGAGGAAGAGAAGTAACATCAGATCTATTGATTCACACTCCTGAAATATAATTCAGTATTAATATCAAACTTTGACTTTAGGCAAAAGAATTTAAGGATATCATGGACCGAAGTTTTCATAGCCGAGTGAGTTTGCTCATTATCTGTATGAATGGCAGACCATTGAAAAGGTTGGTAGGCACAGATGTAGATAATACAGCTAGCTATTAGAGGTGCCAGCTGGTCTAGTAATGGGTTAAAGACCACAGCAAGTACCTATATGTCTAGCAGGAAAGGATCTATAATAGCTAAAAATAGTGTTACCTCTTGGAAGTGGAAATTTAAATATAAGATGGAAAAATTTATTTATTTTACAGTCGAAAGGTCCCCCATTAATCAGTGGACAAGGGACTTCTTAAAAAATGAAAAAATTCAAATTTCATTAGGCATAATATTGATCCAAGAAAAGTAAATGGACACATGGAGACAGTAGAAGCTCTTCAGCTTGGGCTTCCACCTCCTCCATTGCTTGAGGAATGATCTTTTACGATTAAGAATTTTATTTCCCTAGATAAGGAGAATATGAAATTTATCTTTTCAGTGCCCAGCATTAATTCAGCTGAGCCTTATAAAGGATTTGAATGGATGGCCTTGTCACATGGCCTAAAGAACAGCTCTACTTTGAATCAAAGGCATGTGGCTGATGACCTTGCCCTTGTGAGAAAAGTATCTCCAAGAGTAAGGTAGTACTACCTTTAAGAGGAAATAGTGTTTTAAACTCACAATACCAGCTTAAAAAAGAAGCTCTAGAGGCTCTAAAAGAGACTGGATTGATTTCATCTAATATGGGTGAAAAAATAACTAAAAAAGTATTGGAAATATCAAATTTTATTATAAAAAAGGCACCCATAGAAATCCTTCATCAAGGAGACAGCATGAAGTGGGTGAATCTCCCAGCACAATCAGATAAAAAACTTAAATTTTACCCAGTGCTTGTGGTTAGAATTTCAATAAAAGCCATTGAGAAAGTAGTAAAATTATTGGGACAAGACCTGGTGAATTATATATCTCTCATATCAATGCACAAATTGATTGTGTGATTGATTATTGGGAAACCATCCCAGAATGGAAAAGTTTATTGGCCACAGCTCTAAGCCTTGCATGTGGGTATGTAAAAATAATTTTTGATTCGGCTTATTCAATAGATGTGGTACAAAGAATTGCCACAGCTCAAAATTTGTAGTTTTTAATATATATTACCAGCTCTTTAAAGAATTTCAAGAGCAAGTGAGAAAGCACTCAGATAAACATTATATCCTCCACACCCATTTTCAGAGTGGACTTTCAATCATATCTTTTATAATCAGGTTGATAGAGTCTTATATTTGCAAATTGTGATAACTATAGGGGAAGCTAGGAGCGTGGCAAAAGGCTGTACAGCTTATCTTTCTTTTCACTCTCCTATGCTCCCTATAGGACAAAACCCTTATGGTTTGAAATTTAATGTGTTAAGACCAATGGACATTACTCATTTTAAAAGGCAGAGCATCCAGGTTACTGTGGATATCCATTCTCAATTCTTTATGGCTTCACTCCAGTCTGGAGAAGCAGTTAGGCATGTGATCAACCATATTTCCATTGTAGGAATCTCACATGCATTTAAGACAGGTTATGGATTGGCTTATAAATTTTCGGCCTTTAGGTCTTTTTGCATTGAATTTGACTTTGTCCATTCCATTGGCATTTATTATAATCCTACTAGTCAAGTCATTACTGGACAGACTATTCATATACCCAAGATGTTCTCTTTTAAACAAGAGAAGGGAATTTTGGGATATGCCTGAGATGTGGCAATTCATACATGTGATTGCTTGCAATTTTTAAATTTTGATTTTACATTTTTAAATTATATTGGTTTTACATTTTTAAATTATTTTGGTTTTACATTTTTAAATTATTTTGATTTTATATTTTTAAATTATTTTGGTTTTACATCTTAAAATTCTTTGGATTTTACCTTAGCAATGCACTTCTGATATACAGAGAAAGTGCAGCTAAGTGACAGATTGACTGACTTTTGTTTCTCTTTTTGACAAGAACTTTCTTCCCACAGTGATGTGGAAAGGCTTGGATGGCATTTGGAAAGGTCCAAATTAGGTCAGGGTTTGGGGCCCTGGGTACATTCCCTTTTCATTCTAGATGCAGACCTAATAGCAGAGGAATGGGTCCCCACCAGAGACATTTGTGACCTGGGGATCCAAGAGAAAGACCAGACAACAGCCCAGAGGGACCATCCAGATGTCAGCAGCCCTCCAGATGCTGATGGCAGCCATGTCCCTCCTGACCGTGACACCAGAGACAGCAGGCACAGCTCCAGTGTGGCAGCTGAATGGACTGTCTTGCGTTATATGCAATATAAACAGACTGTAAATGAACAATGGGCCTGTTTGCTTCTCCCATGGCTATTCGCCATCTGATGGCCCAGGGAGAGGCTTTGCCCTATGCTTTCTATTTAAGGACTATGCTTTTAAATTAGCGGGTGAAAAACCAACATCCCCACCTGTTAATGTTGAGACAGTGTTACAGGACATGACTTTGTTTATGTGCACCTTTGTGTTTTGCACCTTTATCTGTGATTTCTTTCAAAAGATGTATACAAGTGCAATAGAATTGTGACAAGTGTCACGTATGCAAGTGCATTAGAATTGTGACAAACTAGAATTGTGGCAATTGTACTAGAATTGTGAGAATTGTGACATCCTATCTCATTGACATCCTGCCTCTTTGGTATCTTCTCTCCTTGGGCATGGAGGTCTGTTGCTTCCTGCCTCTTTGAGCATGGTACTCAGCACTCTTGTTGATCAAGCAAACTATAGCTGATGCCAAGTAGCTTGGTATGGGATGATCGGTGCCCGCTTTGAAAGAAAGGGGATTTGTAAGGGTCCATTAGAAAGGTCAGGCATCCCCACAGTCTCTAGCTTTCTGTCACCCAAAAGAAGAGCTGCTATCAATCTTTTAAAACATATAAATTTGCTTCTTTTTTCCCTAATTATTTTGGCAAACAGACCTTATATTGTATTTTGGAGACAAAGGGTATATAGTTTTATAAGTCTTTCGACATCATTCCAAATTGTCTCCAAATTGAGTGGATCAGTTTATAATTTCAGCAATATATTAGTGTTCCCAACATGATATCAAAATGGGGTTTTTGATTGCATTTCCCTAATCAATAATAAGTTAGAATATTTCTCATATAGCCATAAAGAGTTTTAATTTCTTCATCAGAAACTACCTGTTCCCATCCCTTTGAGTATTTGAGATATGAGATCTTCATCTATCAAGTTTTCTTTAGAACAGGGCCCTTTGTTCTTCTCCTTCGGTTACCTCACCCTGCCCTTCACCTTGCAAGAGCTGAAAACTTTGGAGCCTGAGACCCCAGGCCAATGCAGATGCCTCCAGGGCTTGCTCTTGGCTAACTTAGCAGAGTCAGCCTAGAGTGCCTAGCTCTTCATTTGGGTCCAATCTCTATCTAGGGAGAAGAGATCCTTCCTATGATCCTATTAAGGTCCTGCCAACTTCTGGCATTTTAGTCACTTTTGCTGCTCAAAATGAATTTTGAGGCATTTGTTTTTTGCTTTAGGGGATGGTCCTAGGGAGCTAAGTGTTTCCTGTCCTATTTTGCCTCTCCCATTCTTTTTAGCATGTTTTCAAGGAGTTTACCTAACAAATGTGGCAGTAATATCAGCTACCTGACTGAGGGTTAATTATGTAACTCAAAAAGGCTCCAGCTAAGACCAAAATGGATGGAGACTTGATACACTCAGATGACTGAGTGCTCAATTCAATTTCTAGGATGCAACACGGTTTATTTCATTTGTGTGCTCTTTGTGCTCATTTTGAACTGATGATGAACACCAAGAAAAGAGAGAAAATGGTCCTTACCCAGGGACAGCAGGTTCTGGACATTCTCCAGCATGACCTCCTTGTACAGCTCCTTCTGAGAAGGGTCCAGGAGCCCCCATTCCTCCTCAGTGAAGTTCACCATAATATCCTTGATTGTCATCAATTCCTAAACCATCAAAAGTCACTTGATTTAGAGCTGAAAGATCCTCCAGAATTCATCCAGTCCAATCCTCATCAACTTAGAGGAGGAAGCAGAAAGAGAGATGGGAATTGCCTAAAACTCTCAAAATCTTTAGGAGTATCAGAGCCCACACTTAGAACTAGGCATTAAGAGCCCAGTGGAATACTGAGAAAAGCATTTTCTATTTCAAATGAGAGTCATGTTGGATAATAAAAGTTGGGGAAAATGTCTTAATATAAAATGCTTCCCTCAAAAGAGTTAGGGAGAATATATGAATTCTATAGAACCTATAGAGGTGAGAGAGAAGTTCTTGAGACATCCCTCCCCACAAGGAGTGTCTTAAGTGATTACATATGAAAAAAAAAATTCTATGAAGAGTTTGTGAGAACCTGGTAAATATTATGTATTCTGGGGAAGAAACCATTAGCAGTGATTGCTGAGGAGAGAACAAAGAAATTATCTAGTAAGTTTCCTATGATTCTAAAATGAATCTAAACTAGATGGAAGCAGGAAAAGAATTTGAAAGAGAATCTGGCCTCAAGTAGCTGGCATGAGATTCTTACCAGACAAGTGATGAAACTTTTATCTCTTCTCAAATAGTGAGTTTATTAATGTAATGTGTTCTGTGAATGCTTAATTGGGACATTAACTGTCTCCTAGAAATCTGTGCTTGCACTCCCCAGGTAGGTCTCAGCCAGGAGGTCAGAGAGATCAGGAGGTCGACCTGGACTCTTAAGTGCCCGGCCTCCAAGGCACAAGAAGGGGCCTTTGATACCACATTCCTCGCCCCTGATTCAGCCCTCTCCAGATCAGGCTACCCTGGCTGGGGAGACCTTTGAATCTGCCCAATCACTATTCTGTGACTGCTTCCTGCTCATTATTTTTTGCCACCCAATCCCAATCTCTTTCCTTCTTTAACTCTGGGACATACAATCCTGTGCCCCAAATCTTATGACCCAGACTTTTACACATCTAGTAGTAAGAGTTTTCCTAAGTGAATTTTGGAGAAAACATCACTGACTTCATTTGATGCTATGCTCTCTTCTTTTATCAATGTTCTAGATGTCCCCTTCAGTATCTCTTGTCCCCCAATCCCTGTGAGAAAACTCAGAGCACTCACTTCCAGTCCTGTTACTAAGAAGGCACAAAGGATTTAGTAAATGTTGCCAAAGTATCTGAATAATAGAGCACTTATTTTTTTCTTTTCTTTTTTGGGGGGATGAAGTGACTTGCCCAGATTTACATAACTAGGAAGTTTTAAGTGTCTGAGGCCACATTTGAATTCAGGTCCTCCTGACTTCAGGGCTGCTGCTCTATCCACTGTGCCACCTAGCTGACCCAGTTATTTTTTCTTCCTGTGTTTTCTAGCTCTGACATAAATAACTATGATAAAGACTTTTGAAACTTGCATTCTCAATTCACATTTTCTTCTTTTGGTAAAGATGTACTTTTCAAGAATGATGGGAAATGATCTTTCCAGCAAATTTCTCTGATGAAGGCCGCATCTCCCAAATACATAGAGAAATGAATCAAATGTATTACTGTTCCTCAACTAAGAAATGATCAAAGGAAATGAACAGTTTTTAGATGACAAAATCAAATAGATGTAGGAAAATAAAGGGCTCTAAATCATTTTTGATTAGGAAAATGCAAATAAAATCAGCTCAGAAGTACCACTTCACATCTATCAGATTGACTAGTAAGACAAAAAATGATCAACGCTGGAAAGAATGTGGGGATACTGGGGCACTAGTGCACTGATGAGGAAATGAGAAGTGATCCAAACTTTCTGAAGAACAACTTGGAACTATGAACAAAGAGCAACCAAACTGTACAAATCTTTAGATCTACCAATACCACCACTAGGTCTATATTATTCCACAGAGATTACAAAAAGAGGGAAAGGGCTTACATGTGCAAAAATATTCATAGCAGCCCCTTCCTGGAGGCAATTTCGTGTAATTTGAGGGAGAATGGCTGAACAAGCTGCGGTATATGAATATAATGAAATAGTATTGTGCAATAAGAAATGGTGAAGAAGCAGATTTCAGAATGAACTAAAAACCAAATTAATGCAAACTGAAATGAGCAGAGTCAGGAAAAGATTGTATACAGAATCAGCACCAGAGTGTTGTGATCAACTATGAAGGACTCGGCTCTTCTCAGGAGCACAAGGATCTAAGGCAATTGTAAAAGACTCAAGAAGGAAAAGGCTTCCCTCATACTAAAGAAAGAACTGATGGACTCTGAAGGTGATTGAAGAATATATCTGTTAGTTACTTTATTCTTTTTTTCTTCTCTTTTGATCTTTCATTTTTCACAACTCTTGATTAATAGGGAAATAAGTTTTAAATGACAGCATGTTTACACCTACATCAAGTTGGCCACCATTTTAGGAAAAGCCAAAAAGGGATGGAGAAAAATTTACAACTCAAAATCTGATAAAGATGAATGCTGCCAATTGTCATGACAAGTAATTGAAAATAATTTAAAACAAACAAGTAAATGTGGCTTTTTGTATCTGGGTCCTAACCTGACCTTAGCTAAAACTTCTTTCTAACTCTCTGAGACCCAACAGATCCCACCCACAGCACAGGTTAGGCAAGGAGGAGAGACTGTCTCTGTGACATCTGAGGAAATGTAACCCCCCATTGATGGAGTCTGTCACACCCTCCAGCGGATAAATAAACCAGTTTACTCTCTGGCTGGACCCTGAGCTCCTCGACTCTGGCTTTCCCTACCAAGGACCCTGACAATTCCCACAACAGGATCAATGAGACCATTTTTATGAGGCTCCTGTCACACGGCAGACACCACAACACCCGCCCCAGCCTTCTCACACCTCAGTTGTCCTCTTTGCCCCAGGGACGTTGGGCTCCTGGCTTATGCTTAACCAGGACTGTCTGCACCGGCCTCCTCCCTCACCTCCGGCTTCCTTCACATCTCAGCTAAATTCTCCCTTTCTGTAACAAGCTTTTACTGGTCCCCAAACTGCTGAACCTCCCTCTGAGAGTGGCTCCCGTCTACACTGTCCAGCGCAGGTGTGGACACAGCTCATGAGATGTTTCTCCCAACTCCTTGAGGGCAGGACCTGATTTTTCTTTACCTTCCTCTGCATCCTCAATGGTTCACATGGAGCTTGGCCCAGAGGAGCCAATTTCTAAACATTTATTGTCAATCTAAGACCTGGAAAAGCAGAGGGATTCAGAGCCCTGGGAGCCACCGGGTGCCCTGATCAGGCAGGAAATGGGCAGTGCCCGGGGGCTATTCTATCCCTGCTGCCAGCCCTGCCAGGGCCCCCTCCCTCTGACAGGAAGAAGCTTCCTGGGCTCCCTTGGACGCCCCCTGGGCCGAGGCTGCTCAGCTCCGGGCAGGGACCGCACTCACCTGGGAAGAGGGTCTCAGGCTGTCAGGGGCCATATCTCTGGTTCCGGGCTTGGGTCCTGTTCCAGCTGCCCTGGGGAAGGAGAGGGAGCCCAGAGAGGGAGGATGGAGTCAGACTTCTCTGCCCACGCTGGATGCTGACCTGCCCACAATGAGAGAGAGAGAGAAAGAGCAAACTCTGAGAGTAGGGATGGTGGGGAGAGGCTGCTCCCCAGGAAGAGGCTGAGATTTCAAAAAGGAGGCAGAGAGCGGACCCCTGTGGGGACTGGGAGACCCTCCCTGGACCCCCACTCTGGACACCAAGATCTGCACATTGCAGGGAGGGGCAGCCTGGGAGCCTGAGCCCCATGGGGTCAAGATGACAAGATTCATCAGAATCCCTGGAAGCCAGTGTGGTCCTGGCCCAGCCCTCGATCCCGCCTGCCTCAGTTTCTCCATCTGTAACATGGGACCCCCACCTGCCCAAGGTCCCAGAAATGTCCCATGACCACCAGGAGGGAAATGGGTCAAGGAGCAGAGCTGGGTGGGAGCCCCGGTCCCCCCTCCCCCTCCAGCCAGTAAACCTCCTCCACCCCCGCTGTCCTCCAGGCAAAAAGAAAGGACTGGGCAAAGTTCACAGTAAGAGCTGCAAGTAGAGAGCGCTTCCTGTATACCGGGCCCTGTCCTTGGTGTTTTACAGAAGGGAGCTCACGGGAGGTAAAGGAGGAAACTGAGGCACAGGCGTAAAGCTACGGCATCCTCACCTTCCCACTGGTGACCGGTGAGGCGACCCCGCAATACCGGGGGCTCGGTGGGGGAGGGTTCAGTGGGTTCCCCAAGTAACACTCAGCAGTGCCCGCCCGCCCCCAGTCAAAGGGAGGCACAAGCCCGCCCCTCCCCCCCTCAGCCCACGCAGGAGAAATCTCTCGGGGCTCAGGCCCTGGGTGCAGCCCCCCCACGCGCACTCGGGCACGCCCCCTCCCCCACGCACGCAGCTCCGTTACACGCCCAGCTACTGCAGGTCTGCTTTCCCACGGGCACCCTCGGGCGCGCGCACTCCCGCGCTCGGAGCCGGCGCTTCGGCGCCAGATCGCCCCTGCTCAGGATCGGCCCGAACTGGCGGGGAACGGGAGGAACCTTTACAAGGAAAAGGGACGTCCAAGTCCGCGCCTGCGCACAGCTGCCCTCCTGCCCTCCCCCTCCCCTCTCCCAGCGCAGAAGGAAGAACAGAAATAAACCCGGACCCGGGAAGCGGCGCCTGCACCTCTTAGGACTCCCGGCATGCCCTGCGGCTCAGCGGCCCAGGGGCGGAGGCGGGAGTGACGTCACTAGGAGCCCACCTTTGACACAGTGAAGACTTTATCCCGATTCCTTCTATTCCTGGCTCGCCCCCGGTTCTTTCCCGCAGCTTCCCGAGCCTTTGGGGACGAGCAGGGGATGGAACGTGAGTCTGTACAGGAAAGAGACCCGGATGTGACGGGAAATTCCCGATGGAAAAGTGGAGTTTTGTGTCAGATCATTTGCATAATTACAAATGTGGGTTCGGTCCCCCCTTCTCCTGCGCCCTTCCCCCATCCCTCCCTTCCGTGAGGGGGGGCCCGGGAGAGACCCGCGCTCATGCTCAAACACCCCCCATTACCCCCCAGGCAGCTGCTCCTTCCTGCGTCCGTGGGGGGCAGGGAGGCTCCCTCCGAGCTCCCGCCTGAAACCCGGGGCTCTGGCCCCCCCTGGAAGCGCCTTCTTCAGCCCCGCTGAGAAGGGGTAAAAGCCCCAAGTTTGTTTCACTTTCCCGCCCGCGCTGGCGCTTTTTAGAGCAAAATCCTTACTATGCTCAAAATGGAAATTATTAGAACAAGGCATAGTTTGCCCATCAGATTTTTGGAGACGAGTTTTTGCACCAACAAATCAACACGACTAAAATTAGAAGGGAAGCAAAACACTAGGTAAAAATTTCAGACCCGTGTTTCTGATAGGAACCTTATTTCTAATTGTATGATGAACTGAGTCAGATTTGTGAGAATTCAAGTCATTCACCAATGTTGGAGATGCGGGAAAACCGGGACACTGACACGGAGTTGGTGGAATTGTCAACGAATCCAACCATTCTGCAGAGCAGTTTGGAACTCTGCTCAAAAAGTTATCAAACCGTGCATCCCCTTTGATCCAGCAGTGTTACTACGGGGCTTATACCCCAAAGAGATCTTAAAGGAGGGAAAGGGACCTGTATGTGCACGAATGTTTGTGGCAGCCCTCTTTGTAGTGGCCAGAAACTGGAAAATGAGTGGATGCCCATCAGTTGGAGAATGGCTGAATAAATTGTGGGTATGAATGTTATGGAATATTATTGTTCGGTAAGAAATGCCCAGCAGGATGATTTCAGAAAGGCCTGGAGAGACTTACACGAACTGATGCTGAGTGAAATGAGCAGGACCAGGAGATCATTATATACTTCAATAACAATACTATATGACGACCAGTTCTGATGGATAGGGCTCTCTTCAACAATGAGATGATTCAAACCAGTTCCTATTGTTCAGTAATGAAGAGAACCAGCTACACCCGGAAAGACAACTATGGGAAATGAGTGTGGACCACAACATAGCATTTCTAGTCTTTCTGTTATTGTGTGCTTGCATTTTGTTTTCCTTCTCAGGTTTTTTTCTTTCTTTCTAGATCCGATTTTTCTTGTGTAGCAGATAACTGTATAAATATGTATACATATATTGGATTTAACCTATATTTTAACATTTTAAGCATGTATTGGAAGGAGGGGAAAAGCTGGAACAGAAGGCTTTGCAAGGGTCATGCTGAAAAATTACCTATGCATATGTTTTGTAAATAAAAAGCTATAATATAATAATTTTTTAAAATTAAAAAAAAAGAATTCAAGTCATTTCCCAATTGACAAACGGTCAAAAGATATAAACAGACAATTTTTAACTAAATTAAAGCCATCTATAGTCACATGAAAAAATGCTGTAAATCACTATTGATCAGGGAAATGCAAATTAAAACAATCCTGGGGTACCACTTCACACATCTCAGATTGGCTAAGATTACAGCAAAAGATAATAATAAGTGTTGAAGGGTTAATGGGAAAACTGGGACACTAATGCTTTTTTGGTTGAGTTGTGAATTCATCCCACCATTCTGGAGCAATTTGAAGCTAGCCCAAAGAGCTTTAAAACTGTGCATTGCCTTTGAGGCAGCAGTATTACTCCTGGGTCTGTATCCCAAAGTCTCAAATGTGCAATAATGTTTGTAGCAGCTCTTTATGTAGTGGCAAGGAATTGAAAATAAGTAGATGGCAAGCAGTTGAGGAATGGCCGAACAAGTTCTTGTATATGAAGATAATGGAATATTACTGTTGTGTAAAAAATGGTGAATAAACTGATTTTAGAAAGCCCTGGAAAGATTTACACAAACTGATCCTGAGTGAAACAAGCAGAACCAGGAAAACACTATGTACAGTACTAGCAAGAATGTGCAATGATCACCTGATGAAAGACTTGGTTCTTCTCAGAGATGCAGTGATCCAAGGGAATCCCAACAGACTTTGAATAGAAAATGCCATCTGCATCCAGAAAAAGAACTAATGGAAATTTAATGTAAATCAACACATGCTATATTCACTTCTTTTTTCTGTTGTTTTTTCTCTCCCACTGTTTTTCCCTTTTATTCTGATTTTTCTCTCCCAACATGATTTATAAAGCAGGGTGTATCAAAAATTAGTTAATTAAAAAAAAAAATGTTCACCTTTTCCCTGAAGGATTAGGCTCACTTTTGCTGGGTAGGCAATTCTTGATTATAAATCTAGCTCCATTATTGTCTAGTACATTATATTCCAAGCCCTCTTGTAATATTCAGACTAGCTCACTGGAGGACCTCAGGATCATCCCAAGTCCTTGATTTTAGTGGAGGAGTGAAGAAAGCAGGAGAGTCACCATGTGGTGGAATCTGGGGTCTGGAGTCTGGAGCCTGTTTTCTCTGAGAGCTGCAGCTGAGTCTTCTGGGTCTGAGACTTCCTTTAAATACTCCAGTACAATTATATCACTACATCACACTGAGCATCAGCAACTGTAGCCATTACTGCTCAAGTGCTAACTATAGCAGCATTATATCACCACAGCAGATTGAGTATATGTACTTAAGTAGAGTAATTACATCATTAGGTAGAGAATCATTACCTCATCAATCATATTGAGTCTTAAGTACACCTTTTCAGAGTTCTACATCCCCTTTAGTCCTTTAATGCAGAAGCAGATAAATCTTTTGTCATCCTGACTCTGGCTCCACTGTACTTGAATTGTTTCTTTCTGGATGCTTGCAATATGTTCTTGACTTTGGAGTTCTAACATTTGGCTATGATATTCCTAGGAATTTTCATCTTGTGTTCTTTTTCAATAGGTGGTCAGTAGATTTTTTTCCCAATTCAGTAGTAATTAAATAGAATACCAGGACAGCTTTCCTTGATAATTTCTTCAATGAAGATGCCCAGGTCCTTTTTTTTTTTTGGTCATCGTTTTTTGGTAGACCAACAATTTAAATTATCTTTCCTTAAGAACAAGAATAGAAAATAAGTATATATTCCAAGGAAAATGTAAATAATTAAATTACCCCATCTCTAGAAGAAAAAAGAAGGAAATAAACTATCTCTCCTGCATATATTTCCAAATCAGTAGTTTTTCTGATGAGATATTTTCCATTGTTTTCTATTTTTTCCTTCTTTTGGTTTAGTTTTATTGTTTCTTGATTTCCTATTAAGTCATTAGCTTCCAATTGCTCAATTCTGCTTTTCAAGAAATTCTATTCCTCAGTGAACTTTTGTATTTTTTTTCTAATTTGGGCAATTTTGCTTTTAAAGAAATTCTTCTCTTCATTAGCTTTTTGAATTTCCTTTTGCACCAATCTCAATTCTCTTTTCCCATTTTTCCTCTATCTCTCTTACTTGATTTTCAAAATCCCTTTGGATTTTTCAAATGGCCTCTGACCAATCCTTGTGTTTCTTGGCGGCTTTGGATGAAGGGAGTTTTAACTTTCTTACCTTCTGAGTATGTGTTTGGATCTTCCTTGTCACCATAGTAACTTGCTATGGTCAGAATCTTTTTCTGTTGTTTGTTCATTATCCCAGCCTATTACGGAACTTTTAACTCTTTGTTTAAGTATTGCTCTCTTCCCAGGGTACAGAGTACACTGTCCCATGCTTCAGGGGTTTTTTGCAGCTGCTTTCAGAAATCCTTCTAGGAATCTGACCACAAGCACTATTTCCTACCCTGGACCTGTAAGGAGTGTCCCCACTCTACTGTGGCTGTAAGTTCTAATATGCTAAAGCAACAGAGGCCTTCCTTGGAGCTAGGGAAGAGATGTCCTGTGGGCCAAGTACAGAAGCTGCCACCACCACAGTCCATGCTGCCCATTCCCACTTCTGGTTTGCTGATTTCCCAAAGCACTCTAACCTTACTCATAAATCTTTGTTGATGATCTTCCAAGTGGTCTTTGGTGTCTCTGGGTTGAGAGTTCTGGAAACTGCCAGGATTGCTACTGATTCATAGGCTATGAGCTGGGGCCTGGACTGCACTGGTACAGACCTGCACAAAAACTGCACATTGAACTTGCAGATTGATTGGAAAATGGCTTGAACTCTTATAAATTTGAGTCCATTCTCTATATATTTTAGAAATGAGGCCTTTATTAGAACCCTTGAATGTAAAAATTTTTTCCCAGGTTATTGCTTCCCTTCTAATCTTCTCTGCATTGGTTTTGTTTGTATAAAAACTTTTAAGCTTAGTATAATCAAAATTATCCATTTTGTTTTCAATAATGTAGTCCAGTTCTTCTTTAGCCACAAATTCCTTGATTTTCCACAGATCTGAGATGTAAACTATTGAGGATCATGCCAAAGTATGAAGCCCAGAAAAAGCTTGTAAAGGATTAAAGATGACTGTGCCATTAAAGAGCAGGTTGATTTTCTGCAGCCCCTCCAGCTGTGAATAATAACACAATTGAAGGAATTGAAAATCAGCCTTTCTTGACAGAGATGTTGCTTGTGAACTGAGAATAAAATAAATCAGAGGGAAGAGGAGAGAGGTCAGAGAACACAAATGCCTCTCAGTTTCCTTGTATCATCATCCTTTCACATGAAAAGATCTATTCTGCTGGTGAAAATTAGATCCCCAGCAGCCCCTAGAAGGTTACTCCTGTAACAGTAAACTATCTTTTTTTCTTCTAATTTGCTTAAAATATCAATATGTCTAAATCATGAACCTATTTCAATCTTATTTTGGTATAAATTCCCAGATGTATAACATTGGTGTGGGTCACTGCCTACTTTCTGCCATATTATTTTCCAAATTTCCCAGCAGTTTTTGTTAAATAATGAGTTCTTATCCCAAAAGTTGGGGTCTTTGGTTTTTATCAAATACTAGATTAGTATAATCTTGACGACTTTGTCCTGTGAACCTAATCAATTTCACTGATTGACTATCTTTCTTAGCAAGTACTAAACGGATTTGATGACTGTTGCTTTTTAATAGAGTTTTAGGTCTAGTACAGCTAGGACACCATTTGCAGTTTTTTTTCCCCCAATTCCCTTGAAATTCTTGATCTTTTGCTATTCCATATGAATTTTGTTATTATTTTTTCCAAAATTGTAAAGTAATTTCTCAAAAATTTGATACATATGACACTTAATAAATAGATTAAAGAATTCCTCAAAAAATAACAATTTTCCAAATGCAAAAAAAAATTTCGCTAAAGACACCAGTTCTTTAAAAAACACAGTTGACAAATGCAAAAAAAAAAAAAAAAAAAAAAAAAAATCCACTTAACAAAATAACACCTTGAAAAGGTCAAATTTAAAAAAGAGATAAAAAAATATAAATGAAGAAAATCATACATTAAAAACTAAAATGAGGTGAACAGAAGCTAATAACAATATGAGACATCAACAATCAGTGAAAAAAACCTAAAAACCATGAAAAAGTGAAATAGAATGTGTTAAGATTCTTACAAGGTACTAAGTGGAAACGAGGTGACAATGGTTAAATCTAGTTTAGCATTGATTTAATCCTCCAACAAATGATGATTTCCTAGCGATATGATTGGTGTATACTCAGTGTGGCACATATAAGGAGGAGCTGACAGGGCCAGAAAGGGCAAGCACACTAGAAGCTTTCTGAGGCTGAGACAGATTCATTCCATCTTACACCTTTGTGTTGGCTGGAGGCTGAAGCTGGTAGAGGCAAAAGACTAGCGGCAGGAGCTCTTGGAACAAGGAGAGACACAGGCCTCTAAGAAAGCTAACCAGGCCCAAGGAAGGAGACAAGACTTGGAAACAGACAATAAAGGATTTGGACTTTAATCCCTGCCTGCGCTTTACAAGAATATAAAGTACCTCATTGGAAAAAGAACTAACCAAGAAAATAGATCCAGAAGAGCCAATTTAAAAATTATTGGCCTACCTGAAGACCACTGCCAAAAAAGAGTCTGGATGGCAATCTTCATGAGATCATCATATATTAGGACAAAAGGGCAAAATCATCATGGAGAGAATCCATTGATCATCTCTGGAAAGAGATCCCACAAAGACAACCCCAAGAAACATTGCTTTAAAATTTCAGAACTACAATCTCAAAGAAAAAATGCTTTCCAGCTGCCAGAAAACAAACAAAACAAAACAAAACAAAACAATTTAAGCATCAAGAAGCTACAGTCAGAATTACCCAGAATTTGGCAGCTCCTACAATAAAGGACTGAAGGGCCTGGAATACCATATTGTAGAAGGTAAAAGACCTGAGACTACACCCAAGAATCAATCACCCAGTGAGACTGAGCATCATCTTTCAGGGGGAAGTTAATATATCTTCAATGAAGTAAAGGAGTTTTAATATTTACTGGGGGAAAAAAAAAAACCAGAACTAAATAGTGTAGTGTTTTTCTTCTTTAAAATATAATGTAAGATGGTTCTCTCTGGAAGCAGGTTTCTCTGGAAGCAGGTTTCTTGGGAAGGTTTTCTGGAGGCAGCCTTAGTTTTAAAAGTAATAATCACCCAAATGCAGCCAGGTGATAAAAGTTCAAATGCTTATTTCTTATCTTTTTCCAAGCCCGGTTAGCTTTCTTAGAGGCCTTTCTCTCTCCTTGGTTCTAAGAGCTCTTGCAGCTTTGTCCTTTGCTTCTGCCTCTGCTTTCTTCAGCCTCCAGCCAGCACAAAGGTGGAAGATGGAATGAATCTCTCTTGCCTCCAAGAGAGGGCTTGTGGGCTTCCTGCCAGAGTGCTCCTCTCCGACCCCTGGCAATGTTCCAATGCAACTAACTTGACTGGCTCCCTGAAGCTCTATTTCTGCTCCTTCTCCTAGAGTGGGATTGTGGGATCCCGGAGTTGGATTATGGGTTTCCTCCCAGAGTGCTCTCTGGCCTAAGAGCTTCAAGGGAGGTGTGAATTCACAAAGTTACAAAGTTAACTTTGTGAATCTCCCAGACTTGTGAAGTCCAATGAGTACTTAAATACTTCTTGCTTATATGAGCTCTTTAAAGATGTGAACACAAGCATTGTTTCTATCAGTTACATTTAGTACCTTGTTTCTTCTGGCCCATAACATCTCCTTATAAGATCAGATCAATCATACTGAACCATACTAAATTAGATAATTATTGTCTCTATCAACTCTAATGACTTAACACTTTGTAAGGATTCCAACATCTCCCCTTTTCTTTTGATTTAGAACATAGGTGGTCATGACCTCCCTGACTTCTCAAGGAGGTGAGAACCCCAAAAAGAAGGTGATCACGCCTTCCCTGACTGCTCAAAAAAGGAATGAAAACATCATAAAAAGAAGGTAGTCATGCCCTCCCTGACATCTCAGGAAGGGAAATGAAAACACCAAAGGAAATAGGAAGTCAAATCAGATTAGCAGGTTTCTGAAGGGACTCACTTGAAACAGGTATACATAAATCCATCAATATGGGAGGCATTACACATAATTACATAAAATACATAAGCACATAGCAATATAACACAGGCTAGTAGTAATGTAACAACATGAATCAACATGAGAATTTATACATGTCCATAAGTCCTAGAAATAGTCCAAAAGAAATCCATTGTTCATTAGTTCATGTGCCAGGAATCCAATAATTCCTGTAAGCTCTGAAGCACTGCAATAGTCTCATCAACAATTTTTCATCTCAAGGAATCCAATGATTCCTGCTGGTTTTCAAGAACTGAAAGATGAAGATTTTAAAGTTCTTTTAACAGTCTCATTGTCAGCCATGCTCTTTCAGTGTCAGATGTTTCTTAAATCTTCTCCTTTGTTTTGAGGTTTTTTTCCTTTTCTGTTTCTCTCTGATGGACAAGGCGAATATGGCTTGTTGGCACCCTTCTGATTCCTTCTCCACCTGTAAAAATACAAGCAAACCCTCTTCCCCAAGCAGTAAGCCTATCTGGTCTCTTCCATTCACCACTTTCTGTATCTCTCCACATCACCTGGCGATTATCTAAAGATAGTGGAGCTGCTCGCACTGGACACTGTTCTGGTGGATTATAAAACCTGTCTGCTGGAGCCAGTGCATCTTTATCAAAAATTTAAAAATTAATGGTATAGAGAACTAAATTTAGAAGTTCTCTAGAGTTACCCGTGGCTCCCCCTTTCTTTTGTTTTTGGAGGAGTGTCTTAATGTCTCTGTTCCTTCTTTCTACTGTTGCCTGACCTTGAGGATTAAAGGCTATGCCAGTGGTGTGCAAAACCTTATACTGTCCACAAAAGTGTTCAAAATGTTTGGAAGTATATGTGGGTCCATTATCTGTTTTTATGGCTTGTGGCACACCCATAAATGTGACCACTCGGGCTGTCTCTTTTGCTGTTGGTATTGCAAAAGTGAATCCTGAAAAGGTTATCTACCACAATGTGGATAAAAGACAGCCGACCAAAAGATTTATAATGGATCGTAGCCAGATTTCATTGGGTCTCAAACCAAGAGGGTTCTTCCCTGGAGGGAGCATAGGAGGGTGGAAAGGAAGACAAGCTGTACAGGCTTTTATGCTTTTACGTCAGTCCCTGTTAGGGCGCCAAAATGTGGTGTTCTTTTTCTTTAAAATATAATGTAAGATGGTTCTCCCTGGGACCAGGTTTCTCGGGGAGGTTTTCTGGAGGCAGCCTTAGTTTCAATTAAAATAATCACCCAAACACAGCCAGGTGATAAAAGTTCAAACGTTTATTTCTTATCTTTCCAATCCCAGTTAGCTTTCTTGGAGGCCTCTCTCTCTCCTTGGTGCTAAGAGCTCTTTGTCCTTTGCTTCTGCCTCTGCTTTCTTCAGCCTCCAGCCAGCACAAAGGTGGCCCATAACATCTCTTTGTAAGATCAGATCAATCATACTGAACCATGCTAAATTAGATAATTATTGTCTCTATCAACTCTAATGACTTAACACTTTGTAAGGATTCCAACAAAATAGAAATTCTGATCTTCAAACACAGAGCATAAAAAAAAGTATGAAAAATAAGCAGGATAGAAAATATTATTTAAAAGTTAAACTGTTTACATCCCTAGATTGGAAAATGATACAGCTGGTCGAGCTTGAGAACTGTGTCTTTTAATAGAACAGTTGGAGGGAGCATATACAACTAGAGGCTGTCAATATAATAAGGCTGTGGACCCTAATATGATGAAATCAAAGAAAAAGACATTAAAGAGTGGAAAAATGATTGTATAAAGAAAAAAGGAAAAGGGAGGCAAAATGGGATATAGTACATCATATGAAAAGGAATAAGAAACTTACTACAGTAGAAGGAAAGAAGGAAGAGGGTGAACATTGTCTGAATCTTAATCTCCTCAGTTTTGGCTCAGAGAGCAAATAACATGTCTACAGAATTTGGTGTAGAAATGTATCTTAGCCTATAAAGAAGTTTGAGGAGAAAGGGAAAAGAAAAAAGAGGGGCTGGATAGAAGGGAAGGCAAAAACACTAGGAGAAAGGGTAAGAGAAGAGAAAAGGGGTGATAGAAGAAAGGGGTGGGTCAGAAACAAAACACTGATAAGAAGAAACAAGTTGGAAAGAGGAGAAAATAGGATGAATGGAAATATAGAACTGGTAATAATAACTGTGAATGTGAATGGGATGAACTTTCCCATAAAATGGAAGCAAGTACCTAAGTGGATTAAAGAAACAGAATTCTGATATGTGGTGTTAGATGTGGGTCAATGCCTAGTTTGTGCCTTACTCATTTCCAATTTTCCCAGCAGTTTTTGTTAAATAATGAGTTCTTATCCCAAAAGCTGGGGTTTTGGGGGTTGTCAAAAACAGATTGCTATAGTTATTGACTACTTTATCCTGTGATACTAAATGCCTAAGAAAAAATTTCCAGGACTATATAGATTTACAAGTGAATTCTACCAAACATTTAAAGAAAAATTGGTTCTAATACTATGTAAACTATTTGGAAAAATAGACAAAGGAGTCTTGCTAAATTCCATCTAGGACACAAATATGGTGCTCATATCTAAACCAGGAAGAGTCAGAATAGAGAAAGAAAATTACAGACCAATCTCCCTCGTGAATATTGAAGATTTTAACGATAATAATAGCACAGAAATTAGAACAAGTTAGCAGCAGGATAATATATTATGACCAAGTGGGATTTATGCCAGGAATGCAGGGCTGGCTCAATATAAGGTAAATTATTGCCACAATTGACAATATCAATAACAAAATTAATAAAAATCATATGATGATCTCAATAGATGTAGAAAAAGCTTTTGAAAATACATCATCCATTCCTATTAAAGACACTAAAGAGCATGGGAATAAATGGAGTTTTCCTTAAAATGATAGAGAGCATCTATTTAAAATCATCATCAAGCATTATTTGTATTGGAAATAAGCTAGACACATTTCCAATAAGGGCAGCAGTGAAACAAAAATGTCTATTATCTTCACTATTATTCAATATTGTATTAGAAAGTTTAGTTCTAGCAATAAGAAAAAAAGCAAAAATTAAAATATTAGAGTTGACAATGAGGAGATAAAACTATCACATTTTGCAGATGACATTATGGTATCCTTAGAGAATTCTAGAGAGTGATCCAAAAACCTGCTTGAAACAATTAACAGCTTAATGCAGGATATGAAGTAAACCCACACAAATCATCAGAATTTCTATATGTTACTGACAAAGTCCAGCATTAAAAAGTAGAAAGAGAAATTCCATTTAAAATAACTAGACAAATAAAATATTTGTATATCTACCTGCCAAGACAAAGCCAGGAACTTCAACAAAATCACAAAACACTTTTCACACAGATAAAGTCAGATCTAAACAAATGGGAAAATATCAATTACTCAAGGGTAGATTGAGCTAATTTAATGAAAATGACAATTCTATTTAAATTAGTCAATTAATTTACTTGTTCAATACCATACCAATCAAATTCCCACCAAAATTAATTTATAGAGCTAGAAAAAATAATAACAAACTATATC
Organism: Sarcophilus harrisii; assembly: GCF_902635505.1. Lineage (NCBI taxonomy): Eukaryota > Metazoa > Chordata > Mammalia > Dasyuromorphia > Dasyuridae > Sarcophilus > Sarcophilus harrisii. The sequence goes on from NC_045428.1 coordinate 605,105,062, forward strand.
TAGTCAATAAAAGGTCAAAAAGATCAAGAAAATTAATGGAACAAAAAAAAAAAAAAAAAAAAAAAAAAAGGACAACAACCTAGCAGTACCAGATCTAAAACTCTACCATAAAACAGTAGGCATCTGAACTATATGGTTTTGATGTAGTAGATCCATGGAATATGATAGATATAAATGACACAATAATCAATGACTATAATAATTTACTGTTTGATAAAACCCCCAATCTCCAGCTTTTGGGATCAGAACTCAGTATTTCACAAAAAATTGGCAAGAAAAATGGAAAACAACAGATCAGATATTTGGTGTAGCTCCACATCAAAACAAGAGTAAAACAAGGTCAAAATGGGGTACATGATTTAGGCAGGAGGGGAACAGTATAAGGAAATCAGGAGAATAAGGGATAGTTTACCTAATAAATATTTGGAAAAGAGAGAAGTTTTTGAACAAACAAAATCTACACAGCTAATATTATTTTTTCTTTTACTTTTAAATTTTATTAAACCTTTTTATTTATAAAACATGCATAGGTAGTTTTAATACTTACCCTTGCAAAACTTTCTTTTCCAAATTTTTCCCTCCTTGCCCCCATCCTCTCCCCCTAGATGGCAGGTAATACATGTTAAATATATTAAAATATATGTTAAATTCAATATATATTTATATCTATCTATATACATGTGTATACATATACATACATACACACACACATATACAGTTATATTGTTGCACAAGAAAAATCGGGTAAAGAAGGAAAAAAAAAACCTGTGAAAAGGAAACAAAATGCAAGCAAATATCACAAAAGAGTGAAAATGCTATGTTGTGGTCCACACTCAGTCTCCACAACCTCTTTTTGGATGTATATGGATCTCTTCCTCAATGAACAATTAGAACTGGTTTACAATGTGAAGTTTGCTGCCAGCAGATTGGTTGGAGCAAACAACCTGTCAGCCTGCACAGAATCTCATACAAACTTCTTTGCTTTCATGAAAATAAATATTCCCCCCACCTCTCACCTTCCAGCCCCTATGCAGAGCTAAAAAATAAGGGACTGAACTATGATTGGGCAATCTGTTACAAGACAGGAACCTAAGAAACTGGAATAGTGGAGGTGTCTTTGATAGAAATAGGATAGGAAGGAGAAAGACATGGGTAAATGGGTTCCATATTATTTTATAAAATAGATCATTGAATCCATGAGATTTGATGAGACTATTGAGAGTGTTTAGAAAGTAAAGAGTAGAAGGCCCTAAATGGGAAACTCCTCAGTTAGAGGTTGGAGAGGGATGATGATCCAACCAAATAGGACCAGATAGGAAGCCTGTCAAGAGTAAATTAAGACAGAGAACCAAGAAAAGTAAGAGATTCCAAAAAGGGATTGGGCTGGCTAGTGGTTTCAAAGATGGAAGACATAGTTTTTTCTGATCCATGTTTTTTCAATTTTCCCAATAGGAGGCACCAGAAGTTTCCTCCAAGGACCTAGAAAGAGCTCAGAAGGAGCCTAGCACCACTTAAGGAGAATTGCTCCAAAGATGAGTTGAGCTCTTCACTCCTGATGCTTCTCCAATCTATTTCTTCTCCTCCCACACCTATCCCATCCCCTTCTGACTTAAACTTCTGGATGTCCTCAGAAAAAAAAATGTAATTCTCCTCATTGGGCCCTCATCAGCTTTTCTTTCCAGGCTTCTGCTCCAGCCACAATGGCGTCCCACTCACTCTTGCCCTTCAGTAATAATCGATCTTCCTACTTGGTACCACAACCAGGGTTGTCCCTGTGCCCCAGTTGCTGCCTGCCTTCCACCTCTGCCTCCCTTCTGGGTTCTGCTCAGAGGCTACTTCTGCAAAGAGGCCCTTCCTGATTCCCCAGTTATTACCCCTCTCCCCAGACCCAACCCACTTTACACAGATGTCCCTTTTATCTGTGTCAGGTTCCCCAGCGTTCATGGTTATGCCTTAATGGCCTCTTGTGCCTTATGGTGTGCCTTCCCACTTGGCCGTTACTCAATACCTTTTTCTTTAAAGCTCATCTGGATTTAGCCTGCTACCAGCAGCATAATTGTAATGGGCCAGAACTCTGGAGAAGTGAACTTGAAACAAGGATTCTTAAAACAAGGTGTTAACTCAGTGGAATTGATGATACAATGGTTATCTAGTTTAGCATGGTGATTAATAGTTCTCTAGTTCAGTATGATTGAATTAATCTTACAAGAAAAATGGTTCCCTTGCGGGAAAACTGGGACATTGATGCATTGTTGGTGGAGTTGTGAACGAATCCAAACATTTTGGAGAGTAGTTTGGAACTATGCTCAAAAAGTTATCAAACTGTGCATACCCTTTGATCCAGCAGTGTTACTACTGGGATTATATCCCAAAGAGATTATAAAGAAGGGAAAGGGACCTGTATGTGCACGAATGTTTGTGGCAGCCCTTTTTGTAGTGGCTAAAAACTGGAAACTGAATGGATGTCCATCAGTTGGAGAATGGCTGAATAAATTGTGGTATATGAATATTATGGAATATTACTGTTCTGTAAGAAATGACCAACAGGATGATTTCAGAAAGGCCTGGAGAGACTTACACGAACTGATGCTGAGTGAAATGAGCAGGACCAGGAGATCATTATATACTTCAACAACAATACTATATGATGACCAGTTCTGATGGACCAGGCCATCCTCAGCAACGAGATCAACCAAATCATTTCTAATGGAGCAGTAATGAACTGAACTAGCTATACCCAGAAAAAGAACTCTGGGAGATGACTAAAAACCATTACATTGAATTCCCAATCCCTATATTTATGCCCACCTGCATTTTTGATTTCCTTCACAAGCTAATTGTACAATATTTCAGAGTCTGATTCTTTTTCTACAGCAAAATAACGTTTTGGTCAGGTATACTTATTGTGTATCTAATTTATATTTTAATATATTTAACATCTACTGGTCATCCTGCCATCTAGGGGAGGGGGTGGGGGTGGGTAAGAGGTGAAAAATTGGAACAAGAAGTTTGGCAATTGTTAATGCTGTAAAGTTACCCATGTTTATATCCTGTAAATAAAAGGCTATTAAATAAAAAAATAAAAAAAAAAAATGGTTCCCTAATGATGTAATGATTGGCTTATACTCAGTATGATGAATGCATTTAATTGTAATAGAGTATTTAAGAGGTCAGAGTCAGACCTAGAGATAGACTATGAGAAGATAGATGACTGGAGGCTGGAGCTCCAGCTCTCGGCCTCAGAAAGACATTCCACTTTCATCAGCTTCATAGTGGCTAGCCTGTCCTCCTGCTTCTCCCACTGAGACTAAGACCCATCTGAAGGACTTCCAGAAAGCTATCCAGGCCCCAGGCAAATAGACTAACAGTGAAGGAGACAATAAAGACTTTTGGACTTTATCCCTGACTATTCATTCTTGTAGTGATTATTCTGCTGAAACAAAGGCTGGTCCCAAGACCTTCAGAAAGCTAATCAGAAGATTACACATAATAAAAGCTTTGCCTCTGAAGCTGGAAGTCATATAAACTTACAATTTGTTTTTGAGATACCTCACCATAATCTCAATATATTTTAGGAGTCCTAAACTCCCCAGTATGTGGTAACAGAACCCCATCACATTTGGCCTGGTGCTCTTTCCACTACACCAACTAGCTGCCTCCATCACAACTTGACTTTTATGGAAATGTTTTGCATAATTTCACTTGTGTAATTTCTTCATTTGGGGTGAGAATAAGAGAGAACTCAAATATCTTAAAATGTAAAAATATAGGTCTGGATGTAACTGGAGGAAAATAATTATTTTTTAAAAAAAATAACACTTCCTAGTTGTGTGACCCTGGGTGAGTCACTTAATCCCAATTGCTTCAGCAAAAAAAAAAAAAAAAAAAAAAGAATAGGAAAGGTGATTCTAGCTCAATTTTGAATGAATGTCACTTAAAAAAAAAAAAAAAAAGACATAAGCAAGATGCCAGAGATTAGAATGTAAAAGATTTGTGGCATCTTCTAATATATCTGACACAAATATATTTTGGTATTAGACAATATTGGGATTTTGCATTGATTTATAATGGGAAGATTTGCTTTTTTTGTCATTCTGTATTTTAGTTACGTGAGAGAGGTACAAGGATTTTATTCCTCTAAAAATATTTCTTTTTAAAATAAAAGTAAAATGTTAGATATAATCTACAAGTGTAGCTAGGAGAATTCTTGATTCAAGAGCTAGATTTAAAAGATAAATAATGTCATGAAAATAATTTTATGATTTCTTGTAATAAAGTCTTCAACACTGGTGAGAATGACAATAGGAAACCATCAATATCTGATTTCTTTTTTAATTTTGGAATTCATACAAATGAACATTTTAAATTTACACAAAACAGCAAAATATGTCAAGAAACAAATCTGCAAAGGTTAAATTTATTTTTTGAGTAGTAATGAATTCAATAAAACAGTTTTCAATGCTTTTTCAGTCCTTATAGTCTATTGCATGTATCATTACTGTAATAATGACTTCATTTAGATTAGAGGATCAAGGGGCAGGACAATCCTATGGCTAGTACACTTCCCACTGCTATCCTCTCCTACCCCAAAAACAAAACAAAACAAAACAAAAAACCCAACAATCATCAAAAACAAGTTTCATTCCAGTGTGGATTCTCTGATGTTTGGCAAGATGGGAACTGGATCTGAAATTCTTTCCAAATTCTTTACATTTTAAAAGATTTTTCTCCAATGTGGATTCTCTGATGTTTAGTAAGATGGGAGTTGCGTTTAAAAGCCTTCCCACATTGATTACATTTAAAAGGTTTCTCTCCTGTGTGGATTTTCTGATGTCCAGCAAGATTGGCAATCTGTGTAAAAGCCTTTCCACACTGATTACATTTAAAAGGTTTTTCTCCTGTGTGGATGCTCTGATGTGTACTAAGATTAGAGGAGGATCTGAAAGCCTTCCCACATTGATTACATTTGAAAGGTTTCTCTCCAGTGTGGATTCTCTGATGTGTAACAAAACTGGAGGAGAATCTGAAAGCCTTTCCACACTGATTACATTTAAAAGGTTTCTCTCTAGTGTGGATTCCCTGATGTGTAACAAGACTGGAGGAGAATCTGAAAGCCTTTCCACACTGATTACATTTAAAAGGTTTCTCTCCAGTGTGGATTCTCTGATGTTCTGCAAGCTGGTAATTATATATGAATGTCTTTCCACATTGATTACATTTAAAAGGTTTCTCTCTAGTGTGGATCCTCTGATGTTTAAAAAGACTGGAAGAGAATCCAAAAGCCTTTCCACAGTGATTACATTTAAAAGGTTTCTCTCCAGTGTGATTTCTCTGATGCAAAGCAAGATTGTAACTCTGTAAGAAAGCCTTTCCACATTGATTACATTTAAAAGGTTTCTCTCCAGTGTGCTTTCGCTGATGTAAAGTAAGATTAGAACTTCGTGTGAAATTCTTTCCACACTGATTACATTTAAAAGGTTTCTCTCCAGTGTGGATTCTCTGATGTAAAACAAGACTGGAACTCTGTGTGAAAGCCTTTCCACACTGATTACATTTAAAAGGTTTCTCTCCAGTATGCTTTCTCTGATGTAAAGTAAGATGGGAACTTCGTGTGAAATCTTTTCCACACTGATTACATTTAAAAGGTTTCTCTCCTGTGTGGATTCTCTGATGTGCAGCAAGATTTGAGTTGCATCTAAAATCCTTTCCACACTGATTACATTTAAAAGGTTTCTCTCCAGTGTGGATTCTCTGATGTTCTGCAAGCCTGTAATTACATATAAAAGCCTTTTCACACAGATTACATTTAAAAGGTTTTTCTCCAGTGTGCTTTCTCTGATGTAAACCAAGATTGGAACTCTGTGTGAAAGCCTTTCCACAGTAATTACATTTATAAGGTTTCTCTCCAGTGTGGATTCTCTGATGTGTAGCAAGATGGGAGCTTGATCTAAAAGTCTTTCCGCACTGATTACATTCATAAGCCTTCTCACCAGTGTGGGTTTTCTTATATTTTGCTAAACTTGAGCTATCTGTAAAAGTTCTTCCATAGTGATTGCCTATGTAAGGCTTTCCACACTGAAGACATAAATAAGCCTTCTCTCTAGGGTGGATTCCCTGATGGTCAAGCAGGAATGATCCATAATAAAAAGCTCCCCCACATTCAGTACATTTATGGGACACCTCTCCAGTATAAACCTTCTGAGGGCTAGCAAGAGCTGGATTCCCCCACTGATCATATCCATATCTTTTCATTCTAGGGTGGTAAGGAAGAGATGAATGATAGGATGAGGTTGTTTCACATACATTATGTTCATCAGGTTCTTTTCTAATATGCATTTGTTGATTAGTAAGGAGATCAGAGTTCTGACTGACAGCCTTCTCACTTTTATTACTTATGGAAAGCATTTCTTCAGTATTGCTTTTCTGATGGCCATTTATGTCTGAACTGCACTTCACAGCTATATCCCAGTGATTACCTGGAACCAATGGTTCTACCTCTTCAGTGAAGGATTTCTTGTATTCACCACCTTGAAGATAATCACTTCCTGAGGTCATTTTCTTACAGTGATTTAGGAGAGAAGTCCATCTGAATCCGTTTCCAATTTCATAAAATTCACAATCACTCTTTGGGTATCTGTCTACTTTGAAAATAAAGTCATTCATTTCTTTCAAATTGAAGTCACAGGGACCATCATCCCTGAATCTTTGTAGGTCATGTTCTTCCACAAAAATTCCCAGCTTTTTACTCATCTCATTTACTGTGAACCCATTCTCTATATCTGAAGACAAACAAATATATATACACAAAAAGACATACACATATATAAACACAAATAGCACTGTCACCAAAAGTCATTGCAGCTTGTCACTAAACTAAATATACAAAACATTATAGGTGTACTCAGTGCAAACAATGTACTTTTTTTTAAAAGGAACAGATTGGAGGCAGCTAGGTGGTGCAGTAGATAGAGCACTGAAATCAGGAACACCTGAATTCAAATCTGGCCTCAGACACTTAACACTTGCTAGCTTTGTTACCCTGAGCAAGTCACTTAACCCCAATTGCCTCAGCAATAAATAAGTAAAATTAACCAACCAATTAATTAATTAATAAAAAGAGATAGATAATATGTGAGATGTGCATCTCAAAGTAATGGACCAATGAGAGACTTATCTTCTCCCAATGAAATATACACATTCAGCAAAGGCAGGGGCCCAAGGCCAAGATGGCTACCAAACACTTAATGCCAGTAGATTAGAGTCTTCTTTGTACTGGAATAGTTTTTTACTAATTTAGAGGGAAAACAGTGAACACACAGTTGAAAACTGTAGAGCAGAGACAAAATAGACCACTTTCAGAGATTTGTTGGATAGTATAACATATACTCATCTGGGAATAAAGTAAACATCTAAATTGGATTGATGAAAATAATGGGGAAATTCAGAAGGTATTAAATAAAAAAATGATTTAGAAGATTACAAGTACTTTAATTAATCCATCTCTAGGAAGGCATTGTTTAACTCTCCCAAAAGCATAAGCAAAGGTTACCGACATGTTGGATTTTGGGCCAAGTAAAGAAGGTAGATATATAGAGTTCATGTTTATATTGAGTGTTACAATCCAAAGCTCTTTTATGATGCCCTAATGACTATTTATGGACCAAAGACCTATCTAAGCTGACCAATGCTAATGAAGCTACATTGATTAATGATAAAGACATGATAATGGAAGACATGGGCTGAACTGTTTTATAAAGTTCTCAATACACCATCATCAACCACTGCTGAAGCTATTAACCACTGATCTTGGGTCATATTCCATTCTTTAGCCATTTATGAACTGATGGGACCCCCAGTCTCCAGCTCTTTGTCACCAAAAAGAGAGCTGCTATCAATCTTTTAAAACATACAAATTTGCTTCTTTTTTCCTTTATTTGGCAAGTGTATACACATTTATATAACTCGTCATACTTCAAGATTTTCTCCAAATTGGGTGGATCAGTTCATTATTTCAGCAATAATATTTTAGAGTCCCCAACATGATATTCAAAATGGTGTTTTTGATTTGCCTTTCCTTAAAAAAATAGTAAGTTAAAATATTTGCTCATAAGACTGTAAATAGGTTTAATTGCTTCATCAGAAACCTGTTCCTGTTCCTTTGAGTATTTGAGACATGAGATCTTCACGTGAGAAGTTTTCTATAGAACAGGGCCCTTTGTTCTTCTCCTTCAGTTTCCTGACCCTCACTGTACCAGAGGTGAAAACTTTGGAGGCTGAGACCCCAGACCAAAGCAGATGCCTCCAGGGCTTGCTCTTGGCTAACTTAGCAGAGTCTGCCAAGAGTGCGTAGCCCTTCATTTGAGTCAAATCTCTACCTAGGGAGATGAAGTCCTTCCTAAGATCCTGTTAGGATCCTGACAACTTCTGGAGTTTAGTCACTTTTGCTGGTCAAAATGAATTGTGAGGCATTTTTTGTTTTAGGGGAGATTCTTGGGGAGCTAAATATTTCTTGTTCTATTGTGCCATCTTACCAGAACCCTCTCCTGTTAGGATTCTTACAAGGTGCTAAGTCACTGGAATTGATAGAGACAATAATTACCTAATTTAGCATGGTACTTAACAGTTCTCTAGTTCACTAATGAACTGAGTACTTATGAGAATTCATAGAGTTCACACCTTTCACACTTTTAAGAGTCACACCTTTAAGAGAGCATATATAAGCTAGAAACCTCAACCAGGATTGAGTCAAGGAGATTCACAAGTCTAACACACAAGCCCACTCTTGGAGGCAGAGTCAGATTCATTCCATTTTCCATCCCTGTGCTGCCTGGAGACATTGGGAGGGAGCAGAGGCAAAGGACTAGCAAGCAAGAGCTCTTGGAACCAAGGAGAGAGATAGGCCTCTAAGAAAGCTAATGGGACCCAAGAAAGGAGACAAGACTTAAAAGGAAACAATAAAGGATCTGAATTTTAACTCCTGGCTGAATTTAAGGTGATTATTACTCTGAACTGAAACTAAGGCTACCTCCAGAAGCTCCCCAAGAAACCTGCTCCCAGAGAACATTATATTTTGGAGAAAAACATTACACTCTCCATTCTTTTTTGCAGTTTTTCAGGGAGTTTACTTAACAAACGTGGCAGTAAGGTCAGCTATCTGAGGGTAAATTATATAACTCAAAAAGGCTGCAGTCAGGACCAAAATGGATGGAGACTTGGTGCCCTCAGATGACTGAGCACTCAATGCATCTTCTGAGATGCAACATGATTTGGATCACTTTTGTGCAGTTTTTCCTCATTTTGCACTGATGATGAACAACAAAAAAGAGAGGAAATGGTCCTTACCCAGGGACAGCAGATTTTGAACGTTCTCCAGCGTGACCTCCTTGTACAGCTCCTTCTGAGAAGGGTCCAGGAACCCCCACTCCTCCTCGGTGAAGTCCACCATAATATCCTTGAATGTCACCAATTCCTAAACCATCAAAAATCACTTGATTCAGTCCTGAAAGATCCTCCACAATTCATCTAGTACAACCTTCAACAACTTAGACGAGGAAACTGAAGCAGAAATGGGAATTGCCTAAAACTCATATAACCTTTAGGAGTGTTAGAGCCCACATTTGGAACCAGGCATTAAGAGCCCAGTGGAATATTGAGAAAAGCATTTTCCATTTGAAATGAAAGTCATGTTGGATAATAAAGGCTGTAAAAATCTCTCACTATAAAATGCTTCTCCCAATGGAATTAGGAAGAATATATGAATTCTATAGAACCTGTACAGGTGACAGAGAGAGGATGATGTAACAATCATCCCCACAAGAAGGGTCATAAGTGATTTTATTTTTTTAAAAAATCTATAAAGAGTTTGGGAGAACCTAGTAAATACTGTGTATTCTGGGGAAGAAACCATTAGCAGTGATCACTGAGGAGAGAACAAGGAAATTATCTAGCAAGTTTCCCATGAGTCAAAAATGAAATCTAAACTAGATGGAAGCAGAAAAAGAATTTTAAAGAGAATATGGTGTCAACTGGCTCATATGAGACTCTTTCCAACAAGTGATGAAGCTTTATCTGTTCTCATAAAGTGAGCTTATTAATGGAATATGTTCTGTGAGAGAGAATTAATTGGGACACTACCTCTCCCAGAAATCCAGTGCTGTGCTTGCATTCCCCAGGTAGGTCTCAGCCAGGAAGTCACAGAGGTCAGGCAGCCGACCTAGGTTGTAAGTGCCCGACCTCCAAGGAATAAGAAATGGCCTTTGATGTTAATTCTTGCCCTGATTCCAACTTCACTCAGCCCTCTAGAGCTCATCCAGAGGTCAGGTTATCCTGGTTGGGGAGACCTTTGAAACTACCCAGTCCTTATTCTGTGACTGCTTCCCATTCATTATTTTTTGCTATCCAGTCCCAATCTCTTTCCTTCTTTAACTCTGGGAAGTACAATCCTGTGCCCCAAATCTTATGACCCAGACTTTTACACATCTAGTAGTAAGAGTTTTCCTAAGTGAACTTGGAAGAAAACATCACTGACTTCATTTGATGCTATGCTGCTCTTCTTTTATCAATGTGCTACATTTCCCCTTCAATGTCTCTCGACCCCCAATCACTTTCAGCAAACTCAGAGCACTCACTTCCAGTGCTGTTATTGTCTAAGAAGGCACAAAGGACTTAGCAAATGTTACAAAACTACCTGAGTAATTGAGCACTTATTTCTTTGTTCCTGTGTTTTCTTGCTCCGACATAAATATCTACGCCAAAGACTTCACACCTGAACTCTCAATTCACATTTTCTTCTTTTGGTGAAGATGTAGTTTTCAAGGAAAGCAGAAAGATGGGAAATGAGCTTCACTGCAAGTATCTCTGATGAAGGCCACATTTCCCAAATACATACAGAGAACTGAGTCAAATGTGTAAGAATTGAGAAATGATCAAAGGAAATGAATACTTTTTATTAGATGAGGAAATCAAAAATGATGTAAGAAAATGACGTGCTCTAAATAATTCTTGATTAGCAAAATACAAATAAAAACTCAGACGAACCATTTGATATCTAGCAGATTAACTAATAAAACAAGAAATGATCAATGCTGGAAAGAATGTGGGAATTCTGGGACACTAGTGCACTGAAGAGGAATTGTGAAGTGGTCATCAAGCTTTCTGGAGAGGAATTCTGAACTATGAACAAAGGGCAACAAACTCTGCAAATCTTTAGATCTATCAATATCGTCTCTGGGTCTGTATTATTCCAAAGAGATTACAAAAAGAGAGCAAGGGCTTATATAAGCAAAAATATTAATAGCACCCCTTTTCCCAGAGGCGACATGGGGGAAATTGAGGGAATTTCCATCAACTGGGGAATGGCTGAACAAGCTGTGGTATGTGAATATAAGGAAATAGCATTGTAAAATAGGAAATGATGAAGAAGCAGATTTCAGAAAGAACTAAAAATCCAAACTTATGCAAACTGAAATGAGCAGAGCCAGGAAAAGACTGTATACAGAATCAGCACCAGAGTGTTGTGATCAACTATGAAGGACTCGGCTCTTCTCAGGAGCACAAGGATCTAAGGCAATTGTAAAAGACTCAAGAAGGAAAAGGCTTCCCTCATACTAAAGAAAGAACTGATGGACTCTGAAAGTGATCGAAGAATGTATCTTTTAGTTACTTTATTCTTTTTTTTTCTCCTCTTTGAACTGTTTCACTTTTTACAACCCTGATTAATGGGGAAATATATTTTAATGACAGCATGTTTACATCTACATCAAGTTATTCACCATTTTAGGAAGAGAAAAGAGAAAGGGATGGAGAAAATTTAGAACTCGGAATCTTATAAAGGTGAATGCTACAAAATGTCATGACATGAAATTGAAAATAATTTAAAACAAAGCAAATGTACCTTTTTGTATCTGGGTCCTAACCTGATCTTAGCTAAAACTTCTTTTTAACTAACTACCTAGGAGACCCAACAGATGCTACCCAAAGCCCAGGTCAGGCAAGGAGGAGAGACTGTGTCTGTGACATCTGAGGAAATGTAACCCCCCATTCATGGAGTCTCTCCATGTCCTGAAGTGGATAAATTAACCACAGTTTACTCTCTGGCTGGACCCGGAGCTCCCTGGCTTTCCCTACCAAGGACCCTGACAATTCCCACAACAGGATCAATGGTTAGGGTTGTAACCCTAACTCCCGACTCCCGACTCCCGATCTTTATGTGGCTCCTGGCACACGGCAGGCACCACAAAACCCGCCCCAGCTTCTCACACCTCAGTCGTCCTCTCTGCCCCAGGGACACTGGCCTCCTGGCTTATATTTAACCAGGACCCTCTGTCCCCTGTCCCTGGGCCTTTTCAATGGCTTCTCTTCTGTCTGCAATGGCCTCCTCCCTCACCTCCTGCTTCCTTCACATCTCGGCTAAATTCTCCCTTTCTGTAACAAGCTTTTCCTGGTCCCCAAACTGCTGAACCTTCCCTCTGAGAGTGGCTCCCGTCTACACTGCCCAGCGCAGGTGTGGACACAGCTCATGACATGTTTTCTCCCCTGGGAGGCTCCTTGAGGGCAGGACCTGATTTTTTTTCTTTACCTTCCTCTGGATCCTCAGTGGTTCACATGGAGCTTGGCCCAGAGGAGCCTTTTTTCTAAACATTTATTGACTTAATCCAAGTCTTGGCAAAGGAGACGGGACTCAGAGAGCCCTGGGAGCAGCCGTGGGGCCTGAGGGGGCAGGAAATGGGCAGTGCCAGGAGGACGATTCCTGCCCTGCCGCCAGCCCTGCCAGGGCCCCTCCCTCTGATAGGAGGAAGCTTCCTGGGCTCTCTTGGATGCTTCCTGGGCTGAGGCTGCTCAGCTCCGGGCAGGGACCACACTCACCTGGGATGAGGGGCTCCAGCTGCCGGCGGCCATGTCTCTGCTTCCGGGCTTGGGTCCTGTTCCAGCTGCCCTGGGGAGGGAGAGGGAGCCCAGAGAGGGAGGGTGGAGTCAGACTTCTCTGCCCAGGCTGGATGCGGACCTGCCCACAACGAGAGAGAGAGAGAGAGAGAGAGAGAGAGAGAGAGAGAGAGAGAGAGCACGCTCTGAGGGCAGGGACGGTGGGGAGAGGCTGCTGCTGCCCAGGAGCAAAAAGAGGCAGAGGTCCCCTGTGGGGGCAGGGACACCCTCCCAGGAGCCCCACTCTGGACACTAGGGTCTCCTGCCCTGCAGGGAGGGGCAGCCCTGGGAGCAAGAGCCCCATGGGGTCGCGATCACAAGGCCTTCCCCCGAATGTCTGCAAGGCCAGTGTGACCCTGGACAACCCTCGGTCCCCGCCTGCCTCAGTTTCTCCATCTGTGACATGGGACCCCTCCTGCCCAAGGCCCCAGAAATGAGGACAGAGGTCCCAGGACCCCCGGGAGGGACACAGTCAAGGAGCAGAAGCCTCAGTCCTCCTCCCCCTCCTGCCAGTTCACCTCCAACACCCCCGCTGTCCTCCAGGCCTAAGGAACTGGGCAGAGTCCGCCCTCAGAGCTGCCTGTAGGGGGCGCTCCTGTGTCCCAGGCCCTGCATTTAGTGCTTTACACAAGGGATCTCATTGGGGAGGAAGGAGGAGGGGCTGCTCTCACCCCCTTCTTGCAGTGGAGGAAACTGAGGCAAACGACGTAAAGCTCCGGAACCCTCACCTTTCCCGAAGCGTGCAAAGGCCCACTGGCGACCGGTGAGGCGGCCCCGCAATACTGGGGGCGCAGTGGGGGAGGGGGTCAGCTGGGTTCCCCAGAAACACTCAGCAGAGCCTCCCCCAACTCACAGTAACGCCCAAGCACGCCCCTCCCCACACAGGGGCAATCACGCCCCTCCCCCCACAGGGGAAATCACGCCCCTCCCCCCACAGGGGAAATCACTCAGGCTCAGGCCGCAGGGGCAGCCCCACCCCCCACGCGCGCGCACGCGGCTCCGTTACGCGCCCCCACGCACAGCTTCTACAATTTCGCACAACTTGCACCGGCACCTCTCAGGCGCGCGCCCGCCCACGCTCGGAGCCTGCGCACCCACACCAGACGTCCAGACTCCGCCGCAAGACCGGTGCCCACCTGGGGCGGAAAGGGAGGAGTCTTAAGAAAGAAGAGGGAAGTCCCAGACCGCGCCTGCGCACTCGGCCTCCTGCTCTCCGGCCCTCCCCCAGTCTCAGCACAGAAGGAAGAACAGAAAGAAACCCGGGACCCAGAAAGCAGCGCATGCGCCCCAGGGGACTCCCGGCATGCCCTGGGCTCTGCAGCCCAGGGGAGGCGGCGGCGAGTGACGTCACTAGGCCTTCTTTGATATAGTGAATACTATCTAGCCTCATTTTATTGCTGGCTCGGTCCGCCCCTTCCTCCCAGCAACTTCCCAAGTCTTTGTGGTGAGCTGGGGATGGAACGTGGGTCCGTACAACAAAAAGCCCCGGATGTGACGGGAAATTCCCGATGGAAAAGTGCATGTGCAAGTTCTGTGTTCCATCATTTGCATTCATTTGCATAATTACAAAGGAGGGCGCGGCCCCCCTTCTCCCGGGCGGGGCCCCTGGCCACGGGACCTGCGCCCCCCCCCCCCCCCCCCCCCCCCCCCCCCCCCCCCCCCCCCCCCCCCCCCCCCCCCCCCCCCCCCCCGGACAGCTAGTCATTCCTCCGTCCGTTGGGGGGGAAGTGAGGCTCCCTCCGAGCTCCCGCCTGAAACGCGGGGCTCTGGCCCCCCTTTAAGCGCCTTCTTCAGCCCTCATTGATAAGGTGGTAAAAAGCAAGTATTTGTTGTTACTTTTCAAGTCTGGTGATTTTTTGTTTTTTATTTTAGTTTTTAAAATTATTTTGTTCTTCCCATTAACAAGCATTTTATTAATCTGCGCATTTCACTACTTCCCCATTAAATAAATTTGTCTTAAAATGAAAAATAAAGCCTTTGAGACATTGTTGTATTATCCAGTTAAAAAGATCCCATATTAGTTAGTCCCATGTTAGTTATTACAGTAAATGGGATGTTTCATTTTCATACTTTTGGATTCTCGGTTTATCATGGCGTTGTTCTGAGTCCCAATGTCTTTCAAAGCTGTTTTTCTCTATTTCCGTAAAATTCTATTATCATTATATAAATTATTCTATTTATGCTCATTTTCCTCCACATCAGTTTATAGACATCTTCTCAGTTTGCTCCAAAATCTTCCATTTCATCATTTCTTATCGCACAATAATCTAATTATTAAATTTATATCTTTAGCCATTCTCCAAAAAGGGAACACTCCCTTAAGTTCCGATATGAAAAGAATGACTGTGAATATTTTTGTCTATGTAGCTCTTTGTCCTCTTTCTTTGATTGCTTTGGAGTCTGAGTCTAGTATTGGTATAGCTGGTCAAAACATGTACATTTTGATAATCTGGGCAGAGTTCCAAATTGCTTTCCACAGTGGCTCAACCAATTACTAGCTCTACCAGGAATAGATGCCCATCAATTGGAGAATGGCTGAGTAAGTTCTGGTGCATGAATGTTATAGAATATTATTGTTCTGTAAGAAATGACCAGCAGGATGATTTCAGAGAGGCCTGGAGAGACTTACAGGACCTGATGCTGAGTGAAATGAGCAGGATGAGGAGATTATTATACACTTAAACAAAATACTACATGATGATCAATTCTGATGGAAGTGGCCCTCTTCGACAATGAAAAGATCCAATTCAATTCCATTTGATGAGTAATGAACAGAACCAGCTACACCCAGAGGAAGAACACTGGGAAATGAGTGTGGACCACTTGCATTTTTGTTTTTCTTCCCAGGTTATTTTTACCTTTCTAAATCTGATTTTTTTTTTTTTTTGTGCAACAAGAGAACTGTACAAATATGTACACACATATTGTATTTAAGATATACTTTAGCATGTTTAACATGTATCAGACTGCCTGCCATCTAGAGGAGGAGGTGGAGGGAAGGAAGGGATAAGTTGGAACAGAAGTGATTGCAAGGGTCAATGTTGAAAAATTACCCATGTATATGTTCTGTCAGTAAAAAGCTATAATGAAAAAAGAAAAAAAAGAGAAAAAGAACAAACAAAATAAGTAAATAAATTAGAAGACAAGGAAGAAATTACCTTTCAGATCTATGAATAGAAGATATATAATAATAAACAAATGATAGAATCATAAAATAAAATGGACAATTTTGATTATGTAAGATAAAATGTTTTGTGCAAATAATTATAACAGTAAAAACTAGAAAATAGGTCATTGGGTTCTTTGCACATGATTCTCTGATAAAGTTTTCATATCCAAGTGATATAAAAAATTGATTCAAATTTGTAAGACTAAAAACCCTTCAACAGTAGATAAATGATCAAAAGATCATAACAGCTTTCAAAGGAAGAAATTCAAACTATTTCCAATCATATGAAAAAATGCTCTAAATGACTCGTTTTTTAAATTCTTATAGAAATAGTACTAAGTCCTATTCAAGGATCCCTGCAAAATGTATATTGATCTATATTTTATTATATTTTTATTTATTTTGTTAAATATTTTCTAATGACATTTTAATCTGGTTTGGTCTGAGTTTGGTAGTACTATGAGGTTTTGCTTGACATGCCTGTCCTAATCTCTAATAATTACAGAAATATGAATTAAAACATTTTTCAGTTTTCATACCAACCAGATTGGCAAAGATGACCAAAAAAAAAATAATGAATTTTGGAGGGACTATGGGAAATTACATGCTGTTATGAGAAAGCTGACTTACTGGGGACCCTCCTGAACTCTGAATCAGTATTAATCAGTCCATTATGATTTTATGGTAGACAAGGATTGTGACTGATTTTTAATTTAGTAATATTTAATAGTCATTTGATAGTAAGGACAAGAACAAATGATCAAACATTGTAGGAATTATATAGGAATGAACCTTCTGTTAGAGGCTTTGGGCAGACTTCAGGCTTGTATAATAGAAGCTATTTCCATAACAGGCACGAGGCTGACTTCCATAAGTTCACATCGTGAAATGACAAGAACTCTCTCCATCCTGTTTCCCTACTTGTCAACCTGTCATGGTGGAAAGCCCCTAAGTTCTCCCTGAAATGTTCTTCGGGATGTGTGGTCTCCACTTGCCCAACCCCAGGAATGGTTCATGCATCTCCTGATCACTGAAAGGCCCCATCTTCCCTGGCCCAGGCCAAGGGACATCATCCAATTTATGACCATCTAGTCAATGAATAGATTTCCTGCACTGGCCATCCTGAAACCCTCTGGCCCTGATGGTATCCATATTTTACCCAATGTATTTTATAGTAATCAATGAAATGCTGTTCTATTGATAAGATAGTTGTATTCCTGTAACAGAGCCCTAAAAGGAGGAGCACCTCAGATGAGAGAGCCAGGTCTGGGGTTTGCTTGGTTAAAGGGGAACCAGATTCCTTTAATAAAGGGTTTGGGCTCAGAATTCTGCCTCAGTTTCTCCTGTAGGCTGTTTTATGTGATTCTCCTCCCCTCACAACAAAATGGAAATTTGGGCTATTTCATGAATATTTCATTCTGCTGAAAGTCTAATGAAGGCTGTGCTGCAGAAGGAGGCCTTCCCTTGTGAATGAGATCCCCAAATTTCATCTCCACAAGTATTTCTCCTGAGGATAGTCAATTAACACCTGCAGGAAAAGCCCTTCCTACAAGCACAGCCTTTACCCATCTTATAGAAATAAGCAATTAGCAATAAGGTTGTCTACTGATCACCCTCTTTCAGGGAAAAGCACAGCCACACGAACTTATTTCTAAGATTTTTCAATGATCCTCAGAAAGTAAGAGATGATCTCTGGTTGAAAGCCTTTCCTCATGCGTGCCCAGGGGTCTGTCTCTCCAATAGGGAAAAATTCCATTTGCGTGTCTTTCCTTATCCATCACAATGACATACATGAACTCTGAGGTGGGAATTAAGAGATGATTGGTGCTGGAAGGTATTAATCACCATGTTGTCATGTGGATAAAGTCTCCCTCAAGTAGGGACCCTCTTCTCTTACATAGGCTCAGAATGATAAGTCAAAGCTGTGCTATATTCATCGCACTCATGAGGTTTGGCTCCAGTTGTAGATTGTCTAATATTTAGAAATATTGGAGCTCAGAATGAAATCATTTCACATTGAGTACATTCAAAACATTTATCTCCAGTATGGTTACTGTGATGTTGACCAGAACTATTTGTCTGAAAGCCTTTCCTCACTGAATTCATTTATAAGATTTCTCTCCAGTGTGGACTGTCTCATATACAGCCAGATGGGAATTCTTGGTGGAATCATTTCACGTTTATAATCATAATGCTTTTCCTTAGTGAGGATTCTCTGATGTTTACCAATCTTGGATTTGTAGATGAATGCTTTTGCACATTAATTTCATTTATAAGGTTTCTCTCCGGGGTAGATTCTCTGATGTGCAGCTGGAAAGGACCTTAGTGTGAAATCCTTTCTTCACTGACTGTAGTCAGTGTTTCTTTCATTCAAAGTGTTTCTCTCCAGTGTGAGTTCTTTGATGTTCAATAAGATTTCACTTCTGTGCAAAAGCCTTTCCACACTGAATACTTTCCAGTGTGGATTGTTTGATATTCAACAAGCAATCATCTCCTTCTATAAGTTTTTCCACATTGATTACATTCAAAAGATTTCTTACCAGTGTGGATTCCCTCATGTATTGTTAGAAAGAATCACTGGGTGAAGATATTCCCACCTTCATTATATTTATAAAACTCTCCAGGATGAATGTTCTGAGATCTATCAAAGTCTGAGTTCCAACTATAAGCCTTCCCACACTCACCAAATGAAGTTTTTTTCATTCCAGGGTCGACTCTAGATTGGTAAGGAAGAGATGAAGGATGGGATGACATTGCTTCACATTCATTATACTTTCCTATGTGAATTGCCTGCAGAGTAATGAGCTTAGAGGTCTGGCTCAAGGCCTTTCCACCTTGACTACCACACAAAACACTTCCCCATTATCATTTTCTGATGTCTAGTGAGGTCTGAACTTTAGCTGAAGGACATTTATCATTGATTACCTGGGTTCATCAATATCCACAGGCTTCTCCTGAGAATGAAAAATATCTACCTGTTCAGGAAAACATATCTGATATTCATTATCCAGAAGACAGTTATTCCCTGAATTCATTTTCTTATAGTGATTTAGGAAAGAAGATTGTCTAAATCTTTTTCTATTTTCATCCAACTCACAGTCAGACTTCGAGTTATCTACTTGGATATTAGAGGCATAGATTTCCCTCAAAGTCAAGGCACAGGGACCATCTTTCATGAATCTTTGCAGGTCATGTTCTTCCACAAAAAGTCCCAGCTTTTCAGTCATTTCATTCCATTCAAACTTTGGCTCCACATCTGAAGAAAATGAACCATCAAACTCAGAGGCACAAAAGGTTATACAAAGATAATTAAAAGCAAAAACAATAATGATTTAAGACTTAGGTAGCTCAGGTCTTTCTCCTTACTAACCTCAATAAAATAAAACTTCATGGATATATTCTTGTAGCAAAAACTGGCATTTAATAGACTTTTTCTCTGTAAGGAGAAGAGACCTACAGGATATGAAAGTGACTGAGGAGACGGACATAGTAGAGTATTGGTTCTACCACAGAAGGGGCAGCTACAGGGCAAGATAACAGCCAGGTTCAATATCAACAGATTAAAGTGATTCTCCATGGGAGAACAGTTTGTTTCTAACTTGGAAGCAGCAAGATTTGCAACATTTCAGCTGAAAAGGACTGGGCAGCTATCAGAGATTTGTAGTACAGGACCCCATTTACTCATATGGGACAGAACACTTGGAAATAACCAAACTGGCCTGGTGCAAATGGTGGGGACATTCAGATGGTATGAAACAAAAACTCAGAACTCTACGGGGCTTGCAAGTAAGTTGCTGCAATCATTGAAGAAGCCAACATTTAACTCTACCAAAAGCTAAGTGCAAACAAAACTTGAGAGAGATTCAGAATTCTGGTCTCAGGAGGAGGCCACATAAAATTCAGGTTGGTGCTGACTACTTTTACAATGCCTGAAAGCTATTTATAGGCCAAAGACCTAATAGGATGAAGCTGAACTACTCAGTGCTGATGGAGTCACATTGATTAGTGATACCAACAGAGTGCTGGAGAGATGGGCTGAACACTTCTGCAACATTCTCAGGAAACCATGGGTATTACCACCTCACACCTATTATATCACCTAGGAAATCAGGGAAAAGATAATAAAGAATGTTGGAAGGGATGAGGGAAAAGTGGGATGCTAATATGCTGTTGGTGGACTTGTTACCAGATCCAGATGTTACCAGAGAATAATTTGGCATTAGGCCCAAAGGGATATAGAACTCTATATATCCTGTGATTCAGCAGTAACCCCACTGAGTCTAAATACCAAATAAATCATAAACGAGGGGAAAAAACCCACATGTACAAAAATATTTGTAGAACCTCTTTTTGTGTGGCAAAGAATAGGAAAATAAGTGGATGCCCATCAATTGAGGAATGGCTAAAGAAACAGAAATGATCTGAAGATAACAAGTTCTCTCAAAACAGATTTGGCAAGATGGAAAAAGAACTCCTTGAAAAACAGCATTGGTGAAATGGAAAAGAGAACTGTTCCCTAAAAAATGTAATTGGTGAAATGGGAAAAAAAATCCAATAAACAAAACAAGTCATTTAACAGATCAATTGGCTAAATTCAAAAAGCTAACTGAAGAAAGAAATTTACTAAAAAGTAGAACTGAACAAATGGAAGTGAATGACTCAATGAGACATCAAGAATCAGTCAAACAAAAATCATGTTTTTCTTGACAATGAACACTGATCACATATGACTCCAGGTGTTGAACTGGAAGTAAATGATTCAATTTAAAAATGTTACAAGCCAAGAATAAAGTGGATGAAGAGTTGGAGCACCCAGAGGACCTAGCACCTAAGGCTGAGATGCACCAGAGAATGCATCCATTTTTTCCTGCTTTTGCTATTTTTGACCTGACAACTAAAACCAAAAAAAGACAGGAAATAATCCTTACCCAGAGATAGCAGATTCTGGACATGCTCCAGCATGACTTCCTTGTACATACAGCTCCTTCTGAGAAGGGTCCAAGAGCCCCCACTCTTCCTCAGTGAAGTCCACCATCACATCCTTGAAGGTCACAAATACCTAAACCATCAGAGAAGTCACAAGATTTCGAACTGAGACTCCAGAATTAATCTGGTCCAACCTTCACCAAGCCAGAGACGGAAATGAAGCATCTGGGATTTCCTAAAAGTCATATGACTTTTATGATTCTGACAGCCAACATTTTGTAACCAGGCATTAAGAGCTCCAAGGGATACTGAGAAAAGTCTTTTCTGTTTGAAGTAAGAATCATATTGGAATACTAAAAGCTTATAAAGTTTTCTGACTATACAATATTTGTCCTGATGAAAGGAGGGAAAATGTTGACAAGAGAGAGAAGGGGAGGGGAAATTCCTCCTCATCAGAAGTGTCATAAATGACATGTTAAAGAAATTCTATGAAGAGTTTGGGAGAAGTTGACAAGGACTTTATATTCAAAAGGTCAACAGAACCTGAAGACTGATCATGAGGAAAGAAGAAAGAAAAAGTTTGGTAAATTTACTGAAAGTCCGAAACATTTTTAACTAGATGAAAGCAAGAGAAGTATCCTAGAGATATATTACTCCCAATATGTCCACAATGGAGTAGTATGAGACTGCTTGCAGCCAAATGAAACAACATTCTCTACTCTTACACTGAAAGGCTGAGGTGACACTGGGCAGGATGGGTCATGGTCAAAAATATCTGCTCTCTTTGTTTTATGATGGCCTTCACCTGTTTATGGAATGGATTCAGTCACACCAATATTGAATTATTGAAAAAGGAGAGTAACTGTGGGAAAAGGAGGATTTCCTTCCTTTCTTAAAATGTCATATTTTATCATTTGGGGTTGGAGATGGAACAAATGCATAAGAATGACTTTTATAGATTATTTCTGAAAAAGGTTTCAACATCATGTAAGAAATCTAGAATACTGGGAATCAGGAATCGAGATGAATGAAAAAGCAGATGATGGCTATCATGCAAGAGAGTGACCACATCTGCAAACTGTTGGACCTGCTGGAAGGTACTATTATTGAACCTATTAATTATAGGAAATATGCTTGAGAAATGCACTTGGCAGGTGATGTTTTTCCATTTCATTTTCTTTTAAGTTCCATCAAAATAACAGGATTGGCTTTTTCAGAAGTTCTCATTGCTGGGAGCAATTCTCTTCCTTGCAAATAAAAATCTCTTCACTTTTTTTCTCATTTTGATTTTCTTGAAAACATCTACTTCTCATGTATATTTCACTTTTAGCTTCCTTTCTGTCTAGTATTAAATTTGTAAGCTACTAAATAAAGCCTCAGTTGAGAACTAACTGTGAAGGTTTTCTGGAGGCAGCCTTAGTTTCAGTTACAATCAATAATTACTTCAAAATGCAGCCAGCTGGTAAAAATGCAAGCGTTTATATCTCCTTCCAAAATAGCCCAGTTATTTGAGGCCTAACTCTCTGCTTCACTCCAAGAGATCTTGCAGCTTTGTCCTTGGCTTCTGCCTCTGCTTTCTTCAGCCTCCAGTCAGCACCAAGTTGGAAGATGCAATGAATCTCTTGCCTCGAAGATAGGGCTTGTGGGCATTCTTCCAGAGTGCTCTGTCTCCGACCCCAGTCGAAGTTCCCCAGAAACTCTTTCGAGTGGCTCACTGGAACTGTATTTATGCTACTTCTCTGAGAGTGGGATTGTGGGATATCTCTCAGTATGCTCTCTGA
The DNA here is from genome assembly GCF_902635505.1 of Sarcophilus harrisii. NCBI lineage: Eukaryota > Metazoa > Chordata > Mammalia > Dasyuromorphia > Dasyuridae > Sarcophilus > Sarcophilus harrisii. Next base: position 605,127,859 of record NC_045428.1, read on the forward strand.
AATCTCCCAAACATGTAAACTCCATTGAGTATTTAGATACTTATGAGCTCTCTAAAGGTGTGAACACAAGCATTGTTTCTATCAGTTCCACTTAGTACCTTGTTTCAAGTTCTGGCCCAAAAGATCAAATCAATCACAATGAACCAGGCCAAACCAGATAACTATTGTCTCTATCAACTCCAATGTCTTAACACTTTGTAAAGAGTCCAACAACTAACTGAGTAACTTCCATGCCAGGTGGAATGGGAGAATTTTCCTAAACGACTTCATTATATTCTATAGACACTGAGTCAAGGCTCTGAAGATTTTTAAGACCTGGCCTAGAAACATGGCAGTTACCTGCTAAAGGCCAAAGAACTTCCTACAAAAAAAAAAAAAAAAAAAATAGAGAATTGATATTGGCCTTTATTCATTTCCTAACAGAAAGCTGTTAGTATTACTCTTACTTTCAAAGCTAAGTCGACCTAATTGCATGCATAAAGTAGTAAATATTTTTAAATTAATATTATATTAGTGTAATTCTTAATTTTTGAATATCCAGAGTCCAAGATCATGTGCTTTCCTAAGGACACCACTGGGTCCAATGATTCCTACAGATTTTGAAGTCCTATATCAGCCTTATCATGTCTCAGAAAATCCAATGATTCCTGAAAGTTTTAAAGTTCTGTAACAGTCTCATTATCAGCCATGCTCTTTCAGAGTCAGATGTTTCTTAGGTCTTCTCCTTTGTTTCGAGGTTTTTCTCTTTTTCTGTCTCTCTCTGCTAGACAAGGTGAGTATGGCTCAGTGGCATCCATCTGATTCCTTTTCCCTCTGTAGAGATACACCCAAACCCTCTCCCCCAAGCAGTTAGCCTATCTGGTCCCTTCCATTCACCACTTTCTGGATCTCTCCACATCATCTGGCAATTACATTAGAACTGCTCACACTGGACACTGTCTCCACATCATCTGGCAATTACATTAGAACTGCTCACACTGGACACTGTCCTTCTGACCAGTTAAAAAGCATGTATTCTCCCCAGGTGTAATCCTTTTCTCCCATCTGATTGCTTCTTTGCTGAAGGATCATATCAGAGTATTGAATTCTAAAGACTCTCTGGGTGTAACCTCGGCTGCCATCATGCCCCACCCATTTTTTTGTTTGAGGTCTTGGAGCTGGGCCCCTGCATCTAGTTTCCCTGGGTCATTCTGAGGCCCAGTGGAAGGCCTTATTGCCTTATTGCATTTTGGACACAGGATTTGGGTCTTGGTTCTCTCACCCTGTCCTCTATCTCTATGACAACATTGAGCTTTCAGTTGCCCTATTTTTCCACATTGAAAACACTGATGAGTCTCTCTGGAAGTCCCTTGCCAAGAGGGACCCTGCCTTCTCATGTTCTGCATCATAGCCTGGATATAAAAGGCATTTGTGCCCACTGTGACACAGTGTCTTATGATCTCCTCTAAAGGAGCATCTTTGTGTATTCTCCATATAATTCTTCTACAATTCTCATTAGCATTTTCTCTAGCAAGTTGTCTTATCATTATTCCTGTTGCTACATTTTCACCAATAGTTTGTATGGTACTTGTCTGCAGACGTCCCACAAAATCAGCAAAAGGTTTATTTGGACCTTGGGCTATTTTAATGGCTTTCCCTTTTTCTTGCTTTCCTGGGAGGGTGCTCCATGCTTTGATAGCAGCAAAAGCAATTTGTTCATATGCTTCCATAGTGTGGTTAATCTGTGCTAAAATGTCTGCATAAAAACCTATACCTGTTAGTTGATCAAAAGTGATTGGTATATTAACTCCAGATTGCCTATTTCATTGGGCTTCCATTCTATAGAGGTCATACTCAGAAAGCCACAACAACTCTTGTCCAGGTTCTAAATAAACATGTCCTGATTATAGATTTCCAGTCACTAGGGGTTAAAATTTCATAAGCCAAATTCTCTAATACCATCTTAACATAAGACGATGTAGTCTCATAAAGAGTGCAACCCTTTTTCAGATCTTTGACAATTTCTAGTTATAAAGGAGTGTATCTTCTTCCTTGTTGACCTGAAGAATCACTCTTAAATAACAGGGTATGCTTCTATTCCTAAATCAGCTATAACCTGTCCTTCTTTATTTATTTTATTATAGCTTTTTATTTACAAGATATCAAGATATATATGTATACACACACACACACACATATATATATATATAGGTAATTTTTCAGCATTGACAATTGCAAAACCTTTTGTTCCAATTTTTCCTTCTTCCTACTACCTTCCCCAGAGGCATATCCTGTCCTTTTTTTTAGCTTTAACTAGTGCCTTTTGTAATCTTGTCATAGGGGGTAGACAAAGCTCCTGCATGGATGGTACTGATGGTGTTACTGTCCCTCTCCTCCCCTTCCTTCCACCCATAAAGGGTTAATTGAGGGGAGTAGGTCAGGGGAAGGGGAATGCCCTAATGGCTTCTACTGCGAAGCAAGCACCACACTACTTAATTTCATCAGCATTGTACTTAACTCTTTTCTTGTCTAATTCTTCATGCTTTATCAGTATCCCCCTACCCTGCTTTTTCTCCTTTTTCCTAATTCTAATACTTAAGTAATTCCTTAAAGTCAATTGTATTAAGTTATATGTACAGAATGTTTCTTTAAGAACTGAATCAGGACCATTATCATTGCAATATTCTATTACTTGCTCTCCTACTATTTTCCACTTGTCTGGCTCTAATTCTTCTTCCTTAGAGAACCAAGGAGCTGTATATGTTAAATTAATGTTTCAAAGAGTTCAATGATTTGCACCCAAGTTACAATCAAAACTTGTTTTTTTATTATTCTAACTATGTTTTCTACACACTTTCCTTGGGATGGAGAAGACTATTTTCTAAACATTTCTCCCATTTCAGCAGAAGCACTAGTTTCACCCTTAAGCAAGTTTCCTTCTTTATTTTTGTACTCAATCTAATTTCTGGGTCACAGAGACTTTTCCACTGAACTCAGGATTGTGTCAGTGTGGACTGCTGAGCGTAAATCCTTAGTCCCATGTTCTAGCGCAAAAATATAATGTTCTGGTTATCTTCCTGGAGGTCTTGGAACTAGTCTTCATTTCAGCTGAGTAATCACCATGAGAATAGTCTGGTGATAAAGTCCAAAAGTCTTTATTGTCTCCTTTACAGTCTGTCTCCTTGCCTGGGGCTTGGCTAGCTTTCTGGAGGCTCTTCAGATGGGCCTTAGGCTCAGTGGGAGAAGCAGGACAGGCTAGCCACCATGAGGCTGATGAAGATGGAATGTCTCCCCAAGTCCAAGGGCTTGAGCTCTAGCCTCCAGTCCTCTGTCTTAGCTGAATCTTCTCTAGGTCTGACTCTGACCTCTTAAATGCTCTATTACAATAAATCCATTCATCATACTGAGTATGAACCAATCATTATATCACTAGGGAACCATTATTTGTTGTAAGATTAATTCAATCATATTGAACTAGAAGAACTATTAATCACTATGCTAAACTAGATAACCATTGTATTATCAATTCCACTGAGTTAACACCTTGTTGTAGAACTACTGAGAAGCATAGTAGAATCATACTGAGCCTTAAGTATGATTCGCAAAAGTTCTGACCCATTACACATCACAACATGACTTTTATGGAAATGTTTTGCATAATTTCACTAGTAATTTCTTCATTGTGGATGATAATAAGGAAGAGAACCTAGAACTCAAATATCTTAAAAACAAATGTAAAAAATTAGGCCTGAATGTAACTGGGGAAAAATATTATATAATTTTTTTTTTTTTTTTTAAAGAAAAGGGAAGCCAAAATACTTCAAAGGTCCTAATGCCTTAAGAAACACAGAGAATAAAAAAAGTCTAACTCAGTATAAGAAGTTCCATGAATCCAAAAATAAAAGGTTTGAATGTGAAAGATAAAGAAGAGAAATAAGGAAAAACTTTTTCAAGGAAAAGGTAAAGAAAATGAAATTAATCATTTAAAGAATAGGAAAGAGGTGCTCAGTGGATAGAGTACCAGTCTAAAGTCAGGAAGACCTGAGTTCAAGTCTGTCCTCAGATACTTAACACTTCCTAGCTGTATGACAAGTCACTTAACCCCAAGTGCTTCAGAAAAAAAAAAATAATAATATAAATAATAGGAAAGGGGACTCTACCTCAATTTTGAATGAATATCACTGAAAAAAAAAAAGACATCAGCAAGATGCCAGAGATTAGAATGGAAAAGATTCATGGAATTTTCTAATAAGAATTGCTCAAGACTATATTTGACACAAATATATTTTAGAATTAGACAGTACAGGAATTTTGCATTGACTTAAAATGGGAAAATTTGCTTTTTTTGGTCATTCTCTATTTCAGGTAGGTGAGAGAGGTACAAGGATTTTTTTCCTATTAAAATTTTGTTTTGAAAATAAAAGTAAAGTGTTAGGTATAATCTACAAGTGTAATTAGGAGGTCTTGATTCAAGATCTAGATTTAAAAGATGAAGAATGTCATCAAAATAATTTTATGATTTCTTGTAATGAAGTCAACAACATTGGTGAAAATAACAATAGAAACCATCAATATCTGATTTCTTTAATTTTGAAATCCATATAAATGAACATTTTAAATTTACACAAAACAGCAAAATATGTCAAGAAACAAATCTGCAAAGGTAAACTTATTTTTTCAGTAGTAATGAATTCAATAAAACTGTTTTCAAAACTTTCTCAGTCCTTATACTCTATTACATTTATCATTACTGTAATAATGTCATCCTTTAGATTAGAGGGTCAAGGGGCAGGACAATTCTATGGCTAGTACACTTCCCACTATTATCCTCTCCTACACCCCCACCCCCCCCCCCTGCCAAATAATCATCAAAAAAACAAGTTTCATTCCAGTATGGATTCTTTGATGTCTGGAAAGATGGGGACTGGATCTGAAATTCTTTCCACTGTGTTTAAATTTTAAAAGGTTTCTCTCCAATGTGGATTCTCTGATGTTTAGTAAGATGGGAGTTGCGTTTAAAAGCCTTCCCACATTGATTACATTTAAAAGGTTTCTCTCCTGTGTGGATTTTCTGATGTCCAGTAAGATTAGCAATCTGTGTGAAAGCCTTTCCACATTGATTACATTTAAAAGGTTTTTCTCCTGTGTGAATTCTCTGATGTGTACTAAGATTAGAGGAGGATCTGAAAGCCTTTCCACATTGATTACATTTGAAAGGTTTCTCTCCAGTGTGGATTCTCTGGTGTGTAACAAGACTGGAGGAGAATCTGAAAGCCTTTCCACAGTGATTACATTTAAAAGGTTTCTCTCTAGTGTGGATTCCCTGATGTGTAACAAGACTGGAGGAGAATCTGAAAGCCTTTCCACAGTGATTACATTTAAAAGGTTTCTCTCCAGTGTGGATTCTCTGATGTTCTACAAGCTTGTAATTATATATGAATGTCTTTCCACACTGATTACATTTAAATGGTTTCTCTCTAGCGTGAATTCTCTGATGTTTAACAAGACTGGAGGAGAATCTGAAAGCCTTTCCACAGTGATTACATTTAAAAGGTTTCTCACCAGTATGATTTCTCTGATGTAAAGCAAGATTGTAACTCTGTATGAAAGCCTTTCCACATTGATTACATTTAAAAGGTTTCTCTCCAGTATGATTTCTCTGATGTAAAGCAAGATGGGCAGTCTGTTTGAAAGCCTTTCCACACTGATTACATTTAAAAGGTTTCTCTCCTGTGTGGATTCTCTGATGTAAAGCAAGACTGGAACTGTTTGTGAAAGCCTTTCCACACTGATTACATTTAAAAGGTTTCTCTCCAGTGTGGATTCTCTGATGTAAAGCAAGACTGGAACTCTGTGTGAAAGCCTTTCCACACTGATTACATTTAAAAGGTTTCTCTCCAGTGTGGATTCTCTGATGTGCAGTAAGATTTGAGTTGCATCTAAAAGTCTTTCCACATTGATTACATTTAAAGGGTTTCTCTCCAGTGTGGATTCTCTGATGTTCTGCAAGCCTGTAATTGAATCTAAAAGCCTTTCCACACAGATTACATGTAAAAGGTTTCTCTCCAGTGTGCTTTCTCTGATGTAAACCAAGATTGGAACTCTGTGTGAAAGTCTTTTCACACAGATTACATTTAAAAGGTTTCTCTCCACTGTGGATTCCCTGATGTCTAGCAAGATGGGAGCTGCGTTTAAAAGTCTTTCCACACTGATTACATTCAAAAGCCTTCTCTCCAATGTGAGTTTTCTTATGTTTTGCTAGAGTGGAGAGATCTGTAAAAGTTTGCCCACATTCATTGCATATGGAAGGCTTTCCACACTGAAGACATAAATAAGGTTTCTCTATAGGGTGGATTCTCTGATGGTCAAACAGGAATGATCCATAATAGAAAGCTCCCCCACATTTAGTACATTTATGAGACATCTCTCCAATATGAGCCTTCTGAGGACTAGCAAGAGCTGGATTCCAAGCAAAGGCTTTCCCATACTGATCATATCCATATCTTTTCATTCCAGGATGATAAGGAAGAGATGAGTGATAGGATGAGGTTACTTCACCTACATTATATTCACTGGATTCTTTTCTAATACACATTTGTGGATGAGTAAGGAGATTAGAGCTCTGACTGACAACCTTCTCACTTTTATCACTTATGGAAAGCATTTCTTCACTATCGCTTTTCTGATGGCCACTGAGGTCTGAACTGCATTTCACAGCGATATCCCATTGATTACCTGGAACCAACAGCTCTACCTCTTCAGTGAAACATTTCTTGTATTCACTACCTTGAAGATAATCACTTCCTGAGGTCATCTTCTTACAGTGATTTAGGATAGAAGACCATCTGAATCTCTTTCCAATTTCATAAAATTCACAATCACTCTTTGGGTATCTGTCTACTTTGAGAATAAAATCATTCATTTCCTTGAAATTGAAGTCACAGGGACTATCATCCATGAATCTTCGTAGGTCATGTTCTTCCAGAAAAATTCCCAGCTTTTTATTCATCTCATTTACTTTGAAACCATTTTCTACATCTGAAGAAGACAAACATATATACTCAAAAAGACATAAACACATATAAATTAAATAGCAATGTTACATAAGAGTCATTGGAGCTTGTCACCAAACTAAATATACAAAACTTCATAGGTGTACTCAGTGGAAACAGTGGCTTTTAATATCCCAAATCATTTTTTAAAATAGACAAGACTGGAGATATCAAGGTGGTGCAGTAGATAGAGCACCAGTCCTGAAATCTGAAAGATCTTAGTTCAAATTTGGCCTCAGAAACTTAACACTTCCTAGCTTTGTGACCCTGGGCAAGTCACTTAACCCCAACTGCCTCACCAATAAATAAATAGAGATAGAGAATATGTGAGATGTGCAACTCAAAGTACTGGACCAATCAGACTTATCTTCTCCCAAGGAAATATACACATGCAGCAAAGGCAGGGGCCTAAGGCCAAGATGGCTACCAAACACTTAATGCCAGTAATTTAGACAGAAAACTGATCAAACATACAGGTGAAAATTGTAGATCAGAAAAGGAATAGACAGTTTTCAGAGATTTCTTGGATAGTATCACATATACTCATCTGGGAAAAAAGTAAACATACAAATTGGTTTGATGAAAAAAAATGGAGAAATTCAGAAGATATTAAATGAAAAATGATTTATAAGATTACGAATAATTTAGATCATCCATCTCTAGGTAGGCATTGTTTAATTTGCTCCAAAGTATAAACAAAGGTTATAGATATGTTGGATTTTTGGCCCAGTAAAGAAGGTAGATATATAAAGTTCATGTTTGTATCTAATATTATAGTCCAAAGCTCTTTTATGATGCCCTGGAGACTATGGAGGAAAGATCTATCTAAGTTGTCCAATGCTGATGGAGTTACATTGATTAGTTATAAGAAAATGATCATGGAAGAGATGGGCTGAACTGTTCCATAAAGTTCTCAACACACCATCATCACCCACTGCTGAAGTTATTATCCGTTGATCTTAGGTCATATTCCATTCCTCTTTAGCCATTCATGAATTGATGGTATTCCCACAGTCTCCAGCTCTGTCACCAGCTGCTGTCACAGCAGCTATCAATCTTTTAAAACATAAATTGGCTTCCTTTTTCCCTTAATTATTTTGTCAAACAGACCTTACAGTGTATTTTGTAGTAAAAGGGCATATAGTTTTATACCTCTTTTATCATAATTTCAGATTTTTCTCTAAAATGAGTAAATCAGTTCATAATTTCAGCAATAATATTTTAGTGTCCCCCAACATGAGAAGAGTCCAGGATTTGTAGTGAGCTAAATATTTCCTGTCCTATTTTGTCATCTTACCACAATGCTCTCCCATTCTTTTTAGCAAGTTTTCAGGGAGTTTGTCTAATAAATCTGACATTATGCTCAGCTACCTGAGTGAGGGTAAATTATGTAACCTGAAAAAAACTCCAGCTAAGACCCAAATGCATGGAGACTTGGTACACTCAGATGACTGTGCACTTAGGGCAGTTTCTTAGATGTAAAACAGTATGGATCAATTCTCTGTTCTTTTTGCTCCTTTTGAACTGATGAGGAACACCAAGAAAGACAAGAAATGGTTCTTACCAAGGGACAGCAGATTTTGAATATTCTCCAGCGTGACCGCCTTGTACAGCTCCTTCTGAGAAGGGTCCAGGAACCCCCATTCCTCCTTGGTGAAGTCCACCATAATATCCTTGAATGTCACCAACTCCTAAACCATCAAAAATCACTTGATTCAGTGAGAAAGATCCTCCAGAACTCATCTAATACAACCTTCAACAACTTAAAGGAGGAAACTGAAGCAGAGATGGGAACTGCCTAAAACTCTTATAATCTTTAGGAGTGTTAGAGCCCACACTTGGAACCAGGCATTAAGAGCCCAGTGGAATATTGAGAAAAGCATTTTCCATTTGAAATGAGAGTCATGTTGGATAATAAAGGTTGTAAAAATCTCTCACTATAAAATGCTTCTCCCAATGGAATTAGGGAGAATGTATGAATTCTATAGAACCTGTAGAGGTGAAAGAGAAAGGATGATGTAACAATCATCCCCACAAGAAGGGTCATAAGTGATTATATTTTTTAAAAAAATCTATAAAGAGTTTGGGAGAACCTGGTAAATACTGTGTATTCTGGGGTAGAAACCATTAGCAGTGATCACTGAGGAGAGAACAAAGAAATTATCTAGCAAATTTCCCATGAGTCTAAAATGAAATCGAAACTAGATGGAAGCAGAAAAAGAATTTTAAAGAGAATATGATGTCAACTGGCTCATATGAGACTCTTTCCAAACAAGTGATGAAGCTTTATCTGTTCTCATAAAGTGAGCTTATTAATGGAATATGTTCTGTGAGAGAGAATTAATTGGGACACTACCTCTCCCAGAAATCCAGTACTGTGCTTGCATTCCCCAGGTAGGTCTCAGCCAGGAAGTCACGGAGGTCAGGCAGCCGACCTAGGTTGTAAGTGCCCGACCTCTAAGGAATAAGAAATGGCCTTTGATGTTAATTCTTGCCCTGATTCCAACTTCACTCAGCCCTCTAGAGCTCATCCAGAGGTCAGGTTATCCTGACTGGGGAGACCTTTGAAACTGCCCAATCTTTATTCTGTGACTGCTGCCCACTCATTATTTTTTGCTACCCAGTCCCAATCTCTTTCCTTCTTTAACTCTGGGAAGTATAATCCTGTGCCCCAAATCTAATGACCCAGGCTTTTACACATCTAGTAGTAAAGAGTTTTCCTAAGTGAACTTTGAAGAAAACATCACTGACTTCATTTGATGCTATGCTCCTCTTCTTTTATCAATGTACTAGATGCCCCCTTCAGTATCTCTCATCCCCCAATCACTTTGAAAAAACTCAGAGCACTCACTTCCAGTCCTGTTACTGTCTAAGAAGGCACAAAGGACTTAGCAAATGTTGCCAAAGTGTCTGATTTAATAAGCAGTTCTTTTTTTGTTCTTGTGTTTTCTTCCTCTGACATAAATAACTATGAAAAAGACGTCACACTTGAACTCTCAATTTTCTTCTTTTGGTGAAGATGTAGTTTATAAGGAAAGCAGAAAGATGGGAAATGAGCTTCACAGCAAGTATCTCTGATGAAGGCCACATTTCCCAAATACATAGAGAACTGAGTCATATGTGTAAGAATAAAAACCATTTCTCAATTGAGAAATGATCAAAGGAAATAAAACAGTTTTTAGATAAAGAAATCAAAAATAATGTAGGAAAATGAAGTGCTCTAAATCATTTTTGATTAGGGAAATGCAAATTAAAAACAACTCAGAAGTATCAACTCACATCTATCAGATTAACTAATAAAACAAAAAATGATCAGTGCTGGAAAGAATGTGGGAATACTGGGACACTTGTGCACTGATGAGGAAATGAGAAGTGATCCAAGGTTTCTGGAGAACAACTTGGAACTATGAACAAAGGGCAACCAAAGTGTGCAAATCTTTAGATCAAATATAGCATCACTAGGTCTGTAATATTCCAAAGAGATCATAAAGAGAGGCAAAGGGCCTATACGTGCAAAAATATAGCAGCCTTTTTCTGGAGGCAACATTGTGGAAACTGAGGGAATTCCCATCAAGTGGGGGATGGCGGTATATGAATATAATGAAATAGTACTATACAATAAGAAATGATAAAGAGGCAGACTTCAGAAAGAACAACAAAACCAAATTAATGGAAAGTGAAATGACCAGAGCCAGGAAAAGATTGTATACAGAATCAGCAACAGAGTTTGGTGCTTTCCACACCCTAAATAAAGAACTGAAGGACTCTGAAGGTGATTGAAGAATTTATCTTTTAGTTACTTTATTCTTTTTTCTCCTCTTTTGATCTGTTTCATTTTTCACAACTCTAATTTATAGGGAAATATATTTGAAATGATAGTATAGATATACCTATATCAAATTGTCCACCATTTTAGGAAGAGAAGAGAGAAAGGGATGGAGAAAATTTAGAACTCGGAATCTTATAAAGATGAATGCTATAAAATGTCATGACATGAAATTGAAAATAATTTAAAAGAAACAAGCAAATGTACTTTTTTGTGTCTGGGTCCTAACCTGATCTTAGCTAAAACTTCTTTCTAACTGGTTAGGAGACCCAACAGATCCCACCCGAAGCCCAGATCAGGCTAGGAGGAGAGACTGTGTCTGTGACATCTGAGGAAATGTAACCGCCCATTGATGGAGTCTGTCACACCCTCCAGTGGATAAAGAAACCACAGTTTACTCTCTGGCTGGACCCTGAGCTCCTTGACTCTGGCTTTCCCTACCAAGGACCCTGACAATTCCCACAACAGGATCAATGAGACCATTTTTATGAGGCTCCTGTCACAGGGCAGACACCACAACACCCGCCCCAGCCTTCTCACACCTCAGTTGTCCTCTTTGCCCCAGGGACGTTGGCCTCCTGGCTTATGCTTAACCAGGACTGTCTGCAGTGGCCTCCTCCCTCACCTCCGGCTTCCTTCACATCTCAGCTAAATTCTCCCTTTCTGTAACAAGCTTTTCCTGGTCCCCAAACTGCTGAACCTTCCTCTGAGAGTAGCTCCCGTCTACACTGTCCAGTGCAGGTGTGGACACAGCTCATGACATGTTTCCTCCCCTGGGAGGCTCCTTCAGGGCAGGACCTGATTTTTTTTTCTTTACTTTCCTCTACATCCTCAGTGGTTCACATAGAGCTTGGCCCAGAGGAGCCAATTTCTAAACATCTGACTTGACTTGATCTGAGACCTGGTAAAGCAAAGGGAGGCAGAGAGCCCTGGGAGCCACCTGAGGGGGCAGGAAATGGGCAGTGACATGAGGGCGATTCCTGCCCTGCTGCCAGCCCTGCCAGGCCCCCTCCCTGCAACAGGAGGAACCTTCCTGGGCTCCCTTGGATGCTTCCTGGGCTGATGGTCCTGAGCTGGGGGGAGGGACTGCACTCACCTGGGACGAGGGGCTCCGAGTACCAGGAGCCATGTCTCTGGTTCCGGGCTTGGGTCCTGTTCCAGCTGGTCTGGGGAGGGAGAAGGACCCCAGAGAGGGAGGCCAGGGTCTGAGGCTTCTCTGCCCAGGCTGGACACTGACCTGCCCACAATGAGAGAATGAGAGAGAGAGGGAGAGAGAGCTCTGAGGGCAGGGACCGTGGGGAGAGGCTGCACCCCAGGAGGAGGCAGGGAGATCTCAGCTCAGAGAAGGATGCAGAGAGATCTCGCCTGTGGGGGCAGGAAGACCCTCTCCGAACCCCCAGCACTGAATGCTTAGATCTCCTGCACACTGCAGGGAGGGGCAGCCCTGGGAGCAATAGCCCCATGGATTCAAGGCCACAAGGCCTTCCCCCGAATCCCTGGAAGGCCAGTGTGACCTGGCCAAGCCCTCGGTCCCCGCCTGCCTCAGTTTCTCCATCTATAACCAAGGCCAGGGTGCCCCGCCCAACCCCCCCCCCCCCAAGGCTTCAGAAATGACCACCAGGAGGGACATCGGTCGAGGAGAGGAGCCGGATGGGAGTCCCAGTCCCCCTCCCCGTCCTGCCAGGAAACCTCCACCCCCCCACTGTCCTCGAGGCAAACAAAGACTTGGCAAAGTTCACACAAGGGCAGTACTTGGAGAGCGCTTCCGACATCCCTGTACTCAGTGCTTTATAGAGAGGTCTCATGGGGGGGAGGGGCTGCTCTCACCCACTTTTTGCACCGGAGGAAACTGAGGCAAACGATATAAAGCTACAGAACCCGCCCCCCTCCCCTAAGTGTGCCACCGGCGACCGGTGAGGAGACCCCGCAATACCGGGGGCTCCGTGGGGGAGGGGCCAGTTGGGTTCCCCAAGAAACACTCAGCAGCGCCCGCCCCCCCCCCAGGCACAGGGATGCACAAGCGCGCCCCTCCCCCACCTCAGCCCATGCAGGAGAAATCTCTCCGGCTCAGGCCGGGGAGCAGCCGCTTGAATTTATGTGCATAATATAATGTGCACTCAGGCACACGCACCTACGCACCAGCAGCAGCTCGGCTACACGCCCCCCCCTCGCAGCTACCGCACTTTGCACAACTGCGCTGTGCACAACTGCGCCGGCACCTTCTGCTGCACGCGCCCCACACTCGGCCTGCACACGCGCAACAGACTCAGCCACAGCACCGGCCCCCAGCTAGTGAGGAAGAGGAGGGGCCTTAGGAAGGAAGAGGGACGTGCCAGGCCGCGCCTGCGCACAGCTTTCCCCCCCCCCCCCCCCATTTACCCCTCCTCCTGCCCTTTCCCACTCCCCCAGCACTGAAGGAAGAACCGAAATAAAACAGTGACCCCGGAAGCAGCGCCGCACCCCAGGGGACTCCCGGCATGCCCTGCGGCTCAGCAGCCCAAGGACCCGGGAGGGGTGTGAGGGGCGTGACGTCACTAGGAGGCCTTCTTTGACGCAGTGAAGACTTCATCCCATTCCTTCTATTCCTGGCTCCGCCCCCGCTTCTTTCCCGCAGCTTCCCGAGCTTTTGGGGATGAGCTGGGGATGGAACGTGGGGCCCTTACAGGAAAGAGACCCAGATGTGATGGGAAATTCCCCATGGGAAAGTGCCTGTGGAAGTTCTGAGTTAGATCATTTGCATATTTGTAAATGTGGGCTCGGTCCCCTTGTCCCGGGGCCTTCTGCCCTCCCCCCCTTCCGTGAGGGGGGCCCGGGAGAGACCCGCGCTCGTGCTCAGCCCCCTCCGGGCCCGCGGCGGGTTTGAGGCCGTTTCTGTTCCTTTGGACATTTCCCCGGGGCAGCTGCTCCTTCCTGCGTCCGTTGGGGGGCAGGGAGGCTCCCTCCGAGCTTCCGCCTGAAACCCGGGGCTCTGGCCCCCCTGGAAGCGCCTTCTTCAGCCCCGCTGAGAAGGGGTAAAAGCCCCTGTTTGTTTCTAAGAGGCTGCCTCGGGCGCCTCCTGTCGGGGAAGCGGGAGCCCCCGGGGGGCGCCGGGAGATTTCTGGGGAACCGCGAATCTTCCGCTTCTTTCCCAGCCCATCCCGCGAATCCCCCCTGGGCGGGTCCGGCCGCGCTGCGGAACCCGCGGCACCTGGAGCTTCCTCCCCACGCCCCGAGCCGGGGCGTCCTCGTGCCTTGGGGCGGCGCCCGCCCGCTGAGCCGGCCTGGGCCGGAGCCCCTGACGCGGGGCGGGGCGATTGCGGAGCGTCCTCGGGCCTGTGACTAAGGCTATTCCGCCAGTTTGAATCCGGGTGAAGCGGGTTGCGGCCCCTTTAAGAGACTGCATTTCCTGTTGCTCCGCGGTCCCTTTCAGATCCCGGCCCGTTCCGGGGGAAGCGCGGTCTCCCTAGAGAAGAGCTTTGGACGCCCGGGCCTTTGGTTCCGTTAGAAATCCCGGCCAGAAAAGCCCCCTTTGGAGGGCTGTTAGTCCCGCTGGGAGATCTGGGCCGTCCCAGCCCCCACGACACCCACTATACGCGCTTCCGTCAACGAAGGCTGGAAGCAGACGGACCTTGGCGGCTCCCTTGGGTTCCAGGCCTTTGTCCCCTGAGAACTGCGCTCTCAGCGCGAAACTCCATTTCCCATCGATCTCCCTTCTGAAGTCAGTCTCTGGCTAAACTGGCGTCTGTGCCACAGTAAACTCACTTTGCAGCTAATATGCGGGAGTGAGGGGATGCTTTCCCTCCCGAAACCGGGGCCGATCTAAAGGGGGTTCTTAGCAACTCTCTCATAGCCGCTAAAGTAGACCTAGATCCCTCAACCAGCATCTCAGGGAAGGATGGGGACCGAGCCGAAGCGGAGAACCCACAAAGGCCCGGGCTCATGAGCCCAGCCCCCAGTGTATGCTGCACCCGCTTGTACAGACCTCCCCTCCCCCCAAGTCCAGGGGCTGGGCTGGGACCTGATTCACCACCCGCCCACTTCTCTCCTCAACATCCGGGTCCTCGTGGGAAGGGGAGGGGTGCTGAGAGCGGAGCATGTGGGTCCTGGGGCACAAGGAAGGCGGGAGATGAGGAAGGAGGCCAGGGGAGGACTGGGCGGGGGAGGCTGTGGGGGTGGGGAGGTCACGCCAAGGCTCAGGATCCTTCAGGACGCTTCTGGCTTTTTGTTTTAACATCTGTAAGCCCCCCCCCCCCGGACCTTTTCCAGCTGTGGGGAGGCGGGGCAGGGAGGGGCTGCAGGGTCCAGAAGGGGCCTGGGCTGCAGAGTGGGGGCTTAGGCACAGACGGACACCCGTCATCCAGATGCTGGAGCACAGGGGGAAGCACCTTGTTCGTGGCCCCTGAGCTGGAGAGGAAGGGGAACGATTGGGGTGGAAATGACTCTAAAAGGCGTGTGCACAAATGCGCCCGAACCAGCCGCCCCCCCCCCCCGCACAGATGTGCGCGCGCGCACACACACACACACACACACACACACACACGCTCCCCTTTGCGCGCTTCTGTCTCCGCGGGGCTTCCTGCTAAAGCTTCGGGCTCAGCTGGGAATTCCGAGCCTCTTCCGGGCTTTCCGAGGCCCCGCAGGGATTTCAGGCAGGGACGGCTTCTCGCCCTGGGAACAGTCAGCCCAGAGGCCAGTGGGGCTGCCCAGGGCTGGGGGAGGGGCCCCCTGGGGGAGCGTCCCGGAGGGGACCCGCTTCTGAAGCGCTTTTCCGCAGGAAGCCCAGAGCTGTCACGGGAGCCCCGGGGATTTCCCGAGTGGGGGCGCCATGGGGAGGGCTCAAGGCCTGTGGGGATCAGTTCCCCGGAGCGGAGATTTTTTGTTTGTTTCTTTTCAAACCCATGCAGCCCCTCAAGTCTTTCCTGGTACTTTCCTGGAGAGGTCCCAGGAGGGGAGGAGGGGAGGGGGTGCATGAAGTACTTTCTGCCTCAGATGATAATGGGTTAGGAAAGTAACTCAGGATCCCTCCAAGAAAGAGAAATCTAAAGGTTGTCACCGTGCTTGAGAAAACTCACTGGACCGTGGTTATTTGACTAAAGGAAATTTAGTATTTTATGACATGGACCACTAAGGGTAGCAAGATTATTTGAAAACCATGATTAAAGCTCCGTGGGTTATGTTTTCCTCTAAATCAGCTTCCTAAAAGAAAAGGCTGAAGGATTCCCAATTCGGAGTCACCAAGTGGTTAAAAAAAATGACACGATCCAATCCAGTTCCAATTGATCAGTGAGGAACAGAATCAGTTACACCCAGCAAAAGAACACTGGGAAATGAGTGTAGACCACAACATAACATTTGCATTCTTTCTGTTGTTTGCTTGCATTTTTGTTTTTCTTCCCAGGTTATTTTTACCTTCTGTCTAAATCCGATTTTTCTTGTGCAACAAGAGAACTGTATAAATATGTATACATATATTGCATTTAAGATATACTTTAACATTTTTAACATGCATGAGATTGCCTGCCATCTAGGGGAGGGGATGGAGGGAAGGAAAAGAAAAACTGGAACAGAAGTGTTTGCAAGGGTCAATGTTTCTCATGCATATATTTTGTCAATAAAAAGCCATTAAAAAAAAAAAAAACTGAGAAATGACAATCTAAACAGACTAAACCACTGCAGAAAGCAGGTGTCGGAAATTCATTTTCTTGAAGTCTCTTTAATGCACACACTGTTATTTGAACTGGTCTTAAATGTGGGAACAGGGAATTTTCCTCCAGTCCCCCAAGTTCTATCACTAATCCCACATTCAGGGAAATCTCTAAAGTTTTCCTGTTTATCCATGTTGGGGGCAGGAGGCAATTTAGGCTTGGACAATTACACAAAATAGGGCAGAAGATAGAAAGGGATTTTTTTTTTTTTTTTAAAGAAAGGATCACATCATTTCCATGTATAACAATACTTGTACTTCCTCCACCTCATCCTCCTCTCCCACATCTAGACTGATGTTAACTAGCTGCTTTTTATGAAGCAGAACAGGCTTCCTAGAGGCAAGAAACCCTCTGTCACACTGCATTATACAGTATCTGGAATGATTTTTTTTTTATTAATTAAGGCTTTTTTATTTTCAAATTATATGTATGGATAATTTTCAGCATTCACCCTTACAACACCTTGTATTCTAAGTGTTTTCCCTCCATTGCCCCAGCCCCTCAGCAAATAATCCAATGTATGTTAAATGTGCAATTCTTCTATTATATTTCCACAATTATCTTGCTGCATAAGAAAAATCAGATGAGAAAGGAAACAAAATACAAGCAAACAACAACAAAAGAGTGAAAACACGTTGTTGTTATCCATACTCAATTCCCACAAACCCCTCTCTGGGGGCAGATGGCCCTCTCCATCGCAAGAGCACTGGAACTGACCTGAATCATCTCACTGTGGAACAGAGCTGTGGCCATCAGAAGGATTGTTTCTAAAACGGACAACTAAAATCCTCAAGCTGTATTGGAGAATCACATGGTCCCTCTCCAAAAATATTTTTGTACGTGTAGGCCCTTTGCCTCTTTTTATGATCTCTTTGGAATATTACAGACCTAGTGATGCTATATTTGATCTAAAGATTTGCACAGTTTGGTTGCCCTTTGTTCATAGTTCCAAGTTGCTCTCTAGAAACCTTGGATCACTTCTCATTTCCTCATCAGTGCACTAGCGTCCCAGTATTCCCACATTCTTTCCAGCACTGATCATTTTTTGTTTTATTAGTTAATCTGATAGATGTGAGTTGACACTTATGAGTTGTTTTTATTTGCATTTCCTTAATCAAAAATGATTTAGAGCACTTCATTTTCCTACATTATTTTTGATTTCTTCATCTAAAAACTGTTTATTTCCTTTGATCATTTCTCAACTGAGAAATGGTTTTTATTCTTACACAGATGACTCAGTTCTCTATGTATTTGGGAAATGTGGCCTTCATCAGAGATACTTGCTGTGAAGCTCATTTCCCATCTTTCTGCTTTCCTTATAAACTACATCTTCACCAAAAGAAGAAAATTAAGAGTTCAAGTGTGACGTCTTTATCAAAGCTATTTATGTCAGAGGAAGAAAACACAAGAACAAAAAAGAACTGCTTATAAAATCAGATACTTTGGCAACATTTGCTAAGTCCTTTGTGCCTTCTTAGACAGTAACAGGACTGGAAGTGAGTGCTCTGAGTTTTCTCAAAGTGATTGGGAGATGAGAGATACTGAAGGGGGCATCTAGTACATTGATAAAAGAAGAGCAGCATAGCATCAAATGAAGTCAGTGATGTTTTCTCCAAAATTCACTTAGGAAAACTCTTACTACTAGATGTGTAAAAGCCTGGGTCATAAGATTTGGGGCACAGGATTGTACTTCTCAGAGTTAAAGAAGGAAAGAGATTGGGACTGGATAGCAAAAAATAATGAGTGGGCAGCAGTCACAGAATAAAGATTGGGCAGTTTCAAAGGTCTCCCCAACCAGGATAACCTGACCTCTGGATGGGCTCTAGAGGGCTGAGTGAAGTTGGAATCAGGGCAAGAATTAACATCAAAGGTCATTTCTTATTCCTTGGAGGTCGGGCACTTACAACCTAGGTGGGCTGCCTGACCTCCGTGACTTCCTGGCTGAGACCTACCTGGGGAATGCAAGCACAGTACTGGATTTCTGGGAGAGGTAGTGTCCCAATTAATTCTCTCTCACAGAACATATTCCATTAATAAGCTCACTTTATGAGAACAGATAAAGCTTCATCACTTTCTTTGTTCTCTCCTCAGTGAACACTGCTAATGGTTTCTTCCCCAGAATACACAGTATTTACCAGGTTCTCCCAAACTCTTTATAGATTTTTTTAAAAAATATAATCACTTATGACCCTTCTTGTGGGGATGATTGTTACATCATCCTCTCTCTTTCACCTCTACAGGTTCTATAGAATTCATACATTCTCCCTAATTCCATTGGGAGAAGCATTTTATAGTGAGAGATTTTACAGCCTTTATTATCCAACATGACTCTCATTTCAAATGGAAAATGCTTTTCTCAATATTCCACTGGGATCTTAATGCCTGGATCCAAGTGTGGGCTCTAATACTCCTAAAGATTATATGAGTTTTAGGCAATTCCCATTTCTGCTTCAGTTTCCTCCTCTAATTTGTTGAAGGTTGTACTAGATGAATTCTAAAGGATCTGTCAGCACTGAATCAAGTGATTTTTGATGGTTTAGGAGTTGGTGACATTCAAGGATATTATGGTGGACTTCACCGAGGAGGAATAGGGGCTCCTGCACCCTTCTCAGAAGGAGCTGTACAAGGAGGTCACGCTGGAGAATGTTCAAAATCTGCTGTCTTTGGGTAAGGACCATTTCTTGTCTTTCTTGGTGTTCCTCATCAGTTCAAAAGGAGCAAAAAGAACAGAGAATTGATCCATACTGTTTTACATCTAAGAAACTGCCCTAAGTGCACAGTCATCTGAGTGTACCAAGTCTCCATGCATTTGGGTCTTAGCTGGAGTTTTTTTCTAACTCCTACTTCAGTAATCTGGCCTTCATTTGCCAGTTTTGTTTCATTGGGAGCTGCTATTTGAATGCGATACCTATTGACTTCTCTTGCAACAAGAGCTGTTCTTTCAGATGTACTGGATCTACAAATGCACACATGTTTCACATACTGATGGTGAGTAGAATCATCTTTTCAGAAGTTTTTGTATATTTTTAGCATCTTGACCACAGGGTGGGATCCCGACCTGTCGTGGAAATCAGGCCAGTTTTTAGGATACCTCTTCTAGCTCCTTCCTCTCACATGGAGGTGAGCAAGGGTGATCCTTAAAAGGTTACTCAGACACCCAAAGGACTGCTGAATCCCACTGTTGATTTTAGTGGGCAGATGACCCTATAGCAGGAGCTGCTTTTGTGCAGAGTTACAACTGCACCTCCCAGTGTATCCTGACTTGCTGCTTTGTCCGTCACCTGCTACCACAGGGCTTTGAGGGCAGAAATGGTAAAATGGTATGGTGATGATATGATGATATCTTTTGAATCCAGCATAAATTGGACTTAAGTGGCACTTAATAGGTCCCTCTTAAATTCTCATTGGCTATTATTATTCTCATTTGTGTACCTTGTTTCTTATTTTGCTTTAAAACACAAATATAATTTAGATATTTCCTACTTTTTCAGTCTTCTTATATCTTATTTCCTGCTACCTACTCTTTGAGGCAATGACACTGGGCTCCTTGCCATGCCAGAAAGAAGACTCTCCATCTCTAAGCTCTGGGCATTTTCTCTGGCTCTCCAAAATGCACTTTGGAATTCTCTGCCTAGTTGTTTCAGCCTCTTGGATTCCTTCTATTAGGTGAATTTTTGTATCTTTTTACATGCTAATTCTATGGTCCAGAGGGAGGACCTGCAAAGTTGCAGGATATAAAGTAAACCCACCCATATCATCAGAATTTCTAGATGTTACTAAGAAAATCCAGCAGTAAGAAATAGAGAAAATCTCTTGAGATAACATAAAATATTTGGATGTCTACCTGCCAAGACAAAGCCAGGAATTATATGAAAACAATTATAAAACACTTTTTGTAATGTCAGAGAAACTGAGGCAAGATAGAGATTAGAGAGTTTTTAATATTTTATTTGAGAGGGTGAGATTGTGCTGGGGGCATGTTGTCCCCAGGGCTGATGTCTCAAAGCATCCAGGGGCAATGTGAGGTTCCTGTGGAATATGTATATATACATGTGGCTCCAAGCTACCAGGATAGACTGAGGCAGAGTCAGAGCACTGAAAATGAGAAGGCAATATCAATCTGGTTCTGACAGGGTGGGGGGGAGGCACCTGACATTCTGATAAGTAGGGAAGGTCATGATGTCTAAGATAGAAGGTCTTTCTCCTTATCTGGATTAAAAATTTATAATTTATAATCTTATAGCAGCCAGCCCTAAATTTTATCAGTTCTAATGATTAGGAGGGAAGGGTGGTATTACAACCATGGGGATTGAGGCAGACCAATTAAGGGAAACCAAGACAATTAAAAGGGAACCGTGGCACAACATTTTCACACAATAAAGTCAGATCTAAACAAATGGAAAATTATCAATTACTCAAGGGTAGGCTAAGCTAATGTAATAAATGTAATAAATATGAATAAAATAATGTAATAAAAATGATAATTCTACTCAAATTAGTAAATTACTCGTTCAGTGCCATACCAATCAAAGTCCCTCCAAAATTAATTTATAGAGCTAGAAAAAATAGTAACAAAATACAGCTGGAGAATCAAAGGTCAAGAAGATCAAGGAAATTAATGAAAATGATATAAAAGACAACAACCTAGAAGTATCAGACATAAAACTGTGCTATAAACAGCAGTCTTCAAACTATATGGTTTGGATGTAGTGGATCAATGGAATAGGTTAGATGTATATGACACAATAATCAATGACTATGGTAATTTATTATTTGATAAACCCCCCAAACTCCAGCTTCTGGGTTGAGAACTCAGCATTTCACAAAAATTGCTGGAAAATGATA